>NW_006408528.1:15045647-15083204 GCF_000296735.1 Chrysochloris asiatica | reverse complement strand
CCTCTTCAAGCTATACCTAGATCCCTGTATCCCAGAGCCCTATTGTTCCAAGTTTGAGTATGCATCACTATTTATCTCTGTCCCACTAGGCCATGCAAACCTCTCTCAGTGTTTCCCTATCTATCTTGTTCTTCTGCCTCCTCCTTCTTCTTGTATTGCCCTCCCCAACACCCAAAATAAACCCCCTACCCCCTACCCCCACCCCCACATCTTGCTTTTTCTAAATGAGGAAAAGCTCGTTTTTCTGGAACTGGGTTATGGAGAGACTTTGGCCCTTTTAACAAGGTCAGACTGTTTATTCTTGACAATTCTTTCCCACTGTAAAAAGGTACTTTTAAATGCCACATTCCAAAAGCAGTGCCAGTAAGCCACTGAAGCATATTTTCCCACAAGAACTGATACCATGTGCCATCCCCACCTCACTGTAGTCACCCAGTGGCACGTAAGGCACACAAGGAACAAAAGGTGCAGACAGCACTGAATGCGACCAGTGCAATGGACTGCTGCAGTATGCGCACCAGGTTCCAGAAAACACCTCCAGACATTACAAAGCATCAGGAACCTTGAAAAAGTAAGGAAAGGAAAGCCAGCTTTAGAAATTAAAAAATAAAAGCAAACAAATAAAAATAAAAAGACAAAAAAGACCAGCAAAATAAATATTTTATAATAGAAGGAGTCAAGATTTTTCTCCTCTATTTGTTTTTTTTAATGGTTGAACTTTTAAATGTACAGACCCAATTTTAGATTCCACCAGCCTTCAAAATAAATATATGAGCAATACCAAAGCAAATTCTCCTACGCTTTCCCCTTCTTTCCTTCTGGATGGTTCCCTGAGACCTGAAGGTACATTATTCCTCTATAGCCAACTGTAAACTATATGATCAAACTTCTGAGAGAATGAAAAATCCTCTTTGTTCTTAGAGATGTTGGGTGTAACAATGTAAATCACACTGTGTTCCAACAGGAAAGCAGAAAGCGGGGGCAACAAAAAGAATGGTTCAACAGGCCCAAGAAGATCATCAGAAACTATCTTAGAATGTTAACAATAAAGTCAACACAATATATAAGCAAATCCAGTATTACAAGTAATGACAGAAAAGTCTGAGGTTAACTTTTGGAGAGACCATATTGGGAGTAACACACATCTAATCTTCTCAAGGACTCCAGTGGAGTAAAAGAAACTATAATGCAGATAATTTCAACCTTTTCCTGTGACACTATGGTTTTTCAAGAAATCCCCAAGAGTTTTAAGAGAAGCATGCCAGATTGAAAATCTAAGTACATGAATTGGGGAGGAGTAGGAAGGTTTGTGGAGCTCTGGTAGCGTAGTGGTTATGAATCGGGCTGCGAACCTTAAGGTCAGCGGTTCGAAACTACCAGATGCTCCGCGGGAGAAAGATGAGGCTTTCTACTCCCATAAAGATTTACACCCTCGGAAACCCTGTACAGGGTCACTATGGGTCGGAACTGACTCGACGGCACTTAACAACAATAACAACAAGGAAGGTTTGTGATCTTGAATTAAGAGGGATGAACATAATAGTTATCTGAAGATTAGGAATGGATGCCCAGACAGACAAAGTATGAATGTTACTCCTTCAAGTTATTACTGGGAGTGATGCAGGGCACTGGGAGATTAGCTGAAGGTTACATCTAAAACACAAAATCTTTATTTTAGATGCTAGAATCAATGATACAACAATGCCAGAAGCAACATGGAAAATGCAGAGTTAGAAATTAATTCATTGACTCATTTGTGAAAGCAGGGAGGTGTGAAAGAAATTAAGTTCAGAAAAGAGTGAGAAATGTGCTGGTGTTAGTGGACCACAAGGTATATACGTCTATGTGTATGAAGGTTGACTCTGGGTGGAAGTGGTTAGAGATGTAGGTTGGAGCTGGGCTGCAAAGAACTTAGTGTACTGTGCTTCAGTATCTGGAATTCATCCTTTAGGCACTGGGGAATCATGAGAATTCATTCATTTATCAAGTGCCTATGGTGTGGCAAGAAGTACCAAATAAATATGCCTGAATAAAAATGAGTATGTCCAATGTAAGCAAAACAGAATTTCAATATTATATCTTGCACATAGGAACTTACACTGAGATGATTAAAACCCAAGTCAAATGAAGATCCTGCTACCTTTCCCTTACTTACAAGGAGGCGGTGACATATGAAAAACTTAAGAAACACCAATACCCACAGGTTTAAAGAGGTAAATATCCAAATTATAGGAACATTCTTTTATATTCAATTCCAAGACCATGTTTCACTGGAATTAAGCAAATTTGTTGTTGTTGTTAAGTGCCATTGAGTAGGTTCCGACTCATCAGGACTCTGTAGAGGGTTTCTGAGGAGTGGCTGGTGGGTTTGAACTGCTGACCTTCCAGTTAACAAGCCAGTGTTTATCCTACACCACTACTGTTACACTAGCCCATGCCCAACCACTGAAGGAATAGGACCAGAAAACGTTAAATGTAAGGAGGCAGAAGTATTTTCGTTTTTAAATCTCCTGCATCCCTTTGACTACAAAAATCTCTCTAAATCATTTGGTCTTGTTAACCCTCAAACAATGCTTGGTTTTCACATTTCAATCGTGACCTCAAGCTTCTGCAATTGGAATGATATCATATAACATCTATATTGTCGTTGTTGTGAAGTGCCATCGAGTTGGTTCCGATCCATAGCGACCCTATGTAGGGTTTCCAAGGAGCACCTGGTGAGCTTGAACTGCCGACCTTTTAGTTTAAACGGCTTTGCAGTCTGGCGCATTAACCCACAGCGCCACACCAGCATCTATATGGTCAGCTGTAAAAAACCAGGTGAGAAGCAGACACTATGTATATCATACCCTGATAGGACATGGTAACAGAAGAGATGTACAGAGGAAGCAAAGAGAATCCTGTGCTTTCACTGAGTAAAACATCCTCTGGGCAGTGGTATTACAGTTAAACTGTTTTCATCCAGAACTAATTCACAACAGTGACCATTTATGAAGGAGCTAGAATTAGGTGAGTCAGATGAATGACTATCTTTTATAAACAAGGAAAGCAGTTATTTGATGAATTCCACAAATATACTTGGTGCAATTAAACATCCAGATGGGCGCACGCACACCTATGGCAGCCTTCTGTATAGTATGGGACGCATTATCTTTCTCCATAGGAGAAGTTCTCACAGTGGTCACCAATGTTTGTCTTCACTGCAGACTCAGAGTTAACCTAGCAGATGGCAACTCAAAATGTGTTTTACTACTACCCGAGAATGTGCAACCGAGGATCTGAATGGGTTTTCATGTTTGTTTTGGCTCTGGTATTTTCCACATACCCAGTCCTGGGAATCCTAAAGAAAACGTGTCCTGTTCCCAGCTCTGTGCACAGCCCCCATTGTATTCCACTTCCCTCACTGGTGAAAGTGAAAACGAAACCGGTACAAACACTCCATTGTTAACTATGAAATATGTACTGGCAACTGGAAGTTTTAACAAAACAGAACTGGTTGTGTCATGGCAAGGAGATGTGGAGCGGGGAGGCTTTCCTGCCCCAGAGGTGTGTCCTGCACTTTCGCTGAGGTGCTGAGGCGACAGGGCTTTGGGTTTTTTCCATTATGCTCATGTAATGTGCTTGGTTTGATTTGTTCAGTATGCACTGGCAACGTTTGGAGGCTTCTGTGGGAGCAAGTCGGCTGCTCAAGCTGAGGCACAAACCCTGCCAGTTCTCCATAGTAAATACAACATGCACGAAGAGGAAACAAACATAAACAATTTATTTTCTCCCGTAAAAGATGACATTGTTCTCCAATCTTTGGTCCTATGTCACTTTGTCACTTGGTGGTGCCAACTGGGTGCTGTACACACACACAGAAAGTAAGCTCAGATTGCACAGTGGATGTGCACATTCCCAGCCAGGTGGGCTCCAAGAAGAGGGTGCTGGTAATCTCCTGATATAGGTGGGCAGGGAAGGCTTTCCTGATACCCAGCCTAGGCAGGTTCCTGAGTCACATGGCCTCATAGAACCAAATCTCTTTCTCTGGTCCTAATTAAACATTTCTTTGTGTGGCTATCTGATTAAGATTTGATAGCCAGTCTTGATTCTAAATTCTACGAGGAGTGAGGACCCTGTCATTTCTACTCACCATCATCCTTTAGGTTCACTGCCAGAGCCAGACACATGGAAAGTGATCAGGAATTATTTGTTGACTGAATGCCATGATTCCATCTCATTCATATTCTCCCCTAGGCTTGTCAAAAAGTTTCTGAATCCACTGGATTCCTTCAATGTTTACTAAATGTTACCAATGCTGGGTCAGAGTAGGAAACCATTTATTTCCAGAGGCATAAGAAGAGAATATTGGCAAGCTAATGTTTGCACCGGAGTCCTAGTATGGCACTGTAGGATAAGCACTGGACTGCAAGGTCAGTGTGAACCACAAGGTCAGAGGTTCAAACTTACTAGCTGCTCCTCAGAAATCCTATACAATGTTACTATGAGTCAGAATTGACTTGAAAATACGTAATAACAGCAACGACATTTGCATTACTTTTGGCATTTACAGAAACTCATAATTTTAAATAAAGCAATTTGGAAATCTTATTAAGGGCCCTATTAAAAATGTTCCCAAATGAATTTTTGTATTTTGTAAAACTTGTCTACTAAAAGTCTTTCTTAGTTTATTACTTACTTCTGGTCTTTTGGTCATTTTTACAGTGTGAAAGATGTTTTCAGGACATGTATGTCTTTTAACAGGAAAGATGATATGGGGGGGGGAGATCTTTGGAGAAAGTGAATGTAATTCACTCAGTGAATATTTTAATCCACTCACTAAAAAGACAGGAGAACATATCCACTCTTCTGTTACAGTAACAAAGTAGAATTTCACTCCAAAATATGTGTGCAGATGGCACAGATATTTGAAGAAAAAAATGCTTATTCTTCCTTTTGTCTAAAGTTCTTATGTTATATAGGTCTTTCAAATACATTAAAAAGTCACTGTAATGCTGTTGACTGCAGAGCAGAAATTTCTTTAAGGCAGGCCACCCTTGGATTTCATCTCAGAAGGTGAAGTTATTGAAAGACCAAAAGGAACAACATCATTTTACGGTGTGTAGTTTCATTTCTACCCAGGGTTTTCTTTATTATGAAGGTACTTGGTGGCTACGCTCTGTGGAGTCAATTCTGACTCATAGCGATCCTGTATAAGGTTTCCGAGGCTGTACATCTTTCCTGTAGCAGAAAGCCTCATCTTTCTCTTGTGATGCAGCTGATAGATTAGAACTGCTGACCTTGCAGTCAGCAACCGAGTTTGTAATCCACTATGTTACCAGAGTTATTTGTTGTTGATAAGTGCCATCAAGTTGCTTCTGACTCATATTGACGCTGTATAGGGTTTCTGAGGAGCGGCTGGTGAGTTTGAACAGCTAACCTTGAGGTTCAAATCAACCTTGATGTTGAGCACTTATCCTACAGCACCACACCAGGACGCCCATAAAGATTACAGACAAAAAGCCCCCTATGGAGCAGCTGTACTCTGTCACATGGCTGCTATTAGTTGAAATTGAATCAATGCTCTACAACAACAGAAAGGTTATATCCTCAGATGCTCAATTAACCTAGAAAAGATGTCTTTTATTGAATACTGTCCTAAAGCATACTGCACCAGGGATTACAGAGCAGTAGCCCAGAATCTATCATGTAAGGCCTTTATAATAGGGCAGAATGCTGCTAAAAGGAGTTCAGGTGTGGCGCTGTGGGTTAATGCGCCAGACTGAAAAGCCGTTTGAACTGCAAGGTCGGTGGTTCAAGCTCACCAGTTGCTCCTCAGAAGCCCTATACAGGGTCGCTATGGGTCAGAACAGACTCGACGGCACTTAACAACAACAATAACAACAACATGCTGCTAAATGGTACCTCAAAGGATTAGGTTGTAAGTGAAAATTTTCTAGAGTTTCCAGAGAGAAGTTAAGAATAAAAGCTATTGTCATTGATCCAAATAGAAATATCATACACACACACATATATATATACACACATAAACATTATGGAATATACAGATATCATTACACTGATTAATAAACAGCTACGTAGATAGTAAAAGTTGTCTAATAATTCATCCCCTCTTTCATTTGGAGAATGTTATCTAGAAGAACTTGATACCTCTTCTTATGCTTACTAATACTAAAATACTGTTGATTTAAAAAAAGATTCAAATAACTAGTCAAATTACAACAGGACTGCACTCTTGGAGCTCTACTGCTTTCTGGGAGGGCAGGAAGTTCACTTCATAGATGTAGTTCTCTTGGGAAGCAGCAGAGAGGAGTACTATACTACTACATACATGATCTACAAACTGTGAACTTGGGTTCAGAGTATCTTTTTCAATTCTAAAATGAGACTGAAGCGCCAGAGTGCAGCTTTCATAAACATGAACACAGGTATCTGCCAATGAATAAAGACTAAAGTGCAAGATGTAAGCTTTAAAGTTCATGTTCTAATAACTTCTTCTGTTTAGCACTACCAGATAGCTATAAAACACATCAAATGAAACCAATGAATGTATAAAAGAACTCCTCCCCTATTTTCATTATGACCAATTGCATAAATCTAACACGTCAGCATTTGTCAACTCATTCATTCATTTTCTGAGTGCTAGCGTAGTGGTTACGAATCAGGCTGCTAATCTCATGGACAGCAGTTCGAAACTACCAGCTGTTCCGCGGGAGAAAGATGAGGCTTTTTTCTCCTGTAAAGATTTACAGTACATTAACAGGTAACTGCCAGAAATTCAAGGCACATTTAGAAAAGGATATGGAATGAGGGATATATCATGGTTAATGTCAAATAAATTTTAGCTGAAAAGCAGAGGATACCAATAGTGGGCATCCTGGTGTGGCAGTGCAGGATAATGCACTGGACTGCAAGGTTAGTTTGAGCTGCAAGGTTGCCGGTTAAAGCCCTCCTCAGAAACGATACATAGTTGCTCTTAGTTGGAACTGATTCAATGGCACTTAACAACAACCAGAACTATGTTTACTTGTGTCTGAAAGGCTATGCAAAAGCATTTGACTGTGTGGATCATAACATACTCTGGAGAATAATGTGAAGACTGAGAATTCCAGAACCCTTAATTACACTCATGTAGAGCTTGCTTGTAGCCTAAGAGGTAGTCGTTCGAGTAAAACAAGGGGAAATTGAGTGGTTTCAAATCAGGAAACATGTGCATCATGGTTGTTTCCTTTCACCATACTTATTCAATCTGTATGCTGAGCAAATAATCTGAGCAGATGAGCTATAAGAAGAGCATGGCATTAGAACTGGAGGATGACTCATTAACAACCTGAGATATGGAGATAACACAACCTTGCCTGCTGAGAGCAAAGGACTTGAAATACTAAAGAAAATCTAAGACAACAGCCTTCGGTATAGATTGTACCTAGACATAAAATAAAAATCCTGAGACTGGATCATAAGTAACATCATGATAAACAGAGAAAAGACTGAAGTTATCAAAGATTTTATTTTGCTTGGATCCATAATTCACGCTCATAAAAGCAGCAGCCAAGAAATACGCTGACATTGGGCATATCTTCTGCAAAAGACCTCTCTAAAGTGTTAAGAGTCAAGATGGCACTTTGAGGACTAAGATGTGCCTGGAACCAAGCCATGGTATTTTCAATCACCTCATATGCATGTGAGAGCTGGATAATGAAAAAGGAAGACTAAAGAAGAATCGATGCCTTTGAATTACGATGTTAGCGAAGAATATTGAATAGACCTCAGACTGATAGAAGAATGAACAAATCTATGTTGGAAGAAGTGCAGTAAGACTACTCCTTAGGAGGAATGATGGTGAATATGACATCATGCTTGGAAAAGTAGATGGTCTGTGAAAAAGAGGAAGACCCTCAACAAGGTGGATAGATTCAGTGGCTGCAATAATGGGCTCAAGTGTAACAATCATAGTGAGAATGGTGCAGGACTGGCCAGTGTGCTGTGTAGTACACAGGGTTGATACGAGTCGGAATGGACTCAATGGCACCTAACAATAACAACACGCTTTAGGATCATGAGCAATGCAGAATGAGTAAGAGTGTTTGCCTTCAAGGATATTACAGCCTGATGAAGGACATAAAACCCCCAAATAACTACAAACAAGGCAAAAAGCAGGATCATGAAAGACACTAATAAGATACAACTTTGGGAACATTGGAAGGAAGGAGTGATTAATTTCTTCAGGGGTAGCAAAAAACAAAACCTCTTGCTGAGAGACAATCCCAACTCATGGAGAATAACTCACAGGGCTTTATTGGCTGTCATTTTAATGGGAAATCCTAGTGTGGTGCTGTAGGATGAGCACTTGGCTACTCACCACAGGTTGGCGGTTCAAGCCTATCAGCCGCTCCTCAGAAGCCCTATATAGGGTCGTTATGAGTCAGAACTGACTCCATGGCACTTATAAACAATAATTGTAATGGAAGCAGATTGCCAGGTCTTGCTTCTGTGGAGTTCCTAGGTGGGTTTGAACAGTCAGTCTTTAAGTTAGCATCTGACTGCAAACCAGACTCTTAGAGGGGAGTAGAAGGGGACATCTGAGCCAGGCATAGAGAAGTAAGAAACATGTTAGCATTTCTGATGGCTGTTAAGATGTCAGTTCTTAAATCAGTTTACTTATAATTCCTTAACTTTCCACACTTGAAGTCCTAGTTCCTGTATGACACAATCCATTTCAAAATGTTTATGTCTAGGAAGTGGAGTGTGGTCCTTTTTCTCCTCTAGAAATACTAACAATAAATACCACTTCCGTATGAAAAATTGTGATTATAGGTCTTTATATCATGCCATGTGTATATAAATGAATGTCTCCTATACTATATGGATCTTCCCTTTCAGAAGAAAAAGATAAAATCAAGATTTCTTAAGAGAGGGAATTTTTTAAAAATGCAGTACCCTACAGGAAACGTATCCTTTATGAGTGCCATGAAGTTCCAACTATCATTCTTCCAAAGAAAGTCTCAATTTGTTCCAGTGTCTTTCCTAGCTGCTAACAGTTCTTTATGTCCTCATCGGAAATACGGAGCATGCAGTACAATGTAGATACCGAAAAGTCATGTATTTATGATAGCCTCTCCCCTTTTCTCTGTCTGTGAAATAATTTGTCTAAGTTTTCCTGTCTGAACATATCAACTTTCAGCAAGAATGGAATGTTAATTGATGCTACGCACAAGCTGGGCTATCATTCCTCAGATTCAACAAGAAACCAAACCAAACCAAACAAAAACCAACTCGTTTTCCTGTTTTTATTGATGGTTGTTAGTGCCCTTTTTTGGGGGTGGGAGGAGTAAGCAAAATAAAGTGTGTCATTGCTCACCCTTCCCTCCATAGTGTACCCTAGAAGAACAGTTCTTTCCACTGGCTCCCCTGATGATTCTCCGGATCACAAGGCCTATTCAAGCTTCTCCCCAGGGCCCTGAAACAACATGCACATAACTTCCTAGGGAAGCCCGCAGCTTACCTCACCCTTCCACTGGGGAAGCACAGACTCAACCCTTTCTGGCGTGGTTACTAAAGAACACAAGGGCTCCCTTGACCTGGCCCAAAACTAAGACCTGTCCTTTATCATCGTCTGGTACCTTGTCTTCTTAAAAGAAATAGTGTGTGCTGAGCAGAAAGGAAACAAAGATTTATCTTTAAACAATGACAGTATACTCCAAGGACTGCATTGTCAAACTACTGAAGTCCTGGGTAAAGTATATAATGTTATGACTATGAGAGGTCTTACATGTCCAGAGCATTGTATTCATACTCCTGTGGTAAGAGGTAGGAGATGGCTGTAAGTTGGATCATTTACTATTACAAGTTATCTCTGTCTGAGAATTTCCATCTCCTCTCCCCGAATTTCTACTCCTGTTCCCCAGAAAAAGGATTCGTGGAATTTGGGGTAGAACAGTTCTTTGTTGTGCAGAATGTTAGCCTCCCTGAAGTACATCCACTGAATACCAGGAACAGCCATCCTCCATCTCCCAAAGATGCTCCATTCATTTCTTAATAGTTTCACCCCTGAGGGAGGGAGTGGGTACTGACCCTGCTTGAGATAACTTCAAGGATAACTCAGATGTGAAGAATAATATACTGGCCCAAGAGGATGGTTTTTCCTAAGGCTTACTGTTGTACCTTTGAGGGCAGCATGTTTCTAGTATTCATTGAATTGAAGGGATTCTTCTCTGCAATCTCCTGCACAGCAGAGGAGGCACTCCTTGGCTTTTTGTGTTTATGAATGGTTTACGAACAGGTCTGTAACGGGAAACGTTACTAGTGCCTAAACTTATTGCCATTGAGTCAATTCTGACTGACAGAACAGAGAGTTACCCCACAGTTTCCAAGGCTGTCATCTTTAAGGGAGCAGACTGCCGCATCTTTTTCCTGTGATGCAATCAGTAGGTTCAAACTGCCAGTCTTTCGAGTACTTACCCACAGTACCACCAGCGTTCCTCTAGTATTATCTATGTGCTTGCTACCAAAAGGTCCCTCTTTTTATATTTTGGGTGAATTTCATAAAAATTCACCTCAGAAACAAAGAATTTTACAGAGATATAGAAGCTTAACAAAGTAAATAGTTCTCATGGTTTTGCATCCGAATGAGACAAATGGTAGGCTACCATAAGTGCCGATGTTTGACAAAAAAGGGCCCTTGGGTTGATTGTTTCTATTCTGGGTTGGATGAAGCCTTCACCTGGAAGGGCGGCACTACATGTTCAAGGGTCATCTCTAAGTAAATTCCATTTCTTCTTCACCATCAGCACCAGTGTGCTAGGGAATGTGTTCACAGACCTGCTCTTCCTCAAATTAGGAAGCTGCAGACAGGTCAGGGGAAGCTCCTAGAGAAGTTCTTTGTCCCCTGACAATGAGCTGGGTCCCCCAGACATGACATATGCAGTTCTGAAAATAGTGGTTATGGCAAAAAGTGCTTGGATACATGTATCTGATTCCTTTCTAGTGGCTAAGATATAACGTGTTATTTTTTGCCATGGGTCATGTCCACAACAAGTCCAGCCTAGAAGTGTCTGTAGTTGTAAACACATTTGCCCTACCCACTGCTATGAAAAAAGCACAGACATTCTGTCCACCAACTGACCACAGCAGCAACAGAATTAAGGACATGAAAGGGGGGTATTTAGCCATTTAAACTGTGAAAAAAACAAGTTTAATAGAAGAACAGCACTGTCTCACTCACCACTGAGGTAAGCGCCATTTGAAAACTGTAGATTCGAGCAAGGCCAAAGTCGGCCAGCTTTATTTGTCCACTGCTGGTCACCAGAATGTTCTGTGGTTTCAGATCGCGATGCACTACTCGGTGAGAGTGAAGAAAGTCCAGACCTCGGAGAAGCTGAAACATCATGTCCTAAATAAAACCAAAAGAGAAAATAAAGTAAGTAAGAGAGCAAAATAAATTCTACATGGACCATATTCAACGCTGAACTTGCAGCACTTAAGAGGCTGCTTAGTATATAGTGAACATGTGATAAATATTTGCTAAATGAATTCATCTCCATTCTTACTTTTCCATTCACTCATTCTCAAGAACACTATAAAACATGTCACTCTCAACATGTATTTTATTAACAAAAGGACAACTTTAAAATAGCTCATGAGTTCTGTCTAAGGTGCAAAATTAATGGTCTCTCCATGTGCGGAAGAAAGAAGAGTGATACACACTGAAGAGGCTTGGAATCAATCAGTCCAATGGACTAATGGAACGTGTGAACATCAGTTTTCAGGACTCTGAGAACAGAAGAACTAGACTGTGCCCAGTTACCATTAAAGGGTTCACATTAAAGGGTCCCGGATAGAGTGGGAGAAAATGTGGAACAAAATTCAAAATTATTAAAAAAAAAAAAAAATTCAAAAAATCAGGTTTACAGTCAGAAAGAGACTGGAGGAACCTAACACTATGGCCCTCGACCACCCTTCAAGTCTGGAAAGGAACTCGCCCTTGTGGCCCAATTTTCAGTCAAGCAGTAGATAGGCTTATAAGGAGGGAGGGGAAAGGGACAACGTATGTAAATGTTCATCATGGTATGGTCAATTATTCAAAAATCCAAAGGGCAACATTTTCCTAAGGACAAAGTTGAGAAGGATGGGGATGGGAAGATAAGTGGAGTGCAAGTAGGATTCACAGGAAGGAAGCGGAACGAACTATTGTTGAGCGGAGGGGATTGTCATCACTGAGATGAAACAAAGTGCATGATTTGTTGAATGTAAAACTAATGACTTTGTAAACCTTCACTCAATTCACAATAAAAAGTTTAAAAAAAAAAAGAATGGGTCTGCATTTATAGAAAAGAGTTTCTCTCCTAACCAGTCAATAAACAAATAAAAATTAAAATAAAATAGCTTGACATGGTATAGGAAATGCGCTAGAAGGGCAAACGCTGAATTGTTTATGCTGGAGAGAGGAAGGAGAAGGTAGTGAGAAGTGAATACTTTTGACCTGCAAACTTCTATATTGTCTGACACATTATTTCAAAAATTAAATCCAGTGAGTAATATTATTATTAATGGCAATGATTATTTTAATAGTCCCTAAATGCTAAGCAGTCATTACCTGTTAGGCAGGATTGCATTTGTAAGGTATTGATTCCATACCACAATCTTGAGGGAAGTAATATCATAACCTTCACCTCACAAGGGCAAGAAGTTAACTGATACACAGGAGTAGTCAGACTGTTTTAGACAGAGGCAGAGCCTTGATTTAACCCAGAGTCTGGACAACTGGATTCAAGTCTTCAGTGTTGTTTAGCAGGTCACTGAACAAGTAAGCATGAAACACTGCATAAGGTATTTAGTTCCTCTGAGCTTCCATTTGCCCATCTGTGAAGTAGGAAATTATTGACCAAATATCATTCATATTTTAATATTGTTTGCTGGTGTTAAGTGCCATCGAGTAGCAACCCTCTATGGGGTTTCTAAGGAGTGGCTGGTGAGCTTGAACTGCTGATCTTGCAGTTCAAACAGACCTTGAAATCCAGTACATTAACCCATAGTGCACATCAGGACTCTATTTTAATATTGCACTCAAGTAAAGTTTTGCTGAAAATAATTAGAAACTGGTTGTAGCAGTACATCAACAGGAAATGCCAGAAATTCAAGCTAGATTCAAAAGAGGACATGGAATGAGGGATACCACAGCTAATGTTAGATGGGTATTGGCTGAAGCAGAGAATACCATTGACTATGCAAATCATTCAACTGCATGAAGTATAACAAACTACGGATAACATTGCAGAGAGTGAGAATTCCAGACCACTTCATTGCTCACATGGAACTTGTACATAGACATAAAATCAGAAAAGGTGAGTGTTAGGGTTGTATCCTTTCACCATACTCATTTAATCTGTAGGCTGAGTAAGTAATCCAAGAAACTCAACTATATGAAGAACATGGTATCAGGATTGGAGAAAGACTCATTAACAATCTGTGACATGTAGATGACACAAGCTAGCTTGCTGAGCAGTAAGAAGACTTGACGCACATACTGATGAAGATAAAGACTACAGCCTCAGTATGGATTACATCTTAACACAAAGAAAATAAAAAATTCTCACAACTGG
This sequence comes from Chrysochloris asiatica, assembly GCF_000296735.1. Taxonomy (NCBI): domain Eukaryota; kingdom Metazoa; phylum Chordata; class Mammalia; order Afrosoricida; family Chrysochloridae; genus Chrysochloris; species Chrysochloris asiatica. The sequence goes on along the minus strand of NW_006408528.1, from coordinate 15,069,603 downwards.
ATCAATAAGCAGCACCAGGATAAATGAAAAAAAAAAAGAAGGAAGTGGTCAAAAATTTCATTTTAATGGGATTCACAATCATTGCCCATGGAAGTTATAGCCAAGAAATCAAGTGACGAACTGCTTTGGGCAATTCTTCTGCAAAAGATTTCTTTAAAGTGTTAAAAAGTAACAATGAAACAAAACAAAATAAAAAACACCCAACAGTACCAAAAAAAAAAAAAGTAACGATGTCACTTTGAAGACTAAGGTGTACCAAGTCATGGCATTTTCAATTGTCTTGTGTGCATGCAAAAGTAGATGATTAGGAAATACTGAAGATGAACTGATGCCTTTGAATTTTGGTGCTGTTGAAGAACAGTGAATACACCATGGGCTTCCAGAATAATTATCTGGAAGAATTACAGCCAGAATGTTCAGAAGGGAAGATGGTGAGACTTGGTTTCACCTACTTTGGACATGTATTTGAGAAGGCCCAGTCCCTAGAGAAGGACATCTTGGGAATAAGAGGAAGACTCTCAACAAGACTGACCGACACAGTGGTTGTGAACCATGGACTCAAACACAACAATGGTTGTGAGGATGGCACAGGACCAGGAGTGTTTCGTGCACGGTGTCACTATTTGTTGGAACAGACTTGATGGCACCTAACAACAACAACAATAAAGAGTGGGAAAATAGCAAAACCTACTTCACAGAAGTACCATAGTAAGCATTCAAAAGGTGGAACTTTTTGGTATTATTATTAACCAGCATAGAGCAGGTAGGCAATAAATAAACCAATGTTATATTTTATTTATTTATCTTTAATATAGTTTGGGTGAAAGTTTACAGAGCTAAATAGTTTTCCTTACATCTTCTAAATTTGTTGTTGTTGTTGTTGTTAGGTACCCATAGTGACCGAGTCGGTACGGACCCATAGTGACCTTATGCACAGCAGAATGAAACACTGCCCAATCCTGGGCCAGTCTCACTACTGTTGACACGCTTGAGTCCATCGATGCTGCCACTTGGCCAATCCATCTCATTGGGGGTCCTCCTTTTTTCTCTGACCCTCCACCTTACCAAACATGATATTCTTCTCCAGTGACTGGTCCCACCTGACAATATGTCTGAAGTATGAAAAACGAAATTTGGCCATTGTGGCCTCCAAGGAGCACTCTGGTTGCACTTCTTCCAAATGGATCTATTGGTTCTTTTGGCTGCCCAAGGCACTTTCAATATTCTCCTCCAACACCGTAACTCAAAAGCATGAATTCTTCTACAGTCTTCCTTATTCACTGTCCAGCTTTCACATGCATATGAGGTAACCGAAAATACCATGACTTGGGTCAGGCGCATCTTAGTCCTCAAGCTACATCTTTGCTCTTCAACACTTTAAAAAGGTCTTGTGCAACAGATTTGCCTAATGCAGTACATCATTTGATTTCTTGACTGCTGCTTCCATGAGTGTTGATAGTTGATCCAAGAAGAATGAAGTCCTTGACAACTTCAATCTTTTCTCTGTTGATAAGAATATTGTTTATTGGTCCAGTGGTGAGGATTTTTGTTTTCTTGACATTGAGATGTAACCCATACCAAAGGCTGGGCTCTTTGATCTTCATCAGTAAATGTTTTAAGTCCTCTTTATTTTCAGCAAGCAAGGTTATACCATCTGCATATCGCAGGCTGTTAATGAGTCTTCCTCCAATCCTGATGCCGTGTTTTTCTTCATAGAACCCAGCTTTTCGGATTATTTGCTCAGCATACAGGTTGAATAAGTAAATTTGTTGTTAGCTGCCATTAAGTCAGCTCAGACTCACGGAGACCTCATATTTAACACAATGAAATACTGTCCAGAGTTCCAATACTGTATTGAACAATAATACTTTGTTGTTATCCATAAGATTTTAAAAAATAATACAATTTTTCTTTATTGTTGTGTTGAGAATATATACAGCAAAACCTACACCAATTTGTTTACATGTACAACTCAGTGACCTAGCGATAGCGTTTCATCAACTCTTTCACTGTAGTCTGTATAGAAGTTATGTGGAAACCTGTCTACCATGGGTGACTCTGCTGGTATTTGAACTATCCGTGGCATAGCTTCTACCCTCACAGCAACATGAAAGCCACCAGAGTATGACAGGGACTGTTGTTGCTGTTGTTACGTGCTGTCAAGTCAGTTCTGACTCATAGCAGCCCTGTATAGTAGGGCTTCCAAGGTTTTAAATTGTTGCAGGATCAGAAAGCCTCAGTTTTCTGCTGATAGTGGCTATTGGCCTTGCACCAGTGACCTTGTGGTTCACAGTCCAGTGTTTATCTTACACAGTCACTATGCTCTGCATTGTATCATTAAAAAGTCAAATGATTTTCCAATGTATTGTGAGAAGGATAAAAAATATATACTGTTTATTCCATTGACGAACAAGAATTCTAAGGAGTTTCAAAAACTTGTTAAAATTTACCTCAAGGAAAACTGTATATATAGATATATATACAGAGCCCTGATGTGGTGCTGTAGGATAAGCACTGGATTGCTAACTGCAAGGTTGGTAGTGCAAACCCACTAGTTGCTTCTCAGAAATACTATGAAGGGTTGCTATGAGTCAAAACTGACTCCAGGGCACTTAACAACAACACACACATACATTTATATATATATGGAGTCCTGGTGTGGCACTGCAAGATAAGCACTGGACCACAAGGCTGGTTTGAACCATAAGGTTGGTGATTCAAACCCACCAGCCACTCCTCAGAAGACCTATATAGGGTCACTATGAGTGGGAATCAACTCAATGGCACTTAACAAAAACAATATATATGTACAGGGTTTCCAAGCAGATGCTGGTAGGTTTGAACCACTGACCTTGTGGTTTGCAGTCCAGTGCTGCACCACACCAGGAGTCTGTATATACATAAATATATATACAGTTTCCCTATTGAAGAAAAATTTTAACAAGTTTTTTGAAACTCCTTAGAATTCTTGTTCATCAATGGAATAAACAACATGTTTCATATCCTTCTCACAATACACTGCAAAATCATTAGGCCTTCTAATAATACAAAGGGGAGCATGGTGACTCTGTAGGATAAGAGATATATATATTATACACACACACACACACACACACACACAGTTTATTACCTTTGGAAACATAGAAAAGTTTTAATATTTCCTGTTCACAAATGGATGTTTTCTTCATTTACAAAAGTAATGGGAATTTCCCTGTTGTCTGAGTTATCTAATGTTGCTATAACAGAAAATATCAAAAATTTCTTCTCTCACAGTTTAGGAGGCTAGAAGTTCACATTGAGAGTTCCAGCACTAATGGAAGGCTTTCTATTTTGACTTTGGGGGAAGGTCACTATCTCCTGTAGGCCCAGTCTCCCTTGCAGATCTCCATACATCTTGACATCGATCTTTCCCCAGGCCTAGGAGTTTCACAGTGCAGGGATCGCAGGCCCAAAGGACACACTCCATTCCTGGCTTTTCTATCTTGGTGGCAGTAGGTCCCTCTGAACTTTTAATTTTAGGCCCAATAAACTCATATGTAAGATTTAAAGATCAGAAAGTGTCTGAAAAGTAGGAACTTAAGACCGTGATCATGATCCTTTGAGATTGGGACTAATAAGAGTGTTTCTCTCCCCTGCCAATATTGTGAGAATGGTATGTACACAAGAGAGCTATTTTGCTAACATAAAAGTTAAAAAAGTGATTAGGTAATATTGTGGACATTTTGGAGCTGGGAGCGGCCATGAGGATGCACTTGTTCATCAGCAGGACCACTAAGCCTGCCCTTCACAAAGATCAGCATATTTGGGTACTGGTTTATTGTTGATTCATCCTTGATTTGGGAGTTCTCTTTTCATACCTTGTTGTTGTTATTGTTGTTGTTAAATGCTGTTGAGTTGGTTCTGACTCATAGCAACCCTGTACCGGGTTTCGAAGGAGTATCTGGTGGGCTTGAGCTGCTGACATATAATGTACTGGAATTGTCTTTTAGGATTCACATAATTGTTGTTAGGTGCCATCATAGCGATCCTACGCACAACAGAATGAAACATTGGCCAGTCCTGGTCCAACCTCACAATTGTTTGAATTCATTGCTGCTGCCACTGTGCCAATCCATGTTGCTGGGGTCTTTCTCTTTTATTTTTCAGCCCTCCATTTTACCAAACATGATATCCTTCTCCAGTGACTGGTCCCTCCTGACAACATGTCCAAAGATGAAAGACAAAGTGTGGCCATCCTGTCTTCCAAGGAGCACTCTGGCTGCACTTCTGCCAACACAGATCTATTTGTTCTTTTGGCAGTCCATGGTACTTTTAATATTCGTCTCCAACACTATAACTCAAATGCATCAATTCTTCTATTGTCTTCCTTATTTACTGTTCAACTTTTACATGCACATGAGGTTATTGAAAATATACTGGCTCAGGTCAGGAGCACCTTAGTCCTCAAAATAACAGCTTTGTTCTTCAACACTTTAAAGAGATCTTGTGCAGCAGATCTGCCTAATGCAATATGTCATTTGATTTCCTGACTGCTGCTTAGTGATGGTTGACCAAATGAAGTCTTTGACAACTTCAATCTTTTCTCCATTTATATGGATGTTGTTTATTGGTCCAATGGTGAGGATTTTTGTTTTGTTTACAATGAAGTGCAACCCATACTGAAGGCTGTGGTCTTTGTTCTTCATTGTGTATTTTAAGTCCTCTTCACATTCAGTAAGCAAGGAGGAAGACTCATTTATGAGTCTTCCTCCAATCTTGATGCCATGTTTTTCTTCAAATAATCTAGCTTCTCAGATTATTTGTTCAACATACAGACTGAATAATTATGGTGAAAGAATACAACCCTGGCACACACCTTTCCTAATTTTAAATCATTCGGTGTTTCCGTGTTGTGTTCAAACAAGTGCCTCTTGGTTATTCTAATAGATATTTCTGAAATGCCAGGGATTACTGTCTACATTTTCCAAGATGAAAACCCTGGAGAAGACCTCACTGGCAGGGACTGGGCTTCAAGGCTTGACAACCACTGCAGGTCAGACAAATTGCAATGAATAAACAGGAGTGTGAAAAGAACTCATAAAATGGTAAAAAAGTAGTTTTCTGCTGTGGTAAGTCAGTCTTTATTGGAAACACATGCACCACGCTTATATTAAAAAGCATGACTAACCCCGAATAACATCATACTAGTTTGTCATATTCAGCTTCCTATACACTAAGCACAGACCATTTGAAATAGCAGGAACAATAGATCTGCTTGGTTCATGCTTCCAAGTACAAACAAGTTAAGCAGTCAATCAGCAGAATAAAAATTCAAAGATTTGAGCTAATTGATTAATAATAAGGACCATCTAAATTTATAATAAGCCTGAATTAAATAATAAAAAATATTCATGCATTATTTTATTTTTATATTTATTTAAATAGGCCATATTACATTTCCCCTTAATTATGAAATTGATACGCTTAATGTGTATTAAAACATAAAAAAAACACCCTAGAAGAATAAAAATGACTCAAATCCCACCATACAGACTAGAGAACACTTTCACTATTAAATAACAATTTTTGTGCACTTAACAACAAGGATTAAGTACAACACATATTTAATAAACATAAGTAATTATTCTGAAAACATTCTCTTGTGGCCCTTTTAAAAACATTTAACAATTCACAGTGAATATTTTCCTTATCAACCAAATGCTTTTACAGAATTTTTTTTACAATATAAATTTTAAGGGTTATGCATGTGGTTCCCCCCCCCTAGAAATAAAATAATAATAATAATAATTTTTTTGTTCTGATATTTTGGAATTGATATTATAGATCTGTTGTGCTAAGTGCTGTTGAGTTGTTTCCTACTCAAGGTTTCTGAGGAGAGGCTGGTGGGTTTGAACTGCCAAACTTGTGGTTAGCAGCCCAGTGCTTAGCCTACAGCACACCAGTACTCCACTATAGATCTAATTCTCCAGTTCTCATATATTTAAAAACTAAAGTAGATTAAAATGGCTTGTTAGCATATCAAAGCACAGTTTAAATAGTGAGAATCCACAGTTTAAATCATGCTGATTTCATGTTGTTGTTGCTAGGTGCACTCCAGTTGCTCATAGAGGTCTAGTGTACAACAGATCGAGACATTGCCTGGTCCTATGCCATCCTCACAATTGTTATGTTTGGGGCCATATTGTAGCCACTGTACCAACCCTAACCCATTATTGTTGTCAAGTGCCATTGAGTTAATTCTGACTCATAGGGACACTGTGTAGGGTTTCCAAGGAGCGGATGGCGGGTTTGAGCCACCAACTTTGTGGTTAGCAGTCCCGTGCTGATTCTAGAGCACACACCAGCACTCCCTAGACTCATGGTGGTGACGGTGGTGGTTTCAACTCACACCAACCCTGCATAAGGTTTCTGAGGCTGTAAATCTTTACTGGAGCAGAAAGCCTCATCTTTCTACTGTGGAAGTTTCTGGTAGTTACTGGTAATTTCAAACTGCTGATCTTGAGGTTAGCAGCCTGACTCATAACCACCACAATACCAGAGCTCCTTTCCTACATTTATAGATGTGTGAAAAGTTGGTTCCAGATAAGAATTATAATTCTTTAGATTTTATTGTTGTTGAAGTAGGTTCTGACTCATATAGACCCTGTATCAGGTTTCCAAAGAGAAGCTGGTTGACCTTATGGTTAACAGTGCCGTGCTTATCCTACTTTAAAATTTTCTAGTTAAGCAAATAGGGTTTTCTTGTAAACCTACAGTTCTAGATACAATTAGAACTATGAATTAGTGACCTTTGAATTAATGATTTCAGAAACCATTGCCATAAATCTCATTAATCACCTCACTAACTCTATTTAGAGTTAGGTTGATGAGCAATTATGGACCTGCAGTAAGGATATCTGGGAATCCTCTCAATCAGTAACCCCCATTCATTAAAACACCTAATCTCAAAGGAAGTACACTGAGTTGTGTTAGGAACACTGGTCACAAACAAGAATATGATTTGGTTTCAATTCCAGAGAATGATGTATAAGTGAATAAATTACAACATTACCTACAACATAAGGTAAGGAAAAAATGCCTTTCCTTTAGAATCATGATGTGTTTTGATCAAAGAAGCTTCAAAGGATTCTCTACTTAAGCTTATTATCTGTTTTATTATCTCCCTTTATAATATAAATGAGACACTTTCAAATTAGCTCTTGAAGATTTAAATCTAAATGAAATCACAGTACTCCTAATGATGCAATGCAATGAAACTGCCAATTAAAGTGCTTTAAGTTAAAGTTAAGTTAAAAGTTACCCTTTTTATGTTGTTGTTGCTGTTAAATGCCATGGAGTCAGTTCTGACTCAGCGACATGTAGTATAGGGTTTCTGAAGAGCAGTTGGTGAGTCTGAACCGCTGATCTTGTTGTTCAAACCGACCTTGAGGTCAAGTGCTTATCATGGCTCCCCACCATTCTGGTGTAAAAGTTGGAACATTGTGACAGTCACTGGGGCTTTCACTCCACACCCATGTGACCTGGAAGCATGCTTCAACAGGACACCACTGTAGAAGGAAGTCTGACTTGGAGCAATTTTAGGTGTGGTTTTTGCCCTTGGCAATTCCCCTAAAAGGACTCCAAACCTCAGTCTGATTACCAGAAAGCTTTAAAGTTTGTAGGTGTTCTACAGCTCTAATCCTCTCATTTTTTTCAAAACAAAATAAATGAGCAAACAAAAAGCCTACCTCAAACTTTTCTAGTGGAAAAGTTTTGTCATTGGTTCCTATTTTCCCACTATAAAAAACTAAAAACCCAAAGAAACAAACTATCATTAATTCCAAAAGATTTATCACAAGATACATTCAGAAATGATGGCTTATACACATACATACATATATATGTGTATGTATATATAGTTACTCTGAGTGATGTGATCATATACTCAACGTTTTAGCATCAAAATGTCATTTATTTGTTGTTGTTGGCTGCCACTGAGTTGATTCCAACTCATGAAGGCCCCATATGTACAGAGTAGCACTGTGACCTTTCAGAAGCAGACCATTAAGCCTGTCTTTTAGGGCACCTTTGGGCAGGTTCAAAATAGCAACCTTTATGCTAATGTTTAATATTTTGTACCACCCAGATACATTGTCCGGAAAGAATAGTCACTGGAGAAGGATGTCATGCTGGGTAAGGTGGAGGGTCAGAGAAAAAGAGGAAGACCCCCAACGAGATGGATCAGCCAGGTGACATCGTTGATGGCATCAAGTGTGGCAGCGGTAGTGAGGTTGGCCCAGGATCGGACATTGTTTCGTTCTGCTGTGCATGGGGTCGCTATGAGTCGGTTCCGACTCAATGGCACCTGACAACAACAACAACAGAGACGATATAGGATAAGCATTGGACTCCGAACCACAAGGTTGGTGGTTCAACCCCACCAGCTGCTCCTTGGAAACTTTACACAGGGTCACTCTGAGTCAGAAATGACTGGAATATCACTTAGTAACATTAGAGACACTATACTACTCTATTAAAAATTCAAAATAAGGGAGAGGTGGAGCAAGATGGTAGACTAGGAAGAAAGTCTGTGCACTCTGTGCAGCAAGGATATGGAAAACTGGCTGAGACAGAAGCAGAGGATGGTCCTGGATCTCTGAGCTTCAGATGAAGGGATGGACAGGTGGACTTACTGGGAGAGAGAGTTGGGCAGATGTTGCAAGAGAGGAGGTGACTACTTAGCTGTGGTGGCTGACAGAACCTGCCAAGCCATTTTGAGTGTCTGTGAGCGACTTCAGAGACAAGAAAACAATCACATTGTAGAAAACTACCTGTAGCTTGCAGAGACCAAGGTGTGATTTTTTTCCCCCTCAGATTCCCCACATTACCCTGGGGACCGGAGGTGATGCTGGCTTCCACCAGCACAGTCCCCAGGGAAGTTCCTGCTAGAACCCCTCTGAGGTTGTGAGCCCCACTGAAGGGGAAGGAGCTATCCACAAAAACCCCTCTCAGACAGACCCTGCTATAAACCTGCAAAATCAGCCCTGGCCAGCCTTGGGTTAGCTCGCACTAGGAGAAGCAGCTTAATAGACAGATGGGGTAGAGAAGAGGGAAGGCACAGCAGGACCATCTTGAACTTTCTCCGGCAGTTGTGAAGGCAAGAGGCCAGTAGGTGGCGCAGAGGCATACCGTTTTTAGTGGAGAGAAAGTATTACCCAATTTTTAATTTTGGTTTTACTCTTTTTCTTCTTCTTTCTGCATTATTATTATTATGCTGTTATTTGTTGTTTTGTGGGTGTGTTTTCTCTTCTTGCTTCACCTGAGACAACAACAGCAACCATACAGCACAACCCCAGCAGTACTCCACAGCCCAATAAGGCTAGAGTCAATATCAGCTGCCATTAACTGGATTAACAACAACCTAAATCAGCTAAATCCACCCTGAACTGAACTGCATGAACAGTGAACAGAGAATGGTACACATACCCATTTCTACATCACATCCACCAGGAGGCAGTTGGTGAGTACTTAAGAGTTAAACAACATACATTTATCAATTTAATACAACAACATCACAATGTTTCAGAAGCAACAGACAATATCTGTTCACATGAAGAAACAATACAATACAATACAAAAGACCAAGAGGCAGAGCTAGAAAGTGTTTTTGAGGAAAAAGAGGCACTGGAACTACCTTAAAACAAAGTCAGGAGATTAATATTTAGGTACTGCCAAATAACTGACTGAAAAGTTGAAGAAAACACGGAAGATTTCAGAAAAAAAATCTACAGGGAAAATCAAGCAAAGTAGATAAAGGACTGGAGACTGCAAAACCTGCAAACAGAAATCCAGAAGATGACTACTAAGATATCAGAAATGGACAACACACTGAAAGGGCAAAGGAGTAAATCTGAATCAATGGAAGCCTGAATTAGTGAGCTGGAAGATAAATCTTTCAATACTAGTAAGCTAGAAGAACAATCAGAAAAAAACAAAAATGGAAAAAAAAATCTGAAGAATGCCTAAGATTCATGTGGGACATGAAGAGAAATAACCTATAAGTGATCAGAATTCCAAAACAGTCTGAAGAGATTAAAAAACAAAAAACAAAAAAAAAAACACAGAGAAAGATAGTCAAAGAGCTGCTGGAATACAATTTCCTTAACATCATGAAAGATAAGAAAATAAGCATTTAAGAAGCTGAACCAACCCTAAACAAGGCAGATTCCCAAAGAAAATCACCAAGACATAACAATCAAACTCTCCAAAATCAAAGACAAGGGGAGAATCCTGAAAGCAACTTGGAAAAACCAAATGTCACCTACAAAAGGAAAAAGAGTACGACTAAGTTCTGGTTTCTCAGAAGAAATCCTGCAGACAAAAAGACAATGGAATGTCATATAGAAAACTCTGGAAAGTAAAAACCTGCCAACTAAGAATCATATACCTAGCAAAACTGTCCCTCAAATACAATGGTGAAATTAGATAATTTCCAGATAAATAGAAATGAAAGGAAATTGTAAAAACCAAGCCAACTTTACAAAAAAAAAAATATTAAAATGAGTCCTTTGGACTGAGAACCAACAACAACAGACAACTGAAGAATGACATACATGCTAATACCACCCAGAATTCAATCCAGATATAGAAGCATCCAGAGTACAACAAAACTTGTTAAGTGTCGCTGGGTTAACTCTGACTCATAGTGCCCTTGTCTAGAGTTTCCAAGGAGCAGCTGGTGGGTCTGAACTGCCAACCTTGTTGTTCAAACTGACCTTGTGGCTCAGTGCATTATCCTGTAGTGCCACACAAGGACTCCAAATAAAACTACAAGACTGAAAATAGGGAATCAGAGATATCAATCTATAATGAAGACAACTACATAGCAAAAAGTGGGAGAAGCGTAGTCACAAAATCCCAATGGCAATGAAGTAAAGAAGATTTCAAGATAAAACAGACTGTTTTAAAATGGGGAAGAAATTAATAAATTACAGGGTAACCTTAAAGAAACTTAATATACCTTCTGTTATATATACCTTCTGTTAATATACCTTTCATTCTGTTGTGCATAAGGTCACTATAAAGAAAAGGAAAATCCATGAAGATTTTACAATTTTAAAACTATGAAGAAATTGACAAGATACACACACAAAAATGAACTAAGCACAGGAAAACATGCAGAACAAAGAAACTAGTGATACCACAGAAAAACACACCGCAAATGACTGCAATTCATTCATACCTATTGAATTGATTACTTATGTCAGACAGATCTTGGCTGAAAGCAAAGAATACCAGAAAGATGTTTACTTGTGCTTTATCTACTATGAAAAGCTTTTGACTGTGTGGATCATGACAAACTATGGATAATATTGCAAATAATGGGTATTCCAGAACACTTAATTGTGTTCATGAGGAATCAGTATAGAGAGACCAAGAGGCAGTCATTCAAACAGAGCAAAGGGACACATACTGCATGGTTTAAAGTCTGGAAAGGTGTGTGCTAGAGTTATATCCTTATACCTTATTTATTCAATCTGTATGCTGAGCAAATAATCTGAGAGGAAGACTCATTAACAACTTGCGACATGCAGATGACACACACTGCTTGCTGAAAATGAAGAGGACTTGAAATACTAATGAAGATCAAAGACTACATCCTTCACTATGGACTGCACTTCAGTGTAAAGAAACAAAAATCCTCACAACTGAACCACTAAATAACATAATGATAAGTGGAGAAAAGACTGAAGTCAAAAGACTTCATTTTTCTTGCATTCATAACCAACATTTATGGAAGCAACAGTCAATAAAATCAAACAACATATTGCATTGGGAAAATCTGCTGCCTAAGACCTCTTTAAAGTGTCAAAGAATAAATGTATCAATTTGAGAACTAAAGTGAGCTTGACCTAACCCATGATATTTTCAATAGTCTCATATGCTTGTAAAAGTTGAATAATGAATAAGGAAGACCATAGAAGAATTACTGCATTTGAATTATGGTGTTGGGCAAGAACATTTAAAGTACTATGCCAGAAGAACAAACAAATCTGTATTGGAAAAAGGATAGCTGGAATGCTCCTTAGAAGCCAGGATGGCAAGACTTTGTTTCTCATACTTTGGACATATCATGAGGAGGGACCATTCCCTGGAGAAGGACATTATGCTAGGTAAAGTGGAAGGCCAGAGAAAAAGACGAAGACCATCAATGAGATGGTTTGGCATAGTGGCAGCAACAATGTGCTCAAGAGTAATAATTGTGAGGATGGCACAGGAATTGGCAGTATTTCATTCTGTTGTGCATAAGGTCACTATAAATCGGCACTTAACACCATCACCACCCTTAATCCTACCAGGATGCTGGTGTGGTGTGCAGTATATTCTTAGTGGTGTGGCATGCAACACCTTTTATCTTACGAGTAATAAACAGAAGGAGGGATCAGTTACCACCAAGAAAATAGAGCCAGAAGTGAAGTGTGTCCCTGGGTGGGTCCCTGCACTGGGAAGCCCCCAGATCCAGGGAATGATTGATGTCAAGACACAAGGGAAATCTCCAAAGAATGCTGGGCCTACAGATGCTGAAAGGAAACAAGGACCTTTCCTCAGACCTGGTACTCTGAATTTGGACTCCTAAACTGTAAGATAATAAATTTCTGTTAGTTAAAGTCATCCACTTGTATTATTTCTGCTACTACAGAACTAGGTAACTGAGAGAGTTGCTGTGTTTACCATGAAGAGGGATTGGTTCAGTTGTTTCAAATTGAGGGCAAATTTATGTAACGCAAGTTGTTAAGAGCCGTCGAGTCAGTTCCAACCCAGAGTGATCCTGTATAGGATTTCTGAGGAGCAGCTGGTGAGCTTGAACTGCCAACCTTGCAGTTCAAACAGCTTTGCACTCTGGCGCATCAACCCACAGCGCCACACCAGGACTCCAAAGGGCAAGTAGGAGTTGTCAAAAAGTCTGACATTCATTCTTAACTGGGTGGCTGCCTGTAGAAGCAATGAAGTAGTGAAGCCCAAAATCATGTTAAGGTTCTGGACAGTCAACCTGGTGGGTTTCTGCACTTGTGAGCTCACCCTCTCTATATCTCTGCATTCAAGGATAATCTATCTGTGCCATTTATCACCACACAAAGCTTACTGTGGAGTCCTGGTGTAGCATTGTGGGCTAATGCACTGGACTGCAAAGTCGCTTAAGCCACAAGGTTGGGGGTTCAAGCTCACCAGCTGCTTCTTGGAAACCCTATACAGGGTCGCTGTGGGTCAAAAATGACTCGATAGCACTTAACAACAAGCAGCTTACTGTAATGGTAACCTGCTTTTACTTTACTTCAACACTTGACATGTCTCCACTCATCAATTCAAAAGGATAAACTTCAGAGACTGCTCTCCAGCCTGGCTCTCCCTACTTCTCCCTTTGGTCCTTTGTGGTTGTTCTGTGCCGTGGAGTCGGTTCCGACTCATAGCGACCCTGTACAGGGTTTCCGAGGCTGTAAATTTTTACGGGAACAGAAAGCCTCATTTTTTTCTCCCATGGAACAGCTGGTAGTTTTGAACTCCTGACCCTGAGGTTCGCAGCCTGATTCATAACCGCTACACTACCAGAGCTCCTTCCCTTTGATCCTTAGGAGTAGCGAAATAATGCTTCATAGAACTGCACAGACAAAACAAACAAATAATTCCTAGTTGAGGAAATGCTTAACATGAAGACAGAGGATGGTTAAAGCGGGTTCTCTAAAGCTTTCAAGCCACCAAGAATTTGGTGAATTCAAAGAAAGCAATTAACCTGGGAAAGAAGCTAAGCATTACTTGCAAGCTTTGTTCTAAAGCGGAAAAGAAAAGCTTCGTCAAGCTACACTGTAGACCCATTACTTTATCATGACGAGGAAAACAAGAAAGGGAACACATCACCATGGGCACCTTAACAGAAACAAAAGCAAGATGCCAAATTGGAGATAATGGCATTCTATTTTTAGTGTTTCTAGGAAAATTGGGTAAAAGCGTAAGAAATGTGGCTTCATGTATAAGTTTTATTAATAGAATATGCATTATAATGAGATAATTAAAAGAATCCATTTATTATTCATTCCTAGAAGTGGTGATAATGCTAAGTTAAAAAAAAATTATTCTCAATTAAAATTATTTACTTAAAAAATTAAATTTAATTTTTTAAAAATTAAAAAATAACCAATTCCTACCAAATCTAGTAATGTTGGTGTTTAAGGGACAATGTAATGAATGACTAATGGGCAATCTGAAAGAAGGAATCATCTCATCACGATGGCTATTAATAACCCACTGTAGAAAGGCATCAGGAACTGAAACTACAAAGATGCAGTATTAATTATAACTTCTTGAGAGGAGGATATAAAAATCAGCATCTCAGAAATTAAACAAAAAATTATAAAGTACAAATGCCTAAACTGTTGGGCTAAAGAGGCAAATGGCTAATGATTTGTGACCCATTTAAAGACATTTAACAATATATTACAAATATTTTTCCACATCAACAAATATTCTTCTGTAAGAAAAAAATTTTAACAATGTGATTTTTTAATGGTTGCATTTGTACATGATGCCTTGTCGTTTTTCCACATTTGCCTTCTCAATTCCCTCTTTTGAGAATTTTCCCCTCACTCCATACTTCCCCTCTCCAAATGAGGTAATTAATGTATTAGAGAAGTAGGTTTTCCAAAGAGCAGAGGGCATTAGTAGATGTTGCTGGTTGCCAGTCTTGGAGGATTTAGTCTGAGCCAATGAAGACAATCAAATTTCCCTAGTAACTGACCCAGGGATGGACATGAGACCTACTTCTGGCCAGTGAGATCCAGGGGGCGAGTTTTCTAGAGGTTTCTGGAAAACATTTTCCTCCTTGATAACAAGAACACAGACCTCACCTACTGCACTTCCTGGTCACCTCCAGCCCCCACCCACATCTTTCCCTGAATGCTGCTGCTTGATGCTTGTTGTTGTTTTTAGGTGCCAGCAAGTTGATACTGACTCAGAGCTACCATATGCACAACAGAATGAAACACTGCCCAGTCTTGGGTCAACCTCACAATTGTTGATATGCTTGAGCTCATTGATGCCGCCACTGTGCCAATCCATCTTTTTGGAGGCTTTTCTCTGTTTCTCCCACCTTCTACTTTACCAAACATGATATCCTTCTCCAGTGACTGGTCCCATACTCCTGAAGTATGAAAGATGAAGTCTGGCCATCCTTCTTCCAAGGAGCACTCTGGCTGTACTTCTTCCAACACAGATCTGTTTGTTCTTTTGGCAGTCCATGGTACTTTTAATGTTCTACTCCACCACTATAACTCAAGTGCATCAATTCTTCTATGGTCTTCCTTATTCACTGTCCAGCTTTCACATGCATATGAGGTAACCGAAAATACCATGGTTTGGGTCTGGTGCACCTTAGTCCTCACACTGACATCTTTGCTCTTGAACACTTTAAAGAGGTCTTGTGCAGCAGATTTTCCCAATACATCATTTGATTTCTTGACTGCTGCTTCCATGAGTACTGATAGTTGATCCAAGCAAAATGAAGTCATTGACAACTTTGATCTTTTCTCCATTTATATGGATGTTTTTTATTGGTCCAGTGGTGAGGATTTTGTTTTGCATTGACGATTTCCAGTTGCTTGAGGTGCAACCCATACTGAAGGCTATGGTCTTTGATTTTCGTCTATAGTATTTTAAGTCCTCTTGGCTTTCAGCAAGCAAGGTTGCCATTGGTTCTTTTGGCAGCCATGGGTCAGGCGCACCTTAGTCCTCAAGCTGACATCTTTGCTCTTCAACACTTTAAAAAGGTTTGTGCAGCAGATTTGCCTAATGCAATATGTCCTTTGATTTCTTGACTGCTGCTTCTGTGAGTGTTGATATTTGATCCAAGAAGAATGAAGTCCTTGATAACTTCAATCATTTCTCCATTGATAAGAACGTTGTTTATTGGTCCAGAGGTGAGGATTTTTGTTTTCTTTACATTGAGATGCAATCCATACCGAAGGCTGTGCTCTTTGATCTCCATCAGCAACCCATACTGAAGGCTGTGGTCTTTGATTTTCATCTATAGTATTTTAAGTCCTCTTCACTTTCAGCAAGCAAGGTTGTATCATCTGCATATCACAGGTTGTAAATGAGCCTTCCTCCAATTCTGATGTCATGTTCTTCTTCATATAACCCAGCTTCTCAGATTATTTGCTCAGCATACAAATTGAATAAGTATGGTGAAAGAATACAGCCCTGACACACACCTTTTCTAATTTAAACCATTCTGTTTGAACAACTGCCTCTTCGTTTATGTACAGATTCCTCATGAGCACAATTAAGTATTCCGGAATACTCATACTTTGCAATGTTGTCCATAGCTTGTCATGATCCACTCAATCGAAAACTTTTGCATAGTTAATAAAGCACAGGTAAACATCTTTCTGGGATTCTCTGCTTTCAGCTGAGTCACAGGACGTCAGCAATGGTATCCCTCGTTCCATGTCCTCTTCTGAAACTGGATTGAACCTCTGGAAGTTCTCTGTCAATGTATGCTTGCAGTTTGATGCTACTTATACTTAATGCTACTTATGTTGTGTATAGGATCCCTATGAGGCAAAAGTGACTCAACAGCACTTAACAACAGCACTGCTCGAGGGCATGAACTTATCTTGCAATATAAGAAGAGACATCATCAGCACACTTACATGAGGATTGAGCCTGAGCTGTTGATGTCAGCGCAGAATAGTTGAATCTACTGTAGGACTGACCGTCTATGGCCTTCCACTCATATAAACATTAAACAACAATGCACTTATTTAATGGCACTTTTTCACCGTGTGCCCTCTAATTTGCAGTTGGACATTATTGTAATAAGTCTACCTTAACTCCAAGTATGTTCACTAAAACCTGTTAAGAACACTAACTAGTACCCTAGTGTTTTTCATTCAGCACCCTTCACATAGGGTCAGACCTATCCTGACATTCAGTTTTTTTTTTCCTTTTGCCAATTATTACTTCCAGGTGTGGTTAGTTTCCCGTTACCTCTTGAGACTTATGACCAACCCCATGCCTCATTAACATTCATGGATCATCCTTCTTCAACATTATCATTTACTGATTTATTTTCAGTTCCTCATCTTCATCAGGGACCCTGGCTCACTCTCTCTACCCCACTTTCACCATCTTCTGGAAGGACTCCAACATCCCAAGAATGCTTCAGAGAACTTGGACCTCTTTAACCCCATTCCATTTTTACTATTTCCATGGCCCAAACCAGGAATGTGTTTTTACCCATCTCTGATAACTTTTTTTAAATAAAAAAGTAAACCTTCTGTATATTTAGATATCAAAACACCATTGAATCTTACATAAATTTATTAAATAACATGATTAATTAAGTCTGGAGAGCAAATTCTTTCCTTAGACATAATTCCCGAGGTCTGCCAATTCTTCCAACTCTCTTGCTCTAAGATCATTCTATCTTAACCTGTATGTAAACTTAAGTCCAACTACCCTTCCTTGTATCCCACAAATAAGAATCAACCTCACAGCAAGTAACAATAACAACAGCAAAGACCCATGTTGAGCAGAGCTGGTTTTTGGGAAATAGATTATACACATGCCCTTATCAATATGAAGTCAGTCTCCAGCTTTCACCATCTCAATGCCACCAGACACGCATTCGTAGTTAGCCTTCTTGCTGTCCTTGTGGGCTAAACTTTTACTCCAAATCCTCCTATGTAATCATCTCCCTTCTTTATCTCAGCAGACGAGTATGCACTCCAATTTAGAGAGAAACTGAGGCCATCAAAGGAATGTTCCTAACTCCACTTATATATTTACATGCCCGGGCATGCACCCACCTCACTTATTTCTCAGTGGAAAGGGCTTCCTTCTTCTTACTAAAAGGTCTTCATTTTCCTCCTATGTTCTGGATCAGATTCACTCTAGCTTTTTCAAATACCTTGCATTGTTCCTTTCTTTATGTATCTGTAATTTCTTGCCTTTTTAGAGTAAAAACAAAACAAAACAAAAAACTCCACCAAACCAGCTGCCTTCAAGTTGTTTATGATGCATAGCAACCCTATAGGACAAAGTAGAACTGCTCTATAGAGTTTCCAAGGGTGTGGCACTGTGGGGTAATGTGCTGTACTGCAAGGTTGGTGGTTCAAGCTCACCAGCCGCTCCTAAAAAACCTTATACGGGTAGCTATGAGAACCAACTCGATAGCACTTAACAACAACAACAACAACAAAAGGTTGCTATGAGTGGGAATCATTTATTAAATAATCCACTAGTTTTGAATGCCACTTTTACTGGGTTCTAAAATATTTTAACTTGTTTCTGGACTTTGGTTCTTCTGCCTCAGTTTCCACTACTCATTTGTCAGTTTGTTGTATTATGGTTGCTTGTTTGTTGCTGTGATTCTGGAAGCTATGCCATGAATATTTTAAATACCAGCAGGGTCACCCATGGTGGACAGGTTTCAGCTGAGCTTCCAGACTAAGACAGGCTAGGAAGAAGGAGAAACGGATTACTTATGAATATTTAGTCACTGAAAACCTTATGAATAGCAGTGGGACACTGACAGATAGTTTCAGAATACTGAAACATGATGAAGAGCACCAGAACAATGTAAGATACAGTGCCGGAAGATGAGCCCCTCAGGTTGGAAGGCGCTCAAAATACGACGGGGGAGGAGTTGCCTACACAAAGTATAGTTGAATGTGATGATGCAAATGAAGCAAAGCCTTTGGGACCTTCATTTGCCAATAGGGCACAATTCATAGTGAGGAGAAATAACTGTAAGCATTCATTAATAATCAGAACATGGAATGTATGAAATATGAATCTAGGAAAAATGGAAGTTGTAAAAAATGAAATAGAATGCATAAACATCAATATTCTAGACACCTGTGAGCTGAAACTGACTGGTATTATAGCCACTGTGAATCTGACAATCGAATGGTTTACACCATGTTGGGAATGACAAAAGGAAGAGGAATGGTGTCACATTCATCATCAAACCGAACATTTCAAGATCCACCTTTAAAGTAAAATACTGTCTGTGACAGAACATTCATATGCCCACAAGGAAGATCAGACAATACCACTATTATTCAAAGTTATGCACCAACCACTAAAGCCAGTGATGATGAAATTCTACAAGCTTCTTCAGTCTGAAATTGATCAAACTTGCAATCATGATGTTTTGACAATTACTGCTGATTGGAATACAAAGATTGGAAACAAAGAGGAAGGATCAGTAGTTGGAAAATATGGCCTTGATGATAGAAATGATGCTGGAGATTGCATGATAGAATTTTGAAAGACCAGTGACTTCTTCATTGCAAATACTTGTTTTAAACAACATAAAAGATGTCTATACACATGGACCTCACCAGGTGGAAGACACAGAATCAAATTGACTACATCCGAGGAATGAGATGGTAGAAAAGCTCCATAACATTAGCCAAAACAAGGCCAGGGACAGACAGTGGAACAGACCATCAATTACTCATTTGCAAGTGCAAGGTCATGTTGAAGAAAATTAAAACAAGTCCACTAGAAAAAAAATACGAACTTGAACATATCCCACCTGAATTTAGAGATCATCTGAAGAAGAGATTTGATGAACTAGACACTAATGACCAAAGACCATAAGACTGTGGAATGACATCAAGAGCATTATACAGGAAGAAACAAATGGTCATTAAGAAGACAAGAAAGAAAGAAAAAAAAACCCAAAACGGATGTCAGAAGAGACTCTGAAACTTGCTCTCCAGTGAAGATACTAAAACAAATGGAAGAAATGAGGCGGCAAGAGAGTTCAACAGAAAATTTCAAAGGACAGCTTGAGAAGACAAAGTCAAATATTATAATGAAATGTGCAAAGACCTGGTATTAAAAAGCCAAAGGAAAGAGCACTCCCAGCATTTCTCAAGCTGAAAGAATTGAAGAAAAAACTCATGCCTCAATTTTCAATGTTAAAGGATTCTATGGGCAAAATATTGAATGATGCAGAAAGCATCAAAAGAAGATAGAAGGAACATACAGAGTCACTGTGCCAAAATGAAATGGCTGATGATCAACCATTTCAACAGGTAGCAAGAGTCAATAGTACTGAAGTTTGAAGAAGTCCAAGTACACTGAAGGCACTGTCAAAAAACAAGGCTCCAGGAATTGATGGAATACAAATTGAAATCCTAAAAAATGCAGCACTGGAGACAGTCACTCATCTATGCCAAGAAATTTGTACAACTTATTGGAAAAAATCCTTATCTGTGCCCATTCCAAAGAGAGATGATCCAAGGGATGTGGAAATCATCGAACAATATCATTAGTATCACATGCAAGTAAAATTTTGCTAAAGAGAATTAAAAATGACTGCAACAATACACTGACAGAGAACTTCCAGTGGTTCAAGCCAGATTCGGATGAGGACGTGGAACGAGGGATACCACCACTGATGGCAGATGGATCTTGGCTGAAAGCAAAAGAACCAATAGATCCATTTTGGAAGAAGTGCAGCCAGAGTGTTCCTTGGAGGCGAGGATGGCCAAACTTCGTCTCTCATACTTCGGACATATTGTCAGGAGGGACCAGTCACTGGAGAAGGATTTCATGTTTGGTAAGGTGGAGGGTCATAGAAAAAGAGGAAGACCCCAATGAGATGGCTTGGCCAGGGGGCGGCATCGATGGACTCAAGTGAGGATGGCCCAGAATCGGACAGTGCTTCGGTGTGCTGTGCATAGGGTCGTTATGAGTCAGTGCTGACTTGATGGCACCTTATAACAACAACAATTAACCCAAGGACAGCCCCTGGTCTCCCCTAACAGATTTTATATTAAAACTAACCAATACAACTGTGCATATGTTTGAGGATATGATTTTAGAAATATTTGTTATTTTAATTAAATTAAGTTTTACATTCCCTGTTCCTAATTTTGAAAGTATAAAGATTGCCAGCATTTTAGCCCTGAAAGCATCCTTAGAAATAATCTGTTATTATCCACTGAATTTTTTTTTGTTGTTGTTGTAAATAACCCAACTTTTAAAGATAGTTTTAAATTGCTTTTAAAAACCTATATGTGAAGGTTAGCAGATTTTTCAAAGGAACCCTCTACCTATTAAG
This sequence comes from Chrysochloris asiatica, assembly GCF_000296735.1. Classification (NCBI taxonomy): domain Eukaryota; kingdom Metazoa; phylum Chordata; class Mammalia; order Afrosoricida; family Chrysochloridae; genus Chrysochloris; species Chrysochloris asiatica. Next base: position 15,048,491 of record NW_006408528.1, on the reverse strand, counting down.
GTTCTCTCAAACTGTTCGATGGGTGCCTTTATAGGACAACAACTGTATACTATAAACATGCAATATCAATTTTTACTTAATCAACATATATATTCAGAGCCTACTATTGAAGAGGGAAAAACATCCTAATGAACTTTCTTATATAATTAAACTTTGGTTGCTTTCCCAGCTTAACAAATATGAATGAAAATTTGTGACATTATTTCCTTATGTTCTCCATTAATGCTGAACCATGTGCATTCCAATACAGAGAGGGGAGAGGAGCAAACTAGAATTCTGAAACGAACACTTAGCTTCATTTGGTCAAAAAATGGTCTTTACAAGGTTTTTTTTATTATAGGTCATAAAACACTGCTTACCACAGTGTACCTCTTCCTTGAAAATGAAAAGAAATCCTTACAGTGGCGAGAAGCTGAAAACAACACACTGAGATTGCTCCTGCCTCCTCCCTGCGAGCACATCTGTGTACATTATCTGTTTGGGGTAAAGCTGCATGCACAGCTGTTTATGACGACTCAGAAGTGGAGGCTCTGTAACATTTTTTATTTGGTGCTGTTGCAAGGATTGCATTTTGAAGCTGAAGTCTGTTAGGGTCAAGACAGCATATGCATCTATTGGGGCAGGAGGACCATATGCTTCTGGCTAGTAACTCTTCGATCTACAGGAAAAAGAGGTTGGGTGGTCACATATAGTCAGGCAAAGCAGGGAAGCCAAGAAGAAAGGGGATCTTTATGCCAAATGGAAGTATGCACAGTAGGAAAAGTGAGAACTGAGTTAAGAATCTAATGATTATTTTAGAAAAATCCAGCAGGTTAACATTATAAAATAAGCATCACAAAATGAATTGTTCAGGGAAAGATGTGGATCACTATAGCTAGGAAATCCTTGTGTTGTTGTTGCTAAGTGCTAGTGAGTTTGGTACAATTCATAGCAACCCTATAGAGGATTTCCGAGGAGTAGCTGGTGGGTTTGAACCGCTGACCTTGAAGTTAGCAGTGCAGTGCTGATTTACAGTATCACTCTAGGGTGAACATCATCATGACTCTGGAATTTGTTGGTGTTGTTGTTAAGTGCTGTCTAGCTGGTTCTGACTCACAGCGACCTGTATAGACAGGGTTTCTGAGGAGCGGCTGGCAGATGTGAACCGCCACTTTGCGCTCCAGTGGTTATTCTGCAGTGCCACAGCAGGCCCTAAACACCCAGGTACAGGGAGGTACATTATGCAGTGAGTACCGCCTGGTTGAAGGATGTCCTCCCTGTACTCCGCACCCTAGTGAAGGTTACTATAGATTCTTGAACTGCTGGTTCTCTCAGACATGTCTGTCTTGCCTTAAATTCTTTCCTTGGCATACCTAAAACCCCAACTGAATTTCTCATATTATTTTCTTTCCAGGCACCACAAAATCCTCTTCCACTTTTCCTTCCACTGGCTTTCTAAGGCCTTCCTTACACCTCAGCAACCATCTGTCCTTTCCTATTCCTACAAACAGGACTGTGAGAAAAGAAATGAAGCACAGGAATACTGGTGTGGTTTCATATCACAGTCTCCTTTACATCTGGGCTTTACTACTGCTTTCCCTGAGTCTCTGGTAGTCTCTCCTTTCTGTTGTCCACACGGGCTACCAAATTTGCCATTTTTTGAGTTGCTTTTCTCCTTTCCTTTGCATTGATGCTTCTGGATAAATAAACCCAAACTGAAATCAAACCCACAGCCTTCAAGTCAATTTTAACTCAAAGTGACCCTTTATAGTATTTCTGAGGCTATAAATTTTTATGAGAGCAGAAAGCCTCATCTTTCTTCTGTGGAGTGGCTGGTGGGGTTTGATCGGCTGACCAAATAGTTAGCAGTCCAGTGCTTATCTTACAGTGCCACCAGAGCTTCTCAATAAATACTGTATCCTAAATTCTGCCTTAATTTCCTTACCTCATGCATTAATGGCTTCAACATTTAGTTATATTCTGAGATATCCAGGGTCACAATGGCAGCGGAGACTTCTCTCCTGAGTACCAGACATGCAAATTTCAATGCTTTCTGTCTGTTTTCTAGAACATTCTACAAAATGTCTCCAAATAACAACACAGTTTCTTCAGCTCTGTCAAAAATTATTCTATATTCCTAATCTTGAATAATGGTATCACCATCCATCTAAATGATCAATTTAGAAATCTGACTGACATTTGAGATTTTTTCTCTCCTCGAAATTTAGTGACAGTTTCCACTTAAAACCAAAGGGCCACCACTCGTCTGTCAGTTTGTCATACTGTGGTGACTTGTGAGTTGCTGTGATTCTGAAAGCTATGCCACCGGTATTTTAAATACCAGCAGGGTCAGTCATGGCGGACTGGTTTCAGATGAGCTTCCAGACAAAGACAGACTAGTTGGAGAGAGTGATAAACTACTTCCAAATATTTAGTCACGGAAAATCTTATGACTAGCAGAGAAACACTGTCAGATACAGTGCCAGAAAATGAGTCCTTCAGGATGGAAGGTACTCAAAATGTGACTGGGGAAGACATGCCTCCTCAAAGTAAAGTTGACCACGATGACACAAATGGAGTAAAGCCCCTGGGAGAAAAGCCTGTGGGACCTTCATTTGCTGATGGGTCACAACTCAAAATGAAGAGAAACAGCTTTAAACATCCATTGAAAATCGGATCATGGAATGTACGAAGTATGAATCTGGGAAAATCAGAAGTTGTCAAAAATGAAAAGGAACGCATAAACATTGATATCGCAGGCATTAGTGAGCTGAAATGGACTGGTATTAGCCATTTTGAATCTGACAACCACATGGTTTACTATGCCGGGAATGACAAATTGAAGAGGAATCGTGTTGCATTCAT
>NW_006408528.1:15032391-15043087 GCF_000296735.1 Chrysochloris asiatica | reverse complement strand
ATATGCATGTGAAAGCTGGACAGTGAATAAGGAAGACTGCAGAAGAATTGATACCTTTGAGTTACAGTGTTGGAGGAGAATATTGAAAGTGCCATGGGCTGTCAAAAGAACCAATAGATCCGTTTTGGAAGAAGTGCAGCCAGAGTGCTCCTTAGAGGCCAAGATATCCAAACTTCATCTCTCCTACTTTGGACATATTGTCAGGAGGGACCAGTTGCTGGAGAAGGATATCATGTTTGGTAAGGTGGGGGTGGGGGGGTCAGAGAAAAAAGGAAGAGCCCAACGAGATGGATTGGCCAAGTGGCAGCATCGATGGACTCAAGTGTGTCAACAGTAGTGACGTTGGTCCAGGATCAGGCAGTGTTTCGTTCTGCTGTGCAGTCTGGACGAGTTGGTGCCGACTCGATGGTACTTAACAACAACAACAACAACAAATCTCTCCTCATGAGATTTTGGGTCACCAAAACCAAAAATCCAAAACCACTGCCATCAAGTTGATTCCAGCTCACATCACCCACTCTATATCATGTATCTGACACTGTAAAACTTTACGGGCACAAATAGCCTCATCTTTCTGCTGGTGGGTTTAAACTACCTCAGTTTTCTACTTTATGGAAGCAAAGATGAGGCTTTCTGCTTCTGTAAAGATTTACAGCCTTGGAAATCCTGTAAAGGGTCACCATGTGTCAGAATGACTCATTGGCAGTGGGTTTGGTTTGTTTGTTTGTTTTTGGTGACTTTAGTTTAAACCAGTTTTCAGAATATTAGAATTTACTTTGGTACACATGAAGCAAAAAATAGTTTTACTGATAAAGTTTTTAATGGCTTATTAAAACATTGCTAGAGGCTGAGGCAGAGTCAGGGTATGGTGTTGCACAATAAGCACTGAACTACTAATCATAAGGTTGGCAGTTCAAACCCACCAACTGCTCCTTGGAAACCCAATTCGAGGACACGTAACAACATAACAAAGGGTTGGGTCATTATGAGTGGGAACTGACTAGATGGCACTTAACAACAATAACAGTTTGAGACAGAATGTGAATTAACCAGCTAAACAGCCAGGAGCTATATTTTCTGTTGTTGCTGTTAGTTACCTTAGAGTTGTCCCCAAACCGCTGCCACCTACATACATAAAACAACAGAAAGCTGCCTGTGATCAGAGCGCTGTGATCCATAGTTTTTACTGGTTGATTTTCACGAGTACATCGCAAGTTTAAGTCATTTTAAGTGTATTTCTTCCAAGTCTGTTTTCGTCTGGAAGCTCTGGAGAAACCTGCTCAGCACGACATCAGCACACGGGCCTCCAGAAGGGAGGTGGCTATGGAACATGTGAAAGATCATTACAAAGTTGATACTTGAAGTTATGACCTCGGAGGCCCTTCTGATTTAACTTATTTATTTTTTGCAATGGGAGTCAACACAAATTCTAATATCTACAAAACACCAAATTAACAAAGAATTTCCAGGCCTGGTTTTTGAACTGCTTGGGAGAAAAGTGTAATACAATAATTAGTTTGACATGCTAAATTGCTATTTTCAGTTGTCTCTCACAATCATTTGTCATAAAATAAATTAAAGGCACAAAAACACCAAGTGACACAGGAGAAACTGCTAAAAAATAAGATGATGATGATGAATCTCCTATTTTAGATGCTAAATTATTGCTAGTACTTTAAGGAGAAAAGGGGTGCTCAGGATAAAATACTGTCTTGAGCTAAATTGAGTCTAATTTACAACTGAGTTTAAGTAGTTCTTAAGTGTTATTCTTCCAGAATTTTTATGTATTTATTTATTTTTAAGGCAAGGTCTTGTTTCCTTGGAAAGAGGAGCATTTAGTAACTAGAGACAATCTTAATGTGGACTCTTTCTTTCAGACACAACACTAAGGTAATAGCAACCATAAACAAGTGATTATTAGCACATCTGTGAAAAAGTATCAATGTAGTAATCATACAGGCAGTTCTGTGAACTTTTTACACAATTATTATGTTAAGGAACTAAGGGGCATCTTTGTAAAGGGCACTGTGTGTTTTAAATGAAACCCGCAGAAATAAAAATATGCCATCCTTATTGGTGAATATAATTTTAGAGATCTTTAAAACAACGACAAACTATGTAATGAACAACTATCATATCTAATGAAAAGCTTCTAATTCTGAATCTTAACCATAGACACCACAGGATTTAATAATAATAAAATTAAATTTATCCATTTTTATTTAATTTCTGAATTTGTTTTGTACACTTAGAGGATTACAATAATTGAAATTATAAAAATAAGTAATCTTAATGGCCCAGAGGGCATGGAAATGCTAAAACATTTATGTAAATAGGACCTACTCATTAAATAGTACTGACAAAGATATAAATTATATTTAATTCTACTATGGTGATTTAGATGAAAACAGTCTAATGGATTATGCAAGACTTACAAATCTAGCTCCCGGCTGTTTACTTGTGTGAACTTGGGCAAGTCATTAATTAGCTATTTATTCCAGATGCCTCCATCTGTAGGATGAGGACAGTGCTAATTCCCAACTGTATAAGGGCTCAGACTCAACTTTGAGAAACATCATTCAGAATTTAAATTTTTTAAAGTCTAATCCAGTCAAGATGCTAATATATAGGAACGGTGATTGACCTTAAACTTGTAGAGTAGACAATGACTTCTAATGGCATTATTAAAGAAATTTTAACTATTCACCGTTCGTGAAAATAGTCATGTTTATTGATTCACTAGGCTTGTGTCTACATGAGAGAGAACTAGGAGGGTAAACAGGGGATAAGTTCTGGGGAAAAGAATGCAGTGAGTCATTAGGACTAAGAGTGAAATGAAATGCTATACCAAATCCTGTTGAAACTTCAGGACTTCAAATGAGAAACTATTTTTTTTTTCCCATGAGAACTCAGTAATTATAACTTTAATGAATGGTAGGAAAGATTTTCAAATTCTTGGTTGACATATTTAAATGCAAGTGTTTTCAATGAAACATGCCATTTTATAAAATAAAGTCACAATTAATGTCAAAATCAACAAGATTTTTATGGAATTACATATTATAGACACATGACTACCAGAGCAGTTCATCGTGATTGATGTTATTATTTTGAATACCACAGAAGTTAGTAATGAGTTGGTGCCTTCCCATGAAGCTGAAGCCAATGTTTTTTTTGTCTAACTGGTTCATCGTTGTTCACTAAGTGAGTATTTTCTATGCTGTTCCTGTTTCCAATCACCTAGTATTCCCCTGTAACCTATGCAATCTTCAGGTAAGTGCTTCACATTGACATTAATGACAGCTCCTGAAATCAGGTCTAGGAAAAATTTCTGAGAAAACAATGCTATTTAAACAGTTAGTATAATTTATTTTATTTCTACATATTTAGCTGAACTAAATATGGTGAATATCAAATTGTTATACTTAGTCCCTAAAACTAGAGATTAATAACTTGGGTAACGTAAAAATCACATAGTCTACCCCTATGTAAGACAAACAAACTCATAATTAGAGATTTAGTACATATTCATGTGGATACTTAACTGGTTCTCTTTTGTCATCTACTAGTTAAAAGATTATAAATACCTAAAAAGGTAAAATTTTTCAATTAAAATGAAGAAAACTTTAATGTACCATTAGAAACACATACAACTGGACAAGATCATCTTATGAATTGTCACCTCTTGCTCTAACATTGTTATTATTGCTGTTATGTGCCATTGAGTCAGTTCCCACTGATAGCGGCCCCGTACAGGTTTTTTGAGAGCATCTAATGTGTTTGAACAGCTGACATAGTGGTTACCAGTCTAGTGCTTAGCCTACAGCACCATACTTACTCTAATTGGGCTAACTAAAACTGGTGCCTCCACTTTACAGTCAGACAACATGGTAGAAGCCAACTGTGGTCTCTGCTGAAGAAATGATCTCCACTCCTTATTTGTGGTTCCTTTCTGCTACCTACCTGCTGTCAATGGGGAAGGGGCCCCCTTTACTGCTGCTGAGAGTGGCTCTAACTCCTGGTATAGCATTCATTGAGTCAATCCACAGAATGGTGTAAATAGCTTAGCTGGGAACGAGAGCCAGGAGGAGTGAGCTCTGCCTCTGCTCACAGACAGATCTTAGTCAAGTTCCTAAGCACCCTGAGTTTCTGACTTCTAATCTATAAAACAAGAGTCTCATACTAGATAATGTCACAGAGCTGTAACAACCCTGATTTCCACCACTGACATTATCTTCTATCTCTCTGATGATCATGCCACCGTTGTATTCCATACTGGAAGTTTATATACAAGGAAATTTATATAAAATATAATACAGTTCCTGCAGAAGGGTACCATGTGTGGGTAGAGGGTCAGTGATAAAAAGGAAGACCCTCAATGAGATGAACTGATACAGTGGCTGCAACAATGGACTCAAACAGGAACATTCATGAGGATGGCACAGAATAGGGTAGTGTTTTTGTTTTGTTCTGTTGTACATGGGTTGCTAAATCGGCACTGACTAGACAGCACCTAACTTAACTACAGCAACTTCTGCGTATAACGTTAGCTTCCATCCCTGACTAAAAATTATTCTAAATGGCGCCAAGATCTTCTTCAGTAACCTTATGAATAACTCTGCAAACCCCAGGTGAAATTATTTCCTACAATACTTGGCTCAATCCTACAGATGAACACTAGCTCATGCCTGATTGTATCAGGATTGATTTTTTAGAAGAGTTCCTATTTAATAAAGAAGTGCTCATGTCCCTAAACTAAATGCTATCTTTTCAGTAAGAGAAAGGTCCAAGTACACAAACATGAGTCCAACACCTGTTGGAGTTAAGAGGTGGTTAAGAACCTATTTCCTTTTTCTCTAAACAGTTTAAATGATTAGTTCAAAGTAATGCTTTCACTCATTGGTCCTTCTATGCTAGCAATCAAATTTTCACTGGACAAATCTACCTCAAAGCACAGTGTGTGCTTACAAAGGGTATGTAATCAGGAACTCTCTTTAGACAACAGCAGTTTAATAATTTCAATCTTTAAAAAATAAAATACCAGTTTTTGGAAGCCTCTATTTTATTTTAGAGCTTCTTTTCTCATCTTGGATCTCCTGTCTCTTCTAAAACCGTTCCTGATTTCCCAAATCTGTTTCTGTATTCCCTAAAAGCCATCGTAGTTCTTGGTGAAGGCGAGTTGACAAAGTCAGTCAGCAAGATGGATCTCTTCAGAAATGGAAGTCGTCTGGAGCCCACCAATTTTTGCTTCTTCAGTTTGAACCGAAGAAGAGTTTATTGCCACTCTAGTCCACTTGCCTGCCAGGATTTTGGCAGTAAATTACCAATGATTAAAGAGCCAGTTTGCCCCCACCCTGTTTGCCCCCACCACTCTTTTCTGCTCCCAGTTAAAAAAAACAACAACAAAAAAAAACATTAAAAAAAAAAAAAGATCCCCAAAGGACAAAACCTGCCACCAAGGCTGCAGTACTGTGGTAATTTCCCAAGGCATTCTGATTGATAATGATCAGCAGAGCGTGGGATAATAGCTCCCCTTAATTTAGGGGTCCCTTTGAAGGGTTAAAATATGGCAGATGTTGATAGCTGACACTCCTTGCTAACAGGAAAGACACATTGCTGTGGGGCCCACTTCTAGGCTTTCCCTTCCCTGCAGCTGTCTGTGTAGAGCTAATTGTATCCACTTGTTTAACCTCGGGGAACGTCTGGAGGGGACCCAGTGCCACAAGGGTACCTTTTTTTTTTTAACGGCCATTTCCTCTCTGGCGTAACTTGCATGACAGTATGTGACAAGCAGAAATTAATGGGGACACTGCTATGCCAAGTCCTCCTGAATCACTGACACCGGCTACAGGCTGCCTGTTTGCCAGCCAGCCAAGACCTCACATGAAACATGGCGAGGGGCCCACAGTTCTATTCACCAACAAGCCAGCTGGTCAGTGATGAGAAGAGCTGAAACAATGTGGTAAGCACAAACCAGGAAGAAAATGCTTTACAAACTGCTTCAAACCAAGGAGATTGCATTTGCTGGGAGTAAATATGCTGGTTTATTTTCCTGAACAGCAAACTGCACGACTCCAATCTCCAAAGTACTTTGGATAGAAGAAGTATTCCTCTCCCAAGGCCTTTTAAGGTATAAGATAGGAGCATTATTCAGACAAAAGAAAGCCAGTCAAGATTCATGTCCTACGATGCATTTTCAGCAGACAGCTTACAGACGGTCTGGGAGCCAACAAGGTAGCTCTTGCCTCTAGCTAGCCCAGCTTGACAATTCTGTGCATGAGTATCTCTTTCATTTTTCTCAAGCACACACCGAAATGAATCTCAAGATGAAGACCATTAATTGCCTGCAACATTTTGCAAGATCGGGGAAACTGCCCAAACCATGGCATAATATACTTTCTTCCCCTAATATAATTAGGCATCAAACTCAACTGGTGGTCACTTAAAATGGTGGCTTGTCATAGACTGTTAATGTTGCTAAGTACCGTGGAGTTGGTTCCAACACCCAGTGAGCCTGTATAGGGTTCTTGAGGAGTGAATGGTGGGTTTGAACCACCAACCTTATGGTTAGCATTCCAATGTTTACCCTACAGTCGCACCAGGACCTCTTGCTGATTTTAGCTCAGAAGACATAAAGAACAGGAAAAAAGTTCACATGAGAAAAGTCACCTAACCATGATCTTGTATAAGACTTAAAAGCTATGTCTGAGGAGAAAAGATGGAACGTTGTAGCGGGAAAATGACACTGGTAAGAGTTTCACAACAAATTTAGGGAGTCCTCATGTGGCAATGCAGGATAATGCGCTGGACTGCAAGGTCAGTTTGAACTGCAAGGTCAGTGGTTCAAACTCACCAGCCACTCCTCGGAAACCCTATACAGGGTTCCTGTGAGTTGAAACCGACTCCACTGCACTTAACAACAAGGGTATTTCAAAAAGGTAAAACAAAGAGGCTCCTCAATTTTGTGGCTAGGCACAAAATATACAATGAAACTTTGGTGTTCTGAAATAGTGGATATTCTCATAAAAACAGGAATCTATTTAATTCACTTTTTTTTTTCTGTCCAAAGTTTTAAAGTATATAAGTTGATATGAAGGGGACAAAGCCAGTTTCTGAGAACGTAAGAAGCACAGCAAGCAGGGAATTCTGCAAATGAACAAAGTGTGGGTTTTGAGCTAAAGAAGGTAAGGCCGCTAGAGTTTAGGGGTATGGGAGTGGGTGGACAGAATGCAGTCACTTATAGGGTTTCCAAGTTGACTCTTCGGAGAAAAAGGAAGTGGGTTTCAACTTCAGAGGGGGCTTTTCCAAGCCAATGTTAGATGGTTATATTTTGTCACAAAGGATTAGTTATAGGGACAGGCAGTCTATCTTTCCACCAACGAATGCAATGAACAACGAGTTCTCCAACACCTTCTGGCAAGAAGCACAGGATAAAGGGCGTGGTAATAATTTTAATGGATGGGTTGTATTTCTGTAAATATAATTCAAGAGAGCTACTGATTTAAGGAAAGTTGAACAGTTTTTCTAACTTAGAACTTGAATATGGGCTTAGAGGTTAGGGAGAGCAAAGGAGACATCACAGAAGTGAAAGAAATATTTAATACATCAAAATGTAAAAGAGATAAGTCATTCACAGGAAAAGCTAAGCTCTTAAACAAATACATTTCTAAACTATGCTATAAAATGCAGTTGGATCCTTCTTAATGTACACTGTCAATATATTCTTCAAAGATACCTGCCTTCTGATAATCAAGTGGTATTTTATGAAAATTCAAATAATCCAATCCAAAGGGTACGAGAACATACTGACTATTGTTGTTGTTAAGTGCCGTTGAGTCGGTTCCAACCCATAGCGACCCTGTATAGGGTTTCCAAGGAGCAGCTGGTGAGCTTGAACCGCCAACCTTGCTGTTCAAATAAATGGCTTTACAGTCTGGCACATTAACCCACAGCGCCACACCAGGACTAGGTGCCGTTTAGTCAGTTCTGACTCACAGTGACCCTATACACAACAGAACAAGCACTGCCTGGTACTGTGCCAACCTCACAACTGTTACTATGTTTAAATCCATTGTTGCTGCCAATCTGCTTTTCTGAATGCCTTCCTACCTGAAGGGCTCATCTTCCAAGCATCATGTCAGACAGTATTTCTGGGTTATTTATAAGGTTTTCAGTGGTTAACCATTCAGAAATGGTTCACCTATCCTTCCTAGTCTTTCTGATATGAAAGCTCTGCTGAAACCTGTCTGCCATCCCACTGGTAATGAAAACATTAGTGTCATAGCTTCCTGCAACACACAAGCCACCACAGTAGGGCAAACTGACAGAAGAGTGGTGAACTGACAAAATAACAAGTCCTTTTGTTCAAGAGCAAGGAGGTAATATTAATAAAATACAATTCAGCTTCAGACATTCCCTCTTACAAAGACTGGATGATCTGAATTTGAATCTCTTTGAACTGACTATGCACATATTATGGAAGACACTTGTATGGGGAAATGCTGAGCTCTTCCTGGCTTGAATTGCCATGCCATGGCTTCCGTAGCTGCTCTGCAGCCTATCAATGGCTATAACAAGAGGTCTGCTGTAAGGTGGGGTGGGGTGGGGTGGGGGATGAGGGTTTGGAGAGTGTGTTACCCATGCTTCCAGGAGAGTCCTGGGAGATCTAATTCAGCTGGATTAATGACAAGGGTATTTCCCAAATCATTGCTCATCAGTTAAAATATATTCATTTATGAGTTCAGCTGTGGCTTACATTTTCATTACATGGTGTTATTGTTAAGTGCCGCTGAGTTGGTTCTGACCCATTGCGACCCTGTATAGAGTTTCTGAGGAGCAGCTGGTGGGTTTGAACTGTTGACCTTGTGGTTCACAGTCCAGTGCTGACTGTACAACGCCCAAAATGCATATTTCTAGGCTAATTAGAGGATACCTGTACTTAATAAAATAGCTTTCTCTCAGCTAAAATGTCACACTGTAAGAGTTGGATTGTCAAGACCACCCAACAACACACATGCTCTGAATTGGGGACTACGAATTATGTTTTTAAAGGCAATTCCGTAAGCTGGGTGTAACACATTTCCAGGCTTCACAGACCTTCTTGCTGCTTTGTTAGGCCTCTTATCAGAACACGAATAGAGATCGCTCTGTTATGGCTTCCCTGTGGCACGTAAAAGACAAGGCAATGATTTTCCAGGCCATTTCCCCCAGCAACATGCTCATCAATCACCCAGTGATAGGACTTTGTTATTTTCGCTGGAGGAAAGTTCAGTAGTTTCCGTCCCATGAAACGGGACTCTCCTAAATACACTGTAGGTTATCATGAAGGGCTTGCTTGTTGCCTCCGCCTTGAGAGTACCTGCCTTTGATGGCTTCCGGGCTCACAGGGCTAAGTTGGAACATAGCACTTTAGCTACTGTGTAAACGATTCAGTCTGGGAGTAAAAGCCATTTCAAATATGCTTGGTAAGGTCAATTTTCTAAATCCAACAAGGGGACTACCAAAGCTGCAGGTATTTATCTTAGTGTCCTTCGTAGTTTTCTTTTACTATCACCCACAGTCTCATCTTTTTGAGTTCAAAAGGTCTCAATGGGAAGAGATGACAGACTTTAAAGGGAGACCTCCTGAAAATGCTTTGAACAGAATAAATATGCACCCAAGTTTCTTTCGTTTGACTGGATATTTGTTGTTAAGTGCTGTCGAGTTGATTCCGACTCATAGCATCCTTGTGCAGGGTTTCCGAGGAGTGGCTGGTGAGTTTGAACCACCGACCTTGCAGTTCAAACCGACCTTGAGGTCCAGTGCTTCTCCTACAGCTCCACACCAGGATTGGATGTGGGCCTATAGACCAATGTGCTGTTTTAAGAGCAAGTGTATGTTACAAGTGTATGTCGCTGTTGACATGTCAGGCCTCATTAAATCTGTTACTTTAACCATCTCTCTGGACAGGCCAATCCATGGTTTAAAAAGAAACTTCCCTATTTTAGCATGCACAGAATAACACACACGTCCTGGAAAAGCCTTTGTAATTGTGAGGTCATTATAACAAGAAGGCCAAAAGTTAATTTCCAGTAAACAACAACAACAGCTAAATACACAGAGATTGTTAAAGAAACCCATCCTAGTGCCTAGGGCAGTAATAGGAGACTTGTAACTTTATTCTATGTTGTTGTTGTTAGGTGCCAGTACTAACTCATAGTGACCCAATGCACAACAGAATGAAATACTGTCCGGTCCTGGGCCAACCTCAAAATTGTTGCCACACTTGAGCCCATTGATGCTTCCACTTTGCCAATCCATCTTGCTGAGGGTCTTCCTCTTTTTCTCTGACCCTCCACCTTACCAAACATGATATCCTTCTCCAATGACTGGTCCCTCCTGACAATATGTCAGAAGTATGAGAGACGAAGTTTGGCCATCCTGGTCTCCAAGGACCACACTGGCTGCACTGCTTCCAACACAGATCTGTTGGTTCCATGGGCCACCCATGACACTTTCAATATTCTCCTCCAACACCATAACTCAAAAGCATCAATTCTTCTACGGTCTTCCTTATTTACTCTTCAACTTTCACATGCATATGTGGTTACTGAAAATACCAGGGCTTGGGTCAGGAGCACCTTAGTCCTCAATTTGATAACCTTACTCTTCAACACTTCAAAAAGGTCTTGTGCAGCAGATTTGCCTAATGCAATAC
>NW_006408528.1:15030987-15032291 GCF_000296735.1 Chrysochloris asiatica | reverse complement strand
CTATGGAAGGATGCAGAAAGCAGCAAGAGAAGATGGAAGGAATACACAGTCACTGTACCAAAAAGAAATGGTTAATGTTCAACCGATTCAAGAGGTAGCATATGATCCAGAGCCAATGATACTGAAGGAAGAAGTCCAAGGCGCATTGAAGGAATTGTCAAAGAACAAGGCACCAGGATTTGATGGAATAAAAATGGAAATCTTGTCTTATTTCCGGAAGTTGCTTTATGAGCTAGCATGTGGCTTACTGTGGTCATTGTGAGCTTCCACCATGACGTACCATGGCCATTGCCAGAAAGTGCAGAAGGTGATGGTGCAGCCCATCAACCTTATCTTCAGATACTTGCAAAATAGATCCCAGATTCTGGTGTGGCTGTATGAGTAAGTGAATATGCGGATAGAGGGATGTATCATAGGTTTTGATGAGTATAGGAACCTTGTATTAGATGATACAGAAGAGATTCATTCTAAAACAAAGTCAAGAAAACAACTGGGTCGGATCATGCTAAAAGGAGATATTACTCTGCTACAAAGTGTATCCAACTAGAAATGACTAATGAAATGAGAAGTTCTTGTGGGCAACAATTTCATGCCCTCCCACCTTTTGTAGGTGTCCTTGTTAATAACTATAGTTCTAAAACCTGTTCATATTGTTTTTATCACCTTTATGTTATTATCGGATCACAATAAATGCTGTGAGGTTTTTGCTAAAAAAAAAAAAAAAATGGCAATCTTTCAAGAAAGTGAGGCGGCACTGGATACACTCACTCATATCTGCCAAGAAATTTGGAAGACAACCAACCATCTGGCCAACTGATTGGAAAAGATCCATATTTGTGCCGATTCCAAAGAGAGGTGACCCAATGGAATGTGGAAATCATTGCACAATCTCTTTGATATCCCATGTTAGTAAAGTTTTGCTAAAGGTAATACAGAAATGGCTATAATCATACATTGGCAGAGAACTTCCAGAGGTTCAAGCCAGATTCAGAAGAGGCCGTGGAATGAGGAATATCATTGCTGATGTCCAATGGATCTTGGCTAAAAGCAGAGAGTATCAGAAAGCTGTTTACCTGTGCTTTATTGACTATGCAAAGGCTTTCGATTGTGTGGATCATGACAAGCTATGGGCAACATTGTGAAGTATAAGTATTCCAGAACACTTAATTGTGCTCATGAGGAATCTGTACCTGGACCAAGAGGGAGTTGTTCGAACAGAACATGGGAACACTGAATGGTTTAAAATTAAGAAAGGTGTGTGACAAGGTTGTATTCTTTCACCATACTTATTCAACCTGTATGCT
>NW_006408528.1:14951269-15022607 GCF_000296735.1 Chrysochloris asiatica | reverse complement strand
ATCATCTGCATATCGCAGGTTGTTAATGAGTCTTCCTCCAATCCTGATGCCATGTTTTTCTTCATATAATCCAGCTTCTTGGATTATTTGGTCAGCATAAAGGCTGAATAAGTATGGTGAAAGAACACAATCCTGTTGCACACCTTTCTTTACTTTACACTATTCAGTGTTTGAACAACTGCCTCTTGGTCCAGGTACAGATTCCTCATTAGCACAATTAAGTGTTCCGGAATACTCATACTTTGCAATGTTGTCCATAGCTTGTCATGATCCACATAATCGAAAGCCTTTGTGTAGTCAATAAAGCACAGGTAAACATCTTTCTGATATTCTCTGCTTTCAGCCAAGATCCATTGGACATCAGTAATGATATTCCTCGTTCCACCGCCTCTTCTGAATCCAGCTTGAACCTCTGGAAGTTCTCTGTCAATATATGGTTGCAGCCATTTCTGTAATACCTTTAGTAAAACTTTACTTACATGGGATAGCAAAGAGATTGTCTGATGATTTCTGCATTCCGTTGGATCACCTCTCTTTGGAATGGGCACAAATATGGATCTCTTCCAATCAGTCAGCCACATAGTTGTCTTCCAAATTTCTTGCCATAGATGAGTGAGTGCCTCTTGTGCCACCTCACTTTCTATAAGTACACATTATTATTAAATGTTCCTCTTACCAGCAATTACTTCCATTTATAAGCAAACTAAAGTATTCCATAGCCCAACTGTACTACTTAACTGTAAAATGCTAATAAGATTAAAAATAAAATCCTTAAGTATTACTAGAAAAACCGATGGCATCTTTTTTTTGTAGTCTTTCAACATCTGCCATTTTGTCAACACATCATCGTCATCATCATCATCAATAAACAAGCACTGAATGTTTTTAGTGTATAGATTATTTTACAAAATATTGTAAATATTTTACCTAACAGTAGAAGACATGATACCCTCTTGTTAATTCTTATCTTGGGCTATATATTAAAATAGCCTTCTCTCAATTCAAATGCCACATTGTAATAGTGGCTGACTATTCAACTGCAAACGTTACAGAACTATGGATTTTATTTTGAAATGTAATCCAGTAAGCAGTTGAACACAACACATAGGAGATTCAGATTTAAGAATTTCAACTATTTTGTAATAGAAGGGCTTCCCCATTAAAATGTATATTGAATGCTTTTTTGTTGGATTATAAAAGTATTACAGTGAATCACATAAAATTGACAATATTTTTTATAGAGTAAAAATAGTTAACCATTGGCAATTTCATATGGTTCAATGTACATGCTATTTCAAATCATATATAATAATATATTATGTACATATCAACAATAACAATATATATAGAGAGAAATACAGAGAGTCCTGGTGTGGCATCAAAGGATAATGCGTTAGACTGCACGGCTGGCAGTTCAAATTCACCAGTATTTTATCACACAATGCCACGCATTTTATTGTATTTTCTTTTAGTTTTTTAATACATGCAGTTGAAATGTATTTCAAGACTGCGAATAGTTTTAGGATAGTTTTCTTTTTCTTATTGTTTGTAAGGACTTTTTATATGTTAAGGATATTAAATCTGTAATATTTTTCTAATTATATAATACTTTGCCTTTTAGTTTTATTTATAATATTTCAATATTAAAAATTTTACAGTCTAATACATGCATCTTTTCTTTGTGATACCATCTACTGTTTTTACAGTTAGAAAGAAAGTCCTTCTCTACTCTCAGATCTGGCAAGTATTTACTTATATATTATTCTACTCATTAAAGTAAAAACCGTCTCTCCATACATACATATCTTTAGAAAGTATAAAGTGTTTGGACTTTACACAAAAACATTAAGAAGGGTACTTGCTGGGTATCCGATGCTCAAAGTGCTGTCTTCAGCCTTCTACCAATCAGGTCTGTTTCTAGCAAAATTTACAAGCAAACTCAGCTGTCTCTTTTCTAAGGAAAATTTCCTGCTGTACAAAGGGTTACCTCTGAACAGTATCTCCATTATTTCACCCATGACTCCATTCCTAATTTTCTGTTTTCTGGCAGCTGCTCCCTAACTTACAAATAATGCGTGTCTTTGTTTAGAGTTCCTTAAAAAAACTGTATATTCTAAACGTGGAATAAAGCTCAATTTATTTTACTTTGAAACCTGAGAAATCAATAACATGAACCATATGTTAATTATGGAACTTGGTGATAAATAAAGTAAGAAGTCCTGTGAAATTGTGGTGGGAATGATGGCGGAGTTGAAACAGAAAAGGAAAGAAGTCCTTTCTCTTGGTGTGAGATGCTTTCATAAATCTCTCCACTTGGGAGGATACCAAAATGCAACTCTTTTCTTAATTCATTCTAATGTAATTTATATTTTTCTTTCGTCCAAGTTCCTAAGTGTAAGGACCTACCAAGGTCTTACAGGAATGATGAGAGGCACATCAAGGCCTTTAAGTATAATAGCAACATTTGGTGCAGATGATGTCTAAGACAAAACTCAACTGGTATTTATGTACTTGTAAGCCATTTACCAGGATGGATTTTAGTTAAAGACATAAATCAACCCATCTTTAATTTCTGGTTAAAATATTAAAGAATCTTGAAGCTTATAAGATAAATGGCTACAGTTAGGATAATAATCAGGATGAGGGACAAAAGTCAGCAATGTAATGTTATAGATATTTATACTCAGCATAAATGCTTGAATTTAAGAAAGGCTATTTTACTTATTTAAAAAAAAATCTCTTCTTTTTTCCTGGGTCCATTCACTCAATTCTCTTATTACCCTCAACCCATTTCCCCCCTCTTTTTGTACTTTGTCTTCCAGAATTTTAATACATACTCCTAGGACCCTTTCTTACACTTTTGACTCTATCTTAATCTAAGAACTTTTCAGTTTTGGGTGACGTTTCTCAGTTGCAGATGTGAATATTAAAATATGATACCTTAGGGAAAATTAAAATGTTGGCAAGGAGCACTTCTTTACTAACAGCAGTTATAACTGATCAGTGGCTCCAAGGGAGAAAGATGAGGTTTTCTGCTCTCATCTACATTGACAGCTTCAGAAACCCTATCCAGGTTCGCTATGAGTCAGAACTGATTCAATGGTGCTCAACTACCACCACCATTCAAATTTGTAAACGATCTTAAGTTGAGGATAACTGTTTCCAGATCAATTAATATCTGAGTGCTCTATTTAGACACTAATATACTCTTTAATGTGGCAGTTCATAAACTCAACTCATTGCATAACTCTCTATGCCTTGTACTTCCTAATTCTCTATGTTCTATTTTAATTTTTCATGTGGAAAAATGGTGTGACTAAACTAGAGTAGTTGTTGTTGTTGTTGTTGAGTGCCATCGAGTCGGGTCCGACCCATAGCGACCCTGTACAGGGTTTCCGAGGGTGTAAATCTTTACGGGAGTAGAAAGCCTCATCTTTCTCCCGCGGAGCGGCTGGTAGTTTCGAACCGCTGACCTTAAGGTTCGCAGTCCGATTCGTAACCACTACGCTACCAGAGCTCCTTTAAAGACAACTAGATATCCTTAAAAAAAAAATTAGTGTTCGTGACACATCATAATTTGACCTTTGTAAAAGGCTACCCACCCGACCCGTCTTGAAACTAGAGTAGAATGATAAATATTTCTTTGGCTTTGTCCAAGAAAGGAAAAAAAATAACAAGTATGGTTAGGGACAGCAGAAAATAGTGATAAATATAAAACTCAACAAAGCTACTAGCTTGTATTTGTTAAGTGCTTAGAGCCACAACTGGAAAAAAAAAAAAGATTCTGGACAGTCCTGGGTTTTAATATATGAGCCAAAAGGAGAATATCTGAATACTCTATCTGGCTACTTTGGTGTCAGCACTAAAAGTCTAAGACTCTGAGCCCCACATGTTTCATACTTTTTGTTCTTCAGCTCTTAAACAGGGTTATTAGGAATTCTGACCAATTATACTAGCAAGTCTACTACAGTTTACTAATTTAAGATTTCAGAGGACTGTGAAAACTTAGGTATATGTGAAACAAAAAAGCCTTTTACAAAGGTCAAATTATGATGTGTCACGAACACTAATTTTTTTTTTAAGGATATCTAGTTGTCTTTAAAGGAGCTCTGGTAACATAGTGGTTACGAATCGGGCTGCGAACCGCAAGGTCAGCAGTTTGAAACTATCAGCTGTTCCATGGGAAAAAGATGAAGCTTTCTGCTCCTGTAAAGATTTACAGCCTTGGAAACCCTGTACAGGGTTGTTATGAGTTGGAACCGACTCCACGGCACATAACAACAATAACAGGTGGCTTTAGAATTTTCCTACTTTTTAAATATGTTGCCTTTAATTCTTATCTCCTCTTAAGAAATGAGCATTTTCTAATAAGAATAAAGCTTAGGGAATAAAACTTCATTGTTTTTAAACCAGTATCACAAATTGGGATGGTTTTAGTTAAAATATCATACCTGACCTAACCTGAGCTTATGTTAAAGCTGAACGGCTGAGATCAAGCAAATATTCCAGAGGTCAGAATTATCTCAGAATGTAAAGATGTTTCCCATTTCCTGGTTGAGTCATATATCCAAAGAGAAGACAATAGTTTTTAAATTTCAGTGTTTATATGAGCATCATTGTTGTTGTTGGTCGGTGCCATAGAATCTATCTTGACTCATAGTGACCTCATGGGATAAGTGTAGAGTTTTCTGGAGCTCTATGGAATTTTCTGGAGCCACTGGGTGGGTTTGAACTGCCAACCTTTAGGATAGCAGTCAAGCTCTAATTGTTGTACCACCAGAGCTCCTTATAAGAGTCTTTATAGGGAATTTACAAAAACACTCTCTCCTGAGATTCTGTTTGGGGATGGGACATGAGATCCATTAGGGCAGAACAGTGCATTTTAAATGAGCACTACATTCGAAACTACCAGCCGCTCCGCGGGAGAAAGATGAGGCTTTCTACTCCCATAAGTATTTACACCCTCGGAAACCCTGTACAGGGTCGCTATGGGTCGGAACCAACTCAAAGGCACTTAACAACAACAACAACACATTAGCTTACAATTGCAAAATTTCCCAGGCATCTACATTAAGCTAACCACTGTATGGTAGTATCCAGGGTTTTCAGAGACGAGACTGATCCTTATTCATTGCTTTTGTTTTAAACTGTGCTTTGGATGAAAGTTTACAGAGCAAATTGGTTTTGCATTCCCCAATTCACACACCTTTTGTTTTGTCACATTGATGGCAATCCCCACAGTAACAGCGCTCATCCCACTTCCTCCCTGTGTTTACTGTTTCCCTTCATCCGTCTTTCCTATTCCTCCCAGCCTTCTACACTTTATCCCTGGGTTATTGCTGCCTTTTGATCTTGTATGGCTGATTGTTCTAAGGAGACTGTGTACTTCCCTGATGCTATTGTTCACCTTATAGGCCTGTCTATTGTTTGGCTGACTTGTTCATGTCTCATCTTCAATGAATTTGATTTTACTCCTTAAGATTCAACCATAAGACTACCGAGTCACCTGACTTAGATATATAAATCTAAATGTAGGTCATATTCATCAGAGTCAGTATGGCTGGAGAATTTTGATCTTTGAGGGTGATGATGAGGAAGATTAGAATGATAAAAATTACAATCATATTTTATATACTAAAGACATTTATTCTCATAACTGTCCCCATAGGGTTTGTAAGACATCATTACACTTGTTCATTCAACAAATATTAACTAGAATCAACAGTCCCTTTCTGAATTGAACAGAATCCTTACGTGCAATTGTTCACCTAATTGATTAATCTCTCCTGTCTTACTAAGTGATGGGAAGTGTGATATTCTCTCAAATAAATGAGATACCTTCTCTATATGCCTTCCACTAATTTATAATTTGGTATGCTAATATGACAAATTGTGAACAGCTGGTCTAATAGAATGGGACTTTTTAAACTTCTAGTCTATGTAGTGCATATAAGTATCTGAAAATTCTGTATATGGAGAATAAAAATCCAAATTAATATATATAGGATTGTTGTTGCTGTTCTTAAGTGCCGTCGAGTCAATTCTGATTCTTAGCACCCCTGTACAGGGTTTCCGAGGACTGGCTGGTGAGTTCAAACCGTTGAACTTGTGGTTCAAATCAATCTTGCAGTCTATTGTTTCTCCTATAGTACCACACCAGTATTTTAAATTTAACTTTAAAAATAATTTAATCCTTTGGAGCTTCTACTCATACTGAAGACGAGAGTTTTACACATAGGGAAACTTATTATCTTCATTAGACTTGGTTTCCCATCCTTAGTATAAAACGTATACAAAAGTCCAACATGGAAAAAAAATGATCTCTGGAATTTAGTTGTCAGTACTACATTAAAAGATCAAAATGTTTTATTGTTCTAGTCGAGATGAGTTATTATTTATAGACTATATCTAAATAAAGCCAACCAAGCAATTCTTAGTTGTAATACAAAAATTCCGACCAGTGACTCTGATCACCATAAATAACTGACTAAAACATAGCCTAATAGATGTACTGAGATAAGATATCCCTTAGCTCATATAAGAAACAATTTTCCTTGAAAACTATCAATTTCTCATTTGTATAATGGGGATAATGGATGTCTTATTTCCGAGTTAAGAAAAGTAAACACCTATATATACACACACTAACACATGCTTCACTGAGGGGCCACTATCTTCCTGGCACTAGGCATGCTGTAATAATCTAGAGGCCTGACTTCAGTTGTCTTATTTTCTAGTTGGAAAATATAGATAATAAACATGAAAAATGAATGAGATAATTTCAGGTAATTCTATGACGAGAACAGAATAAGATAATAATGTAGTAAACTGTAACTAGACAAGGAGTTTTCACTGAGGTGGCCAGAGAAGGAATCCTAAGGGTGCTGCATGAGATAGGATTAGAATGATCAAAATCATCATTTGCACTATTTTATGTAGTCAGTATATTCCTAGTATCTTTAGGAAGACATTAAACTGTTTAAAAACCCATAGTTCCTGTTCAAAGAACTAAAGAACTCTGTTAATTTGTTATCACATATTTTTAGATATCAAGTATTTGCATAATTCTGTCCTCCTTTCCTTCCAGAAATTTTTAGCTCATAGAAGCAGTTAGAAAATTGCATAAGGATTTGACAGTCCTCAGAATTACATAAAAGTGTTCTCTCTGAAGAAGTTCTTTGAGTTACTAGAAGGGGCAGTATGTTTCTGATGAGGGGAGGGGAAAAGCAAATGGGAATTATTAGTAAGGGTGTGAAATCCGGTGATTACACTCAAGATTTCACTTATTTCCAAGTTTCTGATCTGAATTTCAGAGTTTAGGAGAATAAAGTTACCACTGTTGTTAAAGCTCTCACCCACTCCACATTTCTCCCTATATTTGGATTAAACTCAAGTGTTGACTCACTACCCTCCTATTTGAGTCAATGATCAAATGCTGGTGTTACTTTGATTTAACCCTCTATTTTGTGACTGGCTCCTTAACTTTTACTTGACAATATGATGCTCTTCAAAAATAAACAGATACATTCATTCATATAGCTCATATATGTGAGGGCAGGGCTGTGAATGTAGGAAACCTCCTTTCATTTGAGCAACAAACTATACTTGAAGCTGACTTTTGCACAAGTAATAATCTAGAGTTCTGATATTCTAGATGGAAGTTTTGATATGTTTTTTCTTTAATTAGAGATGACTGAAGACACAATAGTTAATATGCTATGGATGGTAGAGTTTTTTATGGAGCACATTCCCCTGCTAGTCAAAAGGCTGACAGCTCAACAGCTTTGCAGGAGAAAAACCTGGCAGTTACTTCTGTAATTATCACAGTCAAGTAAACCCTCTGGGGGCAGTTCTACTGTCACATGGGGGGTGGTAACTTACAGGGTAACTATGAGTGGGAATTGACTCAACAACTCCCAACAACAAATCATGTGCATAAATCAATTAGATAAAATACTACAACAATCAATTCAATCAAATCC
Source organism: Chrysochloris asiatica (assembly GCF_000296735.1). Taxonomy (NCBI): domain Eukaryota; kingdom Metazoa; phylum Chordata; class Mammalia; order Afrosoricida; family Chrysochloridae; genus Chrysochloris; species Chrysochloris asiatica. The sequence goes on along the minus strand of NW_006408528.1, from coordinate 15,014,625 downwards.
TGTGTCAATGCAAAAGGGCAGTAGAATGAAAAAGAAAAGATTCTGAGTTCTCAGTGTGGAGAGAGCTTTAACATCAGGTGTTAATGAGAAGCTGGGAGCAAAGTGAAGCTGGAGGATGTTGGTGGGCTGAGAGCATCAAAGGGTCAAGTAAGACAGTGTTGGTGCTGAGTACCAAATAAACTAAGTGGGAAGCCATGTTCGTGAGCGCTGAGAGATCCAACAGTGCCAATGTGGTGGGAAGAGCTATGTTCAGTCAAATTGTTTTGCCAAGGCCCATCTTATGGTACAAGTCAGCACTGCCATGACCGAGCTATGTGGTATTCAAACTAGCCCTTTGCATCTAAACTAGTCTTATCATACCCCACTTTCCTTCTAAAAAGACATTTGACTACATAGTTCTCTTAGGTATTTTTTAAATGTTCTATTTCTTTCTCTCTTTTTCTCTCTCTCACACAGACACACACAACTCATGTTACTATGAGAAATAGTTTCTCCATTAGCTGCCAGGAAAGATATGCACACTAAGATTGTTTAGAGAGGGTCTATTCAATTACTCCAGCCATGAAGATACTAGGTTGAAAACATTCTCCTTCCACAATCGTCAACATTTTTGTAGAGTATTTGGTTCTCTGAATTTCTTGCCTTGTTTTTGGAATCACTTTATTATGCAACATCTGCTCTGAATTTCAAATGTGATAAACAGAGTATGAGTGTTGGTGGCAGATGGCTAATGACCAGCAGTGACAGGGCACTGAAGCCTGCCTTGTTTTCAGAGAAGAGATATTTTCATGTTAATTTGCTCTGTGTCCTGCAAAGATGAGACAAATCACCTGCTCCTAATTCAGGCAAAGTGGAGACCACCACCAGGAGCTGAGAGAGGCCAGGGCTTGATTACTTTAAGGGTAAGAGGAGAAAAGGAGTTAGGACTTTCCTCATCAGCAGGACAGAGGACCAGTCAGTCGCTTTGCATTATGTCAAATCAGGAAAGATAAATCAGTCCTGGGCATCCCATACTGACATCAGAGTCACTGTTTACTGCAAGTAGATAAGATTCATGAAAACAGATATTTCCCAGAGGCATAAAACAGGTGCTATTAAGTGTGTATTAGTCTCTGAAGTCTGGGTTTTACAAAATAAATCTAATAGTATATTTTATCTCTTACTGAAAAATATTGTAATCAGCAGAAATATCTAAGAAACGCTCAATTGAAGATAAAATGAAATCTAATTCACAAAGAAAATGACCCACACAAACACATAAACATTGAGTTTTTCTGGTGTTCTCAAGCTCTATAGAATTCACTTATCATAGAGCTAAGTAAATAAAATACCATTTTTGTTCCAAGATTGAACCATCAAAAGAGGCCATATGGTCTTGAGCTCAAAGACTGTGGTCTATTTTAGAAAAACTACTGATCTTCTGTGAAACATTTCAGTGCCTCTTTGTAAAATTATATTACCAACTATACTAAACAAAACATGTTTAAAAATTATATCATCAAGTTCATCAAATGCGCATGTGGACAGAATGTCCAAAAATGATACTAGGTTCTCAAAGACTTAATAAGATAGCTCAGAAGCCTGGTTACATAATAGGAAAGGTAATTCACTAGACAGGCAAGTTTAAATGCCAAATTAAAGGAGAAGGTGAGCAAAGACATTACATTTTGAAAGTCTACACAGCAGAGTATTTTCCAAAGGAATCTACATATACACACACTCACACACATGAGGATAAATCTAAAGTATTCTATTTCATTCTATTTCATAAAGGGTTCTATTTCATTCATGCATGAGTTTATTCCAAACAAAACATGTCTCTGTGATCAGTGGGTGGCTGCAAACAAGTTCTCTTAGTTGTAGACTTGGTTTGGTCTCATCAGGGTACCTTCAGAAGAAAAGGGCTCAATCAAAACAGTGGCTTCTCAGGGGATCTGCTGGGCCAGTTCAATTCAAGGCAAAGAGATCAGCTTAGAAAGTTACGGTAACTGATGTTTATGATTCCCAAGGGGGCATTAAGGAGCTCTGGTAGCGTAGTGGTTATGAATCAGGCTGCGAACCTTAAGGTCAGCAGTTCAAAATTACCAGCTGTTCCGCAGGAGAAAGATGAGGCTTTCTGTTCCTGTAAAGATTTACAGCTTCGGAAACCCTATACAGGGTTGCTATGAGTCATAACTGACTCCACAGTACAAAACCACCACCAAGGGGACATTCTTAATAGGTTTTTCTCAAAGGACGTAGGTTGCTCATGGAGGATTATTATGAAGATTTAAGAAAACTGAAAACTGCATTAGTGAGACAAAAGCCAGGAAAGGTGCAATGAGGAATTTTTTTCTCCATCATGATGATGCACCTACCTGCATATTCCTGCAGTCCTGATTTTGCCTCTTCAGACTTGTTTTTGTTTACGTAACTCAAAGAACAATTAAAAGGACCATGGTTTGAGTCCCTTGAAGCTGTCAAAATTGTTTCGATGTGGTATAAAATCGAAGAGCACAGAATTCTTTGCAGAAGAGTTAGAGAGATGGAAACACTGCCTTTATAAGTGTTTAAACCTAGATGGAGGGCATGTTGGAAACAACAGCTTCACAGTTTGATATTTTTGTTTAATTACAGTTTCAATGATTTTGTAGCAATACTTTTTTGACTTACCCTCACATATTAAAACTAAATTTTTTTTTTCCCACTGGGCCCTAAAATTCATGAACTAGCATCAATCTCTTATTTGAACATCCCCTTAGGTTATATTTTTATTTATATATTTAGCTCCAAGGCTTAATATATAAACTTATTATAGATTAATTAATACATTAATCTTAATATACTAATCTAGTCTTTGAATGTCCCCCTTACTTGATATTTTAATTATATATTAAGCTCCAGCCAGTATTTCTGGCTATTTTCATAAAGAAAGAATGCCATTACTTAATAGACTACAGTAGTGTAACTGCTTGAACGGGCAGAAAGATGATTCTTGGTACCTTTATGGTTTCAGTGGGCACTCCAGGCTCCGGAACCTTATCCAAGTAAGTGGTCAAATCTTGATCAACATGTTCAAATACTAATGTTAGTTTGGTTTCTCTGTCTGTTCGTGACACTGTGCACACATCAAACAACCTAGAAGGAAAAAGAAAGAAATATGATATGGAAAATAGCAAAGAAGTTAACTTCTAATTTTTATACATAGTCCTCAATTTTATCGCACAATAATGAACAAAATGATCATCCCTTTTTGACTTATTCTTGTGTGTGTGTGTGTGTGTGTGTGTGTGATCATATGTGAAAATGACTAATGGTGTCTGATACTTTGATAACAATGTTAAGGAAAGGAGCACTTAACGCCCTTGACATTCCTATAAGACAAGTAGGGTTGGGGTTTCCTTGGTAAAGATCTTAGGTAGAACTTGATGATATAGTTTTAAAAAGTGAAGGCTAAGCAAAATAGTGAAGTCCTGGTATGGCACTATAGAATAAGCACTGGACTGTTAACTGAAAGGTCAGAAGTTCAAACTCACCAGTTGCTCCTCGGTGAGGAGGGTTGAAACCGACCTGGTGACACTTACCATCAACAACATGCAAAATGTGCTTCTTTTTAGCTTGTAGTGTAAGAATTATTGAGATAAATTGAGTGTTCTTTTGAAATGCTAGAACCTGCAATGAAGGTTTTTGTGGATTGACCTGCTAACCATAAGGTCAGTGGTTCAAACTCACCAGGCGCTCTGTAAGAGTAAGATGAGGTTTCTGCCTCCCATAAAGATTTAAAGTCTCAGAATCTCTACAGAGAAGTTCTACTATATGCTATAGGGTTGTGAGTTGTAATCGACTTGACAATAGTGGCACTTCTATAATCATGCCTGTGAAAATAAGTATGATGGAATCAAGAGAAATTTAGCTTATTTCTCCCTGGCATATTATCATGGCCCTGAAAAGATATACATCCGTCATTATTTTCAAATATCATGTTAAATCTACATTGTGGAATTTTATCACTTCTTTTTGAAGAAATAAGACAACAAACTCCTTCATTAGAAACTATGTCATCCCTAGATGATAAAGACAGAAACAAACATTATAATTAAGTTTGGATTGGAAAACTGAATTTTTCTTCTACAAAATCTCACAACTAATTCAAAATTTAAGTTTGAAAAACAAAACCGTCAGTAGGCAAAAGACTTTAAGCCAAAGGGTAATTGTTCCTTCAGTCTGAGTCACAGCACACTATCTGCCACGAGATGTCACCAAATGCAATGTAAGACTTCTTGCTGTCAAGCGCCGTCGAGTCGGTTCCGACCCATAGCGACCCTGCATAGGGTTTCCAAGGAGCAGCTGGTGAGCGTGAACTGCCGACCTTGCAGTTCAAACACCTGTGCAGTCTGGCGCATTAACCCACAGCACCTCACCAGGACTAAGAAAAGGATAATAATATGCTCTTCATATTGTTTTCTTTCATTTTTTAAGATCAGGATTACATTATAGATTGCTTTGGGTATTATTAACATTTTCACAATGTTAAGTCTTCATAAGCATAGATTTAAAAAAAAATTGCTTTTCATTTATGTAGTTCTCTTTTAGTACTGTTTTGCAGTTTTCCTTGCTAAATCTTTTATGTACTTGGATAGGCTTATTCCTAGATATTTTAGCCTTTCAGGCCTTTCATTTTTTTTAGCTATATCAACACCCTGTTGAAAGTAATGAATTATAAAATGTGCAAACAACCCAAGTATTAAACTTGGGGTTGACTCAATTATCCACTTTTTACATTGTCATTGTTGTTAAGTGCTGTAGAGCTGATTCCGACCCATAGCAACCCTGTATAGGGTTTCCAAGGAGCAGCTGGTGAGCTTGAACCACTAACCTTAACCTTGCAGTTCAAATGAGTTTGCAGTCTGATGTATTAACCCACAGCGCCACACCAGGACTCCACTTTTTACATTGTTGTTGTTGTGTGCCGTGGAGTCGGTTCCGACCCATAGCGACCCTGTACAGGGTTTCCGAGGCTGTAAATCTTTATGGGAGCAGAATGCCTTATCTTTCTCCCGCGGAACAGCTGGTAGTTTCGAACCGGTGGTGACCTTGCGGTTCACAGCCCGATTTGTAACCACTACACTACCAGTGCTCCTTTTTACATTAGCTGGATTAAAATTGAAATGTCTGGCTATTTCATCATCCACCCAACCACATTTCTGAGCTACTACATTTGGTACTTCTCTGGGAGTCTACCTAAACTTTATAGTATGCTAAAGAACACTACAACTAAGTGAAATCTACTGCTGGAGTGAATAACAGAACACCAAAAAGTATACACACTTCACAGCCAGGTCCAAACTACTTTAAATTATGAGTAGTTTGGGGTGATTTCTAGCACTCTATTAAAATCAATTTTTAAAAAATTTCCCTTATATGCATCTTCCAAATACTGATTTCTAAACATAATCAATTATTTTAGAACTTATTTTTCCCCTAATGTGACTCACTCTAGAATACAATTCTGGCAAAGTAAAATCTCCTAACTAATAAATTTACGAAAGACAGTACTAGTCCAGGTCAAGATGGCACAGAAAGTAGATGCACTAAGCAGACCCTCTACAACAAAGACCAAGTGACACAGATACAGATGGTGATCCTGGAATCCTGAGCTTCAGAGGAAGACAGAGAGGCTATTACTATAGTTATAGAAATAAGTTCAACCGAGTCATAATTAAGCTGAATATAAGAGCAGTGAGAGAGAAGAAAAACAGGAGGGCTGTGGACTGGCGAGGCTCAGCACAGCCATCCTGAGCTTCTGTGAGTGGCTGATGATACAGGCACAGGACACTGCTGGAGAGTGTTCTCAGGTCCCCTCCTGCACAACCTCTGCTCTGCCTGGTCTCTACCACGACCACCAGCTGATCCATGTTCTGCATTGCTGGCGGTGGTGGTGCCTGAGACTACACCAATATTCAATCATTGCTGAGTGCCTAAGTATACATCAATATTCAATCATCAAGTAAACATAAATACGATACCACAATGCCTTGGAAAAAACATACAGTTTCAATTTACACAAAGAAGCAAGAGATAGTACCTCAAACAAGTGATCAAAATACAGAATCATAAAACATAACACCAGAAACTGTATCAGAACTATACCTGACAAGGAATTGGAAAGAATGCTAATTAGGCAGCTTGAAACTTATTGAGTGAAAGATAGAGAAAACTGCAGATGAAATCACAGAAAACATAGACAAAACTATGGAAAAATTCAAGAAGCAAACTGACAAACAAATTGAAAACATGGCAACCATACAAAAACAGCAATTATAAACCAGAAGATTAATATCAAGACTTCAGAAATAGATAATATAGTGAAAGGGCAAAGAAATAGAACTGAATCGATTGAAAGTCAAAAGACTGAATTTGAAGAAAATACTCTCAATATTTGTCTGGTAGCAATAGTGGTTACAAATCGGGCTGCTGACCTCAAGGTCAGCAGTTAGAAACTACCAGCTGTTCCACCGGAGAACAGTTTCCGCTGTTCTGCTCCCATAAAGATTTACAGCCTAGGAAACCCTGTATAGGGTCACTATGAGTTGGAACCGACTCCACGTCACATCACCACCACCACCACCAGATGAACAGTAAAAAAAAAAAGAGAGAGAGAGAGAAAAAAAACTCAGAAAAAAGTCTAAGATTTATGTGGGACACTATCAAGAGGAATAACTTACATGTGACAGGAATTCCAGAACAGGAAGACACAAAAAGTCCCATAGAGAATATTGTACAAGAATTGTTGGGAAAAAATTTCCCTGGTGTGGTGTTGGACTGCAAAGTCAGTTTGAATCTCAAAATCAGCGGTTCAAGCTCACAAGCCTCTACTCGGAAACCCTATACAGGGTTGCTGTGGGTTGGAACTGACTTGAAGGCATTTAACAACAACAAACAGCATGAAGGGAGTCTTGGGTGGCACTGTGGGATAATATACTGGATTGAAAGGTCAGTTTGAACTGCAAGGTGGCTGGTTAAAATCAAACAGATGCTCCTCAGAAACCCTATACAGGTTTGTTATGAGTCAGAATCGACTCAACAGCGCTAAACAACAACAACATCATAAAAGGTATAACAGCTATTCAAGAAGTTGAATGAACATCAAACAGGATAGATCCCAAAAGAAAAACACCAAGACATATTATAGTCAAATTTTTCAAGACCAAAGACAAAGAAAGAATCCTGAGAGTAGCTCAGGGAAAACAAAAAGTTACCTACAAAGAACTATTTCTGATTTCTTAGTAGAAACCATGCAGGCATGAAGACAATAGAATGACATATAGGAAACTCTGAAATAAAGAAATCAATCAATAACCAAGAATCACATATTCAGCAAAACTGTCTGTCAAATATGATGGCCAAATTTGATCATTTTTAGAGAAACAGAAATTAAAAGAATTTTTAAAAACCAGACCAACCTTATAAAAAATACATAAGAGAGTTATTTGGACAGAAAACCAACAATAGCGGACAACAACCTGAGACTAACATACAGGACATTATCCCCTATACTCAAACGCCATATGGTTTTGTTAAGTGCCATCAAGTCAGTTCCAACTCATAGCGACCCTTAACCCAGATATCAAAGTATGCAAAGTAAAACAGACCTGTAAGACTGATAGAGAATACAGTTGTAACAACAACAAAAAAACCATAATATAAAAAAAGAGGGCATAATGTAGTAATAGAACTTCCAAATGAAGAGAAAATCAAGTAGATTTCAAGGAAAAAAGAAAATAAATGAAACCTAACTGTAACGGTAAAAACTAGACCAAGCCTTACTCTTGGCCCTAACTTTAACACTAACTCTACTTCTAACCATAACCCTAGCAATAAACGAAGTCCTAGACCTAGCCTATAGTCCCAAATCTAATCATCATTCCTTACTCCTATCTACCCCCTCAAAAGATAGTAGTATAAATCATTTTAGTCCCTTCTTATTAAAAATATGATTGGTTTCATAAATGGATTTGACAGTTGGGGAGTTTATCAAAACAACTCTTTCAACTTGGTAATTGTAGATAACTACTGTTCATTCATAAGCTCCTTGAAGCAATCTTCTTTACATAAAACTCAAATACTTTGACAACTTCACTTTTTTCTCCCTTTATATCTGTTGCTTCTGCTTTTGCAATAAAATATAAAGCAATAAGCCAAAAATGACATGCACTGAAATAAAGTAGAGACATTGGAACTGAGTCATACTATGCATCAAGATAGCTGTGCTTCTTAAATGTGACTTCAAAATCGTTTTCCATTTAATTAATATATTTCCTTAATGAAACCATACATAGTTCATTATTGCCTAGGCAACAAGGATTTTAACACATCTGTTTTGTAGTGTATTGTAGGATGAGCAATTAATTTTGAACTGCAAGATCAGCAGTTTGAGCCCACCAGTTGCTCTGGGAGAGAAAGAAGAGGCTTTCTGCTCCTGCGAAGATTTACAGCCTTGGAAACCCTATATAGGGTTGCTATGAGTCCAAATCTACTCGACAGCACTTAGCAACAATATTCATATGTGTATGTGTGCATATGTGTACACATATAATTATACTGTACACACACACACACACACATATAAAACATCATGTTTTAATAATTTTCAAAGGTAAAAAACTTTGACAAGGACATACAACACTGATGAACTAAAAGGTCACTTGCTCCCCAAACCATTGTCTCAGCAGTTACCTAACATCCCTGGCTGTATGCTACATTGCTTCATCTCACTGAAACCGTTTTCAAGCACTCTTTCTGCGACACAACTCACGAATAACATTTTACACACAAGATATTTCTCAAAGTTTTATAACTCTCTTCAAAATATCAAGACTCATTAATGCCACCTGCAGCAACTGTATTTCACAGTGGCCTTCCAAATATCACTCAAGATGTATAAAAGTGAGCCCATGAAAGCCACTGCTAACTGCCCAAGATATGACAAGCCATAGAGAAAAAAAGCACTAATTTTAATTGGTAAAGTTTAAAAAGTGGCATTTTAAAGAGACATGTGTAACAGTTCATACAGCAGGACATGCCTTGTATGAATTTTAGTATATATAATTATGTACTTTCCTAAGCTACAAAAAGAATGGCCCATTCTTTTTATTATTCATGGAAAATGGAGTGTTTCACATTCTCATTGGAGATTGATAGGTGACATAGAGGGGAACAAAGGTCCAAGGAAAATCTGTAGGACAACTTCTGCAGTCCTGGTGTGGTGCTGTAGGATAAACACTGACCACAAGGTCGGTTTGAACTGCAAGGTCAACGACACTTAACAACAACAATAAATCACCTTTTTGAATTCCACTGACGGCCACTGGCATTCTATAGGCCCAGTATTCCGTGGAAGATATTTTGAAAAACACTGTTCTACACTAAACAATGAAATTTTTGTTTGACTGCATTTGTTTAGTAAACATTATCATAGTAAAAATTAATAGCCGCACTAGTCATAGTGGATAGGAAATGCATGTTGAATAAGCAGTTGCAAATATTAATCTTAGGAATTTTTAAATATAATATTTATGATGCTTTTTTACTCCTTCTGGAGTTACTTCAAATCAAATCAGTCAGTTTGGTGGACAATAAAAAGATAGATGCTTTAAGGTAACAAGTCTCACATAAGCAACTGAGCTAGACAAAAGCTGAAATCAATGGTAATTGGCTGGAAGTTAACAATCTGTAATATATTTATATAAATTAATGAGGAATGTGGCTAGGTTGCCTATAACCCCATACTTGCAAAACAAAAGAGTCAGGCAGGTCTGAACATTTGAACATAAGCACTGGTAACTAATTCCAACTGGTATGATTCCTTGTGTTAATCAACATTTTGAAACTTTCTGCAACTCTTTTTTTTTTTTCCTAAGACCAGATATTCAGTAAACTGGCAAAAATACCATTTCAATGAATGGTTGGCTATAATTCCTTACGAAAAAAGTTGTTTGCACTGTGTTGGATATGAGTAAAATATTTCAGATGATTTTGAGAGAGAAAATTACCATTCAATATTTATCCTTTAGAGCTTTATTTAATGTTACCCAAATGTTGTGTTCAAACAGTAGAAGAGGAGAAGTGGTTTTCAGTATTTACTATCTATGAGTCCATTTAACTGTGCAAAACATAACCCAAAGGCAGCTACAATGTCCTTATCATTTCACAATTAAGCCAGCGAAGCCCTTAACTATCCCATAAAGTAAACTCTCTCCCTGTCTCTATTATCTTGACCCCCACCCCCAGCTGTAGGGCAGAGAACTAACCCTGCGGTCCAGCACAACACTCTGCTTTCCAGCTGCCCTAGTGATGTAATTATACCATAACAAAATATCTCTGTGAATTAACTCTGCATCCTACCCATTGTAATTCTTAATGACCGTTTCCTGCTCATGTTCTCAATTTAACTTGCTATTCTGGATCTATTGCATAGGCAAGTTGCCTTCAACTAATGGATGGGATTACATCCAATAAATTTGGGATTTCCAAAGATTACAATTCATAGAGGTCTTCCAAACAACATGCTTTGTAAACACAAGTCCTGTCTTTCCATTGTGGTTTTAATAAAAGGGAAATCTCCATTATTTGCTGTGATTAAACTCTGACCCACCACAGGAAGTTCTATGAGGATATTTTTCCTGTCACTTTTTTTGTCATAGTCTTCAATGCTTGGACATCAAGTAGTTCGAGAGCTGAGCAACACTGACATACCTGCCACAGGGTGGTAAAATCATTTGAACTAGAGCCAGTCTTTGGAATGTGGAAGTACATTTTTGTCTTTCGTCACTTCCTTGATAGTCCAACTAAACACACTGTGTTGCTATTGCTTGTATGTACCAAATTTGTGATCACAAAACCCAGAGTAACTCCAGAAGGAGTCATTTTGTCTAAAGAAGCATCATAAATATTATATTTAAAAATTCATTAAAAAAAAAAAAAGCAATAAAAAAACCCCACCAGTTGCTGTGAAGTCAATTGCAACTCATGGTGACCCTCGACGTGACAGAACAGACTGTGTTCCATCCGGCTTTCAATGGATGATGTTTTGGACATAGATTACCACGTCTTTCTTCCAAGGCAGCTCTGGATGGACTCAGATTTTGCCTTTTGATGAGCATCTGAGGGTTTGATCACTTGTGTCACCCTTTCTCATTAAATATGGGCTATGTGTGTACCTATTCTCAAACAATGCTGAAGGGTAACTCAGGTGTCGTATTTTCCACCAACAGTAATGGACATGCAGCCACAAGGAATTACCATTTCAGCATCATCAGTAAACATTACTGATGCAGGCACTGTACTAGGTTAGTTGTATAGAGACTGCAACAGCTATAAGAAAAGGATTGTTTTTATGAGCTCTACTGTCTAGAAGAGTCCTGGGATGGTGCTGTAGAATAAGCACTGGACTGTTAACAACAAGGTTGGCAGTTCAAACCCTCCAGCTGCTCCTTGGAAACCCGATACAGGGTTGCTAGTTTGAACCAGCTCAATGGCACTTAACAACATCATTGTCTAGTAGAGTCCTGGTGTGGCGCTGTAGGACAAGCACTGCACTACTAACTGAAAGATTGGCAGTTCTAACCCACCAGCTACTCCTTGGAATTGAGTTGACTGCACTTAACAACAATCTAGTTGGAGGGGGAGGGATATTAAAATACACACACACACATATGGAGCTCCAGTAGCATAGTGCATTATTAGTTGGGCTGTTAACCACAAGGTCAGCAGTTCAAATCTACCAGCCGCTCCACAGGAGAAAGATGATGTAAAGATTTGCAGCTTCAGAAGCCTTATTCAGGGTCACTGTGAGTTGGAACAGACTCCATGGCACACAACCACCAACATATACAATACATTATACATATATAAAAATAAACAGAGATCTATTGGCTATATTGTATTGTTATTGTTGTTGTTAAGTGCCATCGAATTGGTTCTAACTCATAGTGACCACGTATAGTGTTTCTGAGACTTAACCTTTGCGGGAGCAGAAAGCCTCATCTTTCTCCTGTGGAACAGCTGGTTGGCTTGAACTGTCAGTGTTGTGGTTCACATTTCAGTGTTTATCCTACCAAATAAGTTCTATAAATACTGTGTAACCTATGTATCATATTGCAGTAAATCCATTCTACATCCTATGACAGTAGGTATCTGTGGTGTCTGTCTGTCTAGTTACTTCTTCTGGAAGCCATGTCCTCACGTGTTATTGAGGAACCACTCCTGTCCCACACTCAAGCAATGTGGTTTGAGGAGGAGTGGGTAGAAATGGCATGTGACAAACAACATTATAATGCTTACTTCAGGGATGGGCACGGCCATGTGGATCAGGCCCAGTAATTTTGCTAGATCTTCTGAAAGAGAAGTGCTTTCTTGGGATTATCAAATTAGCAAAAGATAAACCTGCAGCTGCTGGTGGACTTCTTTGCTACAACTTCAGTGAGTTTGCCATGGAATTCAACCAACACAAAAGGGAACCAGAGCAGAGAGAAGGGTAGACTAGAGAGTCTAGGTATTGTTTAAACACCTGGACCCACTTGTTCCCATCTATCCCTGGACTTATTAGTTATGTGAGCTAATAAATATTTTGTTTATCCAGCTTGATCTGGAATTTTATTGTTGAGATTGACTCACGACACACTCTACATTAATCCTGTTGCATCAACATAACAAAGACAACTCATTCCCAAACGGGATTATAACCACAGGCGTGTTGTTATTGTTAGGTGCCACATGTTAATTCCCACTCATAGTGACTCTGTAAAACAGAACAAAACACTGCCTGATCCTGGGCCTTCCTCACTATTATTTCTATGTTTGATCCCATTGTTGCAGCAATTGTGTCAAACCGTCTCACTAAAGGTCTGACCCTCTCTGCCAAGCATGATGTATGTCCATCTCCAGGGACTGGTCCCTCCTGATAACATGTTGAATGTATGTGAGACAAAGTCATACCATCCTTGCTTCTAAAAATAACGTTTGCTGTACTTCGTCTAAGACAGATTTATCTATTCTTTTGGCAGTCCATGGTATATTCAGTATTCTTCCACACCACAATTCAAATGAATCAATTATTCTTCAGTCTTCCTTAATCACTATTCAGCTTTCGCATGTATGAGACAATTGAAAATACTATGGCTTAGGTCAGGTGCACTTTTGTCTTCAAAGCGACATCTTTGCTTTTTAGTACTTTAAAGGGGTCTTTTGCAGAAGGTATGTCCAATTCAAAATGTTGTTTGAGTTACTGACTGTTTGCTTCCATGGGTGTTGATTGTGGATCCAAGTAAAATCTTTGACAACTTCAATCTTTTCTTCATTTACATAGTGTTTGTTTTCTTTATTTATTAGTTGTACCAAAAGACAATTTTCTTTATTACTTGTATCACAAAATTGTTCTAATATACCTAAATTTTAAAGTGATTAAATGACTTTGAAACATTCATATACAAACAAAATTGCACACAACAACAACAACAACAACATGTTTTTCTTGCTAGAGTACTGGTACAGTGCTATAGGATAATGCACTGGACCGCAAGGTCAGTGGTTCGAACTCATCAGCCGCTCCTCGGAAAGCCTATACAGGGTTACCAAGAGTCAGAATGGACTCCGTGTCAGTGGCACTTAAGTACAACATATAAGGATAGCTGTGCTCTCTTATTGTCCTTAAAGTGCTACCTCATTAGCATATCTTCCACTGGATGAAAGTAACTGGCTACAGCATAAGAGAAGAATTCATGCCTCACAAAGAACCATGTCACTTCCTCCTAGGAATTCTACTAATTCCTAATCTGACACAGAAAAATTTAAGAGAAAAGGCAAACAAAGGAAAAAGAAAAGACACCCAAGTTCATCACACACAAGAATATGGAATCCAGAACAGGAAAGGGTCGTGAGTGTGATAGTTAAGGATTGGTGTCAACCTGACTTGGCAAGGATTCTCAGTAGTTTAGGAGTTAATACGCAGTAATCCCCTTATTCACTGCAATCTTTTTTTTTTTAACAACATAAATGGTGACTAGACACATAGACCTCACCAGGTAGAATACACAGGAATCAACAAATACAACAAATCAATTATATCTATGGAAAGACACGGTGGAGAAGTTGAATAGCATCAGCCGAGAAGGTGGAGAAGTTGAATATCATCAGCCAAAACAAAAAGCTGGCTGTGGCACATATCACCAATTGCTCATATGCAAATTCAGGCTGAAGCTAAAAGGTCTACAAGAACCAAAACATGACCTTTAGTATATAGTATATATTCCACCTGAATTTAGAGACCATCTCAAAAACAGATTTGATGCAGTAGACACTAATGACAAAGACCAAAAGAGTTGTGGGATGACATCAAGAATATCATACATGAAGAAAGTAAAAGATCATTGAAAAGACAGGAAAGAAAGAAAAGACCAAAATGGATGTCAGAACACTCTGAAACTTGCTCTTGAACATAGAAAAGCTAAAATGACTGGAAGAAATGATGAATAAAAGAGCTGAACAGAAGAGTTCAAACGGCAGCTTGAGAAAACAAAGGCAAGTATTAAAATGAAATGTGCAAAGACCTGGGAAGAACACACTCAGCATTTCTCAAGCTGAAAGAACTGAAGGAAAAATTGAAAGCCTTGGGTTGCAATATTGATGGAATCTATATTGAAGGAGCTCTGGTAGCGTAGTGGTTACAAATCAGGCTGAGAACCGCAGGGACAGCAGTTCGAAACCACCAGCTGTTCTGCGGGAGAAAGATGAGGCTTTCTGTTCCTGTAAAGATTTACAGCCTTGGAAACCTTGTACAGGGTCCCTATGAGTTGCAACCGACTCCACGGCACATAACAACAACATATGTAAAATACTGAATGATGCAGGAAGCATCAAAAGAATTGACTGATGTTCAGTTATTTCAAGAGGTACCTTATGATCAAGAATCAATGATATTGAAGGAAGAATTCCCAGCAGCACTGAAGGCACTGGCAAAAAACAAGGCTCCAGAATTAAGAAGGAGTTTAGTTTAAAAGTGTGCAGGGGAAGCTAGAGTCTCCACTGAATAGTTTTCATCTTGTCTAGATGGGTCTGGTGAAAAGAGATGGGGGATAAGATTCTTATGATTCAATTGTGAGTAATTGTTATCATGACTAATTGCAATTGTCACAACTGTTTAAGGGTAGAAGTTCTGTAACAAAAACAGGGGAGTAGTTAATCTTACAGTACAGAAACAGAGAACCCTAGGACCATCAAGGGAGAAGAGCAAGAGTGGAATGTGGGACCTTATCCAGAGAAGCAGCAACACCAGAGATGGAAGCAGAGATGAGGGCACGGAGAGAGGGAGCAGCTGAGGACTCTAGACTCACGGAAAGAGGGGATTATGCTGGCGGCCGGAGGCAGGCTTGCAGAATGTGTCCTTTAGTTGTTTAAATTATTCTATATTCCTGAGTGTTTATGTGCACATCTACCCACCCCACTCCACCCCCGCCCCCCAAAAAGAAGGAAAAACAGAAGGAATGGAAGCAAATACTGTTGAATGACGCACAGAAGAGATTGTAATCATTGCAATGAAACAATGGTGTAAAGCTGATGTTCTCCCATGTAAACTATCCCTCAGTTCATAATAAAATAATTTTTTTTTTAAAGAGCTAAAGGTAAATCAAATACTAGTCTCAATTTATTAATACAAAGTAAATATTTTATCCTGTGTCAAATCTATACAGAGGTAAACATATCTCATAGACTTTGTGTGTGATGATGCAAAATACTATTAATTGTGCAGAGCCAAAAAAGATATGCAAAATAAAAAAAAGAATAGAGAGATACAGTGTTCAATTGATTGAAAGGCTGTATCAATGCTTTCCTGAAATCCTCAACTAAATAACCACTCTTCTCCACTATCGCTGAAAAATAGAAATGCACATGAACATCAAATTAACAACTCCACTTTGTTCATACAGGAAAAAACACTTAGTGTTCACACTGCTAAATGTAAGGCTGTCATAATCTGTCAAGAGCATGAAAAATCAACATATGTATTAAGTTATTTTATTCCTGTAGTCTTAAAGAGATTTTCATAAGAAAGTTTGATAGTTTATGTTCCAATTCATCTTCAGAGTTGCTATTAATTTAGCTTCAAATCCACTTGGCATTGTGGCTCTATGCTTTATCTTCTGTATCCATTAACAAAAAAATGTTTTGCAGATTAAATGGGAATCCCCAAAACTGGGGAAGTTTATAAGACATGATTTGAACTACAGTAAATATTGAAAATAGAGCAAACAATAAAACTTGTGTATATGGAAACACATTCCTATCACATGATCAGTGTACAAAGAGCTAGTTCCCAAATAAGCTATTTAAAATGTCTTAAGGTACATAACCCACGGCCATAGGACAGAGTAGAACCGCTCCTTAGGATTTTCTGAGACTGGACATCTTTATAGGAACCGACAGTCGTGTCTTATTCCTACAGAGCAGCTGGTGGACTTGAACTGTCAATCTTGTGGTTAGCAGCCCACGTCTTAACCCCCTGCACCATCAGGGATGGCTATATTATCACTATGCTCATTTTCAGAGTGAATTCCTGAAATGAGTATTAAATAACAACATTCAATTTTTTGCTACAGCAAACACCAGAGATACTCTTGCATTAGCAAGTGCAATTCAAACTGCTTATGAATTTTGTCAGAATAAAAGGTAGAGAAAAGAATTAGGCAGTTGTGAAACTGCTGTGCTACTATGGAAAAGGGGAAATTTTTAGTATTAAATGGGTAATCATAAAACATTTTTTTCTTGTAGGGCAAAAGGATGGTAGCAAAAACATTCAATAAACTGTCAACATGTGAATCATTATCTCCCCAAAAACAAAGGAAAGAGAAAAAAAAAAAAATGCACAGTTCAGTTAAAAAAAAAAAAAAAAAAAGAGGACAAAATGCCAATTAGACATTATTCCTAAATCTGTTGTTGCTGTTAAGTGCCGTCGAGTCGGTTCCGACCCATAGCGACCCTGTACAGGGTTTCCGAGGGTGTAAATCTTTACGGGAGTAGAAAGCCTCATCTTTCTCCCGCGGAGCGGCTGGTAGTTTCGAACCGCTGACCTTAAGGTTTGCAGCCCGATTCGTAACAATCTAGATTATAATAAATGCTGATTCACTAACCCATTATAGTTCAAGAAATGGGAGACCTGCTTACCTCTTGATTTCTATCCAGACACAACTCAGCACTGTAGGATAAGCACTGCACTGCAAGGTCAGTTTCAACCACAAGGTTGGCGGTTCAAACTCACCAGTTGCTCCACAGCAACCCTATTCAGGGTCGCTATGAGTTGGAAACAACTCGATGACAATAACAACAAACACTTTTTCCTAAGGAACCCTGGTGGAGCAATGATGAAGTTAATGCTCAACTATTAATCAAAAGGTTGGTGGTTGGAATCCAACTTTTCTGCAAGAGAAAGAACTAGTGATCTTCTTTTGTAAAGTATTACAGTCAAGAAAACCCTATGGGGCAGTTCTACTGTCACATAGGGACACTAAAGAGTCACAATCGACTCAACAACACCAAACAACAATATATCCAAACATAAAACGTAATTTTCCATGAAATTAGTGATGACATGAATGAACCTTGAAAACATTATACTAAATGAAAAAAAGCCAGTCACAATTGACCATAAAGTATAAGATTCCATTTATAAAACATTTCTAAGATAGGGAAATCTACAGAATCAAGAAGTAGGTTAGTGGTTGTCTAGGACTGGGGTGATAAGCACTGGACTGCTAACTGAAATGTCAATGGTTCAAACCCACTAGTCGCTCCTCGGAAACTCTGTACAGTGTCACTACGAGTCTGAATTCATTCAACAACAACAACAAGGTCTGGGGAAGAAGACGGTAGGTGATGACAGCTAAAGGATATGGGGGTTCTATTTAGAGTGGTAAAATGTTTCTAAAATTAGATCATCATGATGGTTACACAACTCTAAATATATTAAAAATCACTGAACTGTATATTGAATTAAGTGGGTGAATTAAAAAAATATGTAAATTGTCTCACAAAAGTAGGACTTGGTGATCTACTTCTGGAGAATCAGCCATTGAAAACTCTACGGAGGGCAGTTACATGCTGACATACATGGGTTACTAGAGTCAGAGTCAACTCACTGACAACTAGGTTAAAGGAATTATATGGTATTTTTCCATCACCTCATATGCATGTGAAAGCTAGACAATGAAAAGAACAAGAAAAATCTGAATTGTGGTGTTAGTGTAGAATACTGAATATATCACGGGCTCTAGAAGAATGAACAAAACTGACCTGGCAGAAGCATAGCTAGAATGCTTCTTAGAAGCGAGGATGGTGACACTGTGTTTTATAATTTGAATGTATCATCAGAGAAGACTAGTCCCAGGAGAAGGACATTCATTATGCTTGGTAAAGTAGAGGATCATCAGAAAAGAGGAAGATGCCACTCACCGCTCACCAAGAGAACTGACATAGTGGTTGCAACAATGGGCTTAAGCACAGTGATGACTGAAGACAGTGAGGACCGGGCAGTGTTTTGTTCTGTTTTGCTATGAACTATATATGTCAGTATGAATTGGAACCGATTCAAAAGCACTTTACAACAACATCAGCTCAATAAAGTTGATTTTTTTTTGGTTTTTTAAGGAAAGAAACAGCCATAGAGACATTTAGTAATTTGCCTAAGGCACAGGGACAGTAAGTAGTGAAGACAGGAGTGGAAGTTAGTTAGTCCGACACCAGTGTTTGCAATCTAACCAGTGTCTGCTGCAGTAAGCAGGAACCAGTGATCCAGAGAGCTCTCCGGGGTCAAGCAAGCATACGGCTAACAGGCATCCTGGGCATGGCAATCCCAGAGCCTGGAAATCTCAATGTACCCTTTTCCATGCTAGAGTGAAAAAAAAAAATGTGTTCAGAAAATTCACAGGAAAAATAAAATAATGAGGATGTATTCACTCATTGCCATCAAGTCAATTCTGGATTATAGCGACCCTGTATAGGGTTTCCAATCTTTACAGGAGCAGAAAGCCTCATCTTTCTCCTGAGAAGCAGCTGGTTGGCTTGAGCTGTCAACCTTGTGGTTAATAGTGCAGTGCTTATCCTCAGACTAGTGATCTCCTAAACATTTTTGTGTCCTTCACTTGACTAGCTAGAAAAAGAATAGAATTTTATTTAAATGACAGAATTAAAAAAAAAAAAATCCTGATTTCCAACACGTATGAGATAAGTGACATTTTTTTTCAAATAAAGTGAACAGCTCTGGCTTGAGTCAAACTGAGTGCAGAAACATTCTGGACAACTTTCAACATTCAGTTCTGTCTTTGTGTCTGACCTGTGAAAGCCCTGTTCTCCAGCCTTGGGTCTCTCTTGAGGAAAAACGACTTATCAGCCAAAACTGCCTAGGCAGCTGTCTATGAGGAAGACTGTCTGCTGGGTCTTCGAAGAAAACCAACCAAGTTACATCTACAACATAAGCCAAAAATCTTTCATAATCACACCCTTACTGAGTGAGTAAATTTATCTCAGCACTAATTCACTCAGTTGCTCATTATTAGGTTCTCAACAGTTAAAACAACCACTGAAGTTAGTTTCTTTTTAGAAAACACAAATGACTAAGAGAAAACATTAAATCTTACTAGTATGGTAAAGAAATAAAAATGAAAACATCAGTGATAAACTAAGTAAGAAATAAAAATGTAATGATCAAATATTATGGTGTTTGTGATTGGCTTCTGAAAATGAGCTTATATACTTAAGAAGAAAATAAAAAGCACGTAAGAAAGTTGTCTATAAGACTAATAATCTACACGAACAACAACCAGAACTACATGGTTCCTGGCCACCACTACCAAGTGATCTGATTAGGGGAACATGATAGAAAGGGAGAGAAACATGGAGCAGAAATCAGAGTCTTAAAGTGTAGACTTGTACGGGGCTCCTGAGACAGCCTATAAACCTTTAACTGCAATTATCCCTTGAGGTCATCTCTTAGCTAAATAAGAGATTAGTTCATACAATGAGGGATATCACCAGTGAGCAATGGGCACCTTTCAAGTCACCAAGATGAGACTAAATGGTCAAAAATTACTCTAAAGCACAGATGAGAAGATAAGAGGGCAGGGGAACTAGAAATGGTACAATCAGTGATGAAAATGATGACACAGTGTGAAAAATGTAACCAATATCACTGAACAATATGTGTGGTGTTGTTGTTGTTGCCAAGTACTGTAGAGTCAGTTCCAACTCATAACAACCCGGTACAGGATGTCCAAGGAGCGGCTGACAGCAATTAGCAGTCCAGTGCTTATCCTACAGCACCACACCAGGACTCCAAATAATATGCATAGAAACTGTTAAATGGGAACTTAATTTGCTGCATAAATTTTCAACTTAAACACAATATTATTATTACTTTTTTAAAAAAAGGGTCCATATCCTTGTGGGAGTACAAATAGAGATGAGTAGGAACTGGCACAAAGGTGTTTAACAAAACTACAGCAATAGATCACGTGGCCTTTAAAATGATGACATAGATCCATATTTATTGATCATGAAAAGGAATTCATAATATACTATTAAAAGAAAATACAGGTTTCAAAACTATGCATAGGATGATTATATATATATAGAAAAAATGGTAGAAGGATCAATTCTGATGCAAACAGTGATTAATTACCCCTCAGTACTGACATTATGAATGAATTATGTGCTCCACTATTTACTTATCTTAACTTTCTACCATGAGAACCTACAAATTTTTAACAAGGAAAAAAAATTCAACATTTTTAAACAAATGATAAAAGCTTCGTTTCTCAATCAAGTTTTCTTCCATGTACTTTTCTTTAAACTGAACCTTTGAGTAAATGATAAATCCTGATCATCAATCCAGAGACTTATGTTTTTAAAATTAAATGTTAGTTTAATTTTTTTTCTAGAAGACATAACTATGTATTTTAGCCTGATTGAAGGCACCTTCTCTGATATGGAATGATTCTATAAAAAAGAATATAGGAAGACAGAAATTCTTTTTCTGATTCCTGATGAATCGTCAGACCCAAAGTAAGAAAATTATAAGGAAACAAAAGAGAAACAACAAAGTCTTCATCTTACTCTAATGCTTATTTACACAAGTCAATAAACAAAATCCTGCAAGGTGAAACTGTGGAATCTTATAAATTCAGGGAAATTGAGAGATCACCTAGTTCCATCCAGCTATTTAACAGATGAAGAGACCCAGCTAAGGGAATGGAGAATGTCCTGCCAATGAAGCAGTAGGACATATCAGCCTCAGACTATCAGAGACTAGGGAAAAGCAACCAAAATAATTAAAGTATAGAGTTCACCCTTCTTTTTTTTAAAAAAAAGTCTTTTTAAAAATTAACACATATCATCTTACATGTTAGGAGTTCTGGTGTGGTACTGAGGGTAAATGTGCTAGACTGCAAGGTCGGTGGTTCAGACTCACCAGTTACTCATCTGAAACCCTATACAGGGCCGCTAGGAGTCGGAACTGACTCTATGGCACTTAACAACAACAAATGTAGGTTTAAAAATTAGATATAGTCTATCAAAATCTCCAGGAATCATTGTGTTAAGAAGATGCCCTCATGGCACTGCGGGATAAGCATAGGGCTGTTAACTGCAAGGTTGGTGGTTCAAACCCATCAGCTGTTCCATAGGAGAAAGATGAGGCTATCTGCTCCCATAAAGATTTACAGTCTTGGAAATCCTACGGAACAGTTCTACTCTGTCCTATAGGGCTACTGTGAGCCAGAATTGACTCAGTGGCAGTGGGTTGTTTTGTTGTTATTAATGAAACAAAAAAGAAAGAACTGAAAAATCATTCTATAAGCATATTTTAAGAACACTACTGCAAAAACTATATTTAATTACATTTAAAGATAAGAAAATAGAACACAATTGGAAACATCAAAATAATTGTCATCTCTATCAACTGCTTAAGTTTAAGGATCTAAAATTAGGCTGTTTTGTTCAGGTGTAAAGGCTTTTTCTTTTTAAAAGTGTGCTAAATATATAGGTAATGAAACATGGGCCATTCCCAACCATCTTCACATGTACACTTCAGTGACATAAATATGTTCATCATGCTATTCAAACACCACCATTCCCGATTTTCCCATCACTCTTAACAGAAGCTTTGTGTCCTCTAAGCTATTAGAACTTCCTCTCCCCTCCCTCCCTCCTGATCCGGGTAACACGCTAGTAAGTTTTCCTCTCTGTACACTTCAGGTATGAAAACTATTAGAAATTACATTATGATTTGATATACATATAAATTGATTTTATTTTAGAATCTGTCCTTTGCTCTAGGAACTCTTCCAAGGTAGAACTTGCAAAAGAACCACAGGAACACCTCATACCTGGTAACTATTAAGCAACTAGATAGTTCATGTAAGTAAATATTCTGAATACTTGAGTCTTATCCATTTTAATTAGGCCCATAACCTATTTTTTATAATTACAGTTTTAATGGAACTCTTTGTAGTATCTATCGAAGTTTTCTGTTTTTTGTTTTACTTTTTAAAGCACAGTATACTACTATGTTCTATTGGTGGATGACTCATGATCATTATTATCATTAAATTATGACCATTTAATTCAGGGCCATTAGTATGATCATTTGAATGTCTACTAGGCAAATGAAAATGAGGCAGAGCTGGTTTCTACCCTCAGGGAGCATATTCGGTCTTCTGTTCTGAGAGCCTGAGGTCTTTAGGAATCATTTTCAGTCTTCCTGTCCTCTGTTAACTGTCACGCAGATCATGCATTCACTTTGTATTTTGGTCAGCATGTCTATCTGAGAAGTTCCTCCACATTCTAATTTTCTGCTTCTGCTTTGGTGATGAAAGGAAAGTCAGATAGCCAAGGTTGCTAAAATTTTAATTAAAGTCATAATAAAACAAGTTCTGAGTTTTGGTAAACAAGGGTAAAACAAGAACCTTTTTGTAACAAACCTTAGTGGATGTACTTTATAGCAACACTTAGGGATAAAACCATTTTTTTCCTTCAGTTTGTTTCCTGTTTTGGATTCTGTTATGATTCTCTTAAGTTGCTAAGTTATCGTTTATCCATTTCCTTCTGTTGTTGGGTAGACATCCTTCTAAGAATGAAGCCAAATGCTTGGATTTGATTCCATCTCGGTTCCAGCTGGCTGTAAAGCAGACTGCATCTATAATCTAAGACATGTTGCAGAACCAAACACATGCCCATTCCTAACAAATGCGCCTGAACAAGAGTGGGAAAGAATGGGTGCATAGGTGTAGCATTTCTTAAAAAGCTTCAAGTGTCCAAGTGTGACATATGGCTAATGAAAATCTGCGTATTAATACAACATGGAAATTTCTACTTTGATTAATAAATTTCTAAAGTGTACTGTTATTTACAGCATCATTTTTTTGTTCAAGACATTTCCCTGGCTGTTCTACTGTTTGTTTTGTAGAAGTTACAATGAAAGAAGCTAGTGCCTACAATCTTTCATTGTTGATTTACATAGATTTTTACTAGCTTTAATTCTTTCAAAAACAAAAAAAATTCTATGGATGAAGGATTTACATACTTTGGAAAATTGTATGTATATATTTACTGTTCCTCAGCTTAAATAAGAAGGAAGAAAGCTCTTTCTTACTAATTAGTACACAGATTTTGAACACTATCTAAATATTTCTAGAAATGAATTATCAAGTAGCTTTATATCATGCTGTCATTTTCATACAAAAAAATGGAAAGCTTCAACAGCAAGTATACAAAATAGTAGAAAATAACTATACAAATATATTAATGAGTATAGCAGAACATACAGGAGGCAAGATTATGAAAACTTTTTAGCCACAACCAAACATTGAAAGAATGAGCTGCTGGGTCTGGGGGCTCAGGACCATAGTCTCCAGGGACACCAAGGTCAACTATCATAACATCATCCACAAAGACAATGCTCTACATCCTACTCTGTGACTAACAACGAGGGTCTTAGGCTCTGAGATAGTTGATAGCCATTCAGAAACTCCATGTCTGGAGAAAAGAAGAATGAAGAAAATCAAAGATGCAAAGAAACAGTCCAAAGAACTAAAGGACTGTATAAACCCGTCTTCATGACCCTGAATCAGAACTAGATGGTGCCCAGCTACCATACTGACTGCTCTGGGAGGGATCAACATAGGAGTTCTTGGATTGCTGTCACTGCTATTAAGTGCCACATAGTCTATTCAGACTCATAGCAACCTTGTACAAAGTTTCCAAGGAGCAGCTGGTGGGTCTGAACCACAGGTTTTATGATTTGCAGTCTGGTGCTTATCCTATAGTTACCATGCTGACTGCTCTGAAAG
Source organism: Chrysochloris asiatica (assembly GCF_000296735.1). NCBI lineage: Eukaryota > Metazoa > Chordata > Mammalia > Afrosoricida > Chrysochloridae > Chrysochloris > Chrysochloris asiatica. Next base: position 14,990,254 of record NW_006408528.1, on the reverse strand, counting down.
GTATCAACATAGGAGTTCCTGGATAGAATAAGAGAAAAATGTGGAATAGAACTCAAAAATCATAAAAGACCAGATTTACTAGTATGATAGAGACAAGTGGAACGCCGGAGACTATGGTCCTTCGACCCTTTTCAAGCCTGGAACTGAACTCACCCACAGGGCTCAACTTTTACAAATGATAGACAGGCATATAAGATGAACAATAACATCAGGGAGAAGTATATTCCTTAGAACAATCAACCCTACAAGATTAAAAGGGCAGCAATTGTCCAGGGATAATGCTCTGAAGGCAGAAAGGGATGGGAAACACAGCTGAGTGGAAATGGCAAACATAGGGAATAGTGCTGTTACACTGTACCTACTGCAATCAATGTCACAAGACAAACTGTGTCTGAATTGTTGAATGGAAAACCAATTTGGGGTAAACTTTCACCCAAATCATAAAAGACAGAAAACAACCATAGAAAGTGCACATAATCTGGGTACCACAACAGGATCAGCATTGTGTGCAAGGGTCTCAGCATGTCCACCGACCCCACCTCGCTCACACACAGGACGGAGTCAGTGCTTCTCTGAGTGTGGGCCTCAGATACGCACCAGAAATGCCTGGGGTACTTGTCAAATTCAGATTCTAGGACCTCACCTGGAGATAGCCCAGATACCTGCATTTTTTTTTCCTAGATAAAAATAAAACATTTTACCTACAACAAAATTTCTTACATATAATAAAATCTGAGAGTTATGTTAGAGTCAATCTTACTTATGAACACAGTCTTAAAATCTAAACAAAATGTCAACATTTTGCTTACTTCAACAGCATATTAAAATCATGATGCATCATGATTAAGTAAGAGGCATCCTAGGAAGATGAAACCAGCTCCATATTAGCAAATCTTTTACTATAATTTACTACATTAGAAGGAGTCCTGGTAGCACAGTGGGTTAAGGAAGTACTGGACTGCTATCTGCAAGGTTGATGATTCAAAGTTCCTGTAAATATTCATATTCTCCAAAACCTCATTCACAGCCATGCTTTCAAATAGTACCTAAAGGTTGATGAGTCCCCATCTGTCTCTCCAAAACAGTTCTCTCTCCAAACTCCACACCCACTTATCTCTTGGACAACTGCAACCAATATTCTGAGCACCTCAGTTTCAAAGTATCTAAAACAGAGATCAAGGAACTCTGGTAGCGTAGTGGTTACAAATCGGGCTGTGAACCGCAAGATCAGCAGTTCGAAACTACCAGCTGTTCCGCAGGAGAAAGATGAAGCTTTCTGCTCCTGTAAAGATATACAGCCTCGGAAACGCTGTACAGGGTCGCTATGAGTCGGAACCAACTCCACGGCACATAACAACAACAACAAAACAGAGCTCATTCCCCCTGACACACCACACTCCATCTAATTAATATTCTAGATCAGAAACCTTCAAGTAATTCTAGCTTCTTCCATTTCCCCCTATGCCCAGCAAACCATAATTTCTATCATCTAATTGTTACTCCATCTTCTGCCATTGTCAAGAGTTCAGACACTCATCACTCTTGCCCAGACTTTTGCAAAGGGTCTTCAACCTGTTTTCCAGCTTGGTAAAGATTCCTTGTCCTTTACTTTTGGTCAGCGACCCATCTACAAAGTATATATGATTGTAACATTGAACAAATACATTTATAAATTTATTTAACAGACATCTATTGTTTTCTAAGCATTGTGTTAAATGCTAGGAATAGAAATATAAAAGAACAAAATACATTTTCTCAAGCTGCTCAAAGTTTAGTTAGTGAAATACGCAGATATAAAAAAAATGAATACCAACTAATCTGGCAATGTTGTGTTAAAGACATATATACAGAGAAACGAAATCCCCCGGCTTATAAGAGAAAGGGAGCCCCTGGGAGACTCAAGTAGTTAAGTATTGGAATACTAGACAAAAAGTTAGTGGTTCAAACCCACCCAGATAACTATACACTCATAGTTATCAAAAGCCAGGATCAAATTCACAGCACCTATTGACAACAACAAATGTAGCATAGTGGTTATGAATTGGGCTGTGAATCTCAAGGTCAGCAGTTCAAAACTACCAGCTGTTCTGTGGAAGAAAGATGAGGCTTTCTGCTCCCGTAAAGATTTACAGCCTCAGAAACCCTGTATAGGGTCCCTATGAGTTGGAACTGACTCCACGGCACATGACAACACCAAATGGAGAAATATAGAGAAGCACCCATCTAAACTTGTAAGAAAAGGTTTGTAGAGGAAGTGACCACTGAACTCTAACACAGAGGAGTAGTAGGTACCCAAGCAAGCGAGAACGAAATGGAAAATCAAGATCAAGACAAAGTGTGAAAAACAAAAAAGACAGCAAAAAGTTGCACTGGCGAGAAAACTTGTATGCCACAGGAACTTTTATCCTATGGCAAATGGGTTTCTGCTTACGGCTTTTAACTAGCTCATTCTGATGGGCATGGATTAGGGGAACAGTGGCAAGAAAACCAGTAAGGAGACTGTTGCTGAATAGTACAGAGGAAATAAAGAGGGCCTGTCCTAAGGAACGGGCAGTAAGGATAGAGAAGAGAGTACAGATTCCAGAAATATTTAGGAGGTTGAATTGGCAGGACCTGCTAAGTGTCTGAATGTGGCGGGGGTGGAGGGGTAGGGAAGAAGCCAAGGATGACTCACAGGCTTTTGACTGGTGCCACCCCATGAGATAGAGCAGTGTTTCCAGAACTTTGGTTTTCAGGGACTTGTAAAATTTCCAACAAATTCAGGGCTCTGACAAAAAGTTGCCAACCAAAGGCATAAATATACTTTACCATCTACTATCAACATCAATCCACAGAGAAAGTGTATTTAAACACTCAAGAAGTGAATAGATTTAACTCAAGAAAATGTCACCAGAAGACCCTCATTTTTCTAATTTCATCACGAATAAAGAGAAATTGGCACCAAGCTTCAGACCAACACTGGGAAGCCCTAAGATGGAAACAGAGGAGAAGAAGTCAGTTCAGCAGAATGATGATGAGTTGAAGCAGAATAATATGCAGTCTCTGCCTTCACTAAGTCTACCGGAAAGTCGACCCTGTATATGCTAAGAGTTGTAAAAGCATCCAAGAGGGTATGGAGGCCGTGAAGAAGAGTCACTCCACTTTACAGACAGGGGAAACAGCTGAGGAGCTGAGTTCTAAAGGACAATCTAGAATTCGCCAAATAAATAAAGGAAGTTTGGCTTGGTCCAGGCAGAAGGAACGGTTATGTCCAAAGATATGTAGGTATGTTAGAAAATTCGTATTTGCTTTAACTTGGTGAGTATCTTTTAAAAAAGGAAAAGATGTTCTTTTGTGATTGACTAATATGGTGCTGTAGAATAAGCACAGGACTGTGAACCACAAGGTCAGCAGTTCAAACCCACCAGCTGCTCCTCAGTAACCCTGTATAGTTTCGTTATGAATTTGGAACTAACTCTAACGGCACCTAATAATAATAACAATTTCACTCAGCATAATGCCCCCAGGTTCATCCATGTTATGAGGTGTTTAGCAGATTCATCAATAACCCATAGAGCCACACCAGGTTATCATATGACCTCACAATTCTACTTTTAGGTATATGTTGTTGTAAGTACTGTGGAGTCACTTCCGACTCATAGTAACCCTGCACAGGGTTTCTGAGGCTGTAAATTTTTACAGGAGCAGAAAGCCTCATCTTTCTCTCCTGGAACAGCTGGTAGTTTCAAACTGCCGACCTTGAGGTTAGCAACCCGTATACTCAGGAACAATGGAAACCTATGGCCACACAAAAACCTGTGCATATAAGTTCATAACAGCATTATTCATAATAGCCCAAAAGTGGAAATAAACCAAATGTTCAACATGAGAAAGATATAAACAAAATAGGGTATATTATTATTCAGCAATAAAAATGAATGCTTGGATAAACAACATGTGTAAAGGAGCCCTGATGGCACTGTAGGAAAAGCAGTGGACTTTTAACCACAAGGTTGACAGTTCAAACCCACCAGCCAAGAATGATGATGCTTTCTGCTCCCATAAAGATTTATATCTTTGGATACCCTTAGCAGGGTGACTATGAGTCAAAATCACCTTGCTGCCAGTGATGAGACAATATGGATACGTTTTGAAAATACGCTAAGTGACAGTCAGTCACAAAAGACAACACATTATCTAAGTCCATTTAGATGAAATGTCTAGAATAGACAAATATACAGATATAGGAATTTAGTAAATGAAGCAGTCAGGATTTGAGCTTAGACCTTCTTGCTTGAGAATCCTCACTCTTAACTACTTTACACACTCAATTCTATGGCTTATGAGAACTCTCATGATCTTGTCCCTTCTATCCATCTTGAAATACTTGTCAGTTTCCAAATACTACTGTAGTTTTTGTGCCTCTTTCCCTGACGTAAGCTGCTACTTATTTCTACAGAGCCCCCCACCCTGTCCATCTGGTGACCTCCTGTTGTTGTTGTTAAGTGCTATCAAGTCGGTTCCGACTCATAATGATCCTGTGTAGGGTTTCCAGGAAGCAGCTGGTGGGTTTGAACTGCCAACCTTGTGGTTTGCAGTCCAATGCTGATCCTACAGCTCTACACCAGGAGTCCTACTCAACCTCAAAGACTTTGCTCAGGGGTGAACATCCTCTGGTCTCCTAACTGGTCCCTCCCAACTCTCCCACCCCCAGTGCCAAGACGCCTCCATGTTACCACAACATACTTGACTCATTATAGGCACTCAACCATGATTGTTGTTGTTGTTGTTATGTGCCATTGAGTCGGTTCCGACCCATAGCGACCCTGTATAGGGTTTCCTAGGGTGTAAATCTTTACGGGAATAGAAAGCCTCATCTTTCTCCCGCGGAGCAGCTGGTAGTTTCGAATCGCTGACCTTAAGGTTCGCAGCCTGATTCGTAACCACTATGAATTAATAGATGAATAAAAACATTCAACTGTCCTATAAGAGAGTGCACTGTATTTTTAAAACTGCCTCTAGTCATCTCTTAATGGATCAACTAATATTCTCTCGGGTCAAAAAGAGGTGTGATAATATAGTAAACATTCCTAAAGAGTCTGAAAATGTTTTGTTCAATTACAGCACAGTTAGAAAAACTGGACAGTCTCATAAGGAACCACATGTACTTGGTCACATTAGTTCAAGTATGGCATATTTTATTGTCTCATTACTTTTGAGTTACATAGTACAAGGTAATATAACACTTTTATTAACCATATTCCAATTCCTTAAGAGCAAGATTCTAAATAAGCTATCTCTAGTTTTTCCTCATGCTTTCTTTCTTTGGTAACTGTCTTGACACATTTAATATATAAGTATATATGTATTACATATGTGTGACACATATATCAGAGGGTGATTTTGCTTATTTCCAAACAGGGAAGCAATTTGCTACTCTTTAATTTAAAAAACTATCTTTAAATCCAAGGGATGCTTGGCTCGTGAAAGAAAATACAAAGTCTAGAATCTATTAACTTGTGCTCCAGAGCCATCAAAGCAATTTGAATTCAATGTACATTTGAGTTCATATAGATGTCAAAGTAAAGCCTAAATCTCCTGTGTATTTTGCCAGTACAAAAATATACTTAGACTAAATTAGGTCACGAGATGCTCTAGAACAATATGTTTGAGTGTTCCAACACTTTAACGCATTTTTAAGAAATTACAGAATGAAAACTGAGAGAATTTCCATACCTCAAATCATGTGCTAAATAAATCCAATTTGGATTTAGGGCACGATCTCAAAACAATAGATGATAACTAATCTGTGCCACAGCACACATCCGTGCATACTGTTTCATCCAAGCTTAATCTCAATATACCAAAAAGCCCATCTGCATTTAACCTTCCTTCAGAGATGTTGCTTATTCTCTAAGTACAAATATCCAGATATTTTAACTTTATCAGATTTTTTAATTTCAGAAGTTTATAGATTCTTTTTCATTACATATTTGTTATGTACAAAGGTTGGGTCAAGACATTAGTCTAATAAGTACATATTTCTCTTATTGACAGTTGCTTCTTGTTGTTAAATGCCATCAAGTCAGTTCTGACTCATAATGCCCCTGTATACGGTTTCCAAGGAGTGTAGTGGCTGGTGAATTTGAACCGTCGACCTTGTGGTTCAAACCAACCTTGTGATCTTGTGCTTATCCTACAGCGCCACACCAGGACTCCTAGGTGTTAGCAGATGTTCCTCTATTAAGACCACCCTCATATTATCTCAGCTATAGGAGTATATACTCACTGGAATGAAGATGGAAAAGCAAACACAGAGCAGTGCTACTTAACACAGAACACAGGTAACATTACCAGCAGCTGAAATTAATTTAAAAAAACAAACAAACAAACCCAACCATATCCTATCCTAAAATATAAAAATAAAAAAGGAGTTTCACTTGGAATGAAACTCATTTGGGGGAATGAACAATACAGTTTTGAAAAATATGAGGGGGCTTCAGAAAATTTGTAGAAATACGGAATTTAATGATAATGAAATTTTTCAATGAACTTTTTTGAAACCACTTCATGAATGTCATAAACATGGATATTTAATCATTGCCCTATTGATTTTTATCTCATTGTTAAATGTAAAACCCAAAAGCAAAATTGGTTGCATAGGCTCTTTTAACTGACAAAGAGAAGTCAGAAGGTAACAAGCAGTTCTAGGAGATCACGGTTTTCATTGATGAGTTTCTAGACGCTAAAATGATAACAAACCAGATACTCTCCATAGGCTTTTGCTAGTCTTTTTAATAATTTCCATATAATAACTTAAGAAGTAATTGTATTTTACATGTTACTAAATGAATAAATAACACATTAAATCTGAACTATTTCTATGATATTTCACTTTTGTTTTAGAGATATACACTAAATTTCTTTCAGAATTAAAATCACAGTTTCGAACGAAAACTTCAAATAGGATGTGTTTCTCGATATATACGTACAAGAGGGTAAGTCAAAAATTATTTTTACAAAATCACAGAAACTTTTGTGAAATAAAATATCTGCAAGTGAAGCTATTATTTCGTGGCACATTTCCACCCCATATCTAGGTTTAGACACTTTTGAAAGGCAGTGTTTCCATTTCTTGGACCCTTCCCAGAAGAATCCTTGCACTTGTCAATTTACACCATGTCAAAACAAGAGTACTGGCATTCTCGAGAAACTCAAACAGTGTTCATTTAAAATTTTCTTTGAGTTTGGGGAACAAAAAACAGTCTGAGTGGGCTAAATCAAGGTTGCAGGGTGGATGAGGTAAAGGTTTCCAACAAAATTGTCACAAGCAATCGTCCTTTTATCCTCCAATGGTTACGGATCAGGCTGCAAACCACAAGGTCAGCAGTTCGAAACTACCAGCTGTTCTGTGGGAGAAAGATGAGGCTTTCTGCTCCTGTAAAGATTTATAGCCTCAGAAACCCTGTACAGGGTCGCTATGAGTCAGAACCGACTCCACGGCATGTAACCACCACCATCACCACCCTCCAATGAGCAGGTGCATTGCTAGTGAGGTGAAAAAATTCCTCAGTACAACTTTCCTGGTTTTTTTTTCCTCACCAATGCAGTTTTTCCATTTTCTTAAAACTTTTTATAATAAGCCCTTGTGATCATTCTGCATCCTTTGAGGATATCTTTGGGAATCCTAAGAAACAGGGCCACAATCTTCTGAGCAGATCTCTCTTCCTTCACTTTAACTGGCCCACCAGATCTCCTCAGAAGTCATTGTTTTGATTGGTCCTTATTTCAGAAGGCACCATAATGACCATACAGCCAAGATGGCTGCACTGGGCAGAAGAGCTTGAGGCCACTAGACATTAAGCTCATCCGGCCAATTCCCTTCATTGGTTCCGTGCTCACAGGCAACTGTCCCATGGTAGTTCGGTTTTTCCATACATTAGCGTGTAAGGAAGACAATGTCCTAGTTGACAGATCCAAATACACTTGAGAAGTACATATTTTATTGAAAAAGAATAAATTAACATTTTGGTGCAAATCTTAGTTTCTTATGAGGTTGGCATGTGTCTGTCACCCTTGAAGCTGAGATAGAGGAACATAGAATGCTAATGTTAGAGAGGCAGGAAGCTTGGGTCTCTTCTTTGGAAAATGAGTAAATGGAGGCACTTAATGGTTAAGGTGACCTGCCCGGGCAGCTGGTATGACGCTGTGGGCTAATACACCAGACTGCAAAGTCGTTTGAGCTGCAAGGTCAGTGGTTCAAGATCACCAACCACTCCTCAGAAACCCTATACAGGGTCGTTATGGATTGGAACCAACTCGACGGCACTTCACAACAACAACCATGCCACAAACTGCTATTTCCTGTGTTGTTGTTGTTAGGTTGCCATCAAGCTGATTCCAACTCATGATGATACTATGCACAACAGAACGAAACATTGCTCAGACCTGTGACACCCTCACTATTGTTGCTATGCTTGAGCCCAATGTTACTGCCATTATGCCAATCCCTCATTAGGGGCCCTCCTTTTTGTATGCTGACCCTCCATTTACCAAGCATGATGCCCTTCTCCAGGGACAGGTCCCTCCTGATAATATGTCCAAAATATGAGAGACCAAGTCTCACCGTCCTGACTTCTAAGGAGCACTCTGGCTGTACTTCTTCTAACAGATTTATTTGTTCTTCTGGCAGTCCACGGTACTTTTAATATTTGTCTTCACAGGGAACATTAATTCTGGGGATGATATTCAAACTGTATTCCTGGGGCCATCCTAAAAGCATCTTCAATTAAGGCAATCTTGTTACCCAAATTCTAGAATGGGCCCTGGGGTAAATTTAGAATTGTTGTTGTTGTTGTTGAGTGCCGTCAAGTCTAATCCAACTCATAGCGACCCTGTATAGGGTTTCCAAGGAGCAGCTGGTGAGCTTGAACCACTGACCTTGCAGTTCAAATGACTTTGCGGTCTGACGCATTAGCCCTGGTGTCACAATGGTTAAAAAGCTGGACTGTTAAAGGAAAGCCTGGCAGTTCCAACTACCCAGTAGTTCCACAGGAAAAAGACTTGACATTTTGCTCTTGTAATAATTACAGCCTAGCAAACCCTATGGGGCAGATCATGGGGTTGTTATGAGTTGAAATCCACTCAGAGACACCTAACAACATCTCTTCACAATAGAGACACTGCAGAGGCAAACTGCAATTCTTAGAATGCTATCATTCCCATTCTTGTGCACATCTAAACTCCCAACTTTGGGAATGCAAAGGAAGAAATTTACCACGACTCCATTTAATTTCCCATTCAGTAAAGAAGAACGTTTCATCGACGGTAGACTAAAAATCTGAATAAAGCTCTTAAGTGTGTGCCATCTTTACAAACAGTGAATTTCTCAGCTCTGGAAATATTTAACATGAATTATTAGTAATACTGTCATTAGTAATACTATTGAAATACATACTGTATACTTACATATAAACACATAAAGGAAAACAGACGAAATTTTCATAATGAGCTCACAAAGACTTTTTAAAATCAGTTACAAATTACATTTGATTATTTTGTTTGGAGGTGGGGACAACTTTGACTTATAACAGGAATTCCTTTCTTTCTTTAAACACAGAATTAAGCCTTTATGGAAAGGGACATTTCTGAGGTTTCTAAGAAATGAACTGGAGTAGAAGCTTTTTTCACAAATGATTGAGAACCAATGTCCTTTTTTGAATCTGAGATAGAGGAACATAGAATGCTAAAGCTAGAGAGGCAGGAAGTTTGGGTCTCTTCTTTGGAAAATGAGTAAACGGAGGCACTCCATGGTTAAGGTGCCCTGCCCGGGCAGCTGGAGGGTTCCCTTCATTATACTACTGCATGACTGAATGCAGGAGAGGTATTCCCCAGAATTAATTTTAAGAGGAAAGCATGTTATCCTTACACCTTAAAAATGGTCAAGTACTCCTTAAGGAAGGAGTACTGGGACATTGTAGGATAAGCACTAGACTGCTAACCACAGGGTCAGCAACTCAGACCCACCAGGCCCTCTGCAGGAGAAAGATGAAGCTTTCTGCTCCTGTAAAGATTTACAGCCTCAGAAACTACATAAAGGGTTGCTAAGAGATCAAATAACGTGTTGCATTGGACAAATCTGCTGCACAAGACCTTTTTAAAGTGTTGAAGAGCAAAGATGTCAGCTTGAGGACTAAGGTGTGCCTGATCCAAGCCATGGTGTTTCCAATAACCTCATATGCATGAGAAAGCAGGACAGTGAATAAGGAAGACCATAGAAAAATTGATGAGTTGTGGTGTTGGAGGAGAATACTGAAAGTGCCATGGGCTGCCAAAAGAATCAATAGATCTGTTTTAGAGGAAGTGCAGCCAGAGTGCTCCTTAGAGGCCAAGATGACCAAACTTCGTCTCTCATACTTTGGACATATTGTCAGGAGGGACCAGTCGCTGGAGAAGGATATCATGTTTGGTAAGGTGGAAGGTCAGAGAAAAAGAGGAAGACCACCAATGAGATGGATTGACTAGGTGGCAACATCGATGGACTCAAGCGTGGCAACAAAAGTGAGGTTGGCCCAGGATCGGGCACTGTTTCGTTCTGCTGTGCATAAGGTTGCTGTGGGTCAGTACCGACTAGATGGCACCTAACAAAAACAGTCAGAACTAACTCACCAGCACCTAACTACAAACAACAGTCTTCAGTGAAACATTCAAAATATTTGGGAAAAAAATAGATGAATGCTTCACCACGCGTCTGTCAGTTTGTCATACTGTCGTGGCTTGTGTGTTGCTGTGTATATGCTATGCCACTGGTACAATAAATGCCAGCGGTCACCACTGGTGGACAGGTTTCAGTGGAATTTTCAGACTAAGCCTAGACAGGAGACGCAGACTACCTTTTGAATATTTAGCAGCTGAAAACCTTAGGAACAGCAATGGCACAATGTCAGATATAGTACTAGAAAATGGAAGCACTATGAATAGCAGCGGGACATTGTTATATATAGTGACAGATAATGAGCCACTCAGGTTGGAAGGCTCTCAAAAAATGCATCCTTCAAAGTGGAGACGAACATAATGATGGAATAAAAAATTTTGGGACCTTAATTTGCTGATGGGGCACAACTCAAAATTAGGAGAAACAGCTGCAAGCATCCACTAACAACTGGAACATGTTATTTTCAAAGATAAATGTAGGAACATTTAGAGTTGTCAAAATGGAATGGAATGCATGAAGGGCGATAGATATCCTAGGCATTAGTGAGCTGACGTGGACTGGCATTTGCCATGAAGCAGACAATCATACAGGTTACTATGCTGAGAAGGACAAACTGAAGAGGAATGGCATTACATCCATCATCAACAAGAACATTTCACAATCTATCTAGAAGTTTATTGCTGTCTGTGATAGAATAATATTCATATGCCTTCAAGGAAGACCAGTTAATATCACTTATATTCAAATTTATGCACCAGTCACTAAAGTCATAATTATGAAACTGAAGACTTTTACCAACTGCTTCAGTCCGAAATTGATAAGACATGCAATCAAGATGCATTGATAGTTATTGATGATTGAAATGTGGAGGTTGGAAACAAAGAGGAAGGATCTAGAGTTGGAAAATACGGCTTTGGTGATAGAAATGATGCAGGAGATCTCATGATAGATTTTCACAAGTCCAATGACTTATTCATTGCAAATACCATTTTTAAAACGACATAAAAGGAAACTATAAACACGGATTTCACCAGACAGAGTATACAGGAATCAAATTGACTACATCTGTGGGAAGAGACAGTGGAAAAGCTAAGCATCAGCAGCCAAAACAGGGTCAGAGGCAGACAGTGGAATAGATCATCAATTGCTCATATGAAAATTTAGGTTAAAGCTGAAGAAAATGAAAGCAACTCTTCAAGAGCCAAAATATGACCTTGAATATATCCCAAGTGGATTTAGAGACTATCTCAAGGGCAGATGTGATGCATTAGACACAATGACCAAAGACCAGGGCTGTGGAACGACATTAAGAGCATCATACAGGAAAAAGTGAAAGGTCATCTTAATAAGAAAGGAAATAAAGAGAAGACTAAAACAGATGTCAGAAGGGGCTCTGAAACTTGCTCTCCAGTGTGGAGATGCTAAAGTGAATGGAAGAAATGAGTAAGTAAAAGAGCGGAACACAAAATTTCAAAGGGCAATTATGGAAGACCAAGTATTAAAATGAAATGTGCAAAGACCTAGAGTTAGATGATCAGCATTCTCAAGCTGAAAGAACTGAAAACATTCAAGCCTTGACTTGAAATACTGAAGGGTTCTATGGACAAAAACAATGAACGATGCAGAAAGCATCAAAATAAGATGGACGGCATACACAGAGTCACTGTACCAAAAAGAAATATTTGATGTTTAACAATTTCAAGAGGTAGCAGTATACAATCAAGGAAGAAGTAATAGCATTGATGTCACTGGCCAAAAGCAAGGCTCCAGGAATTGATTAAATATAAATCAAAATCTCTCAAAAAACTGATGCAGCACTGGAAGCACTCATTCTTCTATGCCAAGAAATTTTTAAGAGAGCTACTTGGCCAATTGATTAGAAAAGATCCGTATTGGTACCCATTACAAAGACAGGTAACCCAACAGAATGCGGAAATCATCAAACAGTATTATTAATATCACATGCAAGCAAAATTTTGCAGAAGATAATTCAAAACCAGTTGGAACAGTACATCATCAGGGAATTGCCAGAAATTTAAGCCAGATTCAAAAGTGGACGTGAAACTAGGGATATCATTGCTGATGTCAGATGGAGCTTGGCTGCAAGCAGAGAACATTAGAAAGATGTTCACTTGCTCTTTATTGACTATGCAAAGGCTTTGAACTATGTGGACTATAATAAACTAAGAATAACATTTCAAAGAATGGATATTCCAGAAGATTTTATTGTCTTCATGAGAAACCTGTACATAGACCAAGAAGCAGTTGTCACAATAGGACAAGAGGACACTGAAGAATGTATAATCAGGGAAGGTGTGTGCCAGGTTTTACTCTTTCATCATATGTATTTAATCTATATGACAAGCAAATAATCTGACAAACAGGATTATATGAAGAAGAATGTGGCATCAGGATTGGAGGAAGACTTCCTAACAACCTGCAATATGTAGATGGTACAGCCTTGCTTGCTGAAAGCACTAACTTAAAATATGAAGACGATCAAAGACTGCAGCCTTTAGTACAGATAGCACCTCATTGTAAAACAAAACAAAACAAACAACAAACCCCTCACAACTGGACCAATAAATAACATAATAATAAACAGAAAGAAGACTTAAATTGTCAAAGACTTCATCTTGCTTATATCTACAATCAGCACTCATGGAAGCAGTAGTTAAGAGATTAAACGATGTAACGTATTAGCCTAATCAGCTATACAAGACCTCTTTAAAGTGTTCAAGAGCAAAAATGTGAGTTTGATGACTAAGGTGCACTTGACCCAAGCCATGGTATTTTCAATCGCCTCACATGCACGTGAAATAAGGAATGAATAAAGAAGACTTTAAAGAAGAATTGATGCATTTGAATTATGGTGTTGGAGAAGAGTATTAAAAGTACCATGGGCTGCCAGAGAACAAACATCTCTCATACTTTGGACCTGTTATCAGGAGGAACCAGTCCCTGGAGAAGGACATCATGCTTGGTGAAGTGGAGGGTCAGTGAAAAAGAATGAGACTCCTAAGGAGATGGACTTAAGAGTGGTAGGAGCCACAGCTCAAATGTAACAATCTCGAGGATGGTGCAGGACCGGGCAGTGTTTCATTCTGTTTTGCATGAGGTCATTATCAATTGTAATGGACTCAACAGCATCTGACAACAATAATACTTAAGCATAACTATGAATTCTTCTGGAGGAATTCCAGTTTACTAACAATTTGACATAAAATTCCCATGTATATCTTTCTGGGTAGAAATGCTTCCCATTTTCTAACATCAAGGCTACATGCACTCTGCATTAAAATAATTCTCTCCACTTATTAATTTCTCCTCCGAAGGCACCACAAAAACAAAGATTGTCCATTTATTATACCGTGGCTATCACATCTTTCTTACTGTCGTACTATTCTGGTTTATATACTTAGCAGCAGTTCCCACCATTTAGGAGTTTAAAATGCATGATCATTTTCTCTATATAAAGATACACGACTTTTAAAAAATTTGCCTTTTGAATGTTTTCATTCTTTCAGATGGTAAAGTATGCCAGTGGTATCCCTCAGCTGTGACAACCAAATATGTCCTTGAACACTGCCTAATGTCCCCAGGGGGCAAATCATGCTCAGTTGAGAGCTATAGAAAAAGGAGACAGTTCTGTCTATTCAATTAAAAAAACCACCCAAACTTGCAACTTTCCCAGGTAACTCCAATATTAGGATGTTGTTTATTGTTGCTGCTGTTGTTAAGTGCCATCGAGTTGGTTCCGAATATAGATAGGAAGGGTTTCCAGAAGCGACTTGTGAGTTTGAACCGTCGACTTTGTGGTCCAGTGCTTTATCCTAAGCGCCACACCAGTACTCCTAATGTTAGGATGGCCTGTAGTAATGTCCTTGGCTACTTCTTATGAGCATGTTTTCCATTTTCAACTATAATGAAAGCTTCTTGTGAGTCGAATCCATGAGCTTTTCCGCCTGTGGAGGTTAGCATCTCCCAACCACACAATAAGGAAATACGCACTTGGTTGAGTGTGTGAGATATTTTATTTATTTTTAAATTACACTGAAATAATATATGCATATATAGTCACAATGATAGCACATAAAACTTGACACTGAGATAAATGAAGGCATTAAAAGAAAAACCATAAAACATGATCTATCTCCCACAGTGAAAATATAGCAAGACAAAAATTAGCAGAGATAAGAGATTTGTATGTTAATTTGGAGGGGCCGCAATTTGAGGTGTTACTTGCCTGGGATTACTTTAGATTCTTCACTTGAGTGTATATGTTCCCTCTTATAAGGGCTGGTCATTCCCACTTCGTCAGGCCTCATTCTGATTAACTTCCTTTTAAAAAACCCAATTCCTTTGCAGGACCCATATACAACTAACTCAAAAATTCAATAAATGTTTCCTTTTTTCTCATCATTCATCATGAGTTTCAGTTCTGAGCCATACACACACACACACACACACACAAATCCAACTTTTTGGTTGCTTTTAATTTTTACATCCATCTGAATATCTCACCTTCTTCCCAGTTTGGACCACTAAGAGGGAAAAGCATGAGAGGAGTGAGGGATTCTAACCAGAAAAGCGGCAACAACAGAGATGGTGGCAGAGGTGATGGCATAGAGAGACAGAGCAGCAGAGGACTCTAGGCCCACGGGTTGAGAAAGGCAGTGTGCCTGCAGGCAGGAGACTGGCTTATAAAAAAGATGCCCTTTGTATATTTAAATGACTATATATTTTCAATGTGGTATATGTACATTAAAAAAAGAAAAAGACAGTAGAGGTTAATACTGTTAGCTGATGGTGCATGGAGGGAACTGCAATCATTGCAAACATTTGTTGACTATAAAGCTGATGCTCTGCCCTATAAAACATCACTCACTCAATTCACAATAAACACTTTAAATAAAAGAGTGATTGTGTAAATATAAGGCATCTTGAAGTCCTAATGCCAGGAAAACTGATCACCTAACATGTGTCCCCCCAAAGCAGGCCAGAGCTGGGATGAGTTGGAGACTGACTCACCACCAAAACCACATTGCTGCTTCCCTTGGCTCAAGTCACTTGGGAGCAAAGAGATGTTGTTTGGGGGTTTGCTGGTAAAATAATTAGATAGTGAGTTAGTTGCATGGAAGGTGTCTTCAAGCCATCAGAAAGCTAACCAGTATTTCTGCTCAGTGGTTTAAAATAAAAATCCATCTTCTATCATGATGTTCCAATTTTTCACTCTGAAGAGCATGGCTTTCCCACCAAAATTAGTGAGCTCAGGACGTCACTGTGGCCAGCAACTGATTATGCTTATCCATGCAACCTACTCTTGATGAACTCCTTCAGTGTTCTGAAGATGTGCTATGGTTGAAATTGAAGAGGGCTTTATGACAAAAAAACTATTGTTAATTCTTGGCATACAATTTTTAACCTGTCTAGTAATATATAAATGGTTTGGAATGCTTAGTCAAACTTTAAAATGATTTAAGAATCATCCAAATGATGAATTTTCATGACAAACTTGGTATTTTGTGTCTTAAAGACTTACACCTTAGTTAGAACAACAAAGAATTAAATGTCAACCCATTTTCCAATTTGAAATTAGGACCAAAATCCAGTCATCCCCAGAAGCAGGCTTTTTTCCATGACACTATGCCTCAGACTATTTGGACTATGACCTAAGAAACCACAGTTGCAAGTTCAAAATCTTCGTGCAGTCAGTGTTGTGAAGACTGTGGTGGACCCATGGAAGCAGAGGTTACAGGTATGAAGTAAAGGGCACATTAAGAGTAGGGAGAGAGGAGGCAGAGAAGACACTCAGGAGAAAGCAGATATATCTAAAAGAAAACGTTAAAAAAGAAGAGTAGTAAGAAGAAAGCAGAGGGCAAATCCCAATGCAAAACACACAATAGAGCCCTCTTTAGAAATTCCTGCAATCCAGAAACGCTGTCTCCTGAGAGAGCGGATTCATTTCAGTAAGCTCCCTCAGGTGGAGGAATCAGTTAAGCACTGACCCACCAAACAGAAGGTTGGTAGTAGGAGTCAACCCAAGGGTGCTTTGAAACAAAGGTCTGGTACTCTACTTTTGAGAATCAGCCACCGAAAACCCCACAGAGTACAGTCCTTCTGTGACATATCTGGGGTCGCCATGAATAGGAATACTCCCATGGCAAATGGAACCGACTCCACGGCACATAACAACAACAACAATTGACTGATGTGATGCCGTAGGCTAAGCACTGGGCTGCAAAGCCAGTTTGAAGTGCAAGGTAGGAGGTTCAAACTCAACATCGCTCCTTGAAAACCCTATACAGGGTCGCTATGAGTCAGAACCAACTTGATGGTACTTAAGGACCTCTGATGCACGGTGGTTAAAATGTTCAGCTACCAAAAGGTCTGCTTCCATAAAGATGGCAGCCTTAGAAACCTTTTGGGGGCAGTTCTCCTCTGTCCTACAGGGTCATGAGGAGTCAGAACCAATCTGATGGCAGTGGCTTGAACTAGCTTTCATGGGTCTCTGTTTCTTCAAATCATGGCTATGGTTCACAGCCTCTGGGTTTACAGTACCATGTACAACTTGTATATTTTTAAGAAAAGCATGACTGAAATGTCTTATCTCTTGTTGCTGTTAAGTGCCATCAAGTCGGTTCCAACCCACAGCAACCCTTTATAGGGTTTCCGAGGAGCAGCCGGTGTGTTTGAACCACCGACCTTGTGGTTAGTAGTCTAATACTTATCCTACAGTGCCACACAGTTTCTAATCCTCAACATTTTAAATAAAAGCAGATAGTAGAGGATTTCCTCCCCATGGTTATGTTGTTGTTGTTGTTGTTAAGTGCCGTTGAGTTGATTCTGATTCATAGCAGATAGGGTTTCTGAGGAGCTGCTGGTGGGTTTGAACTGTCAACCTTGTGGTTTGCAGTCCAGTGGTGATCCTACAGTGCCACACCACAAGTTCCCCTACAGTTATACAGAATATACAAGTCTGCTCCCAAATCCCCCCAATTCAGTAAAGCATCTTAAGGATTTATCTAGGACTGTTAAAAATTACCCATGTAAGAAAAAGTTTTGGAAACAAAATGGTAATGGTTACAACACATTTTGACTAGTTAATGCTGAATTACACACTGAAAAATTTTTATATGTAATTATGCACAATTATATATATAATTTTGTTGTTGTTATGTGCAGTCGAGTTGGTTATAACTCATAGTGACCCTGTGTAGGGTTTCCAAGGAGATCGTGGCTTTGAACCACCAACCTTGTGGTTAGCAGTCCGGTGCTAATCCTACAGTACCATACCAGGACTCATCATATATACATATATGAGTAAAAAAATATATAATTATATGTTTTATATTTAATTTTAAATGGTAAATTTTGTGATATGTAGTTCAGCACAATGAATAGCTTTAAATGCCCATTAGAAACAATTGTACACTCTGAAGTAATCTGTTTTTCAGTGTCTTCCCTGTCATTTCTTTACTTTAATCATTACTTATTTATTAGTATCTTCATAAAAATTTTTCATCTAAATGCAAAAATGGATGTGTAATATACCCATATGAAGAAAAGAACCTAGGGAAGTAAGGTGAGGGGATGTAAGGGAGAAATAATGAACCCAATTTCCCACGTAGATTACAACATATATATATATATACGTTTCACACAGTCTATTCATGTTCTAACATAACACGACAAGAATGTCTCTGTAACCAGATACCACGTATAATAAGGCCAACAATAAAACCCAACAGGAATTTTACAACATGCACAACAGACCAAAACCCTTGTTTGTACATCAAGCAGAACAACTCTTTTATCCAAATTTTTCTACTATAAGACAAAAAACTTAAATGAATACAAGCTGAATCTACCTTGTTTCCCACAAGAGACATAAAATAGAGAAAACAAACAAATTCATGTTTATATAAGTTTTGGGCAACAGATCAACAGTTTAAGATAAACCACACTGAAGTTGTACCTTTTACTAATTTAGGCGCTAACTAATTTTAATTCTGTATTCTCTTCATGCAGTTCTAGATTTTTCTTCATCCCCCCCCCCCCTTTGCTTCATTTCTTCTCTCTGCTTAAAGTCTCTTTTTTAGAACCAGAGGTTTTTTGCTAATTTTCACCTTTTAATATTATTTTTAAACCTTAATAATTTGTTTCACTATAATTTTATCTCTTCTTTTTAAGGAGGGTCATTTTCTTCCTTTCTTTCTTTCTTTAATGTATACCAACCTTTTTCTTTATTCTCAGTGAAAAAATGCATAGCAATACCCAATCCCATTCTACAATTTCCAGACATAATAATCCATGATCTGTGATACTGTTTACATTCTTCACATGAAGATCCTTTTCTACTGTATCTATTTATAAACTAGCAGAATGTTTTTCTTGTAGATTTTAATTTCTTTTTCTTCTAATTTTTAAAAACTTTATTCTCCATCAAATCCCTGATTTCCTTTTGTTACTAATATCTCCACTTGCCAACCTTTTCCTCCCTAATCCATAAAGAATAAAATTTTATATCTAACCCAAACATAATACAGCATTCCATTTTGTTTCTCTAATAGACATGACATAAAGTAGTCTCTCAGATAGTATAAATAGCTAAACTGCATCAACAGGTGAAGTCTTATTAATTATGATTCTCTAAAAGTAGGCATAGTTGTTCGTAACAATGCTGATGTCTCTTCTGGTGTCTTCCCAATAATTAACAAAGAAGTAAATTTTGATGTTAAATGTACCCTCTCATACTCTGTTCTCTGAAAATGTGACTTACAGTTCAGAATAGATGACAAACTTCTGTTACTCAGACTTTCTTATTAACTGGTGTGCTCAATCCCACAATTATGCGAAAAACCTCCCTATAAATGTCTAACCATTTTTTAAAAAAAATTAGGAATGCTCTATTGTAGTTTTGGTAATTAAGTATGTGGTTTGGTATGGTAATTAAGCTAAATTTCCTGCTTTGTTGTGGTTAACTGCCTTGATTCAGTTCCCAATCACTGCAACCCTGTATAGAGTTTCCAAGGAGCAACTGGTGATCTTGAACCACCGACCTTTCAGTTCAAACTGACTTTGCAGTCCAGCACATTAATCCACAGTGGAAATTTCCTGCTGCCGCTCATTAAATCAGCAAACGATGAGTAAAATGCAAATGGAATGAAAACGTTCTTGTGATGCTGTGGAACGGCATCAGAAGCTTTGACGTTCAGGCATATGATACCAATTTGCTTTCTAAAGCAGCAGCTCAGATGAAACACAGGGAAAGATGGAGTTTCATTTGCTTTTCCTATACTGATCATTGTTTTTATACTGTATACAATGATTTGTAATGCTTAACAACACTAGGCACCCTATGGTTCAAACTGGCCAAACAGTGTGCTAGAAATGCACACTGTGTGAAACATATGATTTACATTAAGCACCTTCTTGAAAATAAGTGTTGTTTTAAAATTTCAGTATTGATTTGACAGGTCTTTTGCCTGGTACAAATGGAGTCTGTAAATTCTGATTATCTTATCCCACTACTTCTGTTTATTTTAATCTTCCATGGAGTGATATTCTATGTTCAATTTTCCAATGACTTGAACCTTTTTGAAAATCTTATGTTTTGGAATGAAGCTCTTCTTGTAATTTCTCAAGTATTTTGAGGTTGGGTGGTTAGATGAAGAACCAGAACATAATCCATTTTCAGCTGGTGGGATAGTCAAATAAACAAAAATATGTTTCTGAATGAAAGACATTCAAAGGAATACATATTACTGCATATTTTCAGCATGATTATGTAACAAGACTCCACTTCAAAGCTAACTTTTCATTTGGATTACATGTGCAAAAAGGTCAGGGCTATGTTTTCTGTAGAAATTTTTACTTTTGCTTATTTGCAAGCAGTTAAAGGGCCAGACAGTCTTGTTATTTAAAGATCTCTATAAAAATGAAAACACATATACAAATTTAATACTAAATATTTGTGTTCTAAATATAACCATAGTCTTGCTATAATAGAGTTAATTTCTTCATTTAGAACCAATGTCTTAATATTTTCTTTAATAATAAATAAAAAATACATTTCTAAAGAAGCTTTATGTCTATATAGTCTAGTGTTTAAGTGACTTCATAATTTTTAAAACAAATTGTCAACATGGATTAAACTCCCAAATATGCCCTATAATTAATTTTATGATAACATAGGAAAACAGAGGTAAAAAGTGCTTTCAAGGCTTTCTCAAACTTTGCATCTTAAGTTGTGTTTAATATTAATAATTTTTTAGACTAACAATTTTGACTAGTCCTAACTATAAAGCTAATTAAAAACAACAAACTGGTTTTAGTCACATAGTGGGTCTGTTCTAAGCCTTCTGAAAGTGATGAGGGACCAATGCAGAGAATCTTCAATTTTCCTTGTTCAACCTCTTTTTTAAAATCTAAGTAGCAAACACACTGCAACTGCAGTGTGAACTCCATTTCCTTCCACTTCTACCCTAGTTGTTAGTCTGCAGAGAAACAGTAAGGTCAAACCAATTATAACAGGGCTGCCTTCGATTGAAAGGTAAGGATGTATTTATTTAAAGTCCAGGGCCAAAACTACTTCCTTAGAGTATATCCTAAGAACAAAAAGCATCTACCAGTGCAGAGTACTGTTAATTAATTTAAAAACCATTAGTTAATTAAAAACAAAAAGAAATTACTTCTGATTTCCAACTTTTGATGCTAAGGAAACCAAAGGTTCCATGATACTCTCAGCTTAGACCAAGGTTGTTCGCTATTATTAGCCAGAGCATGGCTCAAAGAGAAACCAGGAAGTGCTGAGTCATGGTGAGCATATGTGACATCCTCATCAGCACTTAGCATGCCAGATTCAAAGGTGAGTAGACTTCTTTGACCTATGACTCTTCTTCTTTCACTGAGTTGATTGTCACCAAGTTGAGGAGCAGCATGAATCCTACCAAGTAACACTTTAATAGTCTCAGTTTCAGATATGGGTATTAAAACAAATGACACAATTCTAGAATATGGCACCTAGTAACTTTCAGAATTAAGTGACTGTATCTCCAGTTTCCAACAAATGAAGTTAAGGTGGTTTCCTCCTCAAATAATCAGCATGCTTTGGTGATGCTGTGGGAAGGCCTTGGGCACATAACCAAATGGCTGGTGGTTCAAAACTACCAGGTGCTGTGTGAGAGCAAGATGAAGATGCCTGCTTCCCTCAAGATACTGAGTGACTAAGAGTCAGAATTGACTTGATGGCAGTGGATTTGGTACTTAATTACTAATTTTTTCTCATTTTGTCAATATTGCATCTATGAGTTGAAGTCAACTCAGTAACAATGAGTTTGGTTTAATTTGGAATTTCCCAAACATGTCTTAACAAACTAGTCAAATCCAAATGATTTTTATATGACTGAAACACTTACAGCATTAAGACAGAAAAACAGTAATATTTGGGAAAGAATCTGGATTAAAGCTTGTGGTCTAGTCTTGATTCTGTCACCAGACAGATGACCTTGAACAAGTCATTTAAATTCTGTTTCTTCATCTGTAAAATGGGAATAAGAATGAATCATCCCCCACATCCTCTTACTTTTATATCGATTAAACAATACGACAACCTTGTTGCCAAGATGCTTTAGTAGCTTAGAGGTTACGAGCTGGGCTGCTAACCTCAAGTTCAGCAGTTCAAAACTACCAGTCTCTCCACAAGAGGAAGATGAGGCTTTCTGCTCCCACAAAGATTTACTGACTCCACAGCACCGTCACCATCAACCGTGTTGCCACTGAGTTGATTCCCAAGTATAGATGCCCTGCAGGATAGACTAGAACTGTGCCCTAAGGCTTCCAAGGCTGGAATCTTTATGGGAGCAGATCACCAGAGCTTTTCTCCCCCTTAGATGCTGCTTGGTTTATCACTTTTCACTCAACAGCCAAGCACTTAATCTCTGTGTCACCAGAGCTCTTTAAGAGGTAGAGAAGTGACATATAAAAAGGTATAACACTCATTACATAGTTAAAAAAAAATCAAATTCAAGCTACCGCTCAGCATTTCATCTCAACATAAATTTTCAATCATTTCATTAGATACAAATATTGAACTTGTCACCCAATTTAGAAGCAACACAAGATAAACCTGGGTGGGGTCAATAATTAAACATGGGACATCAAAAGCATTGAGTATATGTATTTTTAAGTTCATTTTTTTCAAAAGGCAATTGTATATGAGAAACATCACAATATTATTTATCTATTGGGAGTCCTTACTTTGAACCACAAGATTAGTGGTTCAAGCTTCTAGTCACTCCTCGGAAACCTTATACAGGGTGGCTGTGAGTTGGAACTGACTCAACAGCACTTAACAACAACAACAACATTGAGGAGAAAGAAAGTATGAAATAACAAACTCAGTACTCCGCATTTTCCTATAGAATCTCCACAGATTTCCAAATGCCTTATTCACATTATTCACTCTTCTAATTAAAAAATTAGAATTTTTCTAATTCCTTTTAATGTTATAATAGTGGTAATTTAGAAAAAAAAAAACAGTAAGCATTGCTTTCTTCAATATTTCACTTCATTATATTCAGCTACATTATGGAATAAATTAATACTAGTTAGCTGGCGATTCAACTACATTTACAAAGTTTTATCTACTTTGAGTCCTCAAACACAGGTTTAGCAGTATCCTTTGCGCAATCATGTTTTGAATCCTTTCACCATCCTTGCTGGGAGTGTGATGACTCTGTACAATAAGCACTGGACTGTGAACCACATGGTTGGTGATTCAAGCCCACCAACCGCTCTGTAGCAGAAAGATGAGGCTTTCCGCCCCTGCAAAGATTTAAAGCCTCGTAAACCCTATACAGGCTTTACAAAGTCCTGTTGTGGTGCTATGGGTTAATGTGTCAGACTGCACAGTCATTTGAACTGCAAGGTTGGCGATTCAAGCTCACCAGCTGCTCTTTGGAAACCTTATACAGGGGCACTATGGATCGGAATCAACTCGACGGCACTTAACAACAGCAACGACACACCCTATATAGGGTCACTAAGAGTCAGAACCAACTTGACTGCGCTTAACAACAACACTATCCTCTTTCTTTCTTTTTAAAGAAGCCAAGAGATCTTTATAAAATGTTTTCAGAGTTACTGGAAAGAGACCATGATGCTGGACATACCATCAGAGTTACTCTCCACCACAATGTTCTTGGGCTTAATCTCTTCCTGACTGTAGATGAAGATCTGGCCTGGCTCAGCACTCCAGCCACACTGGCTCATCCACACTTTCATCACCTTGGCTGGCAACCAACGGTCAACGTACTGGTAAGTGATACCCACAACATGCCAGATAAATTTCTGGGCAATCTTCAAAGCTTGCAATGCCTTCTAAGAGGTCCATCTTTTCATCCAAGGTTTGCCAGAAGGCCTGGAAGTGGCAGGTCCCCAACAGGTCTCCAAGGTACAAAATCTGTTGGGTCGGCCACTATTCTTTATGTGCTTAGTCACTCATCATGAAGCCAGTGTGGGGCAACTTGGTGAAGGCCTTCAGCAGGATTGGGGCTGTGGTCTGAAAGGTCAGTGCTTCCAACGCATCAGCTGCTCCAAAGAAGAAAGATGTGGCTGCCTGCTTCCATAAAAACTTAGAGCCTTGGAAGTCCTATGGGGTAGTTGTACTCTGTCTTACAGGTTTGCTGTGAATAGGAATTGCTCATGGCAATTGGTTTGGTTTTCAACGGGCACCATCACTGTATACATGGATCCTGTAGATTTATACTCTCTCTACTGTGTGTAAAAAAATGAAAAGGAGAGAAAAAAACAAATACCACAGAAACCCAAACCAGGAAGATTTCTTCTTGCCCCTTTACTTTCAGAAGGAAGAGCAGATTAGTGTGATTTGAAGTACATAAATACTGAGATTAAATGTGGAAAAACTTTTAGCATCTGAAGATGGCAGAAGGTCACAAAGTATTCAAAATGACAGTATATCTGCACTAACTAAACAGCAAACATTTACTGAACAGATCCCATGTCCACGGTGTTCAGGCCTTGGAACTATCACCAAAGGTAATGGTTGCTTCGAGGTCTGTTATTCAAAGACAGGATTCCTGGTGTGGCATTGCAGGATAAGCTTTCATCATAAGGTCGGTTTGAACCATAAGATTGGCAGTTCAAACTCACCAGCTGCTCCTCAGAAACCCTACACAGGGTTGTTATTAGTTGGAACCAACACGACAGCACTTAATGACATTCAAAGACAGGCTAGGCAGAAGTGCAAAATTTCTGTTGGACTTAATTATTTTATCTAAGAAAATGAGAAAGGTACACATGATTAGAATTGTAGGGAACTTTTTCAAGTTCACTCACCCAGTCAATGAACAAAATCACCACCTTGAAAATACCTCTGTTGTGTGGTGGTACCAGAGTGGAGTAGAAGAGGCACGTGGTAACTAATATTTGCCAAGAATGTAACTGGCATATGGTTTCAGAGACATCATTTAATGTGTGTGCTAAGTTCACAAAGGAAGAAACGGAAGCAGAGAAGTAAGAAGCATCAGGTGGTCAAATCACACAGCCATGTAGTAGAATTACAATGTGAACCCACTGTGACACTGTAGGATAAGCACTGGACCTCAAGGTCAGTTTGAACTTCAAGTTCGGCGGTTCAAACTTACCAGTCACTCCTAGAAACCATATACATGTCACTATGAATTGAAACCAACTGAACGGCACTTAACAACAACAACTTACGTTATCAATAGTAACGAATAATCAATAAATTGCAAGACATCAGTATTTCCCGTGAATACACACTTTTACGATACAGCCTATTAACCGTCACAATAACATCATGTACAGTTATGGAACTACTGGGGTTCATGAATTTGCTCATGGTTTAAGCTAGTTATTAACTCCCTGCTCAGACATTTTCAATAATATATTTATGAAGTTAATGCAAACCCAAAAACCAATAGAAAACATTTTTAACTGTCCTACTAACTGGGTGGTAGGATCCTTCCACCTTAGAAGCAATGTACATATATGTTAGTTAATTGTCAATACTAAAAAGCTTCTGCCAGGCAGCAATTTTCCTTCATGCAAACTACAACTAATTTCCAACCTTAGTCTGCATAGGGGTGGTGGTGGGCCAGCGATTTGGTTCCAACTCATAGCAACCTTGTGTAGGGTCTCCAAAGAGCAGTTGGTGGGTTTGAACTGCTTACTTTGAAGTTAGCAGTCCAGTGCTTACCCTACAGCGCCACAACCACTCCCAACAGTGGCCACATGTAAACTCACAGTCACTGTGATTTTGAGCTTTATTTGAATATAAATATGCACTAATTTTTAAGGTCCTCTAAATCCTTCAAATCATTTGAGGATCCCATTTGACACCTGCCAGATATCAATATCAATTAACTGGAATTATATTAACTATAAAAATGAGATGAGGAGGAAAATCAAGGTTATAGAAAATTTGAGAGGTAAAATACAACATTGCTTAACTAAAAAACACACACACACCAAAAAAACAAAGTACACCAAAGTTTTCTTCATTTGAGCAGTTGGTTTTGTTCCCTAACTGCTCCCCCACATATCTAAGTGCAGTGAGTACATTCCCAACTCCTACTGCCAAGTTAAAATGAAAACGTTCTCAGTCTAGAAATGATTGAGGTGGTTTTCTTTAATCAAATTAGAGCAGCCAAATGTTCCTTTCAAAGGTAACTATCTACTCTGCAGCTGTATGCAAACTACCACATCAAATGTGAGGGAAAAAATAGCGATAGGATTGTGTCCTTACAGTATAATGCTGGCTCCAGAGATGGAGAAACAAAAGCATCAGTACAGCTAAGAACTACATTCAC
This sequence comes from Chrysochloris asiatica, assembly GCF_000296735.1. Lineage (NCBI taxonomy): Eukaryota > Metazoa > Chordata > Mammalia > Afrosoricida > Chrysochloridae > Chrysochloris > Chrysochloris asiatica. The sequence goes on along the minus strand of NW_006408528.1, from coordinate 14,963,704 downwards.
AGTGAGCTTCCAGAAATATGCTGACTTCACAAACTGTGAACAATGTTCTGAAACTTTCAGTATATAATTAGCTATTTTGGGGAGAGGAGGAATGTGGGAGGAAATCCCCCTTAAAAACAGCTAAGCAGCAATAGATCCCTTGAGTCATTTACCCTAGTGACCAAAGCTTCAATGAGAAACATTAAAAGACTGGCTAAGACTTCATAGAAAAAAAAAAAAAAAAAAATCTCATAAACCTTGCATTTTCACTTCCTGTCTTCATCAAAACATACCACAGTGAGTAATCTTAAGTGTCCAACAAGCTTCAATTAAGCTTATAATGATTCATTTGCATGCAGAATTTAATTCTTTTAAATCATCAGACATGGGAAATTCCTGCAAAGACTTAATTCATAGTGGGCTTATTTTTCAGTTTGCTTCTCTTCAGAAAAACCTACTGGTTAACATTCAATATGATGTCAAATTAGCTTCTGCATGTTACAGTTTATGTCAGCTTTACAGGCAGTATGTTAACCAGTATGCAAATGTAGATTATAACAATGCATTTAGACAACCAGGTGCAACCATCAATGGGAAATGAGACCTTGTTCTTTCCACGGTCCCTGCTCCTCTCCAAAGGATGACACAATCCCCAATATTAAAGAATATGGAACAAAAGAGAAATATTTCTCACAAAATCCATGTATTTCTCTACAATAGTTATTCTTAAACTTTTTTGCTCCTGGTAAAATTTGCAGACTTACTCCCTTGGACCACACTGCCTTGGACATCTCCAAATGTAAACAAAACCTCCTGAAGATTATAAACAATGCTCAGGTCACTACCTCTGTCTTCACCCTCTGGCTGTCACTCAGGACAGCAGAAAGAATGACATTTTAACTATTCATATATTATTTTAAAAAATGTATTAGACGGATTTACAGTTCAAAATGGCAGACCCAGCACAAACACTGAAGTCAAAGAAAGGAGTGTATAAAAGTTCAAAGGGTAGTGGGGAGTGACAAAAAAAAGAGTGTAGTAAATTTTCTGGAAGACCGAAAATAGAAAAAAAGCAAGTTGACAAAAGAAACTGATGGAAAAATTTACCAAAGAGACAACAGTTTCCAAAGTGGAGACTTATATAAAATAGGGGAGTGTGGTAAGAAAATCTCAGAATTTCTGTTTATAGGGATTTTTCTCTTTCTTTCAAATTGACACTTTTCTGCTTTCGAATACATGAGGAGGCTTCAAGAAGTCCTACTGTCTTTCAATTCCATTTTCCCACGGATTTTTGAAGCCACTTCATATATGACAGAATATGCATATGTATTTTTCCTGGGAGAGTGGCCACTGCTCTAGAATGAACTCTGAGGACACTGTAGAGGAAGCCAGAACTAGACTAAGACTAAGAAGGTGTGACTGAGGGGGAGACACAACCCAAACCAAAGAATCACCCAAGGCACCATCTTCCAAATAAGCCTTCTAGAAATTTAACTCAGAAATGAGACCTAGCCTTTAAAAACCTATTGTATATATAAGGCAGTATGGAAACACAGGGTCCCCAGTAGAAGCAACTAGAAACTGCACAGAATACATGAAACAACTGTTTTCAGATAATAGACTACAGGTACAATGCCATGATTGCCAAGAGAAGGAAAGAACAAAGGAGAAAGGCAACTGTCCTGCTTTCTGCTTGGAGGCAGTTTCCAGGACACAGCACAGGGAGAAGGAACTCAAACAGAGCTCTGCAGTCTCACTGAATGGAGTTAACAGAGTGGAGGAGACAGAGATTAGAATTCAGCCGCTCCGCGGGAGAAAGATGAGGCTTTCTACTCCCGTAAAGATTTACACCCTTGGAAACCCTGTACAGGGTCGCTATGGGTCGGAACCGACTCGACGGCACTTAACAACAACAACAACAACAATTTGTGAGAGTACTGTACATAAAAAGGCTACCCAGAAAAGCCTCAGAAATCTACAATGGGTCCCTCAAATCCTTCACAGAATAGTAAACTGGACATATGGAACTGCAGATTTTTCTTTAAGTCTTTGAGCATATTTATAGTATTTTATGGGACTCCTGTATGGTGCTGTAGGATCAGCACTGGACTTTAAATCACAAGGTTGGCAGTTCAAACCCAACAGTTGCTTCTCAGAAACCCTATGCAGGGTTACTATGAGTCAGAACCAACTTGATAGCACTTTACAACAACAAAAACAAAGTATTTTATAATAACTATTTCAGTGCTCTTGTCTGGTAGTCCATAATCTGTCATTCTGGAGGTCTACAGCTAATAACTAGATTCCAGGTGTGGCACTGTAGGATGACAACTGGACTGCTAACTACCAAGTAAGCAGTTCAGACCCATCAGCCGCTCCTCAGCAACCCTATAAAAGGTCTCTGAGTTGGAACTTACTTAACAACACTTAACAACAACAATGGAATGGCAGAAGGCCAGCCAAAGGTCTGCTTCCAAGGAAAGAATAATCACCAAGGAGTTTTAAGAGGAACAATGCCCACAGTTCATACAGGGCAAGAGTCTTTTCAGTTCCTAGCAGCCTAAGGAGAGAACACAAAAGAACAATTTTAGCAGTTGTGGCTGTTAAGTGCCTTTGAGTCAGCTCCACTCACAGCAACCCTATATAGGGTTTCCTAGGCTCTAGAAACACCTAACACATTTTATGTTAACATTACCCCAAAATCAAAGCTTGAGACATTATGGAAAAATAAAATTATAGGCCAATATCATTAATGAACACAGATACAAAAATTCTTGGCAAATTTTTAGCAACTTGAATGCTAGTGATATATTAAAAGGCTACATCATCACCAAATGGGGTTTATCTTAGGAATGTAAGGTTGGCTTAAAAATCAGTCAGTATAATTCATGGCATATTAATTAAGCTAGAGAAAAAACATAAAATCAATTCAGCAATGCAGGAAAAAACACACTGACAAAATTAATACCTAATTATGATAAACTCTTCTCACTCAATAAACTAGGAATATACTGGAACTTAATCGACCCTAAAAAGCACATTTATTAAAAACTACAAGTAACATCGGACTCCTAGTATGGTGATGTAGGATCGGCACTGGACTTCGAACCACTAAGTCGGCAGTTCAAACCCATCTTCTGCTCCTCAGAAACCCTACACAGGGTTGCTATAAGCTGGAACCTACTCGACAGCACTCAACAATAACAAAAGCTAACATCATGTTTAAGGACTGAATGCTTTCTCCTTATTATTGGGAGCAAGATACATGTATCTGCTTTTACCACTTCGATTCAACATTGTACTCAAGGCCCGGTTGTTGTTGTTAAGTGCATCGAGTTGGTTCCGACCCATAATGACCCTATATAGGGTTTCCAAGGAGCAGCTGGTGAACTTGAACCACTGATGTTGTGATGAAAGCCGACTTTGTGGTCCAGCGCATTAACCCACAGCACCACACCAGGACTCCTAATGAAGGCCCTAGCTAAAGCCAAAAAGCAAGAAACAATTGATTCTTATTATTTACAGTAGTTACATTTTCTAAGGTCACTGCAAATATACAGGGTTAAGTTCCTACAAAAATCCTCACCACTGGACCAGTAAACAACACCCATATAAATGGATAAAAGATTGAAGCTGTCAAAGATATCATTTTGCTTGGATCAACCATCAACACTCATGGAAGCAACAGTCAAGAAATCAAATGATGTATTACATTGGGCAAATCTGTTGCACAAGCCTCTTTAAAGTGTTGAAGAACAAAGATGTCAGTTTGAGGATTAAGGTGCACCTGACCTAAGCCATGGTATTTTCCATCACCTTGTATGCATGTGAAAGTTGGGCAGTGAATAAGGAAGACAGTAGAAGAATTGATGCATGTGAGTTATGGTGTTGGAGGAGAATATTGAAAGTGCCATGGGCTGCCAAAAGAACCAACAGATCTGTGTTGGAAGAAGTATAGTGAGAGTGCTCCCTGGAAGCCAGACTTCATCCCTGATACTTTGGACATACTATTAAGAGTGACCAGTCCCTGGAGAAGGATATCGTGTTTGATAAAGTGGAGGGTTGGAGAAAAAGCAGGAGGCCTCAGACTAGTTGTATTGTCACAGTGGCAGCATCAATGGGCTCAAATGTAGCAACGATTGTGAGGTTGGACCAGGACTAGGCATTGTTTCATTCTGTTGTGCGTAGGGATGCTATGAGTCGGTGCCGTCTTGTGGCTTTTAACAACAACAAGTTCCTACAGACCTCTGGTCACACATTTTTGCTGAGTTTCTGCTTAAAAAAAGAAAGTTATTTCATATACGTTGTTGCCTCACTAGTAATGGATTTATGGTCAACAGTACCATAGCCATGTCTGAGCAAAGCTATCTAAATATGGACTTTCTCCAAAAGGCTCATCACAGCCTTTCTTGTGTTTAGGAAACAGCACTTCAGCTTAGGGCCATTTTAAACAGTGAAGTCACTCACACACACACACACAGAAAGAAAGCTCAAAAAATGTGAAAAATATGGCACTAAATAGGCACTTGTTTACAGTATAACAATTGAAATGAGGGACAGAACACTGTCTTATTCCACCTAATTTGGGTGACTGATGTTTTTCACTGCTCCATGCATGTCCAAGGGGAGTACAGTAACTCTGTAGGGTAAGCACTGGACTGTGAACCACAAGGTCAGTGGTTCTAGCCCACCAGCCTCTCCATGGAAGAAAGATGAGACTTCCTGCTCCCGAAAAAGATTTACAGCCTCGGAAACCCTATACAGGGTCACTATGAGTCAGAATCAACTAGATGGCCCTTAACAACAACAACAACAAGCATGCCCACAAAAGTACCATGAGTACTAGTTTTGGGATTACAAACAGATGTTACTAAGTAGGTAAATTCAAAAATGTGGAATCCACAAATGAGGTTTGACAATATACTGGGGTAAAAACCACAATTGTCTTTATTCTCACATGATGTGACTCTGCATGCAAAAATTCCTAGGAAACAGCAACAACAAAAAGCTATCAGAACTAATCAACTATCTTAAAACCAACTGTATATCCATACACAAATTATGAACAATTATAAATTAAAATGTAAGCAAATGAATAATACCATTTAAAATAGCAACCAAACCATAAAATGCAGAGGGATAAATTTAACACAACACATGCAATATCTTTACACTGAAAACTACAAAACACTGATGAGAGAAATTAAAAAGACCTAAATGAAGGGAGATATACAATGTCCATTGATACAATGTCCAATGTCCATAGAAGTCTCAATAGCAGTAAGATACTACTGTTCTCTCCTATCAACTGATAGAGATTCAATATTAGCCCAATGAAATTCTCATACTTTTTCATAGTACTTGACAAACTGATTATAAAATTAGTATGACAAAGCAAAATAATTAGAATAGCCAAAAGTTTTTGGAACGAGAACAAAGTTGGAGGACTTATACCACATAGACCTACACTGATTTTTGGCAAATATACCAAGGTAATTCAAAATGAGGAAAGTAAAATCTTGCCAACAGGGCTATAACAACTAAAATATCTATATAGGGAAAAATGAACCTCAACTCTTACATGGAGCCATCATGAAGAATTAATGAAGGACGAATCATAGACCTAACTTAAAAGCAAAAACAATTAACACTGTAGAAGAAACCAGGAGAAAACCTATGTGACCTTGGGGTAAGCAAAGATTTTTCTTTTAAATAGAATAAAATAACAACAAAGCATCCAAAAAAAAAAGATAAATGATACTTTTAACAAAATTCAAATCTTTTCTTATTATCATTATTTTATTTTGCATTTGTTATGTGACTGTCACATAATTGAAAATGCAAGAATTGTTGAAGGGATGTGTGTTTTACTGTGTATATCCTCATCCAGCCCCCTGGCTCCAAAAAGTCTGCAATCTATGAGGATTAGAAATTTTGTTCTACATTTTTCCCCTTTTGATTATGCACCAGACTGCAAAGCAGTTTGAACTGCAGGGCTGGCAGTTCAAGCTCATCAGCTATTCCTTGGAAACTCTATACAGGATTGCTATGGGTTGGAACCGACTCAACAGCACTTAACAACAACAACAGAATTTTTGGTTGAAATGTTCACAGTGGTAACTGGGCAGCATCCAGTTCTTCTAGTCTGATGACAAAACAAGTAGTGGTTCATGGAGGCAATGAGCCATGCATTCCCTATCCTCCTCCTACTCCTAAGGTTCCTTGTTCTTCTGTTGCTCTAGGTTATAGAGACCAATTGTTGAGCCTTGGATGGCTGCTTCCAAGCTTTTAAAATCCTAGGCACTACATTACAAGGTAATACAGAAGCACTAAACACACTATTAACAAAACAAAATTAAAATCTTCTCTTTGAAACACAACATTAAGAAAATGAAGACAAACCTGAAGAAAATATATGCCAAATATATATCTGACAAAAGATTAAACTCATATAATATAAAAAAGAATTCTTACAGTAATAAAAACTTTCTTAAAATGGGCAAAGTATTTGAATGAATACTTCCCAAAAGAAGGTTATCAGGATGATCAATAAGCAAATTAAGTAATATTCAATATAATTAGTCAGCATATAAATGCAAATTAAAACCTCAATGCAGCATTAACTTCAGATCCACTATTGTGGTGCTGGTGATTATGTGCCATAGATATGGTTATGATCCATAATGACCCTGTATACACTATAAATGTTTACAGGAGCAGAAAGCCTCAACTTTCTCTGCAGGTAGTTTTTTTTAATGTTTTATTGTGAACTATGTGATAGTTTACATGGGAGAACATTAGTTTTACAGTCATCCTATCGTATATCGTTTCATTGCCATGGTTACACTCCCCTCCATGCATCATCAACCAACCAAAGGGTATACCCTACAAGCCTGCCCCCCAGTCATCAACACACCGCCCGTCTCCCTCTCTGGGTCTAAAGCCCGCAGCTGCTCCATCTCTCCATGTCATCGTCTCTGCCTCCATCTCAGGCATCACTGCTTCTCTGGGTAGGGTCCTACTCTCCGATCTTCTCCATTGATGGTCCCAGGGACCTCTGCTCCTAGACTGCAAAGTCTGTCACTCCCCTCCTTGCTACAAAACATCTACCTTTACATTTCCAACCCTCATATTCAGTCCTGATAACAATTATTCACCATTGTATCACAAGAGACCTATCCCCATTTCCTTTCATCAGCCCCGCCTAGACAGATTGGATACTACTCAGTGGAGATTCTACCTTCCTCTGTGTCCTCTGGATCTAGGTTCCCTCTTGAAAGCTTGTAAGTCAGTCACTTCTTGCTTTTGTAGCCCCCTCAATTTGGGTAGCCAATGTCCAAGTTGCCCATCCCTGTCTACTCTGTGTATGGAGGGGGTGGGAATGATCCTTGCTGTAAAGATTTGTTCCCTCTTTTGAGCTACTACATCCACAGGTGTAGGTCAAGTTCATCAAATTGTATCAGATGACTCTTATTCCTCTTCTTTCTTCTTCTAGTTTAGCTCTGATCATCCAGTCATTGAAGCCAAGTCAAGTGGGTATTATCTGCAAGTGTGGGTGTTCTTGTGTATATGCCCTCTCTTCTTATCAGCTGGATGCTTCACTCTCCACTCTAGTCCTCTGCGGCTATGTCACTGACTCTGGACCCACGAGTCCCCAGGTCTTGCAACACTGCTGGCCAACCAGGTCTCCATTCAGGTTCATGGGAGTCTATTGAACGTTGTAGGGCTTAGCTCACAGCTTCATTGCTGTTTTTCCCTCACTTTCCCTTATCAGTGATGAACGTGGTCACCAATCAGAGCATGTATTCCCATTGAGTCTTAGTCTTAGAAGGGGGTTTGCTCTGAGGTGTCCCAACCACTTACCTTGATGTCTCCTGGGCGAGCAACTTGTTTGTTCTTGTAGTAATCAGTCGGTCTGCCTATTTTGTTTTGTATTTTTCCTGTCAGTCTTTCTTTCAAGAAGTATCTTCGTTCTTTTAGCAGCTGCAGGCTGGTCTGCTTGTCCTTTCATGTGGAAATTTACCACCTCTGAAGATTCTGGATGCTGTTCAGGATTCCACCTATGGTCTTATGTAATCTGCTGGTAGTTTTGAACTGACAACCTTGTGGCTAGCAGTCTGATTCATAACCCACTACTCTACCAGAACTCCTTCAGGACCTCTACAGAATGGCTCAAATTAAAAAGACTGGCAATGCCAAGTGCTGTGGTGGTGGTGGCTATATTTGGGTAGAGTTGGTTCTGACTCATTGCGACCCTGCGTAGGGTTTCTGAGGCTGTAAATCTTTACGGGAGCAGAAAGCCTCATCTTTCTTCTGCAGAACAGCTGGTGGTTTTGAACTGCTGACATTGAGGATACAAATCAAATGGAATCCTCATAAATTACTGGCAGGAACATAAAACTGTACAAGTACTCTGGAAAAGTTTGGCAGTGTCTTTTAAAATCAAGTATGCATTTGCCTAACTAAAATTAATATAAAAGTCTCACTTCAAAATGATTTATCCAAGAGAAAGCATATGTTGTATCAACACAAAGACTTATACACAAATGTTCACAATACCTTTCTTCATAATAGTCACAAACCGAAATCAACAGGTGAATGAGTAAATAAATTGTGGTAAATCCATAGAATGGAAAAATGAACTACTGATACAGTCAACATCATAAATGAATCATGAAAAGATTATGCATGTAAGCACATGGAATCTTGGTGTGGCACTGTAGGATAAGTACTGGACTGCTAACTGCAAAGTTGTTGGTTCAAATCCACCAGCCACTCCTCAGAAACTTGTAAGTCAAAACTGACTTTAGGGCACTTAACAAACAACAAGAAGAAGTCAGACTCAAAAGAAAATGTACTGTTTGATACCATGCATGTGACAATCTAGAAAGAATCAATGTAATCTATAATAACAGAAGATGAGTGGTTGTCAGGGGCTGGAATAAGGGGTCTGGTAAGGTCTTTTAGGGTAATGGAAGTGTTTTAGATACAGATTGTTTGGTGGTTATATTGGCATATAAATTTGTCAAAATATATAAATAATACACACTTCAAGTGGGTGCATCTTACCACAAGTAAATTATACCTCAATAATCTTCATTTAAGTCAACAAAAATAAATTAAATTCCAGAAATCACCAGGCATTTAAGGAATCAACTAACATGAAAACCAAAGAAACAAAAACCTAACCACTGACAGAAATGGTGGTAATCGAGATAGCTTTAAGAAAATTAGAATGATTCAAGGAAATATTACATCCATAAAATCAAAATAAGATGCTTTTTTAAAAGGCACAGAATAAATGAAGAAAGATTCTTTCAGGTTAAAAATAAAATTGCTAAAAATAAACTCAATAGACATTTAGAAAATAATAGAGGATTTCTTTAGTGGAATAAAGAGCAGAAAGACCAAGAAAGTAGAATAGTCAGAAAACAGAAGAAGGTAATAGACACAGAGGTCCAACTAAAAAACAAATACATAACAGAACAGCAGAAGGAGAGCACAGCAAACTGAGAGGAAGAAACTAACAAAATTAGTCTACTTAGAAAGATACCCTAGAATACTAAATATACTGAATTTTTAAATCATCACACCTAGACACATAATATTTCTGAAGAATGCATCCCAGAAGTTTCCAGGAAGAATGTCACTAAAAATGAATTAAGAATTATATTGGCATGTGCTTTCTCATTGGCAACACTGAATGCCAAAATGCAAGGAGAACAATGGTTTTCAAGTCTGAGGTAAAATTATTTTCATCCTATAACCAGTTAAACCATAATCAGATGTGAGGGGAAATAAAGATGTTTCCAAATTGGCCAGGATTTAGAAAGTTTATCTCCCATACACATTTTCTTAGGAAGTTACTCACAGATGTACACTAGCAAAACAAGGGAGTGAACCACTCAAGAGGAAGAGCCAGAATGTAGGCATAAGTGGATCCCACCCAGGGGAGCAGGGAAAAAAAGTCTCAGAAAGACAATTGTTCAGCAGGCCTAGTTAACTTAGTCCAGAGTGGACCAGAAGGATGGAACACTCTGAGAATAAACTTCAGGAACAGGAGCAATTCAATCAAAATATATCACGTGATCAAAAGTCGGGGGGGGCAGTTTTTTAGACTGTGATTAAGGCAAATAGTGCAAGAAAAAAATAACAATCATAAATTTTAGGAAAAACAAAACTGTTCCAAAACAAATCACAGTCTGGATGAGATGCACACTAAAAATCAAACATACTTTTGAACAAAGGATGTAGAATAAGAAAAGAAAATCCAGATGTCTATATTTAAGAAAAAAAGAACTCCTTCAACCTCAGAGGGTTGACACTGAACCTGCAGAAAAGGATTTTAAGAGTCTTAGGAAAGGAGCTGATAGAAGTTGTGATGTTAAAATGAGAACAAAGGTGGAGATGTCACTAAATGAACAGACTTACTAAATAAACTGCCCACAGTGAAGGAACCAAAAATAGATGTCTAAGGGCATGTATTATTTTAAATTATCCCATGAACTAAATAAAAGAGGAGTAGGGAGTAGTATTCTTGAACTAAATCCTCATCTGAAAGATGAGGAAGTTTAATAAATAGCATAGGGATTCAATAATTATCATCTGGAATTTAAATATCAAGAAGCAGAAGCTCACATGCTGTCTAGATTTATGAAGATAACCACGAGAAGTACCAAAAACAAAGGGCAAAAGTTGCATCTGAGTATGGAGAATACTGATAGTTGAGGTAGAAACTGGTTTCATGTTTTCATCAGAAGCTCTCAGTACTTATCATCAAGTATTAATATGACAACCAAAAAAGGCGGGGGGAGACAAATTCTGTAACATGCCTTCCATTAAGAAGCAGTGTAATGTTCTCTTTCCCCTTGAATCTGAGGGGCTTTAAACTCATTTGTAATCAATAAAATGCATAGAAGTGATATTGCTTGTTCCCAGAGTAACTGGCTTTTGGAGCTATGAGGTAAGTGCAAATACTCAGAAGTCTGAAGCAGAGAATAGGCCCAGACCACAAAGAAAAGCCTAGTGTAGGTGCTCTAGGAGGCATTCATTCTTCACTGAGATCTTTGCTGCCTCTAGTAAGAAATTCCTTGCAACATACTTGACCTGGAACACCAAACTTTTCTGCTTTATTCTTTCCCAGTCTGTTCTTTCCTCCCCCTTTTTTTTCTTCTTTTTCTTTCCTTCCTTCCATCCTGCTTTCATGCTTTCTTTCTTTTTTATTTTATTTTATTGGTAATGGTCAAGTGATATCAGGGCTCATTAGGTAATCACCATCCACTGTTCTTAAGCAGAGAAGGAATGCGCCTTGATTAGCAGAAATAGGAGCAGTGGGAACTACTCAACAAACTACAACTATGACTGGCCACTTGGGCCTCATTGCCTGTAAGGCCAGCTAGTGTGGCACTGTGGTTTAATGCACTGAAATGCAAGGTCGGTTTGAACCGCAAGGTTGGCTCACCAGCCGTTCCTTGGAAACCCTATACAGGATAGCTATGAGTTGGAACCTACTCAACAACACTTAACATCAACATTGCCATTAATCAAGGGCTTTACAGCTTCCATTAAAACTCTTGAGGAGAATGTGTGTAAATTCTTTATATAAAAATCCATAGCCCAGAGAAACCAAAATCAAGTTCCAAAATTTCCAACAAAGCATCTAATTATACCACAAATATATGACCATTCACAATATTATTAAAATATCACTTAATATTGATATAAAGCTATGCTCATAATTTCATGAGAGCACTAGTGGAAGAATTAAAGGAAAATGTCTCCGTTTTCAATCTGGTGTACTACTAATGGAAATAAAGCAAATAAACCTGTTCCTATTGGTGAATTCTGACTCATAGTGACCCTATACGAAGGCCAGAGTAAAACTGCCATGAGGGGTTTTCAAGTCTATGATCTGTACGGAAGCAGACTGCAGCATCTTTCTCCCCTGATGTAGCTGGTGTGCTCCAACCACCAACCTTCTGGTTAGCAGCCCAATACTTAACCACTGTACTGCCAGAGCTCCCTTCAGATGGAAGGAGACACTATATAACTCTAAAGACTTTTAAATATAATACTAATGAGGGAACAGAAAAATACCTGTCACATTTTGGCTATAATTTGCACTTGTTGTTGTTGTTGTCGTCAGGGGCCATCGAGTCGGAACCGACTCATAGCAACCCCGTGCAGAACGAAACAATGTCCGATCCTGGGCCAACCTCACTACTGCTGCCACACTTGACGCCATCAATGATACCACCTGGCCAATCCATCTTGTTGGGGGTCTTCCTCTTTTTCTCTGACCCTCCATCCTACCCAGCATGACATCCTTCTCCAGCGACTGTTCCCTCCTGACACTATGTCCAAAGTAAGAGAGTCGAAGCTTAGCCATCCTGGCCTCCAAGGAGCATTCTGGCTGCACTTCTTCCAAAACAGATCTATTGGTTCTTTTGGCAGTCC
>NW_006408528.1:14808387-14949959 GCF_000296735.1 Chrysochloris asiatica | reverse complement strand
TGGCGTCAGGATTGGAGGAAGACTCATTAACCTGCGATATGCAGATGATACAACCTTGCTTGCTGAAAGTGAAGAGGACTTGGAACATTTACTGATGAAGATCAAAGAGCACAGCCTTCGGTATGGGTTGTATCTCAATGTCAGGAAAACAAAAATCCTCACCACTGGACCAATAAACAATTTGTAGTTAGACTGTAATAAAAATTCTGTAAAAAGTGTCACCTTTAAGCAAGTACAGTTTAACTATTTACTCACTCACTCAGTCACTGAACAAGCAGGTACATGGCAAGCATTGTTCTAGATGCTTGGGATAAAGCAGTGACAAAATGTCCTGCCCTCATAGAGCCTATAGGCTAATGGAAACCTTACATTGTATGTTACCTTGTGCATCACGTCAACAAGTATTCAAACAGCGGCAATGGTTAAAAGAATGTACCCCCAAAAGCAATTCCAACTCACAGTGACCCTGTTTAGGGTTTCCAAAGCTGTAAATCGGAGCAGAAAATCTCATCATTCTCCCTTGAAGTGGCAAGTAGAATCGAACTGCTGGCCTTACGGTTAGCAGCCCCATGTGTAACCCACTATGCTACCAGGGCTCCTTTATGCTATTGTATTCTTATAAAATTATAAGAATCATACTCATTCAACAAAAAAGGTAGAGGGCTTTCCAAATTTGCCAGAATTTTCATCTGCTCTCAGGTCACCAGGTATCAGTCAGATCATTTTGAAGATTTTTAAAAGCATCAGATCTAGTTGCTATTGCAGGTTCCCTTACTTAATTGCATCTTTCACTTCTACTTCAACTTAACTCATCTTGTACCACCTTCTTCCCTTCTTTTAATGAGCATGTGCCCTTTTCAGACGATGGATACATCTCTAAACCATTCCGTATTTACCTAATGATGAGCTCACCTCTCAATTCTGTGGCCTTAAGCGACATGACTTATACCATTTTTAGTAAACAGAAGTGTATCTGTACACTTTACATCTCAAAACTCGTGTTTTTCTAGGACTAGGAATTGCTACAAATGAGTTAATGACTGTTGTGTAGTCCCCCTTGCGATCAATCCCATCACTCTAAGAGTCAGCCAGTGTTTACAGGGTAGAGCGATGACTCGGAAACAGATTATTTTCTCTTTGCAAAGCAAAGCAAAGAGAAAATATCTGGTATAGTTGAGTGCCCAAGTTGTAACAGCACCCCCAGTTCTAGTAGAATGAACTAGTCAATTTTGTTGTTGTTTTTAAGTGTTGTACACACAGTCGGTTTCGACTCCTAGCCATCCTGTATGGGGCTTCTAAGGAGCAGCTGGTGAGTTTGAACCTCCAAGCTTGCAGTTCAAACCAACCTTGCGGTCCAGTTCAATTAGCACTAATGAAATCCCATGAGCCTAAGATAATTTGTAATGACTGGCAGAATAGCATTATTTTCCTTTTGTGTCTTACTGTATCAAAATGTGTTATTTCATATAACATTTGCTTTCTCCGTTATTTAAGGGAACGTCCATAATTTTAATGCATTTCCTTCATGATCAGCACACATCTGGAACCCCTTCCAGCCCAGTCTCTAAATCTGTCTCTTCATTTCTCATGGTTCTCCATAAAAATAGCCCATTTTTTACCCAAGGTCATTTAATAACTTCTTTAAGTGACTCTACATAGTTGGAATGTAGACTCCATCGTCCAAAACTCCCAACTTGAAGCCACTCAGATAGTTTCTTGGTTTTAAAATGTACTGTTCAGAGTTAATTACTTAAAGCTTAAAAATTTGCCCTTGAAATGTAAAAATGTCTTATGCTTTTCTTGTTCTATTGCTGAATTGGTAGAAGTGCTAATGTTCTCAGCTTTATACCTTATACTTTTATGCCTTCTAAAAATAAAAGCATTTTAGGAAAAGTCAATGCTTTATCCTAGCCATTAGGAATACTCATACCTGATGCAGAAATTCAGTTTATCCAATAATAAAAGGAAGCAAAAAAAGAGAGAGAATTTACTCCAGGTCAGTGTGGCTGGAAGAGAATTGCTTGCTCCTGTGGACAGAATTTCTTAATGACTGAAACACAGACTACAAGGAATACAATTCTAAATGTCATAAGGCAGTCATGCTACAGAACAGCTTCAGAAAATAAGCAAGCAGAAATTCCAATGCGCAACATAAAAATGACTGAGATTTTGAAACTTAAAAAGAGGAGAACAAACATGCAAACAACCCTATCCTTTCAGCTAATATGAATGGAAATCTTCAAGCTTCAAAAGTTTTGAATTCTACTCAGAGACACTGCATTATCCTATATTAAAATCTATTAATGAGTAGGCTACAACATTACATTAAAGATCATCATTTTACTATTAAAAAAAAAAAAAATCCAACCCCCACTGACATGGAGTCAATTCTGACTCATAGTGACCCTATAAAACAGGATAGAACTGCCTCATCGGGTTTTCAAGGTAGCAATCTTTAAGGAAGCCAATTGTCACATCTTTCTGCTAAGGAACAGCTGGTAGATTCGAACCACTGATACCTTCAGAAACCTAGTACGTCATACTTTCATACTGTTGGAGAAGTACTACCACCCAGTAATAGAGATATCCATGTGTCCTCCACCAAACTAAAAGTTATTTGAGGGCACGAATTATTCTCGCTAGTAATATCTCATATTTAAATAATATTTGATCTTCACATAAATACAATAATTTGATCATAACAACCCTTTAAGTCCCAACTGGTAGCAACAGTTTCTATTTTATTTTAAGTAAACTATAGACAAGATACATTAAAAAATTTACCATAGGCCATTCAACTTATTAGTTGAATGGGGAAGTTAGAACAGAATTAAAGTCTTCTGCTTTCTAGTCCACAACCAGCGACATTTCCAAAATGTATAGTTAAAATTTTTAAATATATACAAATTAGGAGAAGTTAGTAAAACAAACCTCCAACAATGACAATCAACTCATGACCCAGTCGTGTTTCATCATAACGCCATTTGAAAACAAATTCCATACCTTACGGCATTTTATTTATAGACATTTCAATATGCTGGTACTGCTTTTGACCAGTTTTAACCACAACAACCTAAAAAATTTCTGAACATAGTAGATACTCAACAAATCCTTATATAGATAGCCAGAGATTAATCAGAATAATCCTTATATGAACTAACCTCACATATATTTTCAGGTATTATTACCTATTTCTGACTAAAAAAATAAAATTCTTACTTTCTAAGTCCCCTAAGTTCAATCATATTTATTCATAAATATTTATTCTGGGCCTAAGAGACACCATGCACCATGTTAAGTATTGGAATGCACCAAGGACAGACAACACAGTTCCTACTTCCAGGCACCTTAAATTCAACTGTCTAAACAGACACACACGTATCCCAATCATGTGTCTTGAGGAATTGGAATTTACTCAAGCCAGAATACCACTTTTCTTAACTAAACCTACCAGTTTGTCAAGGTAGAATACAAATTCTCTGTACACAAATTATGAGAAGGAATAGAAGACAAAGCCTGACTGGGGTTCAGAATCCTAGCATCCTTTTAGAAATTACTAGAAAAGCTTTACCTGATTCTGCTGCTCCTAGTCATTTTTTCAGTGTACACACCAAAGAATTAAAAATTACTGGGGGAAAAGCAACGCAAGCAATTGATTAAAAACATATTTTAAATATACTACATTCTTATATTTTAAAAGGTTCAAATCATTTTCAACTTTTACTGAATTTACATGTATTTTTTTCATGTTAATGTGTTTCACATATTAGGAAGGAGAAGTAGATTACTTCTGAATGGTTAGCCTCTGAAAACCTTATACACAGCAGCAGAACACTGTTAGATATAACTGTTGGAAGATGAGCCCTTAGGTTGGTTGGAAGGCACTCAAAATACGACTGGGGAAGAGCTGCTTCCTCAAAGCAGAGTGGACCTTAATGCTGTGAATGAAGCAAAGCCTTCATGACCTTCCTTTGCTGATGTGGTACAACTCAAAATGAGAAGAAACAGCTGCAAACATTCACTAATAATTGGAATGTGGGATGTACAAAGCATGAGTCTAGGAAAATTGGAAGTTGTAAAAAGTGAAATGGAATGCATAAAAGATCGATATCTGAGGCATTATGAAAAGGACTGGTACTGGCCATTTTGAATTAGACACTCATATGGTTTATTATGGCAGAAATATCAAACTGATGAAGAATGGCAGTGCATTCATCATTAAAAAGGATATTTCAAGATCTATCTTGAAGTCCAATGTTATGTGTGATAAGATAATATCCATGTGCCTCCAAAAATGAACAAGAAGCCCTGGTAGCATAGTGGCTCCAAGTCGGGCTGCTAACCTCAAGGTCAGCAGTTCGAATCTATTGTGGGAGAAAGATGAATCTGACAGTCAGATAAGTTACTATGACAGGAATGACAAATTGAAGAGAAATGATGCTGCACTCATCGTCAAAAAGAGCACTTCAAGATTTATTTTAAAGTAAAATGCTGAGACAGCTTATCAATATGTCGACAAGGAAGACCAGTCAATAGAATTATTATTCAAATTTACCCACCAACCACTAAAGAAAGTGATGATAAAAGTGAAGACTTCTACCAATTCTAACAACAACTAACTCCTTTAGTCTGAAATGAATCAAACATGTAATGAAGATACATTGAAAATTACTGGTGATTGGAATGTGAAAGTTGGGGACAAAGTGGAAGGACTCAGTAGTTAGAAAAACCGGCCGAGGAGATAAAAAAGATGCTGGAGATCTCCTTATAGAATTTTGCAAGACCAATGACTTCTTCATTAAAAATACCTTTTTTAAACAACGTAATTAGAGACTAGGTATATGGCTCTCACAAGATGGAATACACAGTAATCAAACTGACTACATCTCCATTGTCTTTTTCCACAGATATCATCAACCAAATCATGTCCGTGGGGCAGACTGTGGAACAGACATCAATTGCTCATATGGAAGTTCAGGTTGAAGCTGAAGAAAATTAAAACAAGTACATAAGAGACAAAATATGACTGAATATATTCCACATAAATTTAGAACCATTTCAAGAACAGACTTGATGCATTACAGAGGACAACAGGAATATCATATATGAAGAAAGCAAAAGGTCCTTAAAAAGATAGGAAAGAAAGAAAAGACCAAAATGGATGTCAGAACCTTGCTCATGAGCATAGATAAGCTAAAGCAACTAAAGTATGAGAAAGTAAAAGAGATGAACAGAAAGTTTCAAAAGGGCAGGTCTAGATGACAAAGTAAATAATGTATTATAATGAAATATACAAAGACCTGGAATTCGAAAACTAAGAGGGTAAAAACACACTCAGCATTTCTCAAGCTAGAAGAATTGAAGAGAAAATTCAAGCCTCAGGTTACAATATTGAAGGATTCTATTTGGAAAAAATAATGAATGATGCAGAAATCATCAAAATTAGTTGGAAGGAATTCATAGAGTCAGTGTTTTAAAAAGAACCATTTTAAGTAAGATTTTGCTGAAGATAATTTAAAAGTGGTTGTGGCAGTACATTGACAAAGAGCTTCTAGAAATTCAAGCAGATTCGGAGGAGGTGGTGGAACAAGGGAAATCATTGCTGATGTCAGATGGATCTTGACTAAAAGCAGAGAATATAAGAAAGATGTTTACTTGTTCTTTATTGATCATGCAAAGGGATATGACTGTGAGAATCATAAAAAAGTTATGGATAACATTGCTAAGAATGGGTATTCCAGAACACTTACTTGTGCTCATGAGGAACCTGTATATAGACCAAGAGGCACAAAGGGACACTAAATGGTTTAAAATGAGGTAAAGTGTGTGCCAAGGTTGTATTCTTTCAGCATGCTTATTCAATCTGTATGCTGAGCAAATAGTCCAAGAAACTGGATTGTATGAAAAAGAGCACGGAATAAGGATTGGAGGAAGACTCATTAAAAACTTGCAATATGACACAACTTTGCTTGTTGGAAGTGAAGAGGATGTGAAATATTGATGAAAACCAAAGACTACAGTGTTCAGTACGGCTTGCCCCTCTCTGTAAAGAAAACAAAAATCCTCACAAACACAGCAATAAAAAACATCACATGATAAATGAAAAAATGATTGAAGTTGCCAAAGACATAATTTTCCTTGGTACCACTATCAACATGGAAGCAGCAGTCAAGTAAAAATGACGCACTGCATTAGGTAAATCTGCAAAAAAAAAAAAAAAAAAGTAATAAAAAATACCTCTATAAAGTGCTCAAATGCAAAGATGTCTCTGTGAGGACTAACTTGCGCCTGGTCCAAGTCATGGTACTTTCAATTGCCTCATACACATGTGAAACTTAGACAGTGAATAAGGAAGGACACATCAATTAATTTGAAGAGTAATATTGAAAAAGTACCACAGACTGTCAGAAGAAAAAAAAAAATCAGTTTTGGAAGAAGTATAGCCAGAATGCTCCCTAGAATGAGGATGGAGAGACTTCAACACCACCTAACAATATGCAGACCTCCTCTTCCTCTTTATACAAATCTGCTGCACAAGACCTTTAATAAAAAATGTTCAAGAGCAAAGATGTCAGTTTGAGAACTAAGGTACACCTGACGTAAGCCATGGGGTTTTCAATAGCCTCATATGCATGTGAAAGTTGTACAATGTCTAAGGAAGACCATAGAAGAATTTATGCATTTTGAATTATGATAGTGAAGAATATTAAAAGTTCCATGGACTTAGAGAAGAGCACACAAATCTGTGCTGAAAGAAGTACAATCAGAATGCTACTTGGAAGCCAGGACGGTAAAACTTCGTCTCTCATACTTCTGACATATTATCAGGAGCGTCCATTCCCTAGAAAGGACATCATGATTGGTACAGTGGAGGGTCAGCAAAAAAGAGGGAGACCCCAATGAGCTGGACTGGCACAGTGGAAGCATCAATGGGCTCAAGTATAGCAACGATTGTGAGATTGGTGAAGGGCTGGGCAGTGGTTCATTCTGTTTTGCACAGGGTCACTATGAGTCGGTACTGACTTGATATCACCTAATAACACTCCTCAGTATTAACATTCTCCCATGTAACAGAAACAATTCACAAGGTCCCCTCCTTAATAACTGGATCCTTTTTCCCATTATTTCTTTCATACAGTCATGTATTCCTTTTACTTCAACAACATGTAGGGTGTAAACAGCGATGATCACAAGGCATTGCTTGCCTGAAGGAGCTTATGACTGGGTTATGAAAGAACAGAGGGTCAGAAGAGGATGGTGCTGGTGGTTAAGAATTAGTAAGATAAACATAAAGCTAAATGCCAGAAAGGGGGTGATCCAAAGTTGTCCGGGTTCAAAGGAAACAGAAATTTTATCCTAATGGAGATATTAAAGAGTACAGCGTAAAAAACCAGCATTCAAGCTTGTCCTTGCGGGATGGGTAGCACTTGAGCAGGTGGAATCAGCAGTACAGGGAAGGGCAGAGTGCTCATTCCTTAATGAATCTAAGTGAAAGGCACAGAGGTGGATAGTATAGAACAAAGCTGAAGTAGCAAATACACACACAGTAAGAGCATGACGAAATTCCATTAAAGTCAAAGCTGGTACTGAAAACAGGCAGTCAGAAGAAAAGTTTAAAATATCTATAAGTACGTGAAGGCTCTTACAAAGCGAACTTGGCATGTGTATGCACTGCAGTTAATACCCAATCATCTGCTGATGTATTAACCTGAGATACTTGCTAGTGCTGTGTGCCATTCTAAAAGGATGGAAAAGTCCTCATCTGAGGGGCTTATAGTTGAACTTATTCTATTTCATTCACTCAGGAAACAATCTAGACAACTAATATTATAGACACTATTATTTAAGATTGTAAGAGACACATTCTTGTTCTCAGGTCAGCAAACATAAAATCATTAAGCAGAAAATACTTTTACATCTCAAGGGAGTGTTTTCTGGTATGCAATGACCATCATTCATCCTGTTCTGCTAATGCTGGATATAAGCCTGTGTTTGAACCTGAGCTAGCCTCAACTTGTATTTGCAATACATATATTGTGGAATAAGCTTTTTCTTCTTCTCTTGCATTTATAAAGCAATTCCTATATAGACCAAGGGAACTGGACCTGATTAAAACTTACGAGGTCTTTCATTAGAAAATTTAATAGACTCTAATCCTTTTAAACAGAATCTTTTAGGAAAGCTAGATTACAGGAAACAAAAAGTGAAATAACTAAATCACAAAGTCAGTGGTTGCCCTAATTCAAGTAAACTACTATAAGCTAAAGGAGCTCTGGCAGCGTAGTGGTTACGAATCGGGCTGCTAATCTCACAGTCAACAGTTTGAAACTACCAGATGTCCCGCGGGAGAAAGATGAGGCTTTCTACTCCCATAAAGATTTACCGCCTCAGAAACCCTGTACAGGGTCACTATGAGTCAGAACCAACTGCACGGCACATAACAACAACATTAATTTTAAGTGTGCTGCCCCTGAGTGGTACAGTAACGTGCTGCTAAATGAAAGGCTTGAGGTCCTAGTCCACGTAGAAACACCTGGAAAGAAATGCCTGGAGATCTACTTCTGCAAACTCAATGGAACACAGCTCTGTTACTATGACACACGTGAGGTCACCATGAGTCAGAACTGATGTGATGGCAACTAGAGTGTGGTGACTACAGGCAAAAGATGGGTCAAGAATATTTAATGATTATCTGATCTCAAATGGGCTTCCAGGTTACTACTTCTGCCACACTCACCAGAGATTCCTACCGCGTGCCCAAAGGTGCCTTTACTACACATCTTGGGTGAGAGCAGTTACCTGTGCAGGTGGTCAATGAAAAAACAGATATGGCAATAAACTGGTGCTACTCCAAACTACTGCCCATTTGAGGGCAGTGTCTTCTTTTAAACCTGTCTTTATGGGATCAAAGCGGTAACAGCAACTTAAAAGATTTTATGTCAATGGGGGCGGAGCAATTCCGAAAAAGGGGGTGAGAATGACTGCACAACTTGAAGAATGCCATTCATGTCACTGAACTGTACACGCAGAAATTGCTGAATCGGCATATGCTGAACTGGTATCTTTTTTATTTTAATGTTTTATTGTGAATTATGTGATAGTTTACATGGGAGAACATTAGCTTCACATTCATCCTATTATATATAATTTCAATGCCATGGTTACAATCCCCTCCATGAATCATCAACCAACCAAAAGGTATACCCTGCAAGCCTGCCCCCCAGTCATCAGCACACAGCCCCTCTCCGTCTCTGGGTCTAAAGTCCCCAGTTGCTCCATCTCTCCACGTTATTGTCTCTGCCTCCATCTCTGGCATCATCGTTTCTCTGGGTAGGGTCCCACACTCTGCTCTTCTCCCTTGATGATCCCAGGGACCTCCACTCCTGGACTGCAAAGTCAATTATTCCCCTCCTTTTCCTACAAAATATCTACCTTTACATTTCCAACCCTCACAGTCAGTCCTGATAACAATTATTCACTATTGTACCACAAGAGACCTATCCCCATCTCCTTTCATCAGTCCCACCCAGACAGATTGGATACTACTCAGTGGAGATTCAACCTTCCTCTGCACCCTCTGGATCTAGGCTCCCTCTTGAAAACTTGTAAACCAGTCACTTCTTGCCTTTGTAGCCCCCCATTTTGGGTAGTGAATTGGTATCTTCTTAACTGCAACAAAAGTAAATTATTTTTAAAAGAAACAGAAATTGCCCAGCAGTTCTTATACACTGCTTCCACTGATTCTGACCTGCCTGCTTCATTAGAGTTACCATCTATGGATTATCACTCGAATGATGTAGGAATATTTATCACCAACCACCAGTGCCCATCTGCAGGGCTGCTTCCTGGATCCTGCACAAAGATCAATATCACACATACTGCTTCCTTCTGCTACCAATTTCATCTCTGCATGTCCTATTATACCAGTGAAGTCAAAATTAATTTACTCCCTAGGGACAAAAGAAAACGAGCAAAAGAGTGATTAGTTCTCTAAAAAGCATGGGCGATACATATTAGTGTTTTGAAGTTATGACGTTGCCTAATTTTCAAGTATTATAGTACTTGTTTCATTAAATTAACGTAGTGGTTACAAATCAGGCTGCGAACTGCAAGGTCAGCAGTTCTAAACTACCAGCTGCTCCGCGGGAGAAAGATGAGGCTTTCTGCTCCTGTAAAGATTTATAGCCTCGGAAACCCTGTTCAGGTTCGCTATGGTTCGGAACCGATTCGACGGCACTTAACAACAACAACAGGTGCCAGAGTTACTCTAGACAATATTTCATTCACTACATAACCCACTGCCACTGAGTTAATTCTGACTCATAGCAACCCTATAAATACTAAGCATTTCAATTTCTCCTATTGCGCTTGTCTAAAGTAATTTTAACATTACTATTAAATAATTTAACTGTATTATTTAACTAGCTATTTCACTGATCATATTTATAAACCCAAATTGTTTAAAAGCAGAATTTAACAGAGTAATTCTAATATTTCTTTACAGATATACATCAATAGGACATACTGCAAAATTCAGGCATTTCCTGAATTGATGTCATTTACTCCTGGAATCTTGGTGTGGTGCTGTAGGTTAATACACCAGACTGCCAAGTCATTTCAATGCCAAGGTCGAAGTTCAAGCTCATCAGCTGCTCCTTGGAAACCCTATACAGGGTCAGAATTGACTCAACAACTCCTGGCAGACCATCACTGTTGTCTACATATAGTTCTTTTTTTTTTTTCAAACTAGAATCATATTCCCTTTGTATAATGTTTCTTCTATAAAACAGAGAAATAAAATTTTTAATTGTTAACTAGGATTTAAGAACAAGTCAACAATAATGCTAAAATAGCTTAATCTCTCCAAGCTTAGTTTTTTTTATGGCTAAAAGACTTACAAGGCATCTTCTAAGTCTAATATCCCATGATTTTCAAAGCCACAGTATAAATAAGTATCAAGTGTTTCATTCTTGAAAAACATTCCTAAGAAATAATTACGTGAGGCATATATTTTTTTAAAAGATTAATTTATTTTTAACAAGCAGGCTTCTTCCATTGACATTAATTTACTCATGTCTTAAACACACACATAAAATCTCAAAAGATATTAAAAGTTTTAAGTTTCCCTCTTACTGGCCATTTTTCCTCCTTGTTTCCTTAGAGAAATTCTAACAATCCCATTATTTATGATAGTTATGTGAAAGAATGCAACTGAAATATCAAAAATTTAACATTATCAAATTCTTCTACAGGAGGAACAAGGAGTGGGCAGAGTACCATTGTAAAAAATGTTTACTAAACAGCCTCGATAAATTGGAAACTTTTCAAGGAATCTTAGAGAACAAAGGCACAAGCATACTTTTAACATACTGAAACTTAAAAAGGAAAATTAAATCCTGCTTTTCCTGTTTTCAATTGAAACAACTCCTAATAAATGTACCATCCACCTACAAAATAACAGTTCTTCTAAAGTATTTCCGTGAATTAATGCCACCTGAGGACTCAGCATTATGCTGCTGTAGCAAACAATATGTTACATCTCTTTTACTGTATTAATGATTAGATTTTCCTAATCAGATTTTCATTCTCCTTTTATACTGAGCTCTTTACAGTGAGAAAATTGGCAAACTTTCCTTAAATAATAATCACTGAGCTGCATGATTTCTTCTGTGTTTTGTTGTTTTAATCAGTTATAAATAACCCAATAATAAAAATTGAACATATTTAGACATTTAACCTAGTTCAGTGAAATGCAATGAGTTCTAGCTTCCAGAATAATTATTTGAATTTGAATTACTCTTGCTGTTACACTAATAAATTTAATTCCTCAATACAATACAGGGAGCACTTACTTACCTGTATCTTTCTATCATCTATCATCATATTCCTTCAAACCCAAGGCCAACTACTTTAGGGCAGGACCTAGGTATGGTATACTAGGATTTAAGAACAAGTCAACAATAATGTCACGATGTGGAAGATAGCTTAAGCTCCACGTATCTTTCCCAGCACTTAGTCTTGCTGTTTTTTAAAGAGTTGTTGTTATTGTTAGCTACCATCAAGTTGATTTCGGCTCATAACAACTCCATGTGACAAAAAAGTTCTTTTGAAAGTATTTTCTAGGCTCTGGTAGCATAGTGGTTACAAATCGGGCTGCTAATCTCAGGGTCAGCAGTTCGAAACTACCAGTGGTTCCGCGGGAGAAAGATGAGGCTTTCTGCTCCCGTAAAGATTTAGAGCCTTGGAAACCCTGTACAGGGTCGCTGTGAGTCGGAACCGACTCCACGGCACAACCACCACCACGAGTCTTTAAGGGAGCAGATCACCACGTCTTTCTCCCATAGAGTTGCTGGGAGAGTTTAAATCGTCAACCTTTCCTTTAGCAGCAAAGCACTTAATTATTATACCACCAAGGCTCCATTTTAAGACAGCAGGTCCTTCCTAAATAGTTGTTGAATTGTTGTTGTTGTTGAGTGTCGTTGAGTCGGTTCTGACTCATGCTGACCCTGCAGAGGGTTTCCAAGGAACAGCTGATGGGTTTGAACTGCCCGCCAACCTTGTGGCTTAAACCTACCTTGTAGTCCAGTGTTTACCCTACAGCACCATACCAAGACTCCACTTGTTAAATATATGGAGCTAAATGGTCATATAGACTAGTTACATGCCAATACCTTCTTATATAAATCTATTTGTATGTACCTAAGGAGTTCTGGTAGGATAGTGGTTATGAATCGGGCTGCTAACCTCACAGTCAGCAGTTCGAAACTACCAGCTGATCCGCAGGAGAAAGATGAGGCTTTCTGCTCCCATAATGATTTAGAGCCTAGAAAACCCTGTACAGAGTTGCTATAAGTCAGAACCGACTCCATGGCACATTACAACAACAAGGATGACAACTAACAATAAGGTGAAATTTAATCTTTAAAAGACATTTGAACAAGGCGGATAGGAAAACAATTAGACGGGTTTGCATGGGCTAAGTGGGACAGAGGTAAATAATAATGTATGCACAACCTTGGGGGAACAGGGCTCTGGGATACAGGACAAAAGGGGGGAAATAATGTTAAGATGCTTGGATGTCTTTTGAATCTTGCTTTCCCTGGCAAACCATTATAAAATAGACACTTGAGGAGGAGAGAAAGGAATAGCCAGAAATATCATCATAGAAAGCTTGTAAATCTGCCTTTTGCCTATAACTGATTGTAATACCTAAAATGGGGCTACAACTTGCCCAGTGAAGGAGGCTTCCTGCAGAGCCTCTGTATTACATAAGACCATAGGTGGAATCTTGAACTCCATCCAGAATCTTCTGAGGTGGGAAATTTCCACTTGAAAGGACAAACAGACCAGCCTGGAGCAGCTAGAATAACAGAAGATACCTCTTGAAAGAAAGACTGACAGGAAAAACATAAAACAATAACAGCATTCCTACTGATTACTTCAAGAACAAGCAAGTTGCTCACCCAGGAGACATCAAGGCAAGTGGCCGGGTCCCCTCAGGAAAAACCCCTTCCAAGACTAAGACTCAGTGGAAATACACGAGCAAAAATGCGCTCTAATTGGTGACCACGTTCATCACAGATAAGGGGAAGTGAGGGAAAAACAGCAACGAAGCTGCGAGCTAAGCCCTACAATGTTCAATAGATTCCTGTGAACCCGGGTGGAGATCTGGTTGGCCAGCAGCGTGGTAAGACCTGGGGACTCTTGGGCCCAGAGTCAGTGACATAGCCACAGAGGACTAGAGTATAGAGTGAAGCATCCAGCTGATAAGAAGAGAGGGCATATGCATAAGAACATCCATGCTTGCAGATAATACCCTGGCTTCAATGACTGGATGATCAGAGCTCAACTAGAAGAAGAAAGAAGAGGAAAAAAAGAGTAATCTGATACAATTTGATGAACTTGACCTACACCTATGGATGCAATAGCTCAAGAGAGGGAATAAATCTTTACAGCAAGGATCATTCCCACCCCCTCCATACACAGAGTAGACAGGGATGGGCAACTTGGACATTAGCTACCCAAAATGGGGGGTGGGGTGGCTACAATGGCAAGAAGTGACTGGCTTACAAGCTTTCAAGAGGGAGCTGAGATCCAGAAGGCACAGAGGAAAGTTGAATCTCTACTGAGTATCCAATCTGTCTGGTCGGGACTGATGAAAGGAGATGGGGATAGGTCTCTTGTGGTACAATAGTGAATAATTGTTATCAGAACTGACTATGAGGGTTGGAAATGTAAAGGAAGACGTTCTGTAGGAAAAGGAGGGGAGTGATAGACTTAGCAGTCCAGGAGCGGAAGTCCCTGGGACCACCAAGGGAAAAGAGCGGAGTATGGGACCCTACCCAGAGAAACAGTGATGCCAGAGATGGAGGCAGAGACAATGATGTGGAGAGATGGAGCAACTGGGGACTCTAGACCCAGAGAGGGAGAGGGGCTGTGTGCTGACGACTGGGGTGTGGGGGGAGGACAGGCTTGCAGAGTATACCTTTTGGTTGGGTGATGATGCATGGAGGGGACTGCATGAAATGATATATGGTAGGATGAATGTAAAGCTAATGTTCTCCCATGTAAGCTATCACATAATTCCCAATAAAACATTTAAAAATTAATTAATTAAAAAAAAGACATTTGAATTTAATTAGTGTTTTGGTTGTCTTGTCTAATAAATCAGGAAATTCCTGGTAACCAAATTATTTTTTGTTTACCAAATTCCTGGTAACCAAATTAGTTTTTTATAAAACTTGCTAGGTTTAATATCAATCATTCAAAGAGAAGTAAATTTTTAAAGATAAGAGACTTTTTCTGCTTTTTTCACTGCTCCATATCCCCAGCTTCTAACAATATCTGGCATAGAGTAGGCTTGCAATAAATACTTGCAGAGTAAACAGACTGCTGAGAAAACATGTTGTGATTCTATCTATATATTTTTCCTAGTTTGGGAAGTAAATAAAAGCAGGATTCATTTGTGGAGTGCAGAACCTCTCATATAGGTTTATAATAAAGTCTGATTCTGGGAGTCTCCAGGCTTTGGGATTACCAACTGCAAAATAAGAGTGAATTTACATCCCAGATGCTGACTGACTGACTAAACCTGGACTTGGGATATATCAAGTGCAGGTCAGGGTTTCAAACTACTTCAAACTAGTTGAGTCATGGCCAGCAAAGTAAAATTTGGGCGAAATGGAACAATAACCATTATGTGGGAAAAAAGCACAGGTTGAAGTCCTAGAATGGGAGACTCAGAGCCTTTCCAGGAGTTGGATGAGGGAGACTATTGTGGACAGGACTGTGAAGAGTAACACGTATTCAAATCAGCACAGATGGCTGCTACCATTGAGCAGGGCATCACTGTTTCTGATTCTGCTGTTCCAGAGATTGGTTGCCATGCAACACATCTGCTACTCACGTTTTCTAGTAGGAACATACAGCTTCTAACAAGGTATCGACCCAGTTCTGGTGTGGTTACCATTCAGGTTCACCCACATTTTATAAATCGGGGTCTGTTCTGGTTTTGCATCATCAGACACGAATAAATCAAGAAGGATCAGTTCAGAACACTAGTGTAGGTAAGCAAGAGTTCCAAGCCATCATTCCTATGCATGTAAGCAACACCAATGCTAGCAGTAACAAGCAAGCTTTTCTGGCAACTCCATCCAAATTAAATTTTACACATTTGAGAAAAACTAATGTGTTTATTATGTTCCCTTCATTCTTAGAAGCTTAACTGTTTGTGAGGAGAGCCTATAATTAAAACCAGTTAGTTGTGACTTGAAGGCATTTATAAAGACATTTGCCATTTTAAGAAACCTTTAAAGAGCCAGGCATAGAGCTATAAAACTGATATTGTGGGCCAACAATAAATCACAGATTTGGGGGACCAATTTTTGACAATGCTCCTTGGAAATTAAAGAATTGTTATGACCTGCCCTTAATATCCTGGCCCTGCTAGGCTAAGAATCAGCTACCTCTAAAACTGGCAAAGCAAGTCCTAGGGGTAAATGACAGAGAAAGGAAGAAAGCAGAAGGGTATGGAGACCTGTAAGTTCCTAAGTGTGACATCATTACTGATAATACCCTCAAGTGTTACTGAACGTTATAGCAGATAACTATAGTGTTCTTTAACTAACTAAAAGCTATTAATACGACAAAGCTTTTCAGTTCAGGAGGCTTCACTGTCTGGGTTAGTCTGTGATTTGTTCTGTAAAAAGGTCAGGTGAACTGAAGCCATACTGGAAACTTGCTCCAGGCCAACAGCACCACTAATCAGCCTAAATACAAATAATAATAAAACCTTTGAAGTAAAGGCAGTTCCCAGATTACAAATTAGCTCTATTTCTAAATCAGTCTTTAAACTGAATTTGTATGGAAGTTGGTAGGTACAGTTCTTATCTGACATCAGTTAGTCAAATGTTTGCTTTGGTATACAGTGTACCTTTCTATGTATATATAAAAAAAGTATTAAAAGAAACACTTCCAGATATATTAAAAACATCAGTAAACAATAATACAGTAATAATAATGTTTTATACGCTTCACAAAGTACCATCCATTCACTGTGTGTAGCTCAAATTTTTAATGTAACAGGTTTTGGGGAGGTTAGGCCACAACAACAGAGTAAGTCAGGCATTGGTAATCCAGGGACTGCTTGTACTTTATTTTTACAAAGTGCTTTCATATTCACTATCTCACTTTATCTTCATGACAACTGTCTAAGGTAAGTATCCTCATTGGCATGTAACTTACAAAAATAACTTTAGAAAATGATGTGTCTGTCTTCAATTCAGAAGCATGTCTTCCTGGCAGTTCATAAGTAAACTAGATCTCTCTAGAGGACAAATCTCAAAAAACGCAAAAATCTCAAGAGGATAAATCAAGAGAGATCATCCTAAATCTACCAGCACAATGTGAAAAAAACAACTCACACTTTTTCTGTTACAAAAAGAGATCCTGCTTTGTAAACAATGGTGTTACTTTACTCTTAATTGAATACTCCATAGGTAAGAGACAAAATAAAAACTTTTTTCTTAAAACTCTAGTGGTGAAATGCATTTGGAAGTGGGAATGTTGGGAGGAGTAATTGTACTCTTCCTTTTTCTATCCAATATTACATAGACTTTCAAACAAGATTTTTGTTGCTTGTCAGCAAAGAAAACATATATCCCACCCTCACCCCCCAAAAAAGGAAATCTTGCTCTATATAATCCCATCTTCCTAAAATACTCATTATTCCAATGGTATTATCTCTTGTTCTTACCTCCTACACTAGCTAAAGCGGAACAACACTCGAGTGTATCTTTATAACCATTTATCACCTTATTTATATATTTATGATTCTTTGCTGCCTTCTAGGCTGAGTCTATCTTGGGAACAAAGCACCACACAAATCACCCAGCTTGGATAGGAGAAGACAAGTTAAAACCTCCCAGGAAGACTCTCTAGACATTTGGGCTCCTTGAGTCTCTAGAAGGCTTGGTATTTCAAAGATCAGTCTTAAGTCTCTCCACATTGATGACTAATGTTAAATTGTTTTGACATTTTGTGAAAATATTTGGTTGTACTAATTTTCATCCACAGTGCACACAACAGACACGTATCTGTGGAACAGAATCTCTAAATGGATGAGAAAACCAAGACCCCCCCCAACACCCACCCAAGTGATTCTTTTTCCAACATAGTAGTTTAATATACCTATTCATTACTTATTGACTATCTTATTTAATGACATTTTGCACTTAAGAAAATTGTAAAAAAAAATTTGCCATCCAATTATTTTCCACATTAACGACATCTGGCAGTAATGAATGCTAAAGATACTAGGCAAGAATAACACAGGCTGTGATAGTAAAAGGTATGTGTAAACTTGGCTGGGTCATGATTCTCAGTGGTTTGCTGTTATGTAATGATGTAGTCATCCTCCATTTTTATATAACACTGAATTTTCACAGAATGACTATTAGGTCTTTGGAACCTAAAAAAGTGGGTATCATTAACCCAAATATAGAAACATCTTTATAAAATAAAATTAAAAACAAAAAAAGAGAAAGGGGCGAGATGACAACCCACATGATGGAGAAATTCCAGGACCACTAAGAAAGCATCATAAATCGTAAATTACACTCACCCAACTGTATAACCAGCCTAGGAAAAGCAAGGGCATCAGGAAGAATCTAAAGCTATCCCAATTTGGACTCACATGTAACCCTTCGAAGAAACTTAGGAACTCTGCTAAACCAGAGATATAGGGTAATAATGACAAGACGGTTACATTTTCTGAAGAAAAAATTTTAAAAATGCTGTTTGCAACTGGGCATTAACACTGAAGCCCCTTGGAGCTCAAGAATCACTTTTTTTTTTTTTTTCTTAAATGTTTTATTGTGAATTATGTGATAGTTTACATGGAAGAACATTAGCTTTATATTCGACCTATCTTATATCTTTCATTGCCATGGTTACAATCCCCTCCATGCATCATCAAACCACCAAAGGGTATACTTGGTAAGCCTGCTCCCCGGGTCATCAGCACACA
This sequence comes from Chrysochloris asiatica, assembly GCF_000296735.1. Lineage (NCBI taxonomy): Eukaryota > Metazoa > Chordata > Mammalia > Afrosoricida > Chrysochloridae > Chrysochloris > Chrysochloris asiatica. Next base: position 14,931,433 of record NW_006408528.1, on the reverse strand, counting down.
GCCCCCTTCTCTGGGTCTAAAGTCCCCGGCCACTCCATCTCTCCATGTCATTGTCTCTGCCTCCATCTCTGGTGTCACTGCTTCTCTGGGTAGGGTCCTGCTCTCCACTCTTCTACCTTGATGGGACCCAGGGACCTCCGCTTCTAGACTGCAAAGTCAACCACTCCCCTCCTTTTGCTACAAAATATCTACCTTTACATTTCCAACCCTCACAATCAGTCCTGATAACAATTATTCATTACTGTATCACAAGAGACCTATCCACATCTCCTTTCATCCAGACAGCTTGGATACTACTCAGTGGAGATTCTACCTTCCTCCACATCCTCTGAATCTAGGCTCCTTCTTGAAAGCTTGTAAGCCAGTCACTTCTTGCCTTTGTAGCGCCCCCATTTTGGGTAGCCAATGTCCAAGTTGCCCATCCCTGTCTACTCTGTGTATGGAGGGGGTGGAAATGATCCTTGCTGTAAAGATTTGTTCCCTTTTTTGAACTACTGCATCCATAGGTGTAGGTCAAGTTCATCAAATTGTATCAGACTACTCTTTTTTCCCCTCTTCTTTCTTCTAGTTGAGCTCTGATCATCCAGTCATTGAAGCCAGGTCAAGTGGGTATTATCTGCAAGTGTACTTATGCATGTGCCCTCTCTTTTTATCAGCTGGAGCTTCACTCTCCATTCTAGTCCTCTGTAGCTATGTCACTGACTCTGGGCCGAAGAGTTCCCAGGTCTAGCCACACTGCTGGCCAACCAGGTCTCCACCGGGGTTCACAGGTGTCTACTGAATGTTGTAGGACTTAGCTCACAGCTTCATTTCTGTTTTCCCCTCACTTCCCCTTATCTGTGATGAACGTGGTCACCAATCAGAGCATGTATTCCCATTGAGTCTTAGTCTTGGAAGGGGGTTTTCCCTGAAGGGACCTAATCACTTGCCTTGATGTCTCCTAGGCAAGCAACTTGTTTGTTCTTGTAGTAATAGGTCGGACTGCCTAAATTGTTTTATATTTTCCCAGAAGAAGTATCTTCTAGCCACTCCAAGCTGGTCTGCTTGTCCTTTCAAGTGGAAATTTCCCACCTCAGAAGATTCTGGATGGGGTTCAGGGTTCCACCTATAGTCTTATGTAATGCAGAGACTCCTCAGGAGGCCTCAGGAATCACTTTCAAAGTACACTTCTTTGATACAGACAAACTCCAAGATTTGGTTTGGGAGTGTAATTATCAAATACATTCTTGAAAGTTTCTGCATTTTTAAAACTTTAAACAACATTAGTGAAGTCGTCTTCTTACTAGTTACTACACCGCATACAGCACTACCTCTCACTGAGATTCTCAAAAATTCCCCAACGATGGGGAAGGGGAAGAAGTGGGGGAAACAGTGCAGGGGCAGGAGGATGTGTGTGTTTCAGGTTGGTTTGTTCTCAATTTCCCGAACTCCCCTTCAGCGCACCCAAGGAGAAAATATAACTTGCACACCAGCAGAGAAGCCTGCGCAGGTCACGTTTTCCAACAGGTCTTTCTGCTTGCAGTCTGGCAAGGTCACTCACAGGAGCTGTCGGCAAATTTTACTCGAATTCTGTAAGGTTCATGGATCGCGCCGGGCTTCCTTAGCGACTGCCCCCACCCCACACCCTTCTAGACCTGAGGCCCCCTCGACTCTCTCCAGGCATGCAGCCAGAACAGCTCGGGCACCGTTTCCCCACTCACTCACCTGACCACGTTGGGGTGCTCGAAGGTCTCCAAATGCCTCAGCACCGCCACCTCGCGGATGGTGGAGAGCGGCATGCCCTCCTCTCCCGTCTGCACTCGCACGCGCTTCAGCGCCACGAAACGGCCTCCGTTCTTCAGGTCCCGGGCCTTGAACACCTTCCCATAGGCGCCCTCCCCGATCTCAGCCACACACTCGTATTGCTGGTCCGCACGGCTCAGGCTGTCCTTCTCCATGCCGTCCTAGGCACCGCCGGTGCGGTGGTGCCGCTGCAGTGGGTAGGGAGAGCGCTCGGCTCGCTAGTGGCTATTGCTCGGGGATCACTTTATCGCACCCCGGCGATCGGTCTCGTTCTCCCTCACCCTCTCCGGGACTCTGGCTCTCGCGGCCGCCGGGTTGGATGGAGCGACCTCCCCTCGGGCGGGCGCAACCCTGATACCGCCGCCACGAAACTCCGCCTGCCGACTCGCTGTAGCTAAAACAGCAAGCCGATCCCTCCTTTCCTCCCCGAAGTAGAGTCCTCTGCTAAGACACCAAGGCGATTACATAGTCTCTGCCCAAGCGCTTCACAGTCCAAAATCACTTCACCTAAAAGAGGAGATGGTGGGATAAGAAAAAAGTGCAATCAGACATCCCAGTCGCCTTCCTCCGGGTGCCTGCAGTCTCCCCTCCTCCTCCTTCACGAAGCCCCCATCGCTACCCGCCGCGCTCTCCTGCCCACTCTCAGGCCGCTTAATCCTTCCTGGTTCCTCCCAGAAAAGCGAAGTTACTTTTCTTCCCCTGCAGAGCTGGAGCGGTCTTTGCGCGGAGGTTGCAGGGGCCCCTCGGGGATGATCGCGCTGCGCAGGGCGCAGTGGAACGGGAGGGGGCGTGCCAAGCAGCCCAGAGTGTGCCGGGAGCGCGGGGGAGGGGAGTCGCTGGGCACGCCAATGTCATGGCTTAATATTTATCCCTATTATCATTGTGCTGCACTGCTACGTTCTCCAACTCCCGGAGCCTGGACGTGCATGAAAAGGGGGGTCGGGAGTTCCCGGAGACGATCGGGGTAATGCACAAGTCAGTGTAGGAAAACTGGGGGTCCACCCGTGTGGGGCTGCAGAATGTGAGGGGGGGCGCTCCCAAGACTCTGTAACCCGATGCTAGGAGTATGTGAGAAGGGGTGGTCAGACATCTGCTCGGAAATTGCTTCCTTTCTACTTTCAGTTTTTCTACGAGACATTTAAAAAAAGACTCGCGTACACAAATAGTGTATTGGGGTAAAGGAGTCTCATTGGAAAACGAAATTCTTTTTTAACCTCAGAAGACTTCCTGGTGGAGACCCAGGGAGGACAAATCATCAGGTCTAGGAGGGCTAGGGCTTCCGCTACTCAGGGGGTGGGCAGTCCATCCACGGGACCCCGTGGGTGGGAGACACTTTTGCCTCCTTAAAAAATAATTGCAGAAGAAAGGTTATGACTCGCCCTAAAATTTTCATCTGACTTAAACCTGAGCAAAACTCAACCTCTCCTCCAAACTGGGCAGAAGAGTTGCGCCTCCGGGGATTAGAAGGAAATTTTTGCGCTCTAGGGATTTAGACAAGCGGATTTTTTCCTAGTCCAAGGGCTGTCCCTCGCCATGTAGGTAATGGAAACGGGTTGCGCCAGTCCTCTTTCGGGTTGAGGCCCGTTCCAGTCTGTAGCCAGATGTACCCCGGAACATCGGCACAACAAAGTGCTGGACGGGGAGGGGGCCCCCAATTTCCCTCCCCATTCTGCAGTGATCCAAGACCGAGTTCCTCCCTACCGCAGCCTCAGCCGCAGTCAGAATTCGCCACGCCAGCCGCGTGTCTGGAATTCCCAGGGCACCTCGGAATTGCCTTCCCGCAACCGCTGGCCCGCTAGCCTTCGGCTGGGAACTTAAGAAAACAAACGGTGCGACCCCACGATGTGCAGATGGGACCATGACGAGGGCAGTCCAGAGCTCTGGCTGTCTAGAGCTTTTCTTAAAATGCTGAAGGCGAATCCTGGGGAAACCAAGGGACAAGCTCTAGAGCCTGGCCAGGGGGTCTGCGGGAGGGCAAGGGCCACACAGGTAGCAAGGGCGCTACCGCCGGCAGCTCAGTCCACCCTTCGGAGTCCCCCTTCCCAAGTCCAGTCTGATGTCTGCTGCAAAGGACGCGTCGAGTGGAGTCCCACCCCCCGCAGGAACCGCGTCCGCCGCCCCCGCCTGGCCCCGCACCGCCTGCAGCCCTCTCCTAGGCTCTCCCCCCCTCACTCCCTGGACGGTTGGCCCAGTCTGAGAGAAACGCGAGCAGCAGTGCCTTTCTTTCTCCTCCACTTTTTTTTTTTTTTTTTTGCTGTTGTTGCTTTCCCACGCTGGCTGAATGTGACTTGACCCCATTTCAAAAAAGTTTGACATAGTGCTTCAACATTTCCGCATTCCTCCGCGACTACAAAGGCTGCAGCCGCCTCCTTCTGCTTTCTGTCTCTGCTCTCTGTCTTCACACTCAATGAAATCCTTCATGTGCTTCTCCCGTAGTCTGCCAAGCACTGCGAGGGTCGCCACCAGCGCAGCGACAAGAGGCCGCATCGGGGACCGCGAACGAGGCATGTGCGCACACGTAGATGCGCCCACGTGCACACGGACAGGCGCGCTGGACCTAGGAACAGCTCACCGCCGGGCATGCGTTTTAACTGCGATATTTTAAATGAAAAAAACTAAACGTGGATACTAAAGCAAAAGTATGACCACATGGGGATCCAAGTATGGGGTACTCGTCCGCAGCACACACTCATTTAAGTGTGCATAATACGTCTTCAGGGGTTGCCAGCAGGAAGCCTGAGTTAAAACTAATCTTGTAGTGGAGAAGGTGAAGTCCACACCCATACATCTGCTAGCTGGAGGTGCTTTCGTGGGGAAATAAAATGCGGCAGGGAAACATTCTCCCGCATGGAGTCCCCAGAGGCAGTGCATTTTAAACACTAAATATGGATTATACTGGTGTCCAAGTGTAGTTCCATTTGTAGAAGTTGGAGAAAGAGCATGTGTATATGAGGGTGTTTGTAAGGTAAGGATCTTGCTGTTGGGAGGTGTCCATCTGGTGCGATGTCCCCCTCATGTTAGATTAAGAGGGCCTCCAAAACTGCCCCAAACTGGCCTCCATAAACTACCCTGCTTTGGTTCCGAAGGGGTTAACCACAGACATGTCGGCGGCCACAGCACCCCCACTCTGACCTCCACCCCCACCCCGCCTTCTACCCTAGCCAAGCCTCCAAATCTCCTTCGGGACCCCCCACCCTGCAGCCCACCCACCCCAGCGCAAGGCTTCTCACCTTAAGGACCCAGCCGCGTCCGGCTTCCTAAGGGGCCTTCGTGTATCCGTCAGACCTCCACACTTATCCACGGCCGCGTGGAGCAGGTAACACAGATCGAGGAAGGAGTTACCAGCACTTTCTCCAGCGAGGGGGTGGGCACAGCGGCGGAGGGCGGAGGGACGGCGGAGGGCGCCGCCTGCTCCGCTTGCCCGGGGCTGACGGGGGCAGTGGAGCTCCGACTGGAAGTCGCGGCCCGAACCCTGGAGGCAGAAGGGGTGGCCGCACGGTGGGGGCTGGGACGGGGACTCGGGAAGCCACCCTGACGGAGACCTACCGGGGGTTGGGGGCTCGCGGCGCACTGGCAAGCAAGTGTGCAAATTAAAGCCTTCCGGAGGGAGTGGAGGCGGCCGAGACCCGGCTGTGCTCAGAGCTTCTCTGCTCCTCAGCGCTCAGCACTGAGCAGGGGGCGAGAAAGGGGAGTTTAAATAAAAATTTCCGGCTTTCACTGAAACTGTAGTTGGGGATCTCGAGACTTAAATGAGAGGCGTGAGAAGGAAAGAGTGGGACGTGTCGTCCAGAGTCGCCGGAGATTCCAAGACCAGAGTTAGAGTTTTGACAGGGTGAGGACAAGGCTATCATTAGTCTGTGATGTTGACCGATGTGAAAAAAACAAAACAAAACAGTAATTATGAGGGGCTAGTGGGAGTGGTAAATACACTTTACAAGAAACTGAAAAATCAGACCACCTAAAATAACTCTTCTCTATTTAAAAAAAAATAAAATTGGCAGAATGCCTTGTAGAAAAGAAAATACTAATCTGTCCAGGCACTTTTCACTTTCAGCATGAGCTACATTTGTTTTGTTTTCCTTCCCTTCCTTTCGGTCTCACAAAGCCCTATCTTTTCCTTTAGGATAGAGGATATGGTTTGGAAATTGTCAGGCACTCTTGTGGTTAACAATATACTTGAATGGGCTGGCTGGTTCACGATTATTAAGTGGTTAGCAACTGCTGAGGGTTCACTAAGGTATTTCTGGGAGTTAAAAAGACTAAAATTTAGACTAAATAACAGAATTACAAGATACTAGGCAACCCCCATCACAACCCAACAACACACACAGAAGGGAAGGCGATTCAGTTTAAAAGCATAATTGGAATTCTGAACTATGAAACCTTGTAAGAAACGAAGAATGTGTGCTTTACCTGCTGAGAAAACCTGAATACAATTATTTCAGGTGAAAATGAGATTGTGGGGTTCTGAATGGAGTAAATGACAAAGCAATTATCTTTATTGAAAGAGTTTGGTGTACTCTCAAAATCTGTATCTGTAGAATGCTTGATGCTGTTTTAAACATTTTGAAGCAAAGCTTTTAAAAAAAGGTATTTCAGTGTTTTGTGAAAAATTTATACCTTACAAAATTCTGTTTGAATTGGAAATACTACCTTTAAATATCTTCTGACTTTTGAAGTAAACTATGCTACTAATTTCACAGAAAATCAAATTTGTACTTCAAAAAAATTGATTCTATACTACAATATGAAATAACAGGTTAGGTAAATAAAAATTTATGTATTTCTATTAGCAAACATTTTGCAATGCATTCTATTTTTTAAAAAAATAATGAAAGTTAATTATTATGTTTTTTTAAACTTAAGATAACTCCTAAAATACATTTTGTATTTAGGAACATATCTTTTAAAATAAAATCCAATTTCTGAACAAAATTTGTATTTCTAAAGATTTCTATAATCTCATATACTTTATGGATCTTAAGAAAGGAAATGATTAGATTTTGTACTTATGTGAACAATTGCATCACAATTAATCACTAATAGGAATTTAAACCAGAAACACAAATAGAATTCATTTTTATATTGCTCACACTTTCCAATGCTTTTAAAACAAGATTTACATGCTGATAATAAAGATGTTTATATAACCCAGAAATAATCATCAATAAATAGTCATAGGAACCAGCATATGATTGTAAGAATTTATTTGAGTAAAAAATTTGTTTTAAAAAAATAGCAAACTTTAAAATAAACAGAAAAGTCTCATTTTTACACTGTGTTACATTTTTAACTACTGAGTTTGTCAAAAAACATAAATGTATTGGAAATTTCTTAATTTAGCTTACTATAACACTTGGATGATGTAAAAATCTATTGAACTTTATTTGACTGTATGTTAATACTCTGTGTCATCTGCTTTTTCTGATATTGATTATCTTTTATGGTAATTTATCATTGTTCCTTCTCAGTAGTCCTGGTTCACATTAAATTCCAGTTGGTTAGAGCTTCAGACTCAAGGAAGTTTTATAATGAATTTTATAAAATTAGCATAGGACAGATTGCTTTAGTTTATGGATAGCATTCTCTGTGGGTAACAGGTTATCATAACAAAATTTGTACAAGTTTTATAAACTATGAGCCAAATCCCGACTCCCTTGTTTAAGAATCTTCTACAGATGAATATACTGCATTCAAGAATAATTTTGTACCAGTGTCTTCGCCCTACATATCAGATATTTGAAGTGTCAGGTCATTTTACAAGTTTACAAAAATTAGAAATCATAGATGTATCTCACATATGGTATTGTAGTTTACACTGAGAATTTTCTTAGGGAAACATGATGGATATACTCTATGTTTGAACATTTTATGACAAATATCTTTAAATTCTTGTTTTTATGGAAATAAAAATAAACATTAAAACTTTGGTCTATAACTGATAACCTTGCTTAATAATTTAGTAATTTACTTAAAATTGGTATTGTACTTTTACACAAATAATGAGCACCTTCTGTATTTGTTTGCCAACAGCTCCCTGTCCCTGGGAGGTATTTTTTTAAGTACTACTATGCCAAATATTTTTGCTTTTTGCTGTAAAAAATTTAGCATAATGCTTTAACAAAAATATACTATAGGGGGAAGGGACAGCTGGCAAATAAATTTAGCAGGTGCATGTTATTTGCATAAAATATGGTAATTCTATTAGTGTATATAACTCTAAATACTCTCTGATTTATACTAGCTATTAGAGTTTATTTTTTCAATTTTCCAAAAACTTGGAAATGAGGTATTATTATCATATACTTCAGAATGTTTGAAGAAAATTAAAGCAAGTCAATAAGAACTAAGTATGACCTTGACTGCATCCCACCTGAATTTAGAGACCATGACAAGAATAGATTTGACATATTGAACACCAATGACTGAAGACCACACGAGTTGTGGGATGATATTAAGGACATCATACATGAAGAATGAACTCCTGGTGTGCTGTTGGATAAGCACTCAAGGTCTGTGGTTCAAACCCACCAGCCACTTCTCAAAACCCTAAACAGGGTCACTGAGTCAGAACCAACATGATGGCACTTAACAACATGATGAAAGCAAAAGATCACTAAAAAGACAGGAAAGAAGAAAACACCAAAATGCATGTCAAAAAAGACTAATAATTGCTTTTGAATACAGAGTAGCTAAAACAAATGTAAGAAATGATGAAGTAACAGAGCTGAGAAGAAGGTTTCAAAGGGCAGCTCAAGAAGACAAAGTATTATAATCAACTGTGCAAAGATCTAGTTTAGAAAGTCAAGAGGAAGGATAACACACTCAGCATTGCTCAAGCTAAAAGAATTGAAGATAAAATCCAAGTCTCAAATTGAAATACTCAAGAATTCTATCACAATAAAATATTAAACAATGATACAGGAACCATCAAAAGAAGGTACGAGGAATACATAAAATTACTGTGCCAAAAAGAACTGGTTGACATCCAAGTATTTCAGGAGATAGCATATGATCAAGATATGATGGTGCTGACAGAAGAAGTCCAAGCTGCCTTGAAGGTATTGGTGTAAAACAAGGCTCCAGGAATTGATGGAATAATCAAATTGAGATATTTCAACAGACAGATACAATTCTGGAAGCACTCACTTGTCTATGCCAAAAAAACTGGAAAATAGCTACCTGGCCAACCTATTAGAAGAGATCCATCTTTGTGCCCATTCCAATGAAAGGCAATCCAATGGAATTATTAAACAACATCATTAATATCATACAACAGTAAAATTTTACTGAAGATAATTTTTAAATGGTTGTAGTAGCATATTGCCAGGGAACTGCCAGTAATTCAAGCTGGATTCACAAGAGGATGCGAACCGAGGGACATCATTGCTGATGTCAGCTGCATCTTGTTGACAGCAGAGAATACCAGAAAGTTGTTTACTTGTGTTTAATTGACTTTGCAAATGCACTGAACTGTGTGGATCATAACAGATTATGGATAGTATTGTGAAGAATGAGAATTCTAGAATACTTAATTGTGCTCATTTGTAACCTGTACACAGACCAAAAGATAACCTTTGAACAGAAGGGAATATTGTGTGGTTTAAAATTAGGAAAGGTGTGTGTCAGGGTTCTATCCTTTCACCATACTTATTCAATCTGTATGCCAAGCAAACAACCTGAGAAGCTGGACTGTATGAAGAAGAATGCAACATCATGGTTGCAAGAAGACCCATTATCAGCTTTTGATATGTAGATGACACAGCCTTGCTTGCTGAAAGCAAAGAAGATTTGAAGCACTTACTGATAAAGACTACAGCCTTCAGTAGGGGTTACACCTCAATAAAGAAAATAAAAATCCTCACAACTAGACCAATAAGCAATATCATGATTAATGTAGACAAGACTAAAGTTGTTAAGGATTTAATTTTACTTGGATCCACAATTAATGCCCATGAAAACAGTAGTCAAATGACATATTGCATTTGGGCAAATCTGCTGTAAAAGACCTCTTTAAAATATTAAAAAGCAAAGATGTCACCTTGCAGACTAAGGTGCACCGAAAACAAGCCATGGTATTTTCAATAGCCTCATATGTATGTGAAAGCTAGACAGTGAATAAGGAAGACCACAGAAGAATTGATGCATTTGAGCTATGATGTTGGTAAAGAATACTGAATATACTATGGACTACCAGAAGCCCAAATAATCTGTCTTGGAAGAAGTACAGCCAGAGTGCTCTTTAGAAACCAGGACAGTGAGACTTCTCTCCTACCTTGGACATGTTATCAGCAGGGACCATTCCTTGGAGAACGACATCATGCTTGGTGAAGTAGAAGGTCAGTGAAAGTGGAAAATCCTCAATGAGGTGGATCGACAGTGACTGCAACAATTGGCTGGAACACAGAAACAATGATGAGGATGCTGCAGCACCAAGCAGTGTATTGTTATGTTGTACATTGTACATAGGGTCAATATGAGTCACACCTAACAACAACAACATAATAGTTTTAAATGAAAGCCCACTTCATTTTAAAATGTATTCTTTTTTGTCTATAAAAGTCTTCCATTTATTGTTTTGATAAAAACATTCCTGAAAGGTTCTGTGCCTTTAGTGTGGTTGTTGTTACGTGCCATCAAGTCAATTCTATGTGACCTGGTGTAGCGTTTCCAAAGCCTTAAATCTTCATGGAGTAGAAAGCCTCAGCTTTCTCCCATGGAATGACTGGAGGGCTAGAACCGAGGACCTTACACCTTTAGAAATCATGTTGAAGTTGAATTGCTGTTGTTTATAGTTTTCCATTGACTTTAATCACAAGACATAGTCGTACTAAGAGACATCTTAAGGAATCTCCTTTATTTCATACATATTCTTCTTTGTGGCATATTTTATTTCCTCTTGGTAATCAGCATCAGTCACACCAACCAGCAAGGTAATGAAGAAGTCCAATGTGGCTGCGTGGCATTTTTACTGTACAGATCAATGGAATCACTGTTATGTTACCAGCTGGGAGCATTGCCGCCTCTGGAGTTAAGTCCTCTCGACCCACAGAGCATAGTGTTGTGGGGACAGGAAGCAAAAATTTTGTGAGTGGGGCACTATCAATTCTGGTCCCATGAGTCCTGGTTACGGGAGAAAATAGCATCATATATCAGATGTTGGTTTAGAGCATACAGCATCCTGGAGACCATTGCCTTAAATCCACAGGTATTATCATCTAAATGGTACTGTATTGTGTCTTTAGAAGGTCACTCCATCATTCTACCAAGCCAGGTATTTAAGGATGATGGAGAACATGGTGATGGCAGTGGTGGTATGCCACCAAATCTGTTACAACTCATAGTGACCCTGTATATGGTTTCTGAGGCTGTAAATCTTTATAGGATCAGAAAGTCTCATATTTCTCCCATGCAGTGACTGGTAGATTAGAACTACTGACCTTGAAGTTAGTAGCCAAGCTTATAATCCACTATGCTACCAGAGTTCTTTGGAGAACATGGCTGTTGTTGTTAATTGCCATTGAGTTGGTTCTGACTCGTAGTGACCCAGTATAGGGTTTCCAAGGAGCAACTAGTGAGTTTGAACCACTGATCTTGTGGTTCAAACCAACCTTGTAGTCCTGCGCTTATCCTACAGTGCCATGGTGAATTCCATGAGCATGGACCCATTGGTACACTTCATTTGCTATGAAGTGAATCCTTTGATCTGAGGCAATGCTGTGTGATACCATGATGGTGGATAAGTCATTTTGTAAATCCATGGATGACAGGTCTGGTAGAAGCACTGTACGCAGGGAAGGTAAATCTGTATCCAGTTTAATTGTCTAACACAATAAGAACACGATGGAAGCAGTCCAATATGATCAGCCTGCACCAGGTTGCTAGATGATGACCCCAAAATATGATGCCATATCAGGACTCAGTGTTAGTGTTTGCTGCTGACAGATTGGGCACTCAGTCATGGCTATATCCAAGTCAGCCTTGCTGAATGAAAGTCTACTTTACTGAATCCTGCATAAACTCCATCCCTGCTACCACAGCCACTTTGTTCATGAACCCTTTGGGCAATAACAGGGGTGGCTGGGGAAAGATGATGACTAGTTTTCACAGAACATTGTTTGTTTAAATCCCCCTTCACCTCTCCCAGCACCATTGAATCCACTGGATCAGATGTCCCGTGTAGCAGAACAGCTTGGACAACAACCTGAATCCTGTTTCAGAGCCTTCTTTTATTTTGGGTCCCACTCAAAAACAGCAGGTTTTTGAGTTGCTTGATAAATAGGTCAGAGTAGCACACACAAAAGAGGAATATTTTGTTTCCAAAATTCAAAGAGGCCTGCCAGGCATTGTGCCTCCTTTTAAGTTTGTTGTTGTTAAGTGCCGTCGAGTCAGTTCTGACCCACAGCGACCCTGTATAGGGTTTCTAAGGAGCATTCTGGCTGCACTTCTTCCAAAATGGATCTATTGGTTCTTTTGGCAGCCCATGGCACTTTCAATATTCTCCTCCAACACCATAACTCAAAGTCATCAATTCTTCTACCGTCTTTCTTATTCACTGTCCAGCTTTTGCATGCATATGAGGTTATTGAAAACACCATGGCTTGGGTCAGGTGCACCTTAGTCCTCAAGCTGACATCTTTGTTCTTCAACACTTTAATAAGGTCTTGTGCAGCAGATTTGCCTAATGTAATACATCATTTGATCTCTTGACTGCTGCTTCCATGAGTGTTGATAGTTGATCCAAGAAGAATGAAGTCCTTGACAACTTCAATGTTTTCTCCGTTGATAAGAATGTTGTTTATTGGTCCAGTGGTGAGGATTTTTGTTTTCTTTACATTGAGATGTAATCCATACCAAAGGCTGGAACAGACTATCAATTACTCATATGCAAATTCAAACTGAAGCTGAAGAAAATGAAAACAAGTACACGAGAGTCAAAATATGCCGGTTTTCCTAGGTATAGGCAATTCTAATGGCTGCCACTTGGTGTTTCCAACCTTAATAATAATTCTTACTACACATATCAGAGATTCAGTGTGGACATTCTGCCAATTATTGAGTAGATGAGTATATATATTCTAATTATGCATTCTGGAATGAGGAATTAACTACAGCATGGATTTAGAGATCGATGGAGCCAGCCTACTAAGACTGAGCTGTTGGTGTTAAGTGCTGTCTAGTCTGCATAGGGTTTCCAAGAAATGGCTGGTGAGTTTGAACTACTGACCTGTGGTTCAAACTGACTTTGAGACCCAGTTCTTACCCTCCAGCACCACACCGGGACTCAAGACTGAGCTAAGTCTCCAGTAATAACTTGATCTCAACTAGTGGGCCACAGTGATGCTTTGGGTCTCCTGAAATGAATGTCAATTCGTAGCCAGTGTCCAGTAACTCCCCAAAAGTCTGACTATTCCTTTTTTCCCATTGAATAGTCATACTCATAAAAGGCCATACACTGATCCTTTATAGAAGGCTGGGAGAAAGAGTGACAGTATACTAGGGTCCTTCCTCTTAGGAACCAGGTCTCTCTTTCATACAAGAGATTGTGGCCTATAAACTGGCTCAGGTCTGGGTACTGATGTAGGGAACATTGAGTATTCTGGTAATTCAATTTAAGCTGCTTTTTACTTCATCTAGAATTCTTCAACTTTTACAGATCAAGTAAATATGCAATAGATTACCCATCTGTTTTATTCCTAGGGACACTGTGCTGAAGTAGTCACTGCCGTAAGTCCATGGAAGTCAGACAATTCTGATTACTGCTTTAACTGCTGTCCATTATAGTAACAACACCTACCTTGTCACTGGTCAGTAAGTGCTTCCACTTGGCCTGTATAGGCTCTGAGCAGTCCCAATATAGTCAGCTGTTTTAATTCATTTAGGTTAGTTCCCACTGTCAAAACTGACTTATGGAAAATAGCAATCACAGCAGTTGTCAAGGATACTGGAACTCCCTTCATAAATGTGTTATTCACGAATGTAATAAAAGGTATGTCCACTCCATGTGGGGGTCTATACGTCTAACCTGATAAATCCACTCTAACCTGCTAGTTTCCCTAAGCCTTTGGATACCTTCTACAGTATACCAAGGCAGTTCTGGCATTTCAACTTGATTTAGTGCAGGCCACAGCTTAATCCATGCTTAAATATACCAACCAAGTAAACTATTAGATACTTTTCTAACCTCTTGAACTGAAACAGTGAATGAAGAATCTGTGCTTAGTGGGTCCATATCAATAAACTCAAACTGATACATCTTTCTGTTCCTTTCACTATTATTCTATACCCTTAATAGTCATTCCCACATATATTCTCCATGTTTCTGTTTGTATATATTAGGAAAATCAAACAGCTATGTGGAGTGTAATATACCTCTTCTGACGTTATACTTGCTACTTCACCTTTTGGGGCTCACTGAGACAAATTTAGTTATAAGTCTAGAAGCAAAAATGGATAGTGGGTGTGTGTCCTGGGACATTCAGCAATGTCTTGTAAGGTATCTACCCCCGGTGCTGTTCATTAGAATTTAGAGCTCAAAGCTTTCTAGTTATATCTGTCCATATGTCCCATCCCAAGTTTCAAGATTCCATTTTTTTCCCAAACAGTGCACTCACTTTAACATCAGATATCATTCAAGTTTGAGAATTCAGTTGTCATTGAATTCAGTCATTCTCGAAATGACTCTGGGTTGTTGGGGTTTTTTTTCCCCCACTATCAGTTGTTGCTACAAGAAATCAGGCTGTATCAGGACACAAGTGGCAACTTTCAAGGCTTGTATGTGACTCCTGAGTTGTGACCCTGAAGCTTTGAGTTCATCTCTTTCTTTCACCACTTTGTCAAATGAAGTAGGACCAATCAGCCAGCTTCTTATACTTCTCATTCTGTCAAAATTGTAGAAAAATATCAAATATATAAGCACCTAAAACATCTCAATGTAAAGAAAACAAAAATCCTCACCACTGGACCAATAAACAACATTCTTTTCAACGGAGAAAACATTGAAGTTGTCAAGGACTTCATTCTTCTTGGATCATCCAACACTCATGGAAGCAGCAGTCAAGAAGTCAAACGACGTATTGCTTTAGGCAAATTTATTGCACAAGACCTCTTTAAGTATTGAAGAGCAAAGATGTCAGCTTGAATACTAAGGTGTGCCTGACCCAAGCCATGGTATTTTCAGTTGCCTCATATGCATGTGAAAGCTGGACAGTGAATAAGAAAGACCATAGAAGAATTGATGCTTTTGAGTTATGGTGTTGGAGGAGAATATTGAAAGTGTCATGGACTGCCAAAAGAACTAATATATCCGTTTTGGAAGAAGTGCATCTAGAGTGCTCCTTGGAGGCCAAGATGTCCAAACTTCGTCTCTTATACTTTGGACATATTGTCAGGATGGACCAGTCACTGTAGAAGGACATCATGGAGGGTCAGAGAAAAAGAGGAAGACCTCCAACGAGATGGATTGGCCAAGTGGCAGCATGGCAACAGTAGTGAGGTTGGCCCAGGATCAGGCAGTGTTTCGTTCTGCTGTGCATAAGGTCGTTATGGGTCAGTATCGATTCAATAGCACCTAACAACAACAACAAAGCCTTGTCTTGCGTAAATATTCAGAGTTGGTGATATTTTATGTATTTCTATTGCTATCTCACGCCATCGATTAGCAACGTCCTTTTTTAGAACTGGAGCCAGAGTCATCAGCGACTTTAAGGAGTACCAATTCATAAAACTCATCCTTATAATTTTGGGCGACTCTTGGTACTAAATATCTTAGGCTGGATTCTCTGGAGGAACAAAGCCAGTGAAAGGTATATTTGTTGTTTGTTGTTGAATTGGTTCCAACTCATAATGAACCTATATAGGGTTTATTTATAGAGAGTTTATTTCAAGGAAATGGCTCACATAGTTGTGGAGGCTGGGAAGTCTCAAATCTGTGGGTCAGGTATCAGTCTGGAAGTTTCTCCTGACTCATGCCAGCTGGGGTTGACAAACCCAAAATCAGCAGGCCACGCTTCAGGCTTCTGGCTCATGTCTCAAGAACTGGATTTCAAAGGATGATGAGTTGGATGTAGGATCGAGAGAGACAATGCCTCACCAGAATATCCATGTGTATGGATGTAGGCAGTGTCTCAAAGAACACTCCTCTTACATCAGATCACAAACTGGAAGAGAATTACATAATACTGAGAATCATAGCCTAGCCATCAAAACATAACATTATCCATCACAGGAACATTCCTCTTTCATGCTATGAGTCGGAACCAAATTGACAGCACTTAACGACAACAACTACTCTATAATTATCACTGTGCAACATGCCGGTACTGTGCTCATATTTGTATAATTGACACTATCTTTTCATAGACATATCTTAATTTCCTTTTAATAGACACCCATATCTTATTTTCTTTTGTGTCTGTTTGTGTAAGAATACCTGCATGTTCTTGGCATATTGTCCTGACCAGTTTGAAACATGTTCTTAAGATCCTTTAATCATTACAATTCTGAGTAGTCAGAAAAATAACTATGGTAATTCACATGAAAAGACAATTATATCACATTGAAATACCTTCATTTCCTTTAGATTTGCAGCGTTCTATAATTTTCACTGGCTTCTTAAATTTCTTTTTTGAGATTTACTTGCATCTTGACTGCACAAAAAACCCAGCAAGTATATTGCTTAGCTGCTTTGGGTTGAGCCAAAGGTGTATGACACCATTCAGATGAAGCAGTGAAGGTACTACATTGTTGTTGTTAAGTGCCATTGAGTTGCTTCTGACTCATAGCGAACCTGTATAGGGTTCCTGAGGAGTGGCTGGTGAGTTTACACTGCCAACCTTGTATTTCAAACTGACCTTGTGATCCAGTGCTTATCTTAGAGCAACACACCAGGACTCCTACCTAGTGGAGGCAAATGATGATAAAATGGGACCTGGGCAGTCTGAAGAAAGACAAAGAAAGCGACTTTAGGGAGAAGATTCTGTTAATGGCTTGGCAGCCTGGGCAAGTGAAGGAAACCACATGCTGAAGTTTGTAGCCAAGAGATGCAGGTTCAGCACTCCCATTCTTTTAGAATGAACTGCATTCTCTGTCTGTCCCATTCTGACAGCTAAACTTGTCATATTTATATGGATGTTCTGGCAAAGCTCTCTCTCGATCCTGAGTAATCAGAAAAATAATTATGGCAATTCACATGAAAAGACAATGATACCACATTGAAATACCAAACTATGGTATTTTCAATAGCCTCATATGCACATGGAAGTTGGACAGTGAATAAGAAAGACCATAGAAGAATTGGTGCATTTGAGTTGTTGTATTGGAGAAGAATATTAAAAGTACCATGGATTGCCAAAAGAACAACTCAATTTGTGTTTGAAGAAATATAGCCAGAATGCTCCTTGGAAGCCAGGATGGCCAGACTTCGTCTCTCATACATCAAACATACAATCAGGAAGGACCCGTCCCAGGAGAAGGATATCATGTTTGGTAAGGTGGAGGGATGGAGAAAAAGATGAAGCTCTCCAATGAGATGAATTGGTACAGTGGCAGCAGCAGTGGGGTCAAGTGTAGCAAACATTGTGAGGTTGGCACAGGACCTGGCAGTGTTTCATTCTGTTGTGAATAGGATTTCTCTGAGTTGGTACCAAGTTGATGACACCTAACAGCAACAACAGCTTATAGTTCATATAGCCATATTTATATAATTCTTTTTTATGCTATCTCATTATGGATTTTTCCTGAAAATAATACTTAATGCAATTCTTTGCAGAATTATCTGAATTCCTAGACAAAGTATATATGGTAGCATAGTTTTTTGGATTAAGTGTTTGACTATAAATTGGAGCGATGTCTATTGTTGTTGTTAAGTGTCATTGAGTCAATTCTGACTCTTAGTGACCCTGGATAGGGTTCCCAAGGAGTAACTGATGGGTTTGAACTGCCAACCTTGTGATTAGCAGACCAGTACTTATCTTACAGAGCCATACCAAACGTTTAAGCCTTGCTATATATAAATTTGATCAAAGATACTCAGATCTTTGTCTCTAATGGAGTAACTGACAAATATTTTATGCCCAATAAAATATTTCATATTTAACAGAAAAAGTTATCCTTGCATCCTTTAGTCCTTCTTCCTAAGAACTGTTTTGATTTACTTACAGGGATCATTCTTAATATTACCTCACTAAAGCATTTAAATCAAGTTAAATTATTTCAGGACCTCAGATATGTGCCCTTTCTACCTGAAACTCCCTGTCCTTCCATTTTTTTTTTTTTACTTTTCTCTAAGTATCACTATCTTTGAAAGATTCAACTCTTCCATGAAACCTATGAGATGCCCTTAGCTAGAAGACATTCTTTCGTGCTTTAAACTCTTGAGGCATTCACACTTCCTACCTTATTATTTGGTACAGTTTCTCTTGTGTCTCAGATAATTAATCATTTAAAGCATCATTGTCTGAAGACAGATTTCTAATAGATTCAGATAAATATCTCTTGAAACTTCCATTTAAAAGATTTTTCCTTTAAAAGAGCAAATATTACACTTGGATAAATTAGATGCTATGTAGCCCAGACTCTGAAAAGATTGATAATTTATCAATATCTTTAATATTTATGTGAATATATCCTAAAGGACAAAATCTGTGATATGTAAGTCAGTTGTTGTTGTTGTTGTAAGGTGCCATTGAGTCAGTACTGACTGATAGCGATCCTATGCAAAACAGAATGAAATACTGCCTGGTCCTGGGCCAACCTCACATTGGTTGCCATGCTTCAGCTCATTCTAAGTCAGTAAACTTATGTTTTTATTCCTGGTTCTTTTCCCCTGGTGTGGTACTGTAGGATAAGCACTGGGCTGCAAGGTTGGTGGTTCAAACGTACTTGAAGGCACTTAATAACAATAACTATCACTAATGGACCTTGTGGGGCAAGTCATTTAATCTTTTTAATGTTCAGTTTCTACTTGCTAGTCAGGGAGATTTTATGAAAATATTTTGGAGGCAACAGTGAGGATCATTCCCACCCCCTCGGCACACAGGGTTGACAGGGATAGGCAACTTAGACATTGGCTACCTAAAAGCGGGAGGAGGGGAGCCTACAAAGGCAAGAAGTGACTGCCTTACAAGCTTTCAAGAGGGAGCTTAGTTCCAGAGGGTATGGGGGAAGGTAGAATCTCCACTGAGTGGTTTCCAATCTGTTGGGATGGGGCTGATAAAAGGAAATGGGCATAAGACTCTTGTGGTACAATAGTGAATAATTGCTATCAGGACTGACTGTGAGGGTCAGAAATGTAAAAGTAGATGTTTTGTAACAAAAGGAGGGGAGTGGTTGATTTTGCAGTCCAGGATCAGAGGTCTCTGGGACCATCAAGGGAGAAGAGCAGAGTGTGGGACCCTGTCCAGAGAAGAAGTGACGTCAGAGATGGAGGCAGAGATGATGACATGAAGTGATGGAGCAGTTGGGGACTCTGGACTCAGGGAGGGTGAGGGGCTGTGTGTTGACGGCCAGGGAGCCAGGCTTATGGGGTGTACCCTTTGGTTATTTGATGATGCATGGAAGGGATTGCAATCATTGCAATGAAATGAAATTTGATAGGGTCAATGTAAAGCTGATGTTCTCCCATGTAAACATAATTCACAATAAAAACTTAAAAACTATATATTAATAAAGTCTCGGAAACCCTATACAGGATCATTATGAGTCAGAACCTACTCAATGGCACTTAACAACACCACGAGAGTGGAGTCCTGGTGTGACACTGTAAGATAAGCACTGGGATGTTAATCACGAGGTTGGCAGTGCAAACCCACCAGCCACTCCTACAAAAGAGGTTGGGTATACATCAGAATTGAGTTGACGAACTTAACAACAGCAGCATAAAGAATAGTACCGTGGGTTCCTAGAAACAAATGAGAACGAAAACACAACATACCAAAATCTTTGGGACATGGCAAAAGCAGAGCTGAGAGGACAATTTATTGCAATAAATGCACACATCCAAAAAGAAGAAAGAACGAAAATCAACACATTAACACAACATCTCAAACAACTAAGTTTGGGTGGATGGGTGGAGCTGCAGGAAGAAATTTAGGCAGTTGGAATCAGATAGTCCTGGATTAGGAGCCTGGCTCTACTGTGTGATCTTCGGCAATGTTCTTAAACTTGCATATCTTTAGATTCCTTTACCTGTAAAGTAAGACGATGGGGAGCTTCAAAAAGTTTGTGGGTAAATGGAATTAAGGGATAATGGAATTTTTCCAGGAACTTTTGAAGGCCCAACATACTATCATCCACTTTAAGAGGTTGATAGAAGAATTAAATATCACAAAGTCGATAGCTCAAACCCACTAGCTGCTCCTTGGAAATCCTGTACAGGGTCACTATGAGTCAGAATCGACTGGACAGCACTTAACAAGAACAACAATTTGCATTTGAAAGATCCCTGATAGCGTAGTTGGTTATGAATTGGATTGCTAATCACAAATTCAGCAGTTCGTATCTACTAGCTGCTCCATGGGAGAAAGGTAAGGCATTTGGCTCCTGTAAAGATTTTCAGCCTTGAAAATCCTATACAGGGTCACTATGAGTCGAAACCAACACCATGGGACACACTCATCACCATGTACATTTGGAATTTAATAGAAACTTAATAAATATTAGTATATATAATCAATATTCCTTTCATGAAACCACATTCCCTATTCCTTCTCTTCTTAGGAACTGCTAATCCTTTGACGGGCATCTTTTTATTTTTAACTGGATTGAAACAATCTCCCATCACAGGGGTGAAACTCTAGAAACAGAACACACTCAAATTATCTTGGGCCATCACAAAATCTCAACTGTCTCTGGGTATGTGGGAAATGGTGGTGAGGGCAGCTTATCTCATCTGAGACTTCACTTCACCTTTTCTTCTCCAGCTCTTACTTAAGTACTACTCAACTGTCTAGTTTATCCCTTATTTCTTTCTAATGTGGGACTGTTCTTTCTTTTCCTGCTACTTTGGTGTTGCATTCTGCTCCTTAAATCTGTATCCAATACTTGCTGACGTTTGTCTTAAAAATCTGATACTTTGCTGCCTTGCCCCCAAGTTTCCACTACTTGTCTGTCAGTTTGTTGTACTGAGGTACATTGTGTGTTACTGTCAAGAGGAAAGCTATGGCATTGCTGTTATGAATAGTAGCATGGGCACCCTTGGTGGACAGTTTTCAGCAGAGCTTCCAGACTAAGACAGACTGGAAAGAAAGACCTGGTGATCTACTTCTGAAAAACAAAACAAACAAACAAAATTTTCCAGTCAGAACCTTACAGATAGCAGTGGAACATGGTCGGCTATAGTGCAGGGAAGTTTGTTTCTCAGGTTGGAAGGTACTCAAGTCCGACAGGGAAAAAACTGCCTCCTCAGAGTAGAGTCAACCTTAGTAATGTGGATGGAATAAAGCTTTTGGGACCTTTGGCTGCTGATATGACACAACCAAAATGAGAAGAAACATTTGCAAACATCCATTAATAATTAGAATGTGGAGTGTATGAGGTATGAATAAAAAAAAAAATGGAAAGATGTCAAAAATGAAATGGAGCACTTGAACATTGATATTTTGAGGCATCAGTGAACTGAATGTGAACTAGTATTTGTCATTTTAAAACAGAAAACAACATGTTCTACCATGCTGGGAATGATAAATTGAAGAGGAACAATATATTCATTGTTAAGAGAACACTTCAAGATCTGTCCTAAAATGCAGCGAGGAAGACCAAGGAGCCCTGATGTCACTATAGGATAAGAACTGAACTGCTAACTGCAAGGTCAGCAGTTCAAACCACCAGGTGCTCGCAGGAGGAAAATAAGGCTGTCGTCTCCTGTAAAGATGTGCAGCCTTGGAAACCCTACATAGGGTCACTGTGAGTCAGAATCAACTTGATGGCAGTGGGTTGTTTTTTTTTTTTTCAAGGAAGACCAGTTAATATAACTATTATTCAAATTTATGCACCAAGAACTAATACCAAAGGTGAAGAAATACAAGGTTTTTACCAACTTCTCCAGTCAGAAATTGATGAAATATGAAATCAGGATACATTATTGATCATTACTGATGATTGGAATGTAGTAGTTAGAAGCAAAGAGGAAGGACTGGTGGTTGGAAAATATGATTTTGGTGATAGAGATGATGATGGTGATTGCTGATACAATTTGTCAAGAACAATAATTTAATCACTGCAAATACCCTTTTTCAACAACATAAATGGTGACTAGTCACATGGACCTTGCCGAATGGAATGCACAAGTATCAAATTGACAACATCTGTGGAAAGAGACAATGGTGAAGCCCAGTATCATCAGTCAGAGCAAAACCAGGAGCTGACTGTGGAACAGACCACCAATTGCTCACATGCAAGTTCAAATTGAAGATGAAGAAAATTCAAATAAGTCCACGGGAGTCAAAATATGACCTTGAGTTGATCCCACCTGCATTTAGACATTCTCAAGAATAGATTTAATGTATTGAACATGAATGACCAACATACATAAAGAAAGCAAAAGGTCATTAAAAAGACAGAAAAGGGGGGAAAAAAAGACCAAAATAGATGACAGCAGAGACTCTGAAACTTGCTTTTGAACATATAGTAGCTAAAGTGAACAGAAGAAATTATGAAATTAAAGAGTTGAACAGAAGATTTTAAAAGGCAGCTTAAGAAGACAAAGTAAAATATTTTAATGGGATGTGCAAAGACCTGAATTTAGAAAGTCAAAAGGGAGAACACACTCAGAATTTCTCAAATTGAAATAACTGAAGAAAAATTTCAAGATTTACGTTGTAATATTGAAAGATTTTATAGGCAAAATGCCATTACTGAATGATGCAAGAAGTAACAAAATAAGATGAAAGGAATACATAGAGTCACAGTACCAAAAGAATAGGTTGGTGTTTAATCATTTCAACGTAGCATATGATCAAGAACTGATTGTATATAAGGAAGAAGTCCAAGTTACACTTAAAGCATTAGCAATAATAATAATAATAATAATAATAATAATAATAAGGCTTCAGAAATTGATGGAATACTTAATTGAGATGTTTCAACAAATTGATTCAATGTTGAAAGTGCTCACTTGTCCAAAAGATATTTAGAATGCAGATACCTGGCCAACCTATTGGAAGAGATGCATAAACATGGGCATTCCAAATGCAAAAAGCACCAAACAATATCATTAATATCTCATAAAAAAAATTATGTTGAAGATCATTCAAAAGCAGTTGCAACAGTACACCGACATACTGCCAGAAATTCAAGCCAGATTCAGAAGAGGATGTGGCACTAAGGATCTCATTGCTGATGTCAGATGAATCTTGACCGAAAGCAGATAATACCAGAAAGATGTTTTCTTGTGCTTTCTTGACTTTGCAAAGGCATTTAGCTGTGTGGATCATAACAAACTATGGATAACATTGCAAAGAAGAGGAATTCTGTAACACTTACTTGTGCTCATGAGGAAACTATACATAGAACAAGAGGCAGTCATTCTAACAGAACAAGGAGATACTGAATGGTTTAAAATTAGGAAAGGTGTGTGTCAGGGTTGCATCCTTTTATTATACATATTCAATCTGTATAATATTCTGAGCAAATATTCTGAGAAACTGGATTATATGAAGATGAACATGGCTTTGTTAAGATTGGAGGAACACTTTTTAACCATCTGTGATATGCAGATGGCACACCTTGCTTTTTTAAAGTGAAGAGGACTTGAAGCACTTACTGGTGAATATCAAAGACTACTTTGATTACATCTCAAAATAAAGAAAACAAAAATTCTCACAACTGGGCCAATAAGCAATATGATGATAAATGGAGAAAAGATGAAAAGAGTTAAGAATCTCATTTTTCTTAGATCCACTATCAATGTGCATCGAAGCAGCAGTCAAAAAAGTAGATGATCTACTGCTTTGGACAAGGAGCTTTGGTAATGTAGTGGTTACAAATCGGGCTGCGAACCGCAAGGTCAGCAGTTCGGAACAACCAGCTGCTCCGCAGGACAAAGAGGAGGCTTTCTGCTCCCGTAAAGATTTACAGCCTCGGATACCCTGTTCAGGGTTGCTATGGGTTGGAACCGACTTGATGGCACTTAACAACAACTGCATTGGACAAGTCTACTGTAAAAGACCTCTTTAAAGTGTTAAAAAGCAAAGATATCATCTTGAAGACCAAGGTGGACCTGACCCAATCCATGTTATTTCCAATCACTTCAGATGCATGTGAAAGCTGGGCAGTGAATAAGGAAGATGAGAGAAAAATTGATGCGTTTGAATTATGGTGTTGGCAAAACATATTGACTATACCACTAAGAACACTGAACAAATAGGGATCGCGAGGCATAGTCTGAAGAGGGGAAATAATACTAAGATGCTTGACTGTCTTATGAATATTGGTTTTCCTTGCCTACTATAGTAAAATAGACATGAGTGGGATAGAAAGGAATGTTGAGAAACATGATTACAGAAAGCATGTAAGCCCTTCTTCAGCCTATAACTGATTGGAATACCTAATGGGGGTTCTAGAACTTGCTCAGTGAAGGAGGCTCCCTGCAGAGCCTTCATATTATCCTGATCATCATCCAGAATCTTCTGAGGTGGGACATTCCCACTAGCAAAGATATGCAGATCAGCCTGGAACAGTTAGAACAACAGAAGATACATCTTCAAAGAAAGATCAGCAGGAAAAACCCAAAACAAAAATGGCAGTATGATCAGCTACTACAAAAATAAGCAAGTGCCTTCAGGACAAACTTCCCTCTAAGACTGAAACTCAAAGGGAACACATGAGCAGGTATGTAAGCTTGCTGGCGACCACATTGGTCTACTGATGAGTGGAAGAAAGGGAAAGGCAGAATTAAGAAATGAGCTGAGTTCAACCACGTTCCATAGACTCCTGTTGACCTGGAGATGAGAGAGAGAAAAGGAAGGGCTGATTGGTCCAAAATGTGGTGAGACCTGGGGACTCCTGAGACCATGGACAAGGACATAGCCACAGAGGGGTAGAGCTGAGAGTGAAGCATCCATCTGACAAGAAGTGAGGGGAGATGCGCAAGAACACCCAAACATTGCATTGCCATCCATCTTCTCTCCCTAAAAACACTCACAGAGGATTTCCCACATTTAGATAAATATTCCAAGGATATTTCCAGTTTCTTAAGTTCTTGTCCTTTGCTGCTCAAATACTTTCTTTTCAGATATTTTACTCAGAACTTTCTTATTCCTACCCACAAGCCATCACATACCTTAGCCAGACAGTTCCGGAATTTCTGCTCTATTGACTCTGATAGAGGTCCCCAAAAGGACAATGTGCTCCTTGAAGGTAAATTCTATAGCATAGTGTTCATTTATTCATATCTAGGTCTTAGTCCTAGATATGAATAGAGTCAATGAACAAAAAATGTTGGTGAATGAAATAGATGATATCAAAAGAAACATAAGTATCATTATATACTTTTTTTATCTCCGAAGTCACCTGGAACTCTCCCACACCACATCTAGCTCCCTACCTTGGATTCCTACCCTTTAAGAATGTATCCTTGGACAGTATAAGCAGAATCCTCCACTTTTGCTGTTCCAACCTCTCCAATCTGAACTTTTGGGTTTCACTATCATGGCCTTCCTCCAGAGGAGTACCCAGTATGAAGGGTTAGTAGAAAATGAATGTAGCTGAGTTGATCTGATCTAGCAGGGTTTACATTAGGTCAGGAAGAGCCTTGAAATCTAAGTGGGGAAGTTTAGATTGTTAGGCAAAAAGGAAATGGATTAAAGCTTTCTGAGCAAAAGAGGTGGTTCTTGGTGTAGGGATAGAATAAAAAGTGGGTAAAAGGAAGATTACTATGATAGTGACAGACCCAGGAAGCTAGACTCAGGAAAGCCAATGTGCAGGCTCTTGTGTATGTCAAGGAAAGGGATAAGAAGACCTTGGATGATAGTCTAAAAATTGGGAGAAGGGGAGCAAAATTCAAAGTAAACATTTGACATGATTTTTAAATTAACAAAATATACAGAATAATGTTTTACTAAAAGTAATACAGAAATGGCTACAAGCATACATTGACAGAGAACTTCCACAGGTTCAAGCTGGATTCAGAAGAGGACATGGAATGAGGTATATTGTTGCTGATGTCAGATGGATCTTGGTTGAAAACAGAGAATATCAGAAAGATGTTTAGCTGTGTTTACTGACTACGCAAAGGCTTTCAATTGTGTGGATCATGACAAGCTGTGGACAACATTGTGAAATATGAGTATTCCGGAACACTTAATTGTGCTCATGAGGAATCTGTACCTGGACCAAGAAGCAGTTGTTCAAACAGAACATGAGAACACTGGTTTAAAATTAAGAAAGATGTGTGACAGGGTTGTATTCATTTCACCATACTTATTCAACCTGCATGCTGAGCAAATAATCTGAGTAGCTGGGTTAAATGACGAAAAATGTGACATCAGGATTGGAGGAAGACTCATTAACAACCTGCGATATGCAGATGATACAACCTTGCTTGCTGGAAGTGAAGAGGACTTAAAACATTTACTGTATGGATTACATCTCAATGTAAAGAGAACAAAAATCCTCACTACTGGACCAATAAACAACATTCTTATCAATGGAGAAAAGATTAAAGTTGTCAAGTTCTTGGATCAACTATCAATGCTCATGGAAGCAGCAGTCAAGAAATCAAACGATGTATTGCATTAGGAAAATCTGCTGCAGACCTTTTTAAAGTGTTGAAGAGCTAAGATGTCACCTTCTGTACTAAGGTGTGCCTGACCCAAGCCATGGTGTTTTCAATAACCTCATATGTATGTGAAAGCTGGACAGTGAGTGAGGAAGACTGTAGAAGAATTGATGCCTTTGAGTTAC
This sequence comes from Chrysochloris asiatica, assembly GCF_000296735.1. Taxonomy (NCBI): domain Eukaryota; kingdom Metazoa; phylum Chordata; class Mammalia; order Afrosoricida; family Chrysochloridae; genus Chrysochloris; species Chrysochloris asiatica. Next base: position 14,904,751 of record NW_006408528.1, on the reverse strand, counting down.
GGTGTTGGAGGAGAATACTGAAAGTGCCATGGGCTGCCAAAAGAACCAATAGATCTGTTTTGGAAGAAGTGCAGACAGAGTGTTCCTTGGAGGCCGGGATGGACAAACTTTATCTCTCATGCTTCGGACATATTGTCAGGAGGGACCAGTTGCTGGAGAAGGATATCTTGTTTGGTAGGGTGGAGGGTCAGAGAAAACGAGAAAGACCCCGGCGAGATGAATTGGCAAAGTGGCAGCATCACTGGGCTCAAGTGTGGCAACAATAGTAAGGTTGGCCCAGGATCAGGCAGTGTTTCGCTCTGCTGTGCATAAGATCGTTATGAGTCAGTACCGACTCGATGGCACCTAACAACAGCAACAGAATAATGAGAAGAACTAAGAAGTATACAGATATCTGTCATAGCTTTAAGCACTTTACATAAATTAGCCCATTTTGTGACTTTGTAGGATAAACACTGGACTGCAAACCATGAGGCTGGTGGTTCAAACCCACCAGCAGCTCCTACAAAACTCTATACAGGGTTGCTATAAGTCAGAACCAAGTCATTGTCACTAACAATAACAAATAAGCCTCTGGGGAAGGTAATATTGTTACCACCATTTACAAACCATGAAACAGACGCACAAGGCAGAACTTCTAACCAGGTTTTCAGTTTGAAGTATATAAAAAAAGAAAAAGAAAATGGTGCAGTCAATAACAGATAAAAGGAAGATGGATGGCAAAAGAGATGGCTCATAGTGACTCTCTATAGGGTTCCCGAGGTTGTAAATCTTTACTGGAACAGAATGCCTCGTCTTTCTCCCATGGAGTGTCTGTAGCTTCAAACTGCTGATCTTGTAGTTAGCAGCCGGACTCATAACCCACTACACTACCAGAGCTCTTTAAGACTATACAGTAAGTATATTCAATTAATTGCAACCCTATGTACAACAGAATGAAACAGTGTCCTGGTTCTGGCCTCCCTCAAAGTTCTTGTTACACTTCTACCTTACAGGGCTGTCTGCTGTGAGGATCCAATGAGTTAATCCACAGAAAGGATTTACTAGCTTGGCACATAGGAAGTACATGCTAGTTACATTATTGCTAATATTTTGCCGATAAAAGCAGCTGCTGCATCTTAGAGCTTTATTTGCCCTTGTTCCTTGGTGCTTGGCCCAGGATTGATTGCATCCCACTGAACAACACTCCACACCCAACGGGTACAGCTGCCACATCCTTTGAACCCTTGCTCTAGTGTTATGTGTGCGGTTTTGTCCTTTTCTTCCTTTCTTGCCGTTCTCCCTCCCTTCTTTTTTCCCTCTTCCTCTCTACCCTCTCCCTCCTTTCTTCCTTCTCTCTGATTCTCCTTTCTCCTGATTTCTGCCTTGCCTTCTTTCTTCTATACCTCTTCCTTCATTCACTACAAATCTGTTTTACATCAGTACACTCTGTCCTCCCCTCCATTCTTCTGCCGTTCCTTCCTGCTCTCATTCCCAGAGCAAGAGTTCTGGAAGGGAAGGGCCTGTCATGTCACCAGGAAGAAGCACATCTTTCACATCTCACCTCCTGGATAGAATTTTGCTCTCTCAAACAGCACCTGCTTTAGAGATCAGCAATCTTTTATCAAAAACTATTGGTTGTTCAAGTTGATTGGAAATGTTGTTTTAGCACCTTAACCCAAATGTGGGTTACACCAGCAACGCCTATTGCTTTAGAAAACACTGCCTTGTCATATCAGCAATCATGCACTAACCATAAAATTGACCATAACCAGTTGTCTTGCATTCTGCTTCTAGGAGCATCAATGAAATAATGTTTGTGTCAATGGTCAATAAAGTTCAAACTCTAATGATGATGAGAATGTAAGAAGGAATGGAAACATTCTTGACCCTTTATCATATAAGGTGCATTTGTCTTTTTAATAAAATAGCACTTTCTTGTGTTTTTAATGAAAGTTTACACAGAAAATTAGGTTTGCATTCAACAGTTTGTAAGCAAATTGTTCAGTGACATTGGTTGTATTCTTCACAATGAGTGAAGATTCTCATAATTTCTGTTCTGATTGTTTTCTTTTCCGATAATCTAGTTTCCCTGATCCCTTACCTTCTCTTTATTTTAAAGTAATTACCGACCATTTGGTCTCATATAAATAATTTTTTAAAGGAATGCAGTACTTATGGGTAATATTTTTAGTTTTGTGAGCCAATCTGTTATATAGTTACAAGGTGACCTCAGGGGATAATTTTGGTTCAAGGTTTAAATAGTGTCTCAGAGTAGTCAGTAGTCTTGGGGAATCCTGTAACTTCAACCTTTCAAGTAATACTGGATTTTTAAAGAATTTTTTTACACATTTTTCTCCCACTCTATGAGGATCCATAGACTATTGCCCTGATTAGTACACTGTGTAGTGGTAGCTTTTGATCTCGGGGTGGATGAGGCCATGATTCATGCAGGCAGTAATATCCTATAGACTAGTTTCCTTCATTCTCTTTTGCTCTGTGTAAATACATACCAACAGTTATATTTTATCTGGCTGCTCACAAGCTTTTAAGACTCCAGACACTACTTACCAGACTAGAATGTAGATTATAAACTTTATGAGCTACATTATGATAATTGACAGAGTTGTCCCAGGAGACTATGGTACTAAGTCTTCAAACCTCGAAAACCATTCCTGCAAGGTGCTTGGTTATGTCCAAGAAATATCTGTAATTGTTCCCCTATGTACTTTATTATATACTAGTTTCCTCCAGTAGCTGAAAATAGAATATTCTTATGAGACTTTTTGTAAGCCAAAATGGTGCAAAGCAAAGTAACCATTACCATTAATTTATATGAGAAAAATATTTAATGTTCTTAGACCCCAAAAATAACCTACCAAATTGTACCAAGTAACATAGAAAGCTTTAAATAGCACTAGCATATATAGTGTTCACAGACACCGTTCAAAGCTGTCATGGCTAGATGCTAAGATGCTGAGTGTAGTTCCTGAGATAGAAAGTTGGTGAGTCATTCTCACTACTCTTTAACGACTCGCTGCAAAACAAAATCTGAACCCCAGTTTTGATATTTTCCCTTTTTTGTAGAAATAAATATCCTCTTTGGATTTCTTTTGGTTAGTGAAAATAAGTGCTAATGTAGGTGTTTCCTAAAAGCAAAGTGGCATAAAGTGAACCTTTGAAAAGTGGAGTAAACCTGTATGTCAATATATATTCATGCACACATATACGTGAGTCGTGGCACTGTGGGTTATGTGTTGGGCTGCTAACTGCAAGATCAGTTGTTCAAATCCACCAAGTGCTTTGAAGAAGAAAGATGAGTTATCTGTTTCCATAAAAATTTATAGTCTTGACAACATGGTCAACTGGCATAACAACAACAAAAATGTTCAACATCCTACTTTTGTGAGTATAATCTGGAATCTTAAAATCTCATGAACGGCCATATAAGGTGTAACTATTGGTTTCTCCCTGTGTGGAGGAAAGAAGAGTGATGAAAATTGGTTCCAAGAATTCCAGTGGGCTAATGGAATACATGAATATCAGTCTCCATGACCTTGAGACTAGAACTAGATGGTACCCAGCTACCACAACCAACTGTTCAGAAAGGAATCACATTAAAAGCTTCTGAATAGAGTGGGAGAAAATTTGGAACAAAACTAAAAATTATGTAACAGGTTCTGCATTAACACAATGAAGTGTTCTGGAATTCCCATTCTTTGCAATGTTAATCCATAGTTTGTCATGATCCACCCTATGCTTTTTCTTAGTCAAGAAACACAAGTACACATCGTTCTCTGCTTTCAGCAAGAGCCATCTGATGTCAGCAATGATATCCCTCATTCCATGTTCTTGAATTTGTCAATATACTGCTATAATTGTTTTTTAAATTATATTCAACAAAAGTTTACTTACATGTGATATTAATGGTATTGTTAGATAATTTCCACATTTTGCAGGGTCACCTTTCTTTGGAATAGGAACAAATATATATCTCTTCTAGTCAGTTGGCCAGGTAGCTGTCTTCCAAATTTTTGGCATAAACAAATGAGTGCTTTCAAGCAGAGCATCAGTTTGTTGAAACATTTCAATTGGTATTCTACCAATTCCTGGACCTTTGAAGAAATATTTTGCCAGCACCTTCAATGCAGCTTAGGCTTCTTCCTTCACTACTGTTTGTTCTTGATCATATGCTATCTCTTGAAATGATTGACCATTAATCAATTCCTTTTGGTATATATACAAACATATAAGGGAGTGTGGTGGCTCCACACCATAAACACTGGACTTTAAACGACCACAAGATCCACTGTTTGAGCCACCAGCCACTCTGTGGAAGAAAGATGAGGCTTTATGTTCCCACAAAGATTTAAAGCCTCAGAACACTACATGGGATCATTATAAGTTGGAACTTACCTGACAGCACTTAACAACTACAAACACATGTGAAAACTCACATATACTAGTTAGTATGGTGCTGTAACATAATGCACTGGAATGCAAGGTCGGTTTGAAAGGCAAGGCCAGCAGTTCAAACCCACCAGCTGCTCCACGGAAACTCTTTATAGCAACAACAACAACAGAACCTATACACATACGAGGGGGCTTCAAAAGTTCATGAAAAAAATGGAGTTAAAAGATAATGGAGGAGGAGGCAGGGCTTGATGGCGGATAGAGTAGAGGTGCAGTGAAGTTTGTGGTCAGCAATACCACAGAATACCAGGCAAAACAGGTTCAGGGCAGAGCTCTCAAACTCTGAACCACATAGGCTCCGCAGCCCAGAGCTGACAACTTGGGCGAGACCAAATGGCAAGACCAAATAGGGAAACAGACCCACCACTGAATAATGCCACGGAACCTCAGAGTAAAGGTGGACAATACACTTTGTCGGTTTTGCTTTATTCTGATTTTCTTTCTTTCTTTTTTGGTGGTATCTGTTCATTGGCCCCTCACTGTTTGCACACCTCCATTCTAGTGACTAGATGGGGTACCTGAGTGAGTGGACACTTCCCACTCCCACTACTGGTGGGTTCTTCTGCCATACATGTGCACAGATATTCTCAGCCCAAGAGCAGGCCCTGAACTGTTTTTTAATAGGGAAAAGGCCAGAACAAGGGGTGTGGAGAGGGAAAGAGAGTTTAAAAACAAAACAGGCTGAAAATTAAATTAAATCCTGAGGTATAACATAATAACCAACAGTGGCATCTTGAAATCTATCAGGCAGCTTTGAAGTCAAGAAAATGAAAGAGGACATTAAAGTCACACTCATATTAGGCTACAGATTTTTTTTCTTCTTCTTCTTTCCCTCCTCTCCCTTTTCTGCAATTATAGACTACAGTATCCAGTCTAGTTTTGTTGTTGTTGTTGTTTTAGTGGGTTTTTTTGTTGTTGTTGTTTCTTGTTATTTTTTATTTTTGCTGTTGCTGTTTTGCTGTTTAATGCCCCCCCCCCCTTTACCTTTTGGGAACTCTTTCTTTCTCTATATTACCCAAGAAGAGACAGCAATTGCTGCCATATAGTCAAGCTACAATCATACTCTATAAAACACCAGCATTCAGGTAAAACCAATACCAACTGCCATACACCAGGAAGACAGACAACACCTGTGAAAATTACTCTGAGTTAAGCAATAAGAAGAGTGAAAAGAGAAGCCCACATCCTGATCACATCTACCTGGAGGCAATCAGGAAGCATAAAAAATACCAAAACACACACCCAATTAATATTAAGGCCACAGATAAAGACTAAACATGTACAAGAAACAAAAACAGGTGACCATATCAGCACATGTCCAGAAACAAGATAAAATGTCTGAGACAAATGACCTAGAGGTAGATCTAGATTACATTCTAGAAGGAGGGCAGGCCTTGGAAATGCCTGAGAAGGAATTCAGAAAAAATGATTATAAAATGTTTCAAAACACTTTACAATGGAGTTGAGAAAAATAAGGAAGAAGTCAGGAAAGTGCTACAGAAACAATCAGATAAGATAGATACAGCATTGGAAACAATTCAAAACCGACAGAAAGAGGTTCAAATGATCAATAATAGAATATCAGAAATAGACAATACTCTGAAAGGGCAAAGGAGTAGAATAGAAGAGATGGAAGGCAGAACTAGTGATCTGGAACACAAATCTCTCAATTTCACTAAGATAGAAAAGCAAACAGAAAAAAGGATAAAAAAATCTGAAGAAGGTCTAAGATTCATGTTGGACAACATGAAGAGGAATAACTTAAGAATTATTGGCATTCCAGAACAGAAAGAATCACACAAGTCTACAGAAGAAATAATTGAAGAACTGCAGGAAGAAAATTTCTCCAACATCTGAAAAGTGAAAAGATAAACATTCAAGAAGCTCAATGAACCCCAGAAAGGATAGCCCCCAAAAGAAAATCACTGTTCTCCAAAATCAAAGATAAGGAGAGAATCCTGAAAGGAGCTAGGAAAAAGAGAAATGTTACATACAAAGGCAAGCAAGTCAGATTAAGCTTGGATCTCTCAGCAGAAACCACGCAAGCAAGAATACAATGGGGAGACATATATAAAACCCTGAATCCTCTACCCAGCAAAGCTGTCAATCAAATACGATGGTGTAATCAAAACATTCCAGGATAAACAGAAGCTAAGGGATTTTTTCAAAGCCAACCCTGTGCTACAAAACATCCTAAAGGAAATTCTGTGGACTGAGAGCCAACAAGAACAGACAACAACCAGAGATTGACATATGTGGCAGCACCTCCCAGAACTAAATCAACAGAAGGAAGAGTCAAGAACAGAACAAAACTAGGAGAACAAACTCAGAGAATCTGGGAGGCCAGTCTATGATCAAAACAATTACAATGTAAAAGAAGGTAAACATGTAGGAGCAGAGATCCAGATGGTGAGAAGATAGGGTAGATTACAGGATAAAATAGACTGCACTAAATGGAGGAAAATTTAATGGAATATAAGATAACCTTAAAGAAAATTAACACTTCACAACATACCAAGAAAATGAAAATCCAAGAAGAACATGGAAACATAAAAACGATGAGGAAACTCACAAGAAAGAACACAAAAAGCATGAACTCAGCAAAAGAAGACACACAGAACAAACAAAGCAGCAACACCACAAAAAAACAAACACAAAGGCAGCAATTATTCTATGCCTATTGATAATTACACTGAATGCAAATGCATTAAATGAAACAGTTAAGAGACGGAGGGTGGCAGAATGGATATGAAAACAAGATCCTTCAATATGCTGTCTGCAAGAGACACATCTTACACACAGAGACAAAAACAGACTAAAAGTCAAAGGATGGAAAAAAATAAACCAAGTTAATTGCAATAAAAAATGAACAGAAGTGGCAGTACTAATCACTGATAAAATAAACTTTAAGACAAAAACCAGCATATGAAATAAAGATGGACATTATTTCATGATTAAAGTGCCAATTGAACAAGATGACATAACCATAATAAATATCTATGCTCCCAATGAAAAAGCTCCAAAATATATAAAGCAAACTCTAATAGATTTGAAGAAAGAAATAGACGAATCTACAATAATAGTGGGTGATTTTAATACACCTCTTTCAAAAACAGATAGAACAACCAGAAAGAAGCTTGACAAAGACACAGAAGAACTAAACAACACAATCAGCCAACTGGATGGACCTCATAGATGTGTATAGAGAGTTCAACCCAACAACAGCACAATACACATTCTTTTCCAGTGCACGTAGAACATTCTCCAGAATAGACCATGTGTTAGGCCACAAAACAAACCTCCATAAATTTACAAATATCAAAATACTACAAAGCATCTTCTCAGATCACAATGCTATCAAATTAGAACTCAACAATAGGAAGACCAAGGAAACAAAGTCAAATACATGGAAACTGAATAACATCCTGCTGAAAAGCGACTGGGTAGTAGAAGAAATTAAATGTGAACTCACAAAGTTCCTAGAAATAAATGAGAAAGAAAACACAACATACCAAAATCTATGGGACATGGCAAAAGCGGTGCTGAGAGGACAATTTATTGCAATAAAAGCACACATCCAAAAAGAAGAAAGAACCAAAATTAACACATTAACATAGCATCTACAATAATTAGAAACAGACCACCAGAGGGAACCTACAGCCATCAAAAGAAAAGAAATAATAGAGATTACAGCAGTAATAAATGAAATAGAAAACAGAAAAACTATAGAAAGAATCAACAGGACAAGCAGCTGTTTCTTTGAAAGGATTAACAAAATTGACAGATCACTGGCAAAACTAACAAAAGAAAAGAGGGAGAAGACACAAATAACACGCATTAGAAACCACATGGGCAATGTCACAACGGAAAAAAAGGAAACCAAAAGTATAATAACAGAATACTATGAGAAGTTTTACTCCAACAAATTGAAAACTTAGAAGAGAAGGATACATTTTTAGAAAAACACTACCTACCTAAACTTACACAGAGTGAAGCAGAAAACCTGAACAGACCCATAACAAAAAAAGAAATTGATCAGGTCATCAAAAAACTCCCAATCAAAAGAACTCTAGGCCCAGATGGTTTCACTGGTGAATTCTACCAAACGTTCAGGGAAGAGCTGTCACAAATTCTACTCAAATTATTCCAGAATATAGAGGAGGATGGGAAACTGTCTAATACATTTCATGAAGCAAGCATAACCCTCATGCCAAAACCAGGAAAGGACGTCACTAACAAAGAAAATTATAGACCAATATCCCTTATGAGCATTGATGCAAAAATTCTCAACAAAATCCTAGCCAACAGAATCCAGCAGCACATCAGAAAGATAATACATCATGATCCAGAGGGAATCATATCAGGGATGCAAGGATGGTTCAACATTAGAAAAATAATGTAATCCACAGTACAAATAAAAAAAAGAAAGAACCACATGATCATATCGATTGATGCAGAAAAGACATTCGACAAAATCCAACATCCATTCCTGATAAAAATGCTCAACAAAGTAGGAATTGAAAGGAAATTCCTCAACATAATTAAGAGCATATATACAAAACTAACAGCCTACATTACTCTCAATGTAAAGAGAAACTGAAAGCCTTCCTCTGCAAACAGGAACCAGACAAGGATGCCCTTTGTCACCACTTCTATTCAATATTGTGCTGGAAGTCTTAGCAAGAGCTATACGACAAGACAGGGAAATTAAAGGTATCCAAATTGACAAAGAGGAAGTAAAACTCTCTCTATTTGCAGATGATATGATCCTATAGAAAACCCCAAAGACTCAGAAAAAAAGCTACTAGACTTCATTGGAAGATTCAGCAAAGTGGCAGGATATAAGATCAACATATAAAAATTAGTTGGATTCCTCTAAACCAAAAACAACAGCGCTGAAAAAGTACATTGGGAAAGCAATACTACTTACAATAGCCCCCCAAAGGATGAAATATGTAGGAATAAATGTAACCAAAGAAACAAAGGACCTATACAAAGAAAACTACAAAAGACTACTACAAGAAACCAAAAGAGACCTACAAAAATGGAAGAATATACCATGCTCCTGGATAGGAAGTCTTAACATTGTGGAAAATGTCAATACCGCCCAAGACAATTTACATATACAATGCAATTCCAATCCAGATTCCAATGACATTCTTCAAAGAGATGGAAAAAAAAATTACAAACTTTACATGAAAAGGAAAGAGACCCAGGATAAGCAAAGCACTGCTTAAGAAGAAGAATAAGGTTGGAAACCTCTCACTCCCCAAAATCAAAATTTATTACATGGCTACAGTGGCCAAATGCACTTAACAACAACAGTGGCCAAAACAGCCTGGTACTAGTACAGTGAAAGATACATTGATCAATGGAAGAGAATCGAGAATCCAGAAATTAACCCATCTTCATACAGCCAATTGATTTTTTACAAAGTACCTAAATATACCGCATAGGGAAGGGATAGTCTCTTCAACAGATGGTGCTGGCAGAACTGGAAAGCAATATGCAAAATATTGAAATAAGACCTTTACCTCACTCACGCTTTATACAAAAACCAATTCAGCATGGATTAATGACCTAAATGTGAATTCCAGAATTATGAAGGCCATCAATGAAAAAATATGGACAAATGTGAGGGCACTAATGCAGGTAATACACAGACTACCAAACATTTTGAATACTACACAAACAAAAGTAAACAAAATAGATGATTGGGACATACTAAAAATTAAAATGTATGTGCATCAAAAGACTTCACCAGAAGAGTGAAAAAGGAACCCACAGAATTGGAAAAAATCTTTTGCAATGACACATCAGAAAAGGGACTCATTTCTAAAATATATAGGAAACTACAACACCTCTACAAGAAAAATACAAATAACCCAATTAAAAAATGGGCACAGGACATGAACAGACACTTTACCAAGGAGGAGATCCGTGCAGCCAACAAACATATGAAGAAATGTTGACCATCACTAGCCATTGTCATTGTTAAGTGCCATCGAGTTAGTTCGGAACCATAGCGACCCTGTCTAGGGTTTCTGAGGAGCAGCTGGTGAGGTTGAACTGCTGATCTTGCAGTTCAAAAGGCTTTGCAGTCTGGCACATTAACCCATAGCACTACACCAGGACTCCATTGTTGTTGTTGTTGTTGTTAAGTGCCGTCGAGTCGGTTCCGACCCATAGCGACCCTGTACAAGGTTTCCGAGGGTGTAAATCTTTACGGGAGTAGAAAGCCTCATCTTTCTCCCGTGGAGCAGCTGGTAGTTTCGAACTGCTGACCTTCAGGTTCGCAGCCTGATTCGTAACCACTACGCTACCAGAGCTCCTTAGGACTCCATTAGAGAGATGCAAATCAAAACAACAATGAGATATCATCTCACACCAGCAATAACAGCAAAGATCAAAGAAGTAGAGGACAATAAATGCTGGTGAGGATGCAGAAAGACTGGGACCTTCCTATATTGTTGGTGGGACTGCAAAATGGTCCAACCACTCTGGAAAGCAATATGGCACTTCCTCAGAAGGTTGGAAATGATCAAGCAATTCCTCTACTTGGTATTTACCCACAAGAAATACAAGCCATAATACAAATAGATATATGCACACCAATGCTCATAGCAGCACTATTTACGATAGCAAAAAGATGGAAACAATCAAAATGCCCATCGACTGAAGAATGGATAAACAAACTGTGGTACATACACACAATGGAATACTACGCTACCTTGAAAAACAACAAGGAAGCAGCAAGCCACCACATAACATGGATGAACCTTGAGGACATTATGTTGAGTGAAATTAGTCAGTCAAAAAGGAGAAATACTGCATAGGACCATTACTGTAAAAGTTTAAGAAAAAGAACCCATACTAAAGGGGCGGGGGGGCATTCTTTGTTGGTTACCGGGATGCAGCCATGAGGTGAGGGGAGAGAGGGGAAGGTGGAGCACAGGGTAGGGAATAGACACAGGATAGTTTGGGTGTTGGGGAGGGGACCAATATACAAGAAGGGGGAAGGGGATGGAAGTACAAGGCATATGGGAAAACAATTAGGCAGGTTTGCATGGGCTAAGTTAGGACAGAGATAAATAGTGATGTATGCACAACCTTGAAACAACAGGGCTCTGGGATACAGGGAATGAGACATGATTGGAATGGGCAAAAGGGGGGAAATAATGTTAAGTTGCTTGGATGTGTTTTGAATCTTGGTTTCCCTGGCATACCATTATAAAATAGACACTTGAGGGGGAGAGAAAGGAATAGCCAGAAATATCACCATAGAAAGCTTGTAAGTCTGTCTTCTGCCTATAACTGATCGGGATACCAAAAATGGGGCTACAACGTGCCCAGTGAATGAGGTTTCCTGCGGAGCCTCTGCATTACATAGGATCATAGGTAGGATCCTGAACCCCATCCAGAATCTTCTGAGGTGGGAAATTTTCACTTGAAAGGACAAGCAGACCAGCCTGGAGCAGCTAGAAGAACAGAAGATACTTCTTGAAAGAAAGACTGACAGGAAAAACACAAATTAATAACAGCAGTCTGACTGATTACTACAAAAATAAATAAGTTGCTTGCCCAGGAGACATCAAGGCAAATGGCTGGGTCCCCTCAGGGTAAACCTCCTTCCAAGACTAAGACTCAATGGGAATACACAAGCAGACATGTGCTCTGATTGGTGACCACGTTCGTCACTGATAAGGATAAGTGAGGGAAAAACAGCAATGAAGCTGCGAGCAAAGCCCTACAATGTTCAATGGACTTCTATGAACCCAGGTGGAGACCTGGTTGGCCAGCAGTATGGCAAGACCCGGGGTCTCCTGGGACCAGAGTCAGTGACATAGCTATAGAGGGCTAGAGTGGAGAGTGACGTGTCCAGCTGATAAGAAGAGAGGGCATGTGCATAAGAACACCCACACTTGTAGATAATACCCACTTAACCTGGCTTCAATGACTGGATGATCAGAGCTCAACTAGAAGAAGAAAGAAGAGGAAAAAAAGAATAATCTGATACAATGTGATGAACTTGACCTACACCTATGGATGCAGTAGCTCAAAAAAGGGAACAAATCTTTACAGTGAGGATCATTCCCACACCTCCATACATAGAGTAGACCGGGATGGACAACTTGGACGTTGGATACCCAAAATGGGGGGTGCTACAAAGGCAAGAAGTGACTGGCTTACAAGCTTTCAAGAGGGAGCCTAGATCCAGAGGCTTGGAAGAAGGTAGAATCTTCACTGAGTAGTATCCAGTCTGTCTGGTCTGATGAAATGAGATGGGGATAGGTCTCTTGTAGTACAATAGTGAATAATTGTTATCAGGACTGATTGTGAGGGATGGAAATGTAAAGGCAGACATTTTGTAGCAAAAGGAGGGGAGTGATTGACGCTTCAGGAATGGAGGTCCCTGGTACTATCAAGGAAGAAGAGCAGAGTGTGGGACCCTACCCAGAGAAACAGGGACGCCAGAAATGGAGGCAGAGACGATGACATGGAGAGATAGAGGGCTGGGAACTCTAGACCCAGACAGGAAGAGGGGCTGTGTGCTGATGACTGGGAGGCAGGGTTGCAGGGTATACACTTTAGTTGGTTGATGATGCATGGAGGGGATTGTAACCATGGCTATGAAACGATATAAGATACGATGAATGTAAAGCTAATGTTCTCCCATGTAAACTACCACATAATTCACAATAAAACATTAAAAAAAAAATGTTCAAGAGCACAGATCAGTTTGAGGACTAAGATAGACCTGACCAAAACCTACTATGCAGGACAACATTTATTTTTTATTGTTGTTTCAAAATTATACACTCCGTTTTATTGTTATTGTTAAGTGTCGTCAAGTTGGTTCTGATTTGTAGTGATCCTATATAGGGTTTCATAGGAGTGGCTGATGGGTTTCAGCAGCTGACTTTGTGGTTAGCATTCCAGTGCTTTCCCTACAGCACCATACCATAGCTCCAATCACTAAAAGATTCTTTTTTCTGCTGTACCTCTTAGCGTAACCATTGTTGTTTGCTGTACACATTCCACCCAGATTTGGTGTTATGCTTCCTATTGCCAAAAACAACAAGTGTCAGTCTACTATCTAGAGGGGGATGTGGTAGCTCTGTACGATAAACAATGAATTGCAAACTACAGGGTTGGTGGTTCAAGTCTAGCAGCCGCTCCATGGGAGAAAGATGAAAGTTTCTGCTCCTGCAAAGATGTACAATTTCAGAAACCCTATACAGGGTCGCTATGAGTTGAAACTGACTCTACAGACTTAATAACAATTATCTAGAAAGTGATTCCCCTCTCTGTACTTGTATATCAATTCTTGTCCTTTTATAGAAGTGAGATCATACAATTTTTGTCCTTTTGTGATTGACTTATTTCACTCAGCATAATGTCCTCCAGGCTTATGTACACTGTAGGATGTTTTGCAGGCTCATCATTCTTTATGATTGCATAGTATTTGATTGTATGTATGTGCTACATCTACTTATCTACACATCCATTGATGGACACTTAGTTTGCTTCCATTTTTTTCCTACTGTGAATAGTGCTGCAATAACCAGAGATGTGCATATATCTATTCATGTCTTTTCTAGTAGCTCTCTGGGGACATACTTAGAAGTGGGACTACTGGATCATATACCTAGTTTTTGAGGAAGCACCATGCTGTTTTCCATAGTGGTTGTACCATTTTGCAGTTACACTAGCAGTGAAAAAGAGATCTCCCCACAGCTAATACCCAGCTTATTGCCTTACTCACAATATGTACTCAATAAATAAACTTTCCCTGAATTTTGATCCCCATAAATTAGGCAAACATAGTAAAAAATTCTGAGTGTACAATGCCTAAAAGACTAGAGTCATGGATAAGAACAGTTCTTTATGTGATCTCTATTGAAGCTGCTTTGTAAAATATAAAGTTCAAAGCACTAAATTATCAGACTAATAAAGCAGTTATCACCAATCAGTTATCACAGCCTATGTATTTTTATTGCATCTCTTTGAAGCAATTTTTACTATATAGTACAGTGATGTGGAAATAGATCTGTATTACCTCTACTACTTGTAACACTCCTTGGGGAGCTAGCTTCTATTATCATACACATACTCTAACAGTGGTTACGAATCAGGCTGCTGTCCTTAAGGTCTGCAGTTCGAAACTACCAGCCGTCCCGTGGGAGACAGATGAGACTTTCTGTTCCCATAAAGATTTACAGCCTCGGAAACCCTGTACAGGGTCACTATGAGTTGGAATCGACTTCACAGTACTTAACAACAACAAAAACAACAAAACATCTGTTTACTGAATAAGTGAATACATGATCAAATGGATAACTTTATACTTTCATTCATCCAGAATGCTTGAAGAGATTTGAGTAATTGTGTAGTTTTATTTAGTGTTATTGTTATTAAGTGCCATTGAGTCAGTTCCGACTCTAAGTCTTTGCAAAAGCAGAAACCCTGATCTTTCTCCTGCAGAATGCCCAGTGGGCTCCAACCACCAACCTTGCAGTTCACAGTCCAGTGCTTACCCTATAGAGCCACCACATTCCCCAGAATTATTAAGTAAAAGTTACTTTTATACAGTATATCTATATATCTATGTTGTTGCTGTAGTTGATTAGTGCAGTGGATTCGGTTCTGACTCATAGTATAGAGTTTCTGAGGAGCAGCTGGTGGATTTGAACCACTGACCTCGCAGTTAAAACTGACCATGGGTTCTAGAGCTTATCTTACAGTGCCATACCAGAACATCATATATCTATATCTTTATATATGTATATAAGAAGTTCTGGTAGCGTAGTGGTTATGAGTCAGGCTGCTAATCTCATGGTCAGCAGTTCAAAACTACCAGCTGTTCTGTGGGAGAAAGATGAGGCTTTCTGCTCCTGTAAGGATTTACAGCCCCAGAAACCCTGTGCAGGGTTTCTATGAGTCAGAACTGACTTCAGGGCACATAACTACCCTGACCAGCACCATATACAACAGAAAAGTGTCCTGGTGCGGCATTGTCGGCTAATGAGCTGCACTGCAAAGTCGGTTTGAACCAAAAATTCAGTGGCTCAAGCTCACCAGCTGCTTCTTGGAAACCCTATGCAGGGTCATTATGGGTTGGAACTGACTCTATGGCACTTAACAACAATAACAATATATATCTTTATATATATCTATATCTTTATATATGTACATAAGTGGTACAATATCAGGTCTGCCATTTTAGGCTGTACCTTCCGGGTTCTTCCCTCTCCCCTCCCTTCAACTCCATTTTGTCTGTTTCCCCGCTACAAGGTGCTTAGTTTAAAGGGCAACATGGCTTTTGATAGGCCAGAGCTAAATCACCCCAGCAATGACCACTCCCTTCCTGTTGAACCTATATAAGACCACTCCCTTCCTGTTGACTCCCTTTTCTTCCTCTTCTTTCTGCCTTCTCTCTCTTCTCTTCTGCCTCCTGCCTTCTCTCTCTGGCAGAGGTCACCTTCCTCACCCTGAATAAAAGTCTCTAGACATGTGTGGGATGGTTGATGAGGGACACCGGGGTTTGTCTTCCCTTTCACTGAGGACTCCTGGTGTGGTGCTGTAGATCAGCACTGGACTGCAAACCACAAGTTCAAACTCACCAGATATTCCTCCGAAGCCCTTGCCCTATATAAGAACACACTGAGCCAGGAGTGACTGGACTTCACTTAACAACAACAACAATATACAACTGAAAAAAACACTGCCTTGTCCTGAGCCATCCTCACAATCGTTATGTCTAACCCCATTGTTGTAGCTATAGTGTGGATCCATCTTGTTGGGTCTTCCTCAACAAGATAGATCAACCTACTGTACGAAGCATGTTGTCCTTCTTCAGGAACCGGCTCCTCCTGAAAAAAATGTCCAAAGGCTAGGATTTGCAATGCTTATTTTGGGGATATATAATTTAATCCATGGGTTCCTGGTGTGGCGCTGTAGGATCAGCACTGGATCGTGAACCAAAAGGTTGCAGTTCAAACCCATCAGCTGCTCCTCAGGGTTGCTATGAGTTGGAATCAGTTTGACGGCACTTAGCAACAACATATTGAGTCCTTAATAGTTGCTACTGGATTGATTCCAGCTCATGGCACTCTCTTGTGTGCAGAGTAGAACTGCCCCATAGGGCTTGTGCCTTTGGGAAGCATATCACTAGGGCTGTCTTCTGAAGTATCTCTGGGTGGATTCAAACTACCAACCTTTCAGTTAGTAGTTGAGCACTTAATCATGTGCACCGGCCAGGTACTCATAGTCATTACACATAGCGTTTATTTATCAATTTTAAAAATGATTCAGCAGACATTTCAAGATCTTTAAACTGCATAAGTAAGATCAGCCACTGTTCTTAAATACATGTCTTCATCTTTTGTTTTGGCCTACCAGGAATTCACCATACCTTTAAAATAAACTGCTTTTTAAAGCTGTCTAGTTGTATGGATTTTTAGTTAATAGCAATTTATATTCCAGCTGAAAAGTTTTACGGAGGCTAACTTACCTTGAGAAAGACAACCTAACAGTGCCTCCAGAGTGATGAAAATGATTCTATTTTATTTTTTCTTTAATTCATTTGTATCTTAACATATTGTATTTCTAGACCAAAATGGTTTGTACATCTTTGTTACTTGAGCAGGAGGAAATCATTACAGTGAAGAGTTATTGAAAATGGTCCATGTTGTGTAATTCCCAGGATAAATGGGCTGAGTAGTAAATATTTCTGTTGTGAACTGCTTTATACTGAAATGTGCATTATTAAACCCATTTGTTGAACACATTGAGAGATCGAATATCTTCTTAACCCAACCCTGTAAACTGTTTATCTGCTGTTACTCTCCTTCCTCTGTTCAGATCTTGTTAGATATTGCTTCTGAGTTCTCTGGAATTCCTGCACATTAAAGAGGGGGGAAATCATAGATGAAGAAACCAGAAAAACAGAATGTACAATTTATAAACACATATTTTAAACAAGATCATAAGAAATTTAAAATAGTATCCATAATAGAAACAGTATGTGGGAAGCATATAAAATGGTATGCTGGATGACCATGTTTTACACCATCATAAGGATCCTATACGTTGAAGGAGTGGTTAAAAACACAATATTCACCAGACTGTTAGAATTTGAATGTAGCAAAAATACTGCTGATAATCAAAATGAATTTGGGGGGGCTGATGTTATGATCCTTCTGATTTTGTAAGTATGTAACTTTGTATGCACTGTCCATGTAAGTAATATACACTTAGCCATTGCACTTTAAACAATAATGTGTGCAAGCCAGTTGTTTTTATTTCACTTAAAATCATGGTATATGGGTCTGATTACATGTTCCAAATACTTTCAAAAAGGCTTCATTGAAAAATTAATGCAAACCCAAAGAGTGGAATTTCAGAAAAGAGCAACAGCTGAAGTGGAAGGAATAGGAAAGTTCCTTTTAACTCCAAAAGAAAACTGTCTTCCATATTTTTTCTGTTCCATGATCTTTTTTTTTTTTCCACCAGTAATTTCACTTACATAGGAGTCCTGGTGCAGTGCTGTGGGTTAATGTGCTGGACTGCAAAATCTGTTTGAACTGCAAGGTTGGTAGTTCAAGCTCAACAGTCGCTCCTCAGAGATCCTATACAGGGTTGCTATGGGTCGGAACCGACTTGACGGCACTTACCAACAAAACATTGAATTGGAACTAGGATATCCAGGTTTAGGTTCATTTATTTATGCATTCATTAATCAAAGAATATTTAGCGACTGCCTACTATGTCCCAGCTTTGGACTAAGTACTGGGACGTTGCCATGGATCAAATTGTGTCCCCTAAAAATATGTGTCAACTAATAATATCCAGTGTTATCCTTCATTTTGTGATGGGCTGTGAATCCTAGCTTCTGCCAGTGGTTAATGAAGCAGGATTAGGTTATGCTAAAGAGGATTCAGATCCGTTTGCTATGTTAATAAGGTAAGGTTACTTAATTCACCAGCTTTTCTCAGGCCACAGTCTTGACCTTTTATCTTACAGGAAGTAAGAGGAGGGAGAAGCAAAGAAGGAAGAACCCTACTACCACCCAAAAAGAAGATCCAGGAGCAAACTGTGTCATTTGGATCCAGCATCCCCAGGCAGAGAACCTACTAACCCTAAGGGTAGACTAATGCCTAGACACATGTAGATCTCCAAGGAATGCTCCATTTACCGATGTTCAAAGGAGAAAGCCTCCCCCTAGAGCCCGCTCTCTGAATTTGGCCTTCTAGCCTCCTAAACTGCCAGAGAATAAATTTCTGTTTGTTAAAGCCATCCAATTGTGTTATTGCTGTTATAACCGCACAAAATAACTAAGAGAGATATGTTACAAGAAGTTGTTACTATGGCATTAACTCACTGGGGAACTCTCAAGGCTGAAAATATAGAATTTGAGGTCATATTGTTGTTGTTAGGGGCCATAGAATCGGTACCGACTCATAGCGACAGTATGCACAACAGAACAAAGCACTGCTAGGTCCGGCTTCAATCTCTCCATTGCTATGTTTGAGCCCATTGCTGCTGCCACTGTGACACTCCATCTAGTCTGGGCCTCTATCTTTTTCTCCAACCTTCCACTTTACCAAACATGATATCCTTCTCCTGGGACTGGTCCCTCCTGATAACACGTCCAAAGTATTAGAGATGACGTCTGACCATCCTGGCTTCCAAGGAGCATTTTGGCTGTACTTCTTCCAACACAGATTGGTTTGTTCTTTTGGCAGTCCATGGTGCTTTTAATATTCTCCTCCAACACCATAACTCAAATACATCAATTCTTCTCTGATCTTCCTTAATCATTGTTCAACTTTTACCTGCATATGAGGTTATTGAAAATACCATGGTTTGGGTCAAATGCATTTTAGTCCTCAACTGACATCTTTGCTCTTCAACACTTTAAAGAGGTCTTGTGCAGCAGTTTTACTTAATGCAATACGTCATTTGATTTATTGACTGCTGCTTTCATGAGTGTTGATGGTTGATAAGAGCAAAATGTAGTCTTTGACAACTTCAATCTTTTCTCCATTTAACTTGATGTTATTTATTAGTCCAATGGTGAGGATATTTTGTTTTCTTTACATTGAGATGCAACCCATACTGAAGGCTATGGTCATTGGTCTTAATTAGTACATATTTTAAGTCCTCTTCACTTTCAGCAAGCAAAGTTGTATCATCTGCATCTCACACGTTGTTAGTAATTCTTCCTCCAATCCTGATGGCACGTTTTTCTTCCTATAATTCTAGAATACTCATTCTCCACAATGTTGTTCATGGCTTGTCATGACCCACCCAATCAAAAGTCTTTGCATAGTCTGGTATTCTCTGCTTCCAGCCAAGATCCATCTAGCATCAGCAATGATATCCTTGATTCCACAGGCTCTTCTGAATCCACCTTGAACCTCTGGAAGTTCTCTTTCAACGTATGCTTGCAGCTCTTTTTGTATTATAATTAGCAAGATTTTACTTTTATGCCATATTAATGATCTTGTCCAATGATTTCTGCATTCCGTTGGGATGAGCACAAATATGGATCTTTTCCAGTTAGCTGGCCAGGAGATTGTCTTCCAAATTTCTTGGCATAGATGAATGAGTGCCTCCAGTACTGCATCAGTTTGTTGAAAGATTTCAATTTGTATTCCATCAATTCCTGGTGACTTATTTTTTGCCAGTCACTTCAATATACCTTGGCCTTCTTCCTTCATTGTCATTGTCTCTTGATCATATGCTACCATTTGAAACGGTTGAACATTGTTTCTTTTTGGTACTGTGACTCTGTGTATTTCTTCCATCTTCTTTTGATGCTTTCTGCATCATTCGATATTTTGCCCATAGAGTTTTTCAATATTGCAAGTCATTGGTCTTGCAAAATTGTGTCATGTAATCTCTAGCCTCGTTTCTATCACCAAGGCCATACTTTCCAACTATTGATCCTTCCTCTTTGTTTCCAACCTTTGCATTCCAATCACCAGTAATTATTAGTACACCTTGATTACATGTTTGATCCATTTCAGACTGAATAAGTTGATAGAATTTTCAATTTCATCATCACTTGATTTTAGTGGTTGGTGCCTAAATTTGAATAATAGTGGTATTTACTGGTCTTCCTTGTGTTGTTATTAAGTGTTGTCTAGTCGATTCTGACCCATAGCAACCTTGTATAGGGTTTCCAAGGAGCAGCTGGTGAGCTTGAACCACTGACCTTGCAGTTCAAACGACTTTGCAGCCTGATGCATTAGCCCACAGCGCCACACCAGGATTCCGGTCTTCTTTATAGGCATATGAATATTATCCTATCACAGACAATGACGATGAATGCAATTTCTTTCCTCTTCAATTTGTCATTCCCCAGCAGAGTAAATCATGATTTTTCAGATTCAAAATGGCTAATACCAGTCCATTTCAGCTCACTGATGCCTAGGATATTAATGTTTATGTGGCCCATTTCACTTTTTTTATAATTTCCAATTTTCCTAGAGTCATACTTCATACATTCTATATTCCTATTATTAATGGATAGTTCTAGCTTTTTCTTTTCATTTTGCTGTGTACCCTATCAGCAAATGCTTTACTCCATTCATGTCATCATGGTTGACTCTACTTTGGGGAGGTAGTTCTTTCTCAGTCACATTTTGAGTGTCTTCAGTCTGAGAGGCTCATCTTCTGGCACTATATCTGACACTATTCTAGTGCTCTTCATCATGGTTCAGTAGTCAATAGTTTGTTGCTATCTGACAGTGTTTCACTGCTATTCATAATGTTTTCAGTGACTAAATATTCAGAAGTAGTCCATCTTCATCCAGAAGGTCATCTGAATCCTATCTACCATGATTGACCCTGTTGGTATTTAAAATACCAGAATCACAGCAACATGCAAGCCATCTCAGTAGGACAAACTGACAAATGAAATCATATAACTAGTGATAATAGTGCCGTGAGGCATATGGAAAGTGAGAGAATTAATTGAAGAAATAAGTGTATACTGAGAAGTGGAGGGGAGATGAGCCAGTTACTTTGGAAATTCTTTGCCAGGAATGATACAGGAATAACATAGGAGGCTTTGAGGCCAGTGGGTGAGAATTATGTTTGTAGAGCTATTCGGAGAATGTTTCCAGCAGTGAATCACGGGATTGTTGTTGGCATCCCTGACACAGTGGAAGCTATTGTGTGTTAGTAAGCCAGGGTAGTTCCAAGTTCTCACCAGCAATACTCAGGCATAAACAGAAAAACTGGACATGGTGGTTCACAAGAATGTCATGGAAGCCTCAGTGTTGGTGAGGGAAATAAAAAGGGCTGAGAAGATATCTAATGAATGGTTATGAGATATAGAGGACTACTTTAAAAAAACAACATGTTTCTAGTTTAGTGGTACTACTGGTTTAGTGGTACTTATGAGAGGTTAATGTTTATTGACTGTAGTGAGTAGAGAGGAGTGAGTAAGAAGCAGAGTGGCAGATACAGGCTTGCAGATGGTGAAAGGGTATTCCAAGTGCTTATGGAGTCCTGGTGTAGGGCCGTGGGATAGTATACTAGACCGCAAGGTCTGAACTGCAAGGCCGCTGGTTCAAATTCAGCAGTCACTCCTCGGAAATCCTCTGCAGGGTCACTGTGAGTCGGAACAGTCTCTAAGGCACCACCAACAACAGCAACAGTAATGATTTATATGCAAGGAGTGATCTTGTTGGTGCATGGCTGAAATATGCTAAAGTTGGAGGATTGCGGTTAGCAAGATTACAGATTGAACAGTTGAGATTATTTGATGGGCCTCTATCCTTTTTGCATGTTGAAGTTGTCAGAAGTAATGATGAGGAATACGCGTGTGGAGGAAAATACCGACCAGACACTGTATTTTCCTAGAAAGCTGGAAGTGGGTCTGAGTTCAGTAAACAATATCTGTGGTGCCTTGAAAATCGTGAACAGAAAGCAAGTGTAAATTTTAAATAAGGAAAAGTAAGTGGACAATACAGTAGGCCAAAAGTTTTAAGTCTGTGCTTGTAAATTATTGGAAGGAAAATCCCAATAAGATCATAATTTAATTGAAACAGTTGTATAATATATATAATCAGAAAACCACAAGTTTTTCTGGACTCATCTATATCAATATTAATTTGCTTCATTGATTTGATTATTCATCATCATTAATACTGTCTGGCATTGTAGGATCAGCACTGGACTGCGAACTACAAGGTAGGTAGTTCAAACCCACGAGCTGCTCCTTGGAAACCTTGTACAGGATCGCTATGAGTTGGAACTGACTTGATGGCACTTAACAACAACAATGGTAAGCAAAAGGAGCTCTGGTAGCATAGTGGTTACAAGTTGGGCTGCTAACCACAAGGTCAGCAGTTTGAAACTATCAGCCGTTTTGTGGGAGAAAGATGAGGCTTTCTGCTCCTGTAAAGATTTACAGCTTTGGAAACCCTATACAAGGTCACGACTGACTCCATGGCACATAACCACCACTACTACCATGGTAAGAAAAAAATGTTATTTTATATTCTGCTTTGATTCCTTTCTGATACTGCTTTTTGAGTTCCCAGCTTTAAAAATGTCAAATTGTGGGATCTCCTTTCCCAAATATCAAATACCTTAAGTTTTTACATATAATAAGGATTAGATCAGGGTGTTTTACTTGTTATTTTGTTGTTGGTAGTACCACTAAACTTGTTGTTAAGTGCCGTCGAGTCGGTTCCGACCCATAGTGACCCTGTACAGGGTTTCCGAGGCTGTAAATCTTTACGGGAGCAGAACGCCTCATCTTTCTCCCGCTGAGCGGCTGGTAGTTTCGAACTGCTGGCCTTAAGGTTCGCAGCCCGATTCGTAACCACTACGCCACTAAGCTAGAACATGTTATTTTATTTTATTTTTTTTAAAGTAGTTCTCTATATGTAAAAGAAAGACACTGTATTTGTCCTTCCCCCCCCCCCCCGAAATGTTGTTATTTTTCATCCTGCTCATATTTTCATTTTGTTTTGTTTTTTAAATCATAGTTATCTTTTTGGCATTGTTAATCTTTGAACAAAGAAGTATTTTTTTTCCCCCATGAAATAAGATTGTTTTCGATCTGCTAAAACATGTACCTATGTATCTTCACCTTGGAAATATAGCATTTCAAAAAAAAAAAAATTTGAAAATGTAACATTTCAAACTTTGGTCAGGGTAGGTCGTTCCTTTTTCACTTTCACTACTTTTAGTTCCTCCCAGAAGTCTGTTCTGCATTTGCTTTGAATTTAGTCTTCATTGAAACTCTTGTCACTTCTGCACAAATCTGGGTAGCTGAGCTTAGTCAGTTGTCAAGTTTGTTGCCTTGACATCAGAATGGAGCACACTGGCCCACAATGTGAAATCTCTTCCAACATCGACTCAGCCCTTAGATTTGTTTTTTAAACCATTTTGCTAAATATGCAAAATATAACTGATAGTATAATTTCAATATGTACTTAGGATTTTCCTGATAACTTTATAGGCCTATTAGTATAGTCATTGATATTCTGATTATTGCAAAGTCAGTTTCTTGCATGTGTAGTCACTGAATTTTATTTAAAAGTGTACTGAATGTCATTTAAATCACAATATTTTATCCCAATAAAGTCTATACCCTTCCAAGAAAATTCTTTAGTTGGATCTGTATGAGTCAGAACTAACTCAATGGCACCTAACAACAACAACAAGGGCAATAGGTTGAGGCAGTAAAAGTTGACATTGTCTGAACACCTGTCCTTTCAGTTACCTACTAAAAGGCAGGTGCTCTTCCATTTATTATGCTTCCATTGTGTTTTCTATCACAAAGATACTGCTTATCTTTCAAATTGCCAATTTGAAAGATTTCAGAGCAACAATACTGTGTTTTAGCACTAAAAATAAACAAACCTTACTCATTCATTGCCATGAATTTATGACTTTCAATCCTTTTTTTAAGTAAACCAAGTTCAAGGAATTCCAAAGTAAGATATGACTGCTTTTCTTCCTGCTGTGTTAACTCTCCTTTGGAAGATGGTCGTCTGGCCTGCTGGGTCCCTCCCTTAGTTTGACTCTTTTTGATCTGAGCTCAAAGGGCTTTCGTTTTCTGTATCAATTAGGCTGCTGTCTTGTCTGAATGAGATTAGGTAGCCTCTGGAGAGAATGACACCAGAACAGAGGTCAGTGCACTGATGGTTGCTTTCTAATTGATAGTTTGTCTAATCTGATGTCTTTCTTTTGGGATTGTGCCCGTGCTTCATCTACTCAGAGTAACCGTGCAGCACGCACAAGACCTGACAATCTGTGGTCTGAGTTCCTAAGGAGGCTGGAGAGAGACATGAGTTCTCTGCTAGGCTTTGCATCTTTCCCATACCAGGGGAAGTCCCAGCTTTTTGTTCGTTATTTTGTTTTGTAAAACAAGAAGCACCAGAATATTTCATCCCAATAAATTCTATACCCAAGATTTATCCCGAAGTTGTTTAAAGGAAGTTCTATCAAAAACGTTACTGGAGTTCCCGGCAAATATGAGTAAGCAGGTGTTAGCTCCTGTTACGTTTAGCTCTGTCATCTAGAAGTTTATAGTCTGGTTTTACCTGTCATGTTTAACCATCCCTCTTGAGATAAGACTAATTACCTTACTAAAGAAAGGGAAACAGTGTTTTCAAAGGAACAAACAAAATATTGGTATTTATTGACAACATTCTTTCTAAACATATTTATTCTTACTTCACACTCTTCTAGTTTCTAGTCAGCAGCTTTAAGAAAGAAGAGATTACCAGGCATAAACTCCCTAAGCTTACTTCCTTTGTCATCTTCAACATTCTTTAGATTTATTCCTCTTATCCCAGAAGAAAAATTTCGAACACTTTCTAAGTCTCAGTCTTCAACCTGTGCTCAGCTCTGGCTGCATCACCCGTTTCCCCTCAAGCTGTCTTCTCTACACAGGTGCTTAAGATTTTGCCAGGCATTAAAGAAATAAAATACAGTGGCATAAACATTTCAGCTTCCTTTTTTTTCAAAGGGTTAATGCCTTAAAGCTTTGATTTCTTCATCATTAAATTCTTAAGAAAGTAGTCTGCATAACTTATATTCATCAGGTCCTGTTTGATATTTAATCCATCACAATCTGATTTCTGTTTCCGGCCTGCTGTTTTCACCAAGGAGGTTAAGAACACTTGGGTGAGTAAGAACATTGTTCAGTTCTCCTCCATGTGGCACTGTAGGATCAGCAGTGGACCACTAACTGCAATGTCAGAGGTTCAAACCCACCAGCTGCTCCTTGGAAATTGTATACAAGGTCGCTCTGAGTCAGAACAAACTCAATGTCACTTCACAACAACAATAACTACCCATTAGTGACTCCTGCAAGAATTCTGCTCCCTTTCCTCTCTTGGTCCCTTTGTATAATTATGTGTTTCTTCCCCTATTTCCTTTCTAGCCTCTGTCCATTCTTTGTTGTTGTGAAGTGCCGTTGAGTCAATTCTGATCCACAAGGAGCAGCTGGTGAGCTTGAACCACTGACCTTGTAGTTCAAAGGGCTTTGCAATCTGGTGCATATTAACCCACAGAGCCACACCAGGACTCCTTTCTTTAGAAGTTGTTTTTTCTCTTGTTCTTCTCCCCAGGCAATCTCCTGTCTTCCCAGGGCCTCAGCCATCATTTGCTCTGGATTCCCAACTTAATCATCAGGCTTGGTTCTCCTCTAGCCCTAGATCTCAGTCTCCAGCCATTCCTGTAGAAACCTCAGAGGTCAACTCACAGTAGAGGTTATGGTGCAATTCCTAAGGATGCATC
Organism: Chrysochloris asiatica; assembly: GCF_000296735.1. Taxonomy (NCBI): domain Eukaryota; kingdom Metazoa; phylum Chordata; class Mammalia; order Afrosoricida; family Chrysochloridae; genus Chrysochloris; species Chrysochloris asiatica. The sequence continues at coordinate 14,878,525 of NW_006408528.1, read as the reverse complement.
ACACAGATTTCGTCTTGTATCACCTTTCCAGATGCCCAAGAGTGAGTATAGACTCCCTTTCTTATCACTTCTCCTCCTCTCTGTTCTCCTCCTGAAAAAGCCTTCATTAGCCCCTTCATCCTTCATTCTTCATTCCACTGTTCCATCTAAATTGGAGCACAATACCTCAACCTGGAAACTTGTATCTGGACTTTCCCATAGCTATGGGATAAAGCACTGCGCTGCAAGGTCAGTTTGAACCTCAAGGTTGTCTGTTCAAATTCACCAGCTGCTTCTTGGAAACCCTATACAGGGTCGCTATGAGTCAGTACAAACTGGATGGCACTAACAACATTACCTGTACTTACACTTATTGTTGTTGTTAAATGCCGTCGAGTTGATTCTGACCCATAGCGACCCTGAACAGGGTTTCCGAGGCTGTAAATCTTTACGGGAGCAGAAAGCCTCATCTTTCTTCCGCAGAGCAGCTGGTAGTTTCAAACTGCTGACCTTGAGGTTTGCAGTGTGATTCGTAACCATTATGCTACCAGAGCTCCTTAACTTACACTTATAGTTACTTGTTTATTGTAACCAGAAAGATTACAAGTGAAGATACACACCAGAAAGGCCTAGAAGAGGTCATGGTAGCCTGAGGCTTGCATTATCCCTATGGACATGCCATGCTATCTCCCATGCATGGATGTTCTCAACACTCCAGGAAGCCCAAAAGAGAGTTCCAAGGTTCAGGGTCCCTAATAATTGGGGCCAGTTTGCATAGACGGGAGTTCTGGTATGATGCGGAGGGTTAGTGCACTGGACTGGAAAGTCGGTTTGAACTGCAAGGTTGTCAGTTCAAGCTCACCAGCTGCTCCTTGGAAACCCTATACAGGGTTGTTATGCATGGGAACTGACTTGATGGCACTTAACAACAACAACAATAATGCATAGTGTGGCACTGTGGGTTAGTGTGCTGGACTGCAAAGTCAGTTTGAACCACAAAGTCAGTGGTTCAAATTCACCAGTTGTTCCTTGACCCTATACAGGGTCGCTATGGGTCGGAATCACCTTGTCGAGCACTTAACAACAACAGCATGCATAGACGTGACTCAACGCATGTGTATCATTGGCTGTATCATGCCTCCTGCCTTTCTGAGAGTGGGACTGTGTGCCCCTACTCATTTACACATGCTCTTAAGTATTGTTTGGCTATTTTATAAAACAAAATTCCCTGATTGCTAGGAAATTTCAAGAGCTATTTTCACAAACCTGAGATAAAAGACCAAATAGCATTCTTTGTTACACAATCCCCTTTATAATATCTCCAACTCTATCTTTCCAATTACTCTTCTGTCTTTCACCCCCGTATACCTTTCCACACTGTGTTAGTTATCTAATGTTGATATAACAGAAATACCACAAGTGGATGACTTTAACTAACAGACATGTTTTTAAATTAATTTAAATTCAATTACATAGAAACACAACAGTTCAGGAGACTTGATGTCCAAATTCAGCGTCCTAGCTTTAGGGAAAGGCTTTCTTATGTGATTTGACATCAATCTTCCTATGGGTCTAAGAAGCTCTCAGTGCAGGGACCCAGGCCCAAAGGATTGACTCCTTTTCAGGCTCTTCTTGTTTAGTGATAGTCAGGGTCTTCCTTGTCTCTCTCTTCTTTTATCACTTGTGTAATAAAAGGTGGAGTCCTGCTGTGGCACTATGAGATAAGCACTGGACAGCAAGGTCTGAACTGCAGGGTTGGCGGTTCAAACTCACCAGTCACTCCTTGGAAACCCTATACAAGGTAGCTATGAATTGGAACCGACTCCACAACATTTAACAACACCATGATAAAAAGGGATGCAGGTCACACCCTAGGGAAACTCCCCATATGTTAGATCAGTGCTATGATCTGAGTAAGGGGGTTCCATCCCACCCTAATCTCCTTAAATCAAATCAAATCACATCACAGGGATGATTACATCAATCAATAGCTGCCAAATGAAATCATTGCTTAATTGCCAAACCCCTGAGAATCATGATTTAGCCAAGTTGACACAAATTTTGGGGGGACACATAATTTAATTCATGACACATACTCTAGAATGTTCTCCTTGGTGCTTATAAGCAAACTCAAGGTTCTTTTCTCTGGAATGCTCGCTTCTAATCTTAGTTCTTCTCTGTCTTTCAAATTGCTCTTCTACCTTTACTGTGTGCTCCATAGCACCTCTTTGTCTACTGCACTTGCTTTCACTAACCACACTCCCTGTTCCCAGCCCCATGTCTCCCACAAAATGAACTGTTTTAGGCTGCAAACCTCAAGGTTAGCAGTTTGAAACTACCCTGTTCCGCAGGCGAAAGATGAGGCTTTCTGCTCCCAGAAAAAAAGATTTATTTGTACGGGAGCAGAAAGATTTACAGCCTCAGAAACCCTGTACAGGATTGCTTTGAGTCGGAACCAACTCCACGGCACACCACCACCACCACACCCTTTTAACCTTTACTCATGAATCATGCAAAATTTTAAACGTTCCAGAAATTATAAATTTATTTTTCAGTTTTTAGCAGTACTTTTACTTATTTATTTATTTTTAGGATGGTGGATGATCCCAAAGTAGGGCTGCTTCAGCCAACCTAGCTATTATCACTGCATTTGTCAACTCCCTAAGCCTGTATTTTTTATGTTTTTAGTATTTTAGCAATTTTTGGGAGTCAGATAGTACTTTTATTTTAAACATTAATAGAATATATTTTATTAGGTGCTAATTAATTAATTAATTAGGTGCTATGAGCATTTCACCTACAATGACCACCGCTTGCATAAATAATTGAAGAACTTCAATTACTAGAGATCCTGTTAAGTTGGTAGGTAACAATCTTGATTTCTGGGAAACTGAGCCAGAGGGAAGTCAAATTGAAAGGAAAGGAGTGAACACATGGAGTGATCTATGGTGCTTACTCATGGCATTGGAATGCCAATAAAATGTAAACGTCCCACACCCTGCAGTTACTTTGTATAATTATTAACACCATTCAATAGAAAAGAAAGAATCAAACCAAAGTTGCTCAACAAATTTATGTTAAAAAATGAAGCTAAAAAGTAAACAAGCATCTTCTTAGCCCCAACAATCATAGAGTTTCTGTGTTGTTTTGGGTTCCAACTCCTAGTGACCCTGTCTATGGTTTCCCCGGAGCGCTTGGTGCTTTGAACCACCAACTTTGCAGCTCAGTGTTTATCTTACAGCGCCACTCCAGGACTCTGTAGTGGCTCTGTACTCATGTCTTATTCCAAATTTCCAAGTTATGGAACAGAGGAAAAGAGCATCGTATTTCTGATGAGCTGAGGTAAGTGTGAGAGTGAGCTGGAGAAGAGAAGATCAGAAGAATCAGCACTTCTGTCTTTTCTGTGTTCTTCTACCCTTACAGATTTACATGGCCACTGTAGAAAACCAATCAACTGTCTTCTTGGCTATAAACTAAAATATTGATCTGAGTGAGTCTGGTCTCAGTTGGTCTTATTCTATATGCTAAAAAACAGAGCAATATTGTGAACTCTTACTATTTAAGTGATTTAAATTATTAGTAATACCAGTTTGCGATCATATGAAGTAGCTTACTTTTACTTATTTATTTATTTTTAGGATAGTGGCTGACCCCAAAGTAGGGCTGCTTCAGCCAACCTACCTACAATCACTGTAAATCTCTTCCCTTTTTCTTCCTTTTTGTTTTTTTCTTCCTTCAGTCATGCTGTGCTCTGCCATGGGTATTTCCCAATATCACTAACCCATGGATCTCCACTAAGTCCATAACCTGCTTCCTACAACCTTCTGAGCTTTACCTATGAATCACTCAAAGTTTTATATATTCCAGTAATTACACATTTACTCTTCAGGTTTTAGCAGTCACTCTTGCTCCTTTATTTTTAACATCCCTTCTAAATGAATTCAACATTACTCATTCCAGTTTGCATAATTATCATTGGCTCTAATGAATAGTTTTCCAGACTTTTTTCCTCCTCCTTCTTTCTTTCTTTCTTTCTTGCTCACAATTTTATTTTTTGCAGGAAGTCGTTGGTAGGCTGTAATGCCTTTGGGAGAAGAAGGCACCTGACTGTGAGAGCACTTCACACCTCATTAATTGTCTATTGGACATTCACTCAGTTAAAGAGCATTAGGCCAGGATGGGGGAGCCAGGGTGGAAAGCAATTTGTCTGCATTAGGAAAGAAGTGAGATGAGAACCCCCAGCTCAGTGGAATGGCCGGACCTGGTAGAGTATCTCGGATTTAGGAGTTTTTAAAGCTTTTGAGGGATGGGCAGAGTGACAATGAGCCCAAGGGAGAAAAACAGAAACAGTGCCAGAAAAGAAAGTCACACAGACAGAGAGGGAGAGACATAGCCAATGGGATTTTTAGAATTTAAACTAACTCTTTATTTAGTGGGATCACCATTGCTCATTGGTGTTCAAGGAGTCAAGATTAAAAAAAAAAATCAGGGATAAAGGAAAGTGGAGGAAGCAATAAAGTAACCAAACTGAAACAGAATGAGAACAAAGAATGTCTGGGTTATAGTAGGGCTAAGGTTTAAAGTTAAGATAGTTTATGGATTTTCCTGTGTGTTCTACAAAATCGTGGGTTGTATACCCAAGGACAGCTTCTTATGCAATTTTAGTAAACTAGAATTAGGAAGCAATGCTTCACGTTTATGAAGATTAAATTCACCTTTACCCAATTAGATGAAATTCAGGGAGTTTACATAAAGAGATAGTTTAGGCTAAAATGATAAGCTTCATGGGGATGAATTCATAAATGACGATTGAGGGAAGATGGAATATTTGGGAGTTCACAATTATCTTTTCAGTATGTCATACATCAAATATATGTGCATAATAAATATATATTTAAATAATTAATTTTAATGATGGTATAAATAAAAATTTCCAAATATATACAAAAGTATGTTGTTGTTAAGTACTGTGGAGTCGATTCCAACTCATAGCGACCCTGCATAGAGTTTCCGAGGCCTATAAGGGCATGTGAGACCCTCAGTGACATAGATTGGCAAAATAACTTCAGTGATGTACATGATCATGCTGGTTGGCTATCATGAGGATGATGCAGAACCATGCTACATTTTGTTCCATTGTACTTAAGGTCTTCATAGGTTGCAGCTGACTCCATGGCAGAGAGCTATCTGTTTATCTCTCTGTCTCTCTATGTATGCCCAGAGATTTGATTCTGTAGGGTTGTGTGACAGCACTTAACAACAACAGGGTTGTGTGAAGATTGGAAACAAAAACGAAGAATCAGTAGTTGGAAAATATGACTTAGTGATAGAAATGATGCTGAAGATGATTGCATGATAAATTTTGCAAGACCAATGACTCATTCAATGCAAATACCTTTTTTAAACAACATAAAGATGACTATGCACATGTATCTCACCAGATGGAATGCACAGAAATCAAATTATTGACTACATCTGTGGAAAGAGACAGTCAATATCATCAGCCAAAAGAAGGTCAGGGCAGACTGTGGAACAGTCATATGAAAGTTAGGTTGAAGCTGAAGAAAATGAAAAAAAGTCTATGAGAGCCAAAATATGACCTTGAACATATCCCACCTGAATTTTGAGACCTTTTCAGGAACAGATTTGATGCATTAGACACTAATGACAGAAGACCAGAAGAGCTCTGGGATGACATCAAGAACATCATACAGAAAGAAAGCAAAAGATCATTAAGAAGATAGGAAAGTAGGAAAAGATCAAAATGGATATCAGAAGAAGATTCTGAAACTTGCTCTCTAGAATAGAGATGTTAAAGTAAATGAGAGAAATGAGGAAGTCAAAGACCGGAAAAATAAAATTTCAAAGGGTAGCTTGAGAAGACAATGTCAAGTATTATGATGAAATAATTTTCTAACTTAAGAAGTAGAAGATCAAAAGGGAAGGATATGCTCAGCATTTCTCTAACTGAAAGAACTGAAGAAAAATTCAAGCCTCACTTTGAAATATTGAAGGATTCTATGGGCAAAATATTAAACAATGCAGAAAGCATCAAAAGAAGATGGAAGGCATTAACAGATTCACTGTACCAAAAAGAAATTGCCAGTGTTCAACCATTTCAAAAAGTAGCATGTGCTAAAGAACCAATGGTACTGAACAAAGAAATACAAGTTGCACTCAAGGTATTGGGGGAAAAACTCTAGAAAATGATGGAATACAAATTGAAATCTTTCAATAAACTGATGCAGCACTGGAGGCACTCACTCATCTGTACCAAGAAATTTGGAAGGCAACTACCGGGCCAACTGAATGGAAGAGATCCATATTTGTGCCCATTCCAAAGAGAGGTGACCCAATGGAATGTGGATGTCATTGAACAATATCATTAATTTCTCATGCAAGTAAAATTTTGCTAAAGATAATTCAAAATTGACAGGGAATTTCCAGAAACTCCAAGTGGATTCAGAAGAGAACATGGAACTAGGGATATCACTGCTGATGTCAGATGGATCTTGGCTCAAAGCAGAGAATACTAGAAGGATGTTTAGTTGCATTTTATTGGTTATGCAAAGACTTTTGACTGTGTGGATCATGACAAGCTATGGATAATATTGCAGAGAATGGGTATTTTAGAACATTTAATTGTGCTCATTAGACCTGTATACAGACCAAGAGTCATTCAAACAGAACAAGGGAACACTGAGTGGTTTAAAATTAGGAATAGTGTGCACTAGGGTTGTATTCTTTCACCATACTTACTCAATGTGTATGCTGAGCAAATAATCCAAGAAGCCAGATTATATGAAGAAGAATGTGGCATCAGGAGTGGAGGAAGGCTCATTAACAACCTGTGATATGCAGATGATACAACCTTGCTTGCTGGAATTGAAGAGGATTTAAATGCTTAATGATGAAGGTCAATGACTATAGCCTTCAATGTGGATTCTACTGCAATATAAAGAAAATAAAAGCCCTCACAAATGGATTAATATTTGTTGTTGTTAAGTGCTGTCTATCACTTCTGACCCATAATGACCCTGTACAGGGTTTCCAAGGATCGACTGGTGAGCTTGAACCACCTACCTTGCGGTTCAAACCTACTTTGCAGTCTAGTGCATTAACCCACAATGCCACACCAGAACTCTACACCAGTATTAATATATAACATCATGAAAAAACAAGAAAAAGATTTAAGTTGTAAAGGACTTCATTTTGCTTTGATCCACAACCAACACTCATGGACACAGCAGTCAAGAAATCAAAAGATGTACTGCATTAGGGAAATCTGCTGCACAAGACCTCTTTAAAGTGTTCAACAGCAAAGATGTCATTTTGAGACTAAGATGCACCTGACTCAAAGCATGGTATTTTCAATAACCCCACATACATGTGATAAGTGGACAGTAAATAAGGAAGATCATAGAAGAATGGATGTATTTGAGTTATGGTGTTGGAGAAGAATATTGGAAGTACCATAGACTACCAGAAGAACAAATAAATCTGTGTTGGAAGAAGTAAAGCTAGAATGCTCCTTAGAAGTAAGGATGGGAAGTCTTCATCTGTCTATTACCAGGAGGGGTCAGTTCCTAGGGAAGGGCATTGTGCTTGGTAAAGTAGAGGATTAGCGTAAAAGAGGAAGACCCCCAAACAGGTGCATTGACACAGTGGCAGATGGTTCAGGACAGGGCAGTTTTCCTCTGTTCTTCCTAGGATGTCTATGAGTTGGAACCGACTGGAGGACATCTAACAACAGCAGGGTTGTATGGAACTTGAGAATGTCCAGTTTTCAGTAAATTCTCATTTGATGCTAATGCTGCTGCCTGGGGGCCACACTTTGAGAAACACTGTATAAGGCATAAAACACTTTTAGGTAGTATTACTATTTTTGTCTATATTCTCTAAGAAAGAACACTTAAATACTTAAGCTCTTAGGGAGAGAGACAATGGTAATCACCTTGAATTCAAATGAAAATTCTGCTAGCGAATTCAAGTACAATACAAACCACAGAAATCTCTGAAGAAATTGAACCTGTTGGAGGGCACTCAGTGTATAATGATGCATACTTTGAGTTTATTTAGATGTTCCTGCACCTCTGAATTTGATGGTTAACAGCACTTGACAGGAAGTGGAAGTACAAAAATAAACAAAAAGGCTCATCTCGTAGCATTGCTGGCTTAACTGAACACAGGAAGTCCTGGAAATCTTGCAAGACTGTCTGTTCCTTTGAGATGTCTAGCCTGGTGTTAAGACCCCAAAGTATTTTATGTTGTTGATAAATATCTGAAATCAGCTACTTTCAGTTGAATTTCCAGTCCACAATGCTGCTTTGAAATAATTGAAGTTTCAAGGAACATAAATCTGGCTGTTTTTAGAGTAAGTTTCATTTTCACGTTGTCACACATCGAACTTGAAAAGCATTTTAGTCGACTTTTTAAAAAAAAATTTTTTTCCTACAAAACACAAATATTTTTAGGTGATAATAGGTAATTGTTGTCATCACCATCAATTTTATTATTTTTATTATATGTAGAAGGAAGGTGATGCCAACAGGTATATGTACCAGTATTAAACTGTATTTTCAGTACTTAAATATGTGTTAAGGATGAAGTCAGATTACTGAAAATTTGATCTATAAACCTTCACCCAATTCACAACAAAAAGTTAAAAAAAATTCACACTAGTTGATTGACCATTGTCACAGACATTAGAATTTCATCTTTTAGCACAGAGGGATTTTCTTGTGAAAACGGTCATAAATTTGCTCCCATCTCCATCTTAACCAAGTAAATACATTGTGTGGATTGGTAGACATAGCATAATAAATTCCTGGAAGTTCAAGAGATGTTTTTAAAGACAAATATTGAAATTAATGACACAGTCACAAAAGTTTGCTGGCAAATCCATAAACAGTGATGCTTTCATGAATAGGACCTCTGATTGTGGTGGGTTTCCTTGCTTTCCATTTTACTGACCCCCTTCTTGACATTGTACAGATATTTCCTTTGCAATAAAGAAACTCTCCCTTACCGAATCTTTTTCTACAGCTGGCTTTCATCGCTTCTTGATAGGAACCTAAATATTTCCATTTCTTCCACTTTATTTTTCTTTAACAATAACTGCTACCCAATCAAGTCATTCATCTTTCTCCCTCTATAAATATTTTATGATATTGAATGAATGCTTATCAAGTACTATTTGGAATCCCCTATTTTCTCTTGCTAATCATTTAGTAGATTTTTGGCTGGAATTACACCTGGCAGTTTGAATTAAGTTTCTCTAACATTTAAATTTAGAGTTCTAAATTCAATGCAAACTTTTTTTTTCTTGCCATCTTGAGATTTTTGTGTGTAAATCAAAGACAGACCTTCTCTGTAAATTGTGTACTGTAGGTCATGTACATTTATAAACAATATTCAGTCATGTAGCACAAAAATCAAATATAATGTTTTAAAATGTTCCCCAAATACCATAAAAACAAACATTTATTTTGTATCTACTATGAATTTATGGAGATAAAGTATTACAGAATGGGTAATTTTGCTCACGAGGAACCTGTACATAGACAAAGAGGCAGTCATTAGAACAGATCAAGGGGACACTGAATGGTTTAAAATTAGGAAAGGTGTGTGCCAGGGTTGTATTCTTTCACCATACTTATTCAAAGAGAGAGCGACTAGGAAAAGGACCAAAATAATTTCTGCAGAATGGTAGGAAAGAAATCAGAGCTGAAGAATTCATAGGAAGCAGGATAGTAGAGCTTATCTGTTGTTAGGTTATGCCAGTTAAAAAAAAAAAGGAAAGAAAGAGATGTAGGTTGAGGAAGAGTACATAAAGAAAACCTGGATTTCTTTTCATTTTTATGCCTCTATTTAAAAAATTTTACTATCAGAGACAAGTGACTTTGTTTGTAATTTGATGCCAATGAATGAAGAGGAAGGCTTTGAAGACAGGAGAGAGAACAACTGGTAGTTCTGGAGTTGGTTGTTTGAAGCAGGGTGTCTCATTGTCATCAGGACAGCCCAAAGAGTGATTATGGAGGATAACTGGGAGCTGACTCAGGATGGGAGAAGAATATTCGGTAGGTGAGACGGCCCCAACAAAATTTTAATTCAATCAATACATGCAGTCATTTAACATTATTCTTCTAGTAGCTCAGAAGCAAAGCTATTGAATATTTTGGTACATTTATGTGGTTTTGGGAATTGGCAAGACAGAAATGGCTTTAAAAGATTGGGCCAAAAGACCAAACAAATAAAGTAAAATCCAACAGATCAAAATTTTTGTTGTTTCCAAACGAATGTGTTTAGAGAATAAAAATCAAAAGCAATTTTGGGAAAAAGTTTTAGGATGTGGTAAGTTTGAGGAATGAAGTTCATTACGATGGCTCTGTAGGATAAGAACTGAACTGTGAACCACAAGGTTGGCAGTTTGAGTCCACCAACTGCTCTGCAGGAGAAAGATGAGGCTTTCAACTCTTGCAAATATTTACAGCTTTGGAACCCTTATACAGGGTCGCTTAGAGTCAGAATCAACTTGATGTCAGTTATCAACACCAACAATATTCTTATCAAGTCCAGTTACATTGAAAATATGTGTTTTTAATAAAGAAATTATTTTTTCCAATATAGATTAGATAATATTAAGTGACACAAGTGTAATGATCTACCGAAGTAAGATTGTATGTCTGTAGCAGCATCTGATTACAGTTACATATGCAGATTTGAATATGTTTAATGAGACAAAGCAGACAAACACATAAGCATTGTCTTTATCTAGTTTCTATCATCATTAAATCCTTTGCTCTTATGCAACTTCAAAACTGGCAAAAGAACAAAGTTACAACTTAATAGTGCTGCTATTTTTAATCAGTCATCTGTTTTGAATACATTAATTGAATACCAACTCTTTAAAATAAGTGTTAGGCTGAGACAGGACATTGTGTTTTAAAAATAAAGCATTTCCCAAATATCCCTTTTCATAAATGGTAATCCAATTGCAAATTTTATTGCAGATTGATTATGGATATAATACTGACTACAATATGAAGTTAGGAAATACAATACCTAGTATGTAACCTTTTCTGCATTTGATCTTATTTGCACTGTCTTCTGTTTCTGCTAGAGGTCTATTTTATGTTTCGGGGCGCACATCCCTCTTTACTAAATCAAGTAACAAAGGAAATAACAAGATTCAGGGTCAAGCTACAGGTCTGAATAAAAGCATGGAGAGGAGAATCTAGGAATGATGGAAATCAGAAGTTGTTTTTAGATGTTTAAATGAAGACTTAGAAAACAAAGCTAATACTGCAAAATCAAGGTCAGGAATATGAAGTAATTAAGAAAGTATGAAAAGTTTGGAGAAACATTGCCGTAAAGCATAGGCAACTCACTGACAAATGGGTTTTAAGTAGCTTAGTAATCTATCTCCAACAGGTTCTATCTATCATTATAAACCCTCATTTGGTCAACCCATGTGTTTCCCTGAATACACACAATACTGTGGTCCGTAAAAACAAGTCATACTCGTAGATAAATAGGATGTCTCTGAACCACCATGTACGGGTATATTTCTTGATTGATTCTGTCAGAAGTGATGATGGATTTAGAAGGGCTCAGTATCTCCTGAGATATCATTGTGAGTACTTGCATGCCTTCTTGAGAGAGCTGACTGGAATTGGTTATTGACCTGAGTTCAAGATCAGTGTATAGAGCAAGGTATCCGTCCCCATTTAGAATACAGATAAAGAATAATCCTTACTCTTATTTCTAAGTATTGGATAATGAGCAATAAAATTTATTTGAAAAAAAAAAATCAAGTTTTACTCATTATGATATGTAAATGTGAATAAAAAGCATTTTATTTTTATTCACAGTTTTATTTCCACTCATAAATTGGAAGCAACTCGACGGCACTTCGTAACAACACCACATCAGAAAACCACCAACTTAGACTGAAGGAGGCAGAGAAAGAATAAAAGAAAACAACCATCCCTGGAGCAACTCAGAGATCAGGAAAACCTTTCGAAGGAGCATGGGAAGCAGGACCTTCCTTGTTTCAAAGAGTGAGGCAATGGTTTCCTGAATCTTGTAGGGTAGGGCCACAGCCTCCTAGGTTTCAAAGAGTTGGATCTTTGTCAAATTAGTTTTGGAGTGTCTGGCTGCTACTAAGGGTCATGGGGCCACCACCAAAAGCTGAGAGGGCAGGACTGCCACACCCAAGGGACAGAAAAATAGGACCCAGCAGTTCCAAGGGGAGGAGGTCACCACTCAGCTGGACTAGGAGAACTGGGCTGCCTAAAGTAAGGGCCACCACTCATCTATCAGTTTGTCTCACTGTGGTGGCTTTCATGGTGCTGCGATGCTGGAAGCTATGCCACTGGTATTTTAAATACCAGGTGAATCACCTATGGTGGGCAGGTTTCTGCTGAGCTTCCAACTAAGACAGAAGAAGTAGACTACTACTGCTGAAGGATTAGCCACTGAAAAACTTATGAACAGCAGTGGAACATTGTCAGATATAGTGTCAGAATATGAAAACATCATGAATAGCACCAGTCAGATATAGTGCCTAAAGATGAGCCCCTCAGGTTGGAAGGCACTCAAAATACGACTGGGGAAGAGCTGCCTCCTCAACATTCATGGAAGCAGCAGTCAAGAAATCAAATGACATATTGCATTAGGCCAATCTGCTGCACAAGAACTACTTAAAAGTGTTCAAAACAAAGTTTTCAGTTTGAGGACTAAGGTGCGCCTGACCCAAGCCATGGTATTTTCAATATGAGTAGGAACCGACTCAACAGCACTTGATAACAACAACAGCCAATAACTTGAAGACCTAGAAGAATTGATGCATTTGAGTTATGGTGTTGGAAAAAAAATATTGAAAGTAACACGGACTGCCAGAAGAATAATCAAGTTGGAAGAAGTATACTCAGAATGCTCCTTAGAAGCCACGATAGCAAGACTTCGTCTCTCATACTTGAGACAAATTATCAGGAGGGACCTGTCTCTGGAGAAGGATATTAAGTTGGGCAAAGTGGGGGTTCAGTGGAAAAGAGGAAGACCCTCAAAAGATGTATTGGCACAGTGGCAGCAGCATTTGGGCTGCAGCATAACAACAATTGTGATGATGGCCCAGGGTTGGGTACCTACCCCCACTACCAATACCACCAACAAAGCCCAGGGCTATCACAAAGGCCTCAGAAAGCAGACCTGAAGTCAAAGTTTTGAAGGGAGGGCCCATTGCCCAGGTGTCTCAGAGAAGAGATGATTAGTTTCAAGCCTAGAGATAATGTAATCTGTTCATCTGGGTGTGGATTTGCTTGGTGCCTGTATCCTTTCTTTCCCCTGTTCCATCGTTATACTTTGTTAAGTAGATAACTTGAAGTCTAGATTTTCCAGGTTCACAAATGAGGAGGAATTTTGCCCCAGGATGAATTACATCTAAATATTCACTTTTATTTTATTTTGATGATTCAGAAGATGAAATTTGGGACTTAGAGTTGATTTAAGATTTTGGAGATGATGGGTTTTGCTTGTGGTAAGAACAAGAACATGAATTTTGGTGGGACAAAGTGCGGAACACTGTGGATGGAACTGTGTCCCCCCCAAAATTGTGTTGTAAATCCTAACATCTCTGCCTGTGGCTAGTCATTAACAACCTGTGATGACACAATCTTCTTGCTGAAAGCAAAGAGAACTTGAAATACTTCCTGATGAAGATCAACGACTACAGACTTCAGTATGGATTGCCTTTATATAAAGAAAACGGAAATCCTCACAACTGGTCCGATAAATAAAATCATGATAAATGGAGAAGAGCTTGAAGTTGTCAAATACTTCAATTTACTGGGATCCACAGTCAACACCCATGGAAGCCACAGTCAAGAAATTAAACAACATATTGCATTAGGCAAATCTGCTATACAACACCTCTTTAAAAAGTTAAACAAAGAGGTCAGTTTGAGGACTAAGGTGTGCCTGACCCAAAACACCATGGTATTTCCAATAGTCTCAAATGTATGTGAAAGTTGGCAAGTGAATAAGGAAGACCATAGATGCATTTGAATTATGGTTTTAGTGAAGAATATAGAAGTACCATAGAATGCCAGAAGAACAAACAAATTTGTGTAGAATGTTCCTTAGAAGTGAGGATGGCAAGACTTTGTCTTATCTTACTTTAGACATCTCATCAGGAGAGAGTAGTGCTTGGAGAAGTATGAATGGAGAAGTGGAGGGTCTGTGAAAAAGAGGGAGACCCCCAACAAGAGGGATGACACAATGACAACAACAATGGGCTCAAACATAACAGGAATTGGGAGGATGGCCCAGGGTGGGGCAGTGTTTTGTTCTGTTGTGCATAAGGTCGCTGAGTCAGAACAGACTGGAGGGCACCTAAGAATAACAGAATGCCTGTGGTTATAATCCCATTTGGAAATGGGTTGAGTTTGCTATGTTAATGAGATAGGATTAGTGTAGAGTGTGTCTTGAGTCAATCTCTTTTGAGATATAAAAGTGATTAAACAAGAGAGCAGAGATAAGATGTCAAGATACATGGAGAGCTCCAAGGAATCCAGAAGCAAAAACTGAAAAGACAAGGACCTTTCTCCAGAGCTGATACAGAGAGAAAAATCTTCCCCTAGAGCTAATGCTCTGAATTTGGACTTTTAGCTTCTTAAACTATGAGAAAATAAATGTTGTTGTAAAGTGCTGTCGAGTTGATTTTGACACATAGCGACCCTGTGTAGGGTTTCCAAGGAGCAGCTGGTGAGCTTGAACCACCGACCTTGCGGTTCTAATGACTTTGCAGTCTGACGCATTGGCCCACAATGCCACACCAGGACTCCATAATTTATTAAACCCGTCCACTTCTAATATCTCTACTACAGTAGCACTAGATAACTAAGACACTGTGTTCCAGTAAAACTTCATTTGCAAAAATAGGCATCTGGACAGATTTGGTTCACAAGCATTGTTTACTGACCCCTGTTCTAAATTCATGAAGTATTAAAGTTTATTATGTTTAGTAAATTAATCACTACTTTATTTTGAATGATAATAACAACAGCTAACGATGCATTGGAGTCCTGGTGTGGCTCTGTGGGTTAATGCGCTGGACTGCAAAGCCAATTTGAACTTTATGGTAAGTGATTCAAACTCACCAGCTGCTCCTTGGAAAGCCTATGCAGGGTTGCTATAGGTCAGAACCAACTCAATGGCACTTGACAACAACAACACAAAAGCATTTATTGAATATTTGATGTGCTCCAGGTATTTTCTGAAATTTTTATAAATTCATTTAATCCCCACACTAACTCCAATTCTCCTTTTAGAAATTAAGTTGTTTGTGTAGGATTAGTTAGTAAGTGGTGAAGCCTAGCAATCTAATTCTGAACTGTGCACTTTTAACCATGAAAATATCACCCAGAAGACAGTCTACCTTTTCCCTGTGCGTCCTTTATTTAATCTCTGGGAAAGAAGACAGGTGGGCTGACCTCACAGTACTTGAACTATCCACCTGGCAGCTGTCTCCCTTTTCCCGGCTGGTTGACTTTAGTGCTCTAGGCTGCAGCTTCCCCGTGTGGCCAGTGCAGGAAAGAGGACTCAAGCCTGGCCACATTTCTGAGTACTGCTATGATTCTTTAACCCTCACAACACATCGTAAGTCCTGTACTGTACAGGTGACCTCAAATTATCAGGAAGTCTTGGTGTGATTAATGGTAATTCTGACCTAAGAGAGGGTAGCATTAGAAACTGTATACTAAATGGATCTGCCCCCAAATTCCCCAAAAGCAGAAAAAATATATCCCTGTTTCTAGTCCTCCTCCCTAATTTGGGGGTCTTCTTTTCTTCAGGGGACTTCTTTCTTCAAAATTTCCACCTTTTGAAAAACCTCACCTCCAATCCACAGAGTGGTCTGGAGCTTAGTTCACCTATAGTCAATCTTTGGAGCCCGGTCGATGATGCTCCATTAATGGGTTCCCTGCCTTCTGATTACTGGTTGTGGTTAGTCAGTGGGGAACCCTGGAAGGGGATTAGGAAGGACAAGAATGAGGTCTGGATGTATTCCTCTGACTCCTTCCCTTCAACATAGTTTTGAGACGGCCATATCTCTTTACCAAAGGCCACTGTTCCTCTCTAGTAGCTGACTCTACATGATGCTGTCTTTACAGGGTCGCTATGGGTCGGACCCGACTCGATGGCACTTAACAACAACAACAACATCACTACCTCTAAGGAGCTCTGGTAGCGTAGTGGTTATGAGTCGGGCTGTGAACCGCAAGGTCAGCAGTTCGAAACTACCAGCTGTTCCGCGGGAGAAAGATGAGGCTTTCTGCTCCCGTAAAGATTTACAGCCTCGGAAACCCTATACAGGGTCGCTATGAGTCGGAACCGACTCCACAGCACATAACAACAACAACAACAATTCACTACCTCCAGTCTAAAGATGGTCACAAGTCAGTATTACTGATGGTGGTAGTGGTATGCTGTGGAGTCAATTCCGATTCATAGCAACCTTGCATAGGGTTTCTGAGGCTGTAAGTCTTTATGGGAGCAGAAAGCCTCATCTTTCTCCCACGGAACAGCTGGTAGTTTTGAACTGCTGACCTTGAGGTTAGCAGCCCAACTAGTAACCACTACATTGCAGGTCTGAATAAAAGCATGTAGAAGAGAATCTAGGTAAGATGGAAATCCGAAACAGGTTGTTTTTGATGTTTAAATAAAGACTTAGAAAACAAAGCTAAAATTGCCAAATCAAGGTCAGGAATATGAAGTAATTAAGAAAGTATGAAAAGTTTGGAGAAACATTGCAGTAAAGGATAGGCACATCACTGACAAATGCGCATTCAAAACACCCTGGGGATCTGCTCCTTTAGAGATTAAAAACCACGCCAAATCCATTGCTGTCTAGTTTGATCTAATTCATCATGACCTAAAGAATTCACAACTTATCAGGGAAGTAAATAATTACCCTGTTCCTCAGATGATCTCTAAATTCAGATGGGAAATATTCAAGGTCGTATTTGGCTCTCTTGGACTTGTTTTCATTTTCTTTGGCTTCAGTTTGAATTTGCATAGGAGTAATTGATAGTCTGTTCCACAGTCTGCTCCTGGCCTTGTTTTCACTGATGCTATGGAGCTTTTCCATCTTCTCCTTCCACAGAAGTAGTCAATTTGATTTCTATGTATTCCATCTGGTGAGGTCCATGTGTACAGTCATCTTTTATACTGTCTAAAGAAGGTATTTGAAATGAACAAATCATTGATTTTGCAGAATTCTATCATGCATTCTCCAGCATCATTTCTATTACCAAGGCCATATTTTCCAACTACTGATCCTTCCTCTTTGCTCCCAACCTTTGCATTCCAATCACCAGTAATGATCAATACATCTTGATTGCATGTTTGATCGATTTCAGATTGAAGAAGTTGGTAGAATTCTTCTATTTCATCCTCACTGGCTTTAGTGGTTGGTGCGTAAACTTGAATAATAGTGGTATCAACTGGGCTTCTCTGTAGGCTCATGGCTATTCTATCACAGACAGCATTGTACCTCATGACTGATCTGGATATGTTCTTTTTGACAATGGATGCAACACCATTCCTCTTTAGTTTGTCATTTCTTGCATAGTAAACCATGTGGTCATCAGATTCAAAATGGCCAATACCAGTCCATTTCAGTTCACTAATGCCTAAGATATCGATGTTTATGTGTTCCATTTCATTTTTGACAACTTCTGATTTTCCCAGATTCATACTTCGTACATTCCATGTTCCGATTTTCAGTGGATGTTTATAGTTGTTTCTCTTCATTTTGAGTTGTGCCCCATCAGCAAATGAAGGGCCCGTGGGCTTTTCTCTCCCTTGGGTTTTACTCCAATTGAACCATCACGGTCAACTCTACCTTGAGGAGGCAGCTCTTCCGCAGTCCCATTTTGAGTGCCTTCCAACCTGAGGGGCTCATTTTCCGGCACTATATCTGATAGTGTTTCTCTGCTATTCATAATGTTTTCAGTGACTAAATATTCAGAAGTAGTTCATCAGTCCTTCTTCCTAGTCTGTTTTCATCTGGAAGCTCATCTGAAACCTGTCCACCATGTGTGACCCAGCTGGTATTTAAAATACCGGTAGTATAGCTTTCAGAATCATAGCAACTCACAAGCCACCACAGTATGACAAACTGACAGACGCATGTTGGACTCATGGATGTAGTAACTTTAAATACAAACAGAGAGGGATGGAGTCTTCATATGAAGTATCAATGCTATCCCCTCTGTACACAGAGTAGATAGGGATGGGCAACTTAGATATTGCTACCTAAAATGAGGGGGCAATAAAGGCACGAAATGACTGGCTTACAAAGTTTCAAGGGGGAGCTTAATTTAAGAGTGTGTGGGGAAAGAAAGAATCCCTACTGATTAGTTTTCATCTTGTCTAGATGGGTCTGGTTAAAAGACATATAAGATTCTTATGATTCAATAATGAATAACTGTTATCATGGCTAATTGTGACTGCCACAATGATAAATGTAGAAGTTTTGTAACAACAACGGGGGAGTGGTTGATCTTACAGTTCAGAAACCAAGGACTCTAGGACCATCAAGGAAGAAGAGCACAAGCAGAATGTGAGACCTTATCCAAAGAAGCAGCGATACCACAGATGGAGGCACAGATGGGGACATGGAGAGAGGGAGCAGCTGAGGACTCTAGCTTCATGGGAAGAGAGGGACTAAGAGCTGGTGCCCAGGAGGCAGACTTTCAGAATGTGCCCTTTGGTGGTGTAAATTATTATATTCATATGCCTGTGTGTGTTTAAAGAGAGCTAAAATGAATAGTGAGAAGTACTATTAACTGATGGTACATGGAGGGGATTATAATTATTGTAATCAAATAAGGTGTATAGTTTGTTGAACGTAAAACTGATGATCTGCCTGGTAAACTGTCACTCAATCCACAATAAAAACCTTTAAAAAAAGGTGTGTGTGTGTGTGTGTGTGTGTTTCATAGGTCATTTGCTGATCCACTCCTAATGCAGAGGAATTTGGAGACCCTGGATGATGCAAATAGCTAAATGTGCTTGGCTGTTAACCAAAAGGTGGGAAGTTTAAAGTCCACTTTGAGGTGCCTCAGAAGGAAGACCTGACAATCCACATAGTAGGGTCACTTGCATTGCTATAATGAAATGTTTCTCAGCACTATCTTTTACACCAATCAACTAATAGACCATTGTGAAATACCAATTAGTTGATTCTCACTCATAGCAACCGTGAGTAGGGTTTCTGAGGAGCGTGGTGGGTTTGAACCACCAAACTTCAGTTAGCAATCTAATGCTTATCCTACAGTGCCACACCAGGGTAAAGTAAAACAAAAATCATAACTTTTACCAGGTAAATTAGGGTGACCAATAGATTGTTTTCTTAATTATCTGTGGTCTTGTAAAAAATAAAATAAAATAAAATGAAGAATGCTCATAAGAGTCTCAAACCACATAATCATATCTTTTATTCTTGTAATAGCTTTTTTTTCCCCCTTGAAACCTTTTATTGTGAATTGAGTGAACATTTACAGAGCAGATCATCAGTTTTACATTCAACAAATCACATACTTTGTTTCATCTCAATGACTGCAATCCCCTCCCCTTAACAACAGTGATTCCTCTTCCTCCCTGTGGTTCCTATTTCCATCCCACCCTCTTTCCTGCCTCTTTGCTCAAATAGTAGAACCTTTGGGTGGTGCAAATGCTTAATGGGTCAACTGCTAATCAAAAGGTTGGAGGTTGGAGTCCCCCAAGAGGTGCCTCAGACAAAAGGCATACTTCCAAAATATCAACCACCAAACCCTATGGAGCACAGTTCTAGTTTAACACACATGTGCTCACCATGAGTCAAAATCTACTTGGTAGCAACTGGTAGTCTGTAGCATGTATACACTATCTTAGTGTAATTATTTGCTTCTCCCTTAAGCTGTAAACTCTTCAGAAGCAGCGACCTTGCCATTGTTATACCTCCTGTGTGTGTAAAACACAATTGTTGTTATTAGGTGCCATGGAGTCAGTTCCAACTCATTTCAATCCTATGAACAACAGACTAAAACACTGCCTGGTACAGATCCATCTTCACAATTGCTATGCTTGAGCCCATTGCTGCTGTCACTGTGTCAACCCATCTCATTGGGGGTCTTCTTCTTTCTTGCTGACCTTCCACTTTATCAAGCATGATGTCCTTCTCCAGGAATTGGTCCCTCCTGATAGTGTGTCCCAAGTATGAGAGATGAAAGTTCACTATCCTGACTTCTAAGGAGCATTCTGGCTGTACGTCTTCCTACACAGATTTGTTTGTTCTTCTGGCAGTCCATGGCACTTTCAATGTTCTTTTCCAAACACATCAAGTCTTTTACGGTCATCTTTATTCACTGTACAACTTTCACATGCATATGAGGCTATTGAAAATGCCATGGCTTTAGTCAGGCACACCTTAGTCTTCAAATTGACATCTTTGCTCTTGAACCCTTTAAATGGGTCATTTGCAGCAGATTTGCCTAATGTAATACATTTGATTTCTTGACTTCTGCTTCCACGAATGCTGATTGTGGATCCAAGCAAAATTAAGTCACTGATAACTTCAATCTTTTCCCTGATTTACAAAATGTTATGTATTAATTCAGTTGTGAGCATTTTTGTTTTCTTTACATTGAGGTGCATCAGTAGTATTTTAAGTACTCTTCACTTCCAGCAAACAAGGTTGCATCATCTGCATTTCAGAAGTTGTTAATGAGTCTTCCTCCAATTCTGATGCTACATTCATCTGCATACAATCCTTGGATTATTTGCTCATTATACAGATTGAATCAGTCTGGTGAAAGGATAAAACCCTGGAGCACATCATTCCTCATTTTAAAACTGTTTTGTTCAATTGACTCCTCTTGGTCTATGTACAGGTTCCTCATGAGCACAATTAAGTGTTTGGGAATACTTGTTTTTGCAATGTTATCCATAGTTTGTTATGATCCACACAATGGAATTCCTTGACATTCAATAGTTAATAAAACACAAGTAAACATCTTTCTGGTACCCTCTACTTTTAACTGAAATCTATCTGCTGGACTGCAAAGTTGATCTGAACAGCAAGGTTGACAGTTCAAGCTCACCAGCCACTCCTCAGAAACCCTACTCAGGTTCACTATGAGTCAGAACCCACTTGACAGCACTTAACAACAATAATCTGATGTCAGCAATGATATCCCCAGTTCCATGTCCTCTTCTGAAACCGGCTTGAATTTCTGGCAGCTCCCTGTACATGTGCTGCTATAATTGTTTTTGAATTATCCTCAGCAAAATTTTAATTGCATGTGAAGTTAATTATATAGTTCATTGATTTCGCATTCTGTTGGGCCACCTTTCTTTGGAATGGGCATAGCTATGGATCTCTTCCAATCAGTTGGTCAGGTTTTCCTAATTTCTTGATATAGAGAAGCAAGCACCTCCAGCACCTCCATCAGTTTGTTGAAACATTTCAATTTGTATTCCATAAATTCCTGGAGGCTTGTTTTTTGCCATTGCCTTTAGCACAGCTTAGATGTTTTCCTTCAAACCATTGCTACCTCTTGAAATGGTTGAGCTTCGACCAATTCTTTTTGAAACAGTGACTCTATGTATTTCTTGTTTATTCTCTTGATGTTTTCTGCATCATTCAATATTTTGCACATTGTTGTTGTTAAGCGTCATGGAGTCGGTTTTGACTCATAGAGACCCTGTATACAGTTTCCGAAGAGTGGTTGAAATCAAGTGTTTATTCTATAGTGCCAGACCAGAATTTTGCCCATAGAATCTTTCACTATCCCAAGTTGAGACTTGATTTTTATCTTCAGTTATTTCTGCTTGAGAAATGCTGAGTGTTTTCTTCCCTTTTGATTTTCTAACTCCAGGTCTTTTCACATTTCATTATCATACTTGTCTTTGTCATCTTGATCTGCCCTTTGAAATGTTCTATAAAGATCTATTGTTTCCTCATTTCTTTCAGTTGTTTTAGCTTCTCTATGCTTAAGAGCAAGTTTCAGGGTCTCTTCTGACATCCATTTTTTTTGTCTTACATTTTTAAAACTGATCTTCTATGTGATGTTCTTTGATGTCAGCCTCTTCATCTATCCTGCTAAATAAATCTTCCTAATATGCCACTTTCCTCTCTCTCTTTTTCTCTCTTACCCTCACCCACTCACCACAGCATTATTTATGACAGCATGGATAAATAACTTTGTTATGGAGTGTTTACAATAAAGAAAGTAAAAGGACTGTAAATCACAAGCAACAATATGGATGACTCAAAAATATTGTGGAACAAATGAAGTAAAACACCAAAGAAAACATGATTCTATTTAAGTGACGTTCAAAACAGGCAAAATTAAGCTATCTTATTTAGGAATGTATACTTAGATGATAATATTATAAATAAAAGCAAGGAAATGATTATTTCAAATGTTAGGATAGTGATCTCTGGAAAGGGAGAAGGAATTGTGAATGGGGACATGAACTCAGGAGATTTTAGATTTCTTGACATGGTAGCATGATCATACATAGTTTATGCTTTGTCTCTATGTGGTCATATTAAAAATAATTTAAATGCTACATAGGGAAATTTCTGGAGTGCTGGCAATACTCTATTTCTTGATTTCAATGTTGGTTGCATACTTTTTGCTTTAAAACATTTGATGAAACTGTACATATGTTTTTCACATATTTATAATTTTTACATTTAACTATAGCATTGTAGGAGTCCTGATGTGGCGCTGTGGTTTAATTCTCCAGACTGCAAAGCCATTTGAACTGCAAGATCGGCGGTTCAAGCTCACCAATCACTCCTTGGAAACCCTATACAGGGTCGCTATGGGTCGGAACTGACTCAGTGGCACTTAACAACAACAACATAGCATTGTAAGAAAATATATTTGATCAAAAACCCATATGAATTATTCCCTGCCTACAAAATAAAGTTCAGATCCTTATTCTGAACTTTAAATTCCCCAGTTAACTGACTGCTACAACCTCATAGTGTTTCTAATCTAGACTTCCACCACAGTCTTCATTCAAACCCAAAAACCCCTGAACAAAACCAGACCAAAAAAAGCCCCCAACAGATACTGATTTTACTAAATTGCTTTTTAAAGAAGTTTGACCTTTCTTTTTACTATTTATTTGAAGATAAATAGGGAGGATTTTGAATTGCCTGCCACATGTTTGTCTAAGATGAATCAGAGCAGGATGAAATGTCTGTTCAGTCTTTGACTGTAATGAATATGTGTCTATAACACTTCTCAGAAAGAACACATGTCTCCTAAGTTGTTATCTAGCTGATAGTGTGTATTCAATTTAAGAAATTTCTCATTTAAATCACTAACAAATTTTTTTTCAGGTATGTAAACATGTTAGGCATTACTTTGTACCCAGTCTTTCTTCACACTTAGCTATGGACAACTTCACACAGTCATCCTGAAAGAACCATGGACAAAAGGTTCCTGGAATGTAGAACTTTGTATTTGCTACAAATGCCTGAGCCTTATGCTTGGGTGCAGATATCATCCCAAAAATTGATGGGCAGCTTCCAGGGGAATAGATGAGGGAGGGGCAGGATGTGGTCTTGGTGATTCAGAAGCAGCCCCCCTTCCCCACCCCTTTTCTGAGTCAGTGTGCAGCCACATGGTGCAGTTCTGGCTTTTGGATGAGCTGTCACACTGGGACCTCTCTGCTCGCCTTCATTAAAGTTCTGGGTGATTTTCATATGCTCGAGTGGTAATGTGAGTAGTCTTATAGTCTGTCTCTCCAAATTAGGCAGGCAAGAAAAGTTTGAAGCTCTGGCCTAAATGATATCATGGGATGAAAGGTTTGTTAGTCTTTTTAATACTTGCTTGTTTTATCTAAGGCCCAGGTGGCACAGTGGGTTAAGCATCAGGCTGTCAACTAAAAGTTAGCTAGCTAACTCAAAGGTTCAAACCCATTAGAGAAAGGGAGAGGCAGTCTGCTTTCATAAATATTTACAGCTTCAGAAGCATTCTGGCTGTACTTCTTCCAACACAGATTGTTTTTTTTTCTTCTGGCAGTCCATGGTACTTTTAATATTCTCTTCTAACACCATAATTAAAAATGGATCAATGCTTCTATGGTCTTTCTTATTCCCTGTCCAACTTTCACATGTATATGAGGTTATTGAAAACACCATGGCTTGGATCAGGAGCATCTTAGTCCTCAAACTGACATCTTTGCTCTTGAACACTTTAAAGAGGTTTTGTGCAGCAGATTTGCCTAATGCAATACATCATTTGATCTCTTGACTGCTGCTTCCATGAGTGTTAATGGTGGATCCAAGCAAACTGATATCTTTGACAACTTAAATCGTTTCTCCATTCATCATGATGTTATTTATTGTTCTAGTGTGAGTTTTGTTTTCTTTACAATGACGTGCAACCCATATGATGGCTGTGGTCTTTGATCTTCACAGTAAGTATTTTAAGACCTCTTCACTTTCAGCAAGCAAGGCTGTATCATCTGCATATTGCAAGTTGTTAATGAGTCTTCCTTCAATCCTGATGCCAATGTTCTTCTTCATATAATCCAGCTTCTTGGATTATTTACTCAGCATACAGATGGGATAAATATGGTGAAAGAATATAATCCTGCCTTACATATTTTCTAATTTTAAACCATTCCGTGTTCCCTTGTTCAGTTCAAACGACTGCCTCTTGGTCTATGTACAGGTTCTGTACAACAAACTGATGATATTGCACTGGAGGTGCTCACTCATCTGTACTAAGACATTTGGAAGACAACTACAATGGCCAACTGATTGAGCCCATTCCAGAGAGGCGATCCAATGGAATGCAGAAATCATCAAACAAGTAATATCACATGCAAGTAAAATTTTGCTTAAGGTAATTAAAAAATGATTTTAACAGTGCATCTACAGGGAACTGTCAGAAATTCATGCTGGATACAGAAGAGTACATGGAGTTAGGGATATCATTGTTGGTGTCAGATGGATCTTACCTGAAAGCAGAGACTATCAGAAAAATGTTTCCTTGTGCTTTATTGACTATGCAAAGGCTTTTGGCTGTGTGGACCCTGATAAATTATGGATAACGTTTGGAAGAATGGGTATTCCATAGCACTTAATTATGCTCATGAGGAACCTGAACATAGACCAAGGACAGTCCCTGGAGAATACTAAAGCAAATGAAAGAAATGAGGAGGTAAAAGAACTGAACAGAGAATTTCAAAGGATAACTCAAGAGGAAAAGACAAGTATTATAATGAAATGTACAAGGACCTGGAGTTAGAAAACCAAAAGTGAAGAACATACTCAGTGTTTCTCAAGCTGAAAGAATTGAAGAAAAAAAATTCAAGCTTTGACATTAAGCTCTTGATTTTGAGATAATTTTAGATTTACTTGCAATTGTAAAAAGATAGTGCAGAAAGGTGCTCTTTACCCATTTCCACCCATGGTAACAACTTGCAAAACTATAGCACAATATGCAATTGGCATATTGGTATGGATGCCATGTGAGCTGGGGTGTTAACCACAAAGTCAGTAGTTTGAAACTATCAGTCATTCTGTGGGAGAAAGATGAAGCTTTTTACTCCTGTAAAGATTTACAGCCTCGGAAACTCAATACAGGATCACTATGAGCCGCAACCAACTCAGTGGCACCCAACCACCACCAGCAGTCATCTTATCAGATATCCCCAGTTTTACTAGTATTTATTCATGGTGTCTCTCTGTGTATTTAGTTCTATGCAACTTTCTTATGTGGAGGTTCATGCACCCACCAACACAGTCAAGATACAGAACAGTTCTGTAGCTATGAGGTTCTCTCATGCTTCCTTTTTATACCCACACCTACTTCTCTCCTGCTGTCCCCATGTCAGTCCATAAGTCAATGCAGTAATATATGATCATTTCTAGAATTTTTTATTTAAAGAGTGTATGCAAATGAAATTATATAGTATGTAGTCTTTTGGGATTGACTTTTTTTCACTTGGCATACTTTTCTGGTGTTTCCTCCAGGTTTGTTCTTTTTGCTGCTGAGTCTTATTCTATGATATATATGGTCAACCATTTGAAGAACATCTGGGTTGCTTACAGTTGTTGGCTATTACAAGTAAAACTGCTATAATATTTGTAGTCAGGTTTTCCTGTGAACATACGTTTTTATTTCTCTGGGATAGATGCCCAAGAGTGCAATTACTGGGCCATATGATAATTGCATGGTTAGTTTTATAAGAAACTATCCAACTGTTTCCAGAGAGGATCTGTACCATTTTATATTCCCACCAGCAATGCATGCATGATCTAGTATCTCCAGATCTTTGTTCAGATTTTAGGTAATTACTGATGTTAGAGCTGAACTTTGCATTTTATTATTTGTTTTCTCTTTGTTTCCCTGTGTTTTTTGTTGCACTGTTTTACTTTTCTTGGTTTCCAATGGGTTACTTGAATATTTTTATGATTTAATCTTTATTCATTTATAGTGTTTTTTAGTGTATGTAAAGTTTTCTGGAATGTTACAATATATATTGTTGTTGTTAAGTGCCATCTAGTAGGTTCCAACTCATAGTGACCCTCTATAGAGTTTCCAAGGAGCGGCTGGTGAGTTTGAACCTCTGACCTTGCAGTTCAAACTAATTGCAGGTCAGTGCTTATCCCATAGCACCACTCCGGTGTTACAATATATACATGACTTATCACAGGCCACTGGTATAAACATTTTACCACTTCCAGTGAAACGTAGAAACCTTACTTCCATTTAGGTTGTTACTTTACTCTTGAATATGTTATAATTTTTGTTCCAATCATCAAATATGACTAATAAACCTCATAAATATATACTGTGCTCATATTTCTGCTATGCTTTCATTTTCTTCTTTCTTCCTGATGCTCCAAGATTCCTTCTTTTATTATTCTACTTCTGTTTCAAGTACTTCCTTTAACCAATCTGTTAGGTCTGGTCTGTTAGCAATAACTTTGTTTAGTTGTACTTCATCTGAGAAAACATTTGTTTTCTTTTCATGCTTGAAGAATAGATCTGCTGGATATAGAGTTTGTAGTTGGCAGTTCTTTTCTTTCAGCACTTGAAAAAAAAAATGTTAGACACATTCAGAGTCACTTTCTCTTATTGGGTAGTGACCTGATACTGTGTTCTTCCTCCAGTCCTGGGATTCCTAGCCAGTTTACTTTCTTTCCACTTTTTGCAGTTCTCCTTTGGTTGCCTTTTATGTTTCTAGAGCTAATAGTAGTACTAGTGGGAAACAGCATAGAGAAATGAATCCATGCCATCTCGCCCATATCAGAAGTCTCTGTCATCTTTATTTTTGAAGGACATTTTTACTGACTACAGAATTTTAGGTTGACTGATCTTTTCTATCAGTCTTTTAAAGAGACTAGTCTATTGTCTTCTTGCTTACACTTTTTATGGTCAGAGGTCAGCCAGGAGTTTTATTATTGCTCCTTTGAAGGTAATTATAAACATCCTCTGGATGTGGTTCATCTTTGTCTTTAGTTTATGTTGTTTTTTTTTTTTTTTTTTTCCATTATTATTTGTGTAACTAGTTTTCTTTGAATTTATCCTTCTTAGGTTTCATAGTACTTCTTGAAACCTGACTTGATGCTGTTCATTGATTAAAAATTTTGTTTTGGTTAATATTTCCGCACATGCATTTTCCTGTCCCACTCTCTTTCTCCTCAACTTTCATTGGAGTTGGAGTTTTATTGGACCTTTTAGTTATGTCTATATCTGTTTTCTTCTTTTAATTCTCATCCTTTTTTTTTCTCTCTCCAAGTTTCAGTCTGGATATTTCCTTCTTGCTCATTAATCTTCTAGTCTTCTCCTTTGCTGCCTATTCTGCTGTTAAATCCATTTATCAAATTCTTAGTTTCTTAGTTTTAAGTATTTATTTTTACTTTAAAGGATTTCTATTGATACTTAAAAAAAAAGATTCCAAGTTCCTGGTGAAATTCTTGATTGTCCCACTTACTTTCTACTTACTTTCTTCAACGTATCAATCATGGCTATTTTAAAGCTAAGGTCCAATGATCCCTGGCCTGGATCTTTTTTTTTTTTTTTTCTCTCTTTCCCCTCTCTGTTTTTTGTTCATTTGGTTCTGTTTCTTGGCATACTAGGTGATTTTTTTTTTTTTTACTGAATGCCAGGCATTTTGCATGAAAAATTGTGGAGTTTCTGGATGATGTGTATGAAAAATTGTGGAGTTTCTGCATGATTTGACATTCTTTCAGATGAGATTTCATTTTCTTCTGTCAGAGAAATAGAATACTCAGGTGACTTTTCTCTTAAAATCTCTCTCTCTCAGGGACTTAATTGAGAACCTAGGATATTTACAAAAGCCCCGTCTCCAATTTTTGCTTCTTTGTTACTGGGGACTGTCAATATCTCTGCTTAGTTTTCCACCTTTTGAGTAGTGGTTTTCTTCTTGCTTTCTGTAATCTAGCTCCATGTATACTCATTTTAGGAATAGGAAAACACTTTGAAAGAAAATTGAACACAGAAGGCTTATCATTGAAGAAATTGCATTGATTTTGCTTAGTATTTAACAATATTTACACTAAATTGGAACAGATTTTTTTTGTTGCAGTTGTATATTATAGTCAAATATGATTTCTTAGGAAAACATATTTTAACAAAATCAGCTCAAGAGAAAATTAGAAATCTGAACAAAAAAATAACGATTGAATACATTGAATTTTTTTTTTTTTAATTTAAAAACAGTTCTTGTTTCATAACCTCATGGTGGCTCCATAGGATAAGCACTGGGCTGGAGAAGAACAAAGTTGGCAATTTGAGCCCACCAGCTTGTTTGTGGGAGAAAGATGGCGCCCCACGCCCAACCCCACTAAAGATTTACACCCTCGGAAACCCTAGACAGGATCGACATGAATAGGAACCAAATTGACGGTACTTAACAACAAATACTTTCATACAGTTGATCTTACTGGCAATATTATTTCCATGGTAATTAACTTTAATCCACAGTCATTTGAAAAACTGTATATGCTTCAAATATATAATTATTATCATAGGGAATTATTTTTTGGCATTTTTCTAACTTTACGAAATTAGAAATAATGCAGTTAAATTTAGACTTTAAAAAAAAGTATTATTTTCATAAAACATTGCATCTGGAATATGGGTCTGGGGTTGAGAATTAGTTCAAAATTTAAGGAACAGATAATTTTCATGTAAACACAATTATTAATGTCATTTTTTTTTCTTTTGATGTCTTTAAAGTATATCTATCATGCTGCAAAGGAGCTCTGGTAGCGTAGTGGTTACGAATCAGGCTGCAAACCTTAAGTCCAGCAGTTCAAAACTACCAGCCTCTCCGCGGGAGAAAGATGAGGTGTTCTGCTCCCGTAAAGATTTACAGCCTCGGAAACCCTGTACAGGGTCGCTATGGGTCGGAACCGACTCGACAGCACTTAACAACAACATCATGCTGCAAGGACTCCTAGTGTGGAGCTGTTGGATCAACACTGGACTTCGAGCCACAAGTTCAGGAGTTCAAACCCACCAGCTGCTCCTGGAAAACCCTATACTGGGCCTGTCGTTATGAGTGGGAACTGACTGATAGCACTTAACAACAACAACATCTTTCTGCAAACTTGTTTTCTCAACAATGTCTTAGACAGCTTTTCATATCTGTATGTAATATTTACCTCAATGCTTTTAGCTATTGTAAGTATTTCATAACATCGACACATTCAATTTAACTTAGTATTCCCATATTGGGAATTGGTTCTTTTTATCTTCCTTAACTGCTAAGTTCAGAGCACAGCTCATCCTCTTCTTTTTCTTTAATCTATTTCCTTTTGTTCTTCTTTAATCATTTGTCAGGATTGCAATCAATGACTTGAAACAAAATGTGTGTGCATTGTTGAATAGAAAACTGATTGGCTCAGTAAATGTTTACCGGGTTCACTGTAAAAAGCTAAAAAAATATGAGGAGTCATTTAAAAATATATATACTTGTGTATCTAACAACTGAAATGAACATAAATTAATATAATTGCATTAGTTTTCAGGCTAACTCTCACAAACAAGAAAGCATAGTGTTTATATAAATCACTGGAACCAATAATGTTTGAAAGAAATGTCAATGTAAATTATGCAAATGATGAAAAGGCAGTTCAGGGTATAGCAAGTGTAGTAATTTGGATGTTGTTTGTGAAGAGTATGGTAGCTGGCAGGTAAGTTTTTAAAATCCATATTGTTTCCTAGTTAGATTAAATTCAGAGATAGAAACAAAACAAAAAACCACAAGGAAATCTGCAGAGGATGACTAAAGGAAAAGGGGATTGACATATGAAAGCAACACAAAGTGGCTTTAAAAGCTGTGAAATGGGAAGGGAAAAGAATGAAAGGACAGGGAGAAAAAAAGATTAGGAAATGGAAAATGGTGAAGGCTGTGCAACACAGGAACTGTAGTTGTGTGGCTGGATTATGCAGGTGAAGATAGTTGAAATGGCAAATCTTTTGTTGTCTATCTGTTGCTTCAATAAAAAAATAAAATAAAAGCTGTGAAAATGTTTTTTAAAATACAAAATTTCCATAAAGCATGATATAGTCAAAAGAACAACATGTACTTTTTCTATTTGATAAACTGGGATATGTTTTATTTAAGTTAGTTTATACTTCATATAGGTTACGAAAATGTATTTTTGCTAAAAGAGAAACAAAACGAAAAATCAGTGGTAAGAAAGTCCATCAAACTCATCATTCAATATTAAATATTTGTGCAACAAAGAAAAGGAAATATAATGTGAAAAATTTAAACATGGACTATATTGGTTGTGATTTTGCTCCGTGTATGTGTTAGGCTCATGCTTATAAAATCTGAATAGTAAATAACTACAAATCATCCCGTGTATCTGCTAGGTATTTCTAGCTGAATTAAGTTTGTCCTTGTTAAAGAAATTATCTCCGTTTTCTTCCCTACTCTGGAATGCATGTAACACAGTTCCTGTCTAGATGTGTGCCTTAGGCAAAAAAGGTTCAGTGCTCAATTACCTGCTGTCTGAAGTCTCATATTTTGCAGTAAGCAAGTGAAGTAGGGTTTTCATTGTAAGTCTTGTCCCAGGCTTTTCTTTCCTCCTCACATCCCTGCAAACTATTTGGTGTGTGGAGGTCTTGACCTGAGAAAACCATCTTGGATAACTACGACAAGGAGAAGAAAAAATGCAACACCTAGGAGATTTCAGTAAACAGTAGAATCATGCCAACCTAATCTGTGTTAAAATGCTTGGAATGTGGGAGCCGCTGATGATGCCTGTTGTCTGTGTGTCTGACTGAATCCTTTCTTTTCTCAGAGCAGCAAAGCAAAGCCTGGGAACCAGGCCAAATGCCTGCCACTTACCTTAAATTGATCAGCCACTTTGAGATGAAAACCCCTGAAAGCTGCCACACCGTGAAAACAAGGCCTTCTTCACATTAAAGGCAAATTGCGACTTTGGGTTTGCTGTGATCTTTTTTCCATTTTATCCAGTTTTTCACAGTACACACGTTTTTCCCTCCTTCCCATTTATCCTCCCTTGTAGAAGCCAATAGTTACAGCTTCTTGGCCAAGTATTCATTAAGGTTTATAATCAATGTATGTGTAAGCCTCATGCTTATAAAATCTGAATAGTAAACAACTACAAATCATCCTGTGAATCTACTGGGTATTTCTTGCTGAATCAAGTTTATCCTTGTTAAAGAAATTATCCTATTCTGATATTTTTCACATTTGATTAGTTATCAGGAATTTATCGGGGACCTGATCTATGTCTAGTGTGCATTAAGTGTTGTCGAGTACATTCAAACTCATTGTGACCCTGTATAGTGTTTCCAAGGAGCGACTGGTGGGTTTGAACCACTGACATTTCATTAGTAGTCCAGTGATTATCCTACAATGCCACACCAGGACTATATATATTGTTGTTGTCATTAGGTGCCATCTAGTTGGTTCTGACTCATGGTGACCTAATGTACAACAGAAACACTGCCCAGTCCTGTGTCAACCTCATAATAGTTACTCTTGAACCCATTGCTGCTGCCACTGTGCCAATTCATCTCGTTGAGGAGGTCTTCCTCTTTTTTGCATACTCTCCACTTTACCAAGCATGATGTCCTTCTCCAGAAACTGATTCCTCCTTATAATACATCCAAAGTATGAGAGATGAAGTCTGGCCATCCTGGCTTCCAAGGAGCATTCTGGCTGTACTTCTTCCAGCACAGATTTGTTAGTTGTTTTGGCAGCCCATGGTACTTTTACTGTTCTCCTCCAGTACCATATAACTCAGATGTATTAGTTCTTCTATGGTCTTCTGTATTCATTGTGAATTCACATTCACATACATTTATATATATATGAGGCAATTGAAAATATCATGGCTTGGATCAGGCGCACTTTAGTCCTCAAACTGATATGTTTGCTCTTGAACACTTTCAAGAAGTCTTGTGCAGCAGATTTGCCTAATGCAATGCATTGTTTGATTTCTTGACTGCTATTTCAATGAGAATTGATAGTGGATCTTAAGCAGAATGAAGTCTTTGACAACATCAATCTATTCTCCATTTATTATTTTATTATTTGTTGATCCAGTGGTGAGGATTTTTGTTTTCTTTACATTGAGGTGCAACCCATAGTGAAAGCTGTGGTCTTTGATCTTCATCAATATTTTAAGTCCTCTTTGCTTTCAGTAACATCTGCATATCGCAGGTTGTTAATAAATCTTCCTCCAATCCTGATGCCATGTTCTTCTTCATATAATCCAGTTTTTCAGATTATTTGCTCGTCATATGGACTGAATAAGTATGGACAGTCCCTGGAGAAGGACATCATTCTTGGTTAAGTGGAGTTTCAGCAAAAAAGAGGAAGAAGCCCACTGAGATAATCCATCTGGCACAGTGACAGCAGTAATGGGTTCAAGCATTGTAAATATTATGGACTGTGCAAGGTTTCGTTCTGTTGTGCATAGGGTCGCTATGAGTCAGTGCTGACTTGATAATGGCATTAACAACAACAACAATGTTGGAGAGCAAGTCTTTTCAGACAGCCATTCTGGTCTTTTCTTTCTTTCTTGTCTTCTTAATGACCTTTTGCTTTCTTCCTATATGATATTCTTGATATCATCCTACAAGTCTTCTGTATAAGGTTTCCTGAGAATGTCTAGTGAGTTTGAATTGCCACAGTCCAGTGCTTATCCTTTAGTGCCACACCAGGGCTCCAGAAACAAATAAGAGAGATACTACAGAGGCTGACATGGTACCATATGGGTGACTAGATTCATTGACCTTGTTCACATTGACTTCTTTACCTGTAATTCTGTCTTCTAACTCTGTCTTGTCTACAAACCCTCATACTTTGCGGCTCTTTTCTCTTGTCTCTTTTGGAAAGAGTTCTCTTTATCATTTATGTACACCAACCAAAAATTCTGACCTTCTCTGAGAGTCACCAAGAGATTCCCAAGAGGTCTTTGTAGTCTGAGTTTCTATGAACATCATTCATTCTTTTATATAGTTCTGAAGTTTTCACTGACTCTGATGCTAAATGATTTTTATTTCCCAACTAAAAGACAATTTAAAGGGGCATATACTTTTGAGGGAGTCCTGCTGTGGCGCTCTGGGTTAATGTACCAGACTACAATGCCGTTTGAACTGCAAGGTCGGAAGTTTAAGCTCACCAGCTGCTCTTTGGAAAGCCTATGTAGGGTTGCTATAGGTTGGAACCGATGGCACTTAACAACAACAACAACATACTTTTTGAAGGTGGATATATTTATGCACTGAATGGTTTAAAATTAAGAAAGGTGTGTGACAGGGCTGTATTCTTTCACCATACTTACTCATACTGTATGCTGAACAAATAATCTGAGAAGCTGTATTATATGCAGAAAGACGTGGCATCAGGATTCAGGAAGACTCATTAACAACCTACGATATGCAGATGATACAACATTGCTTGCTGAAAGTGAAGAGGACTTAAAACATTTACCGATGAAGATCAAACAGCACAGCCTTCGGTATGGATTACATCTCATTGTAAAGAAAGCAACAATTCTCTGGACCAATAATCAACATTCTTATCAATGAAGAAAAGATTGAAGTTGTCAAGGACTTCATTCTTCTTGGATCAATTATCAACACTCACGGATGCAGCAGTCAAGAAATCAAATGATGTATTGCATTAGGCAAATCTGCTGCACAAGATCTTTTTAAAGTGTTGAAGAGCAAAGATGTCAGCTTGAGGACTAAGGTGCCCCTGACCCAAGCCATGGCATTTTCAATAACGTCATATGTATGCGAAAGCTGAACAATGAATACAGAAGACCATAGAAGAATTGATGCTTTTGAGTTATGGTGTTGGAGGAGAATATTGAAAGTGCCATGGGTTGCTAAAAGAACCAACAGATTTGTGTTGGAAAAAGTGCAGCCAGAGTGCTTCTTGAAGGCCAGGATAGCCAAACTTCATCTCTCATACTTCGGACATATTGTCAGGAGGGACCAGTCTCTGGAGAAAGATATCATGTTTGGTAAGGTGGAGGGTCAGAGAAAAAGAGGAAGACCCCCAGCAAGTTAAATAGGCAGCATCAATGGGCTCAAACATGACAATAGTTGTGAGGTTGGCCCTGGATTGGGTAGTTTCATTATGTTGTGCATAGGGTCGCTATGAGTCGGTACCGACTCGATGGCACCTAACAACAATAACAACATATCTATGCACTATTGTTCAGAAGCTAAGATAAATGAATTAGATCTACATTTATCAACACAGACACATTTTAAAATATAGAATCTTGGAGAGGGGGTAAGCAAGACACAGAAAGCGATACGTAATATTATCAATATATATAAATTTAAAACACATGAAACAATAATGCATTTGAGCGAGCTTCAAAAATTCATGGAACAATTCCATTGTCTTTCAATTTCCTTTTTTCCCTTGAATTTTTGAAACACCCCCATATAGTTTATGGATAATATCATAGGTAGTTACAATCATTAGATGTGAATGATATGGGTCATTCGACAGATATTTTATATCAAAGGTGGAACCATCACTTTTGTGGCTATTTAAATTACAACAAAAAACTCTTAGGCACAGATTAAGTGCCCGATGCTGCAAGGGAATGAAAAACAAGGGAAAGGCACTTGCTGGGAGTTTAGAGTTAATTAAGGAAATAGAAATTGACCTATAAAATAACCAGGAAACAACATATATATATATATATATACACAGGCACGA
This sequence comes from Chrysochloris asiatica, assembly GCF_000296735.1. Lineage (NCBI taxonomy): Eukaryota > Metazoa > Chordata > Mammalia > Afrosoricida > Chrysochloridae > Chrysochloris > Chrysochloris asiatica. Next base: position 14,843,266 of record NW_006408528.1, on the reverse strand, counting down.
GATTGGGAGGTACAATCTATAGGTGTTGGAGGAATTTCACCTGAGCGGGTTTAGGAGCTTGGCTAGGTCAGTGGTGCATTGGGCTAGTCTTTGACCTATGCTGGTCTTTTGAGCATGACCCCTGGTAAGAGTGGTTGGCTAGTAAGAAGTGGAGGGTTGGAAACACTTTGGCTATTCAATCCTGTTGACAACCTATTTCTGATGTGGTGGTGGTTATGTGCCATGGAGTTGTATCATGGAGTCGGTTCCGACTCAGCGACACTGTACAAGGTTTCCAAGGCTATAAATCTTTACAGGAGCAGAAAGCCTCATTTTTCTCCTGTGGAACAGCTGGTAGCTTCAAACTGCTAACCTTGTGGTTCGCAGCCCGATTCGTAACCACAATGCTACCAGAGCTTCTTAACGTAATTTTATTATTTTGTAGCCAACCTTCTGTTTATACATCTCATGTTCATAGATTTGGTGTAATTAGAGCCTAGAGATAATAGTGAAGGTATTTACTGAGCAAGTTCATTCTGACTATGTAATATTTGTTATTGACTTAGCTCTCTAAATGTACACGGTACTTGACAAATATGTAGAAAGACACGTTTCCTGCCCTGGGGAGCTTATGTTCCAATGTGGACAACAGAGCAGAAAGGTAAGATTTTAACTTGTGGAAGGCTTTATGGGAAGGGAAAAGCTAACTAGGTAGGAGAGACAGGAAGCTAAAAACCCTGCAAAAGTAGAAACAGAAATGCGGACGGAATGGAGGGTGTTTAAAGAAACTCTTCACAAGTAAGCGTGACAATCCTATACAAATAATCTTTGCAGCACTTGTCACAACTGCCAAAAGGTGGAAACACCAAAATGTTCATCAACAGATACATGGATAAAATGCTGTATATCCATACAATAAAATATTATGTAGCTGTTAAAATAATAATAATAATAATGAAGTCCTGATGCTTGCTACAACATTAATGAACCCTGAGAATATTGGTGGTGTTGTAAAGTTCTGTCAAGTCGCTTCCAAATCACAGAAACCCTTTATAGGGTTTCCGAGGAGTAGCTGGTGAGTTTGAACTGCCCACCTTACAGTTCAAACTGACCTTGTGGTTCAGTGCTTATCCTACAGAGCCATACCAGGTCTCCTTGAGAACATTGTTGTTGTTGTCAGGTGCCGTAGAATCAGCACTGACTCATAGCAACCCCATGCACAACAGAATGAAACACTGCCTGATTCCATGCCAACCTCAATCGTTGCTAAAGTCCATTGCTGCCGCCACTGTGCCAATCCATCTTGTTAGAAGTCTTCCTCTCCTCTGACCCTCCACGTCACCAAAGATGATATCCTTCCATAGGGACAGGTCCTTCCTGATAATATGTCCAAAGTATGAGAGATGAAGCCTGGCTTCCAAGGAGTGTTCTGGCTGACTTCTTCCAACACAGATTTGTTAGTTCTTTTGGAAGCCCCTGGTACTTTTACTATTCTCCTCCAACAGTATAACTCAAATGCATCAATTCTATGATCTTTATTCACTGTCCAATTCACTGCTGACGATTTGAGCCCACCAGCAGCTCTCTAGGAGAAAGGTGAGGGTTCTGTTTCCACAAAGATTTGCAGTCTTGGAAACTCTATATATGGTCACTGTGAAGATGGAACCTACTTGTCAGCACTTAACAACAATAAAGACACAGCATGAGAACTGTGGTAGTTTGGTGTATGTGTTTTCACCCCAATAATTATCATTTAAAAAGTAAATAAGATGTTAATGCAGCATAATGTCTGTCCTGGAGAAACTTTTGAGTAGGGTAAAAGGTGAAGAAAATAAATTTGATTGTGCCATTAGTCAGATTAATAACAGTGAATGCATTACTACAATAAATTGAAGCTACTGTGTGCCATGCAATGTGTCCAACTCTTTCAATTGTTTCAAGAGAGCTGATTTAAGTGTTACCATTTTACATATTCTCAGATTATTTGTTCAGCATGCAGATTGAGTAAATATGGTAAAAGGATATAATTCTGATAAACTATCTTCCTGATTTTAAACCACGCACTATACCCTTGTTCTGTTTGAACGACTGCCCTTTGGTTTAGGTACAGGTTCCATCTGAGCACAATTACGTGTTCTGGAATTTCCATTCTTTGTAATGGTATCCGTAATTTGTTATAATCCACACAGTCTAATGCCTTGGAATAGTCAATAAAATGCAGGTAAACATCTTTATGGTATGCTCTACTTTCTGTCAAGTTTTAGCTGCATCAATAGTGATAATCCCTTATTTCATGTCCTCTTCTGAATCTAGCTGAATTTTTGGCAGTTCCCTGTTAATGTAGTGCTGCAACTGTTTTTAAATTATCTTCATCATATTTTAGTTGTGTGTCATATTAATGATTGTTGTATGGTTAAGTGATACTGAGTTGATACAGACTTATAGTGAACCTATCTAAGGTTCCTGAGGCTGTGAATCTTTGCAAGAGCAGAAAACCTCATCTTTTTCCCACAGAGTGGCTAGTTGGCTTGAACTACCAACCTTGTGGTTCACAGTCAAGTGTTTATCAAACATGTTTCCAAATATTAATGATATTGTTTGATAATTTCTACATTTTTTTGAGTCACCTTTCCTTGGAAAAGACATATTCATGGATCTCTTCCAATCAGTTGGTCAAATTTCTTGGCATAGTGAGTGTTTTCAGTGTTGTATTCCCAATTTCAGTGTTGTTGAAACATCCCAATTGGCATTCCATCCATTCCTGAAGCCTTGTTTTGTTTTTTGTTTTACAAATGCGTTCAGTGCAGCTTGGATTTCTTCCTCAATACCATCCAATCTTGATCATATGGCACCTCTGAAATGGATGAGCATCAACAAATTCTTTACGGAACAGTGACTCTGTGTATCCCTGCCATCTTGTGTATCATTCAATATTTTACCCATAGAAGCCTTCAGTATTTCAACTTGAAATTTGAATTTTTTCCCTTCATATTTTCAATTGAATGAATTCTGTATGTGGCTCTTCCTTTTAGTTTTCGAACTCCAGGCTTTTGCATATTTCATTATAATATTCTATTTTGTCTTCTTGAGCTGCTCTTCAAAGTCCATTTATTTTTTTTCCCCTACAGATCTTTCACTTGATTTCTCTCATTTACTTTAGTTACACTACATTCAAAAGCAGGTTTTATAGTCTCTTCTGAAACCCATATTGGTCTTACCTTGAATTGACCTTTCACTTTTTTCATGTAAAATATTCTTGATGTCATGTCACAACTTGTCTAATCTTCTGTCATAAGTGTCCAATTTGTCAACTCTGTTGTGCTCTAAGACGTTTCTTTGTAGTGTTTGATATTTTAAAATGCATTGAGGTTTGCTTTGTGGCCTAATATATGGTCTGTTCTGGAGAATATTCCATGTACATTTTACTTGGACTTTTAAAATTGATTTGAGTGTTCTTCAACTTCAAGTTGAACTTGCAAATGAGCAATTGTTCTGTTTTGCAGTCAGACTTCTGGCCTTTTTTCTGGCTGATGATCTTGAGCTTCTCCATCATTTATTCAGATGTAGTCTATTTGCTTCCTCTGTATGCCATCCAACAATGTTCACGTATGTTGTTCTTGTTGTTAAGTGCCTCAAGTTGGTTTTCAAGGAGCAGCTGGTGAGCTTGAAACGCTGACCTTGCAGTTCAAACTGACTTTGCAGTCTAGCGCATTAACTCACAATGCCTCTCTAGGATTCCAAGTTCATATATAGTGACTACTTATGTTGTTGAAAAGTATTTGCAATGAGTAAGTCGTTGGTCTTGAATATTTCTATATTGTGACCTCTGGCATATATATTGTAAGACGATCTATGAGAAACAGATCATGTGGCTACACAAATAAACAGAGAGTATTAGAAACATGTCAAGCAGATTCTGAATCACAAGAGAATATCGTACTAACATACTATGGGTATTTACTATGGTGGTGCTGGTGGTTGTGTGCTGTTGAGTTGGCTCCAGCTCATAACAACCCTCTGTAGGGTTTCTGAGGTTGTAAATCTTTATGGGAGCAGAAATCCTCATCTTTTTCCCAAGGAGCAGCTGGTAGATTTGAACTGCTGACCTTGCAGTTAACAGTCCATATAACTCGCTATGCTACTATGGGTATTTACACTAAAAAAGTCTAAATCAAGGAGTTAGAAACCCAGCCTTTGTGTCTGAATCTTTCTTGTAATATTCTCAGTGATCCTTCAACTTCTGCTTGCAGAGTTCTCATCATGAAGATTTTGTTTGCTGACTAGAAAGTTGGTTTCTAATGTCCTTTTTGTGTGTCTGCATGTGTCTATCTATGTGTTTTAAAAGGAGAACTTTGTCTCCCTAACTGATTCTGGCTCCTGAAGCAGACAAAAGTGGCCTTCTTCCTCTTCCACATGACAGCCCTGAAAACACTTGAAGACTATTTTCATGTTTTCCCTGGATATTTTGTGTTCCAGGCTACTACTTTTATCAATCAACCATCATATAATTTTGTGTTTTTATTTTGGGATGGTTTATGTTGAAATTCTAAGTTAAGGGGAGAGTTTTAGTCACTTTTTCTAGTAGTAGCATTTACTTATGCCCTTTCAACTATGTGATGCCCAGATCAGAACACAGTATTGAAAGTATTGCCAAATTAGTATAGAGTATAAAGCATTCCATATTTTCACAAATGTAATCTAACATTGCAGTGTTAATTTTTGATTGCCACTATTGACAGCTATTAAACTTACAGTTTGCTAAATTATTAGCTTTGTTCCCTGTTGCTTCTAAACCTGGTATTCTTAACACACACATTTCTTTGAACCCACATTAAGTGCTTGACATTTTAATTAAGTTTCATCTTATATGATTCAGGCAATTATTAATGCCTATAGAGATTTTTTTCTTTTTTTAAATTCAGAAATCTCCTACCTAATATATCTACTATCTCTTTAGATTTTGATCACATGCTTTCAAAGAAAAACAAATTGGCACAATGGAACCAAGGATGGCACCTTATGGCATGTTGGTTGATAAGACAAGTTGACCTCAACATCAACATCAGACAATGCCACTTTGTCACCATGCTGAAGATAATCTAACATTCACTCAGTACTCACAGAACATCATCATCAATCAGTTAAAATAGCATGTGATTTATTGAACCTCCATTCCTTCACAAACTTAAGGAATGAGACAGTTGATCAGAAGCTTCGCTGAAATACATTTCCATTTTTCTCTTCTATTATTGGTAGCATAGTGGTTACGAATCGGGCTGTGAACCTTGAGGTCAGCAGTTCGAAACTACCAGCTGTTCTGTGGGAGAAAGATGAGGCTTTCTGCTCCCATAAAGATTTACGGGCTGCGAACCTTGAGGGCAGCAGTTCGAAACTACCAGCTGTTCCGCGGGAGAAAGATGAGGCGTTCTGCTCCCGTAAAGATTTACAGCCTCGGAAACCCTGTACAGGGTCGCTTTGAGTCGGAACCAACTCCACAGCACATAAACATCACCACCATTACATTAGTAATACTGTCTTAAAGAGTACTCTCATGACTGTCTGTGAATCCTTGGCATTGCTACCAGCTGGCCTGACACTCATGATTAAACCATGATGTTCTCCTGTTGAACATACACATTTTCACAGAACACCAACATCAGACTAGGTCACTTGAGTCACTGTAATGGATCAAGACAATGATTCTGTAATCATGTCTAAACAGAGATAAAACATGAATATTATCCCAGTCACAAAATACCAATCATCCTCCTCTCCTGGCTAATATAAGTGATGGTTATTTTTTTTGGCAAGTATAGCCTTATGCTCTCTAGTCTACCTATAGACAAGATTTATTAGATACCTAATCATAAGTAACGTAGTGGTTTCGAATCGGGCTGCTAACCTCAAGGTTGGCAATTTGAAACTACCAGCTGTTCTGTGAGAGGAGCATGAGGCTTTCTGCTCCTGTAAAGATTTAAAGCCTCAGAAACCCTGTATAAGGTTGTTATGAATCGGAACCGACTCCACGGCACACAACAACAACAACAATCATAGAACTGCCTTCTGACAGTATTCAATCTCGAATAAACTTTTACTTCCTTAGAGCTTTCTTCAAATCACCCAGTCAAAGCCCAGATCCTATACTAGGTTCTTTCTTACTTAGATGCTCCACAGTTTCTCATTGATAATATTATCTCTCACAGCAACAATAGAATTATTCAACTACAGGTATAGTCTTGATGGTTGTAGACTGGAGGGCATTGAGACCCTGTCAGAAAAGAAGGGAATGTCATTCTTGTGTAATCACCTACACATTTAGCAGATTTATTATTTTCACTTTGGCTCTGGAGCCAGCCATAGAACCCTATTCCTACTCCCCCCAGTAAGATCCATAATGGCCCACTGTCTTCCTGTCTGCAGGAAATGGCCTCCTATCACCTCTTCCTGGCTACAGCTCTGTTCATACTGGTTCAAGCTGTAATGGTGGAATGTGGGGAGGAGTCTATACATTTCTGGCCCTCTGGCCCTCAGCACAAGTCTTCTGTTGTGCTGCTGCCACCGAATCCAACAATGCTCGAAGTGACATAAGGAAACGACTTTGCTTGTGGTGACTGTGGTTCTGGCTCTAGGAGAGCAATTCTTCTTTTGAGTCATGGGCAAGCCTGGCCCATGGGCTGAGGCCAGGGTTGGGACGGAGATAAAAGCTTTTCTCCTTTTTATAATACCCGCTTATAACCAGGCTCACTGAACCAGACCCAGAATTACAAATATTGTATTCATATGTAGTTTGATATATTCGTTTTGTTTCAGGGAATGTCAGTCTTTTTTGACACTGGTTTGTGATTCTCCTTGAAGCCTGTGTGTTTTTTTGTTTTGTTTTGTTACTAGTTGATATACTATTACCTCTTATGTTATATATTGCATTGGGCAAATCTGCTGCACAGGAATTTTTTAAAGTGTTGAAGAGCAGAGATGTCAGCTTGAGGACTAAGGTGCACCTCACCCAAGCCATGGTATTTTCAATAACCTCATATGGATGCGAAAGCTGGACAGTGAATAAGGAAGATCGTAGAAGAATTGATGCCTTTGAGTTGTGTTGGAGGAGAATACTAAAAGTGCCATGGACTGCCAAAAGAACCAATAGATCTGTTTTGGAAGAAGTGCAGCCAGAGTGCTCCTTGGAGGCCAGGATGGCTAAGCTTCGTCTCTCATACTTTGGACATATTGTCAGGAGGGAACAGTCACTGGAGAAGGATGTCATGCTGGGTAAGATGGAGGGTCAGAGAAAAAGAGGAAGACCCCCAATGAGATGGATTGGCCAGGTGGCATCATTGATGGAGTCAAGTGTGGCAGCGGTTAGTGAGGTTGGCCCAGGATCAGACATTGTTTTGTTCTGCTGTGCATGGGGTCACTATGGTTTGGTTCCGACTCGATGGCACCTGACAACAACAACAACTTATGTTATAACTGCCTTCCCCCCATTTAATTCAATAAACATGTATTCAGCACCTACTATTGTTGTTAAGACTCATAGGGACCGTGTAAAGAGTTTCTAAGGAATGACTGATGGGTTTGAACCACCAATGTTGTGGCTGCCAGTCCAGTGCTAATCCTATAGGGCTATCCCAGGACTCTAGCACTTATATAGAGCTGGCCATTGTGGAAAAGACAAAGATGATTCAAATGTAGTTACTGATCTTACGAAGTATTTAATCTACAAAGGAGTATTAGGCATGTGCATGAATAGCCAGGTTTCATTTTTTCAGTCAATAAATACTTATTAATGACCTAATTGACAGCACTTAACAACAGCAACAAATCACCTAGCAACATCAACTCTAAGCCAGGCACTGTAGCATAAGTCATATGCTGGTAAATTCCACATGTGAAAAGGATAAAGGTCAAAAGATGTTAATCTATATATTGAGCATTTTCTGTGTTAGACACTGAGCCAATAACTTTTAGCTAAATTATCACTCTTAATACTCAGAATAACCCTTTGGGATTGAAAGTGTTATCATTCCCATTTTATGGATAGCTAGCCATGGTTTTAGAAGACCTTTCTAAGATCCCAAAGCCAGTGACAGGAATCAAACCCAGACAGTCTGACTTTGGAGCCCATGCCCTGAACAGATATTTATAATTTATGTCTTGTTATTCTTTCGGCCTACAGTTTCTTGGGACGTTACTGATCTCTGAGAATGCCTGTCTGTTTGGAGGAAGTTTATAATAATTACAGTGAAAGCAGGCATTTAAAATGACATTTGAAATTTTTGCCTGCAGTTGCTTTTTACAGGAGCACATGTGAATACATAGCGCTGAAGTGGACCTGATCGTCTGCTCTGGAGCTATGTCTGTACTCCCGTTGTTCTATGTTTTCTGTACAGTCTTAGGAGGTTATTTTTAATGCAACATGCCAAAGTGGCAAGTTGAAAGATCCATAGTAACCAGCTAACAGTAACAGCAGAGCCTGCCAAGTAAAAGTTCCGTAAATCAGTCATAAACGAAGTTACAAAATCAGGGCCAACGTCGTGTGCATGAGGGAGTGTCCTTGGAAGAGGTACAATTCATGCACAGTTTCATGGGATCTCCTCAAAATTCCATGAGAGTAAAGAGTTCTTGTAGCAAATCAATTTTGTGTTTTCTTCTTTTTTTAAGGGAAAATACTAAGAAAAGAGCTTCCTGTAATTTTATTCTAGTAGAGAACATTCTCCCATGTGATCAGGTAACTTAAAGAAGGAAAAGACATTGACAAAAATGAATGCTTCAGATACCAAGTGCTTTCCTTTCTCATGTTTTTAAGTATTTTTGGAATCTTTCCTTTTCCACTACCACAGTCCACGTCTAGGCCTTAATAACTTGGTGTACTGAAAGACTCACAGCTTTTATCTATTCTCCCTTCAGTCGATGAAATCATAACAGTAAAGGTCCTCAGAAGCAGATTTTTTAACTCTTTTAAGTGAGAATTTTACAAGGAGTTCCCAAGGGCTACCAGACACAATAAAAACTATGATCTTCATGGAATCTCTGGATAATGAAAAAGGTTTATGTAGCTGCTAACCAGAGCTGTGAGGTTCAAGACCACCTAGAGACCACCCTGGAAGACAACTCTGGTGATCTACTTCCTAAAAACCAGTTACTGAAAACACTATGAAGCACTCTTGTATTCTGACACACATGGGGTCATCATGAGTCAGAACTGACTTACAGCAACTGGTTGGCTGCTCGATCCCCTTGGCAGAGGCAGATGTTGGGTGGAGGTAGGAGGAGATTGGAGAAATCTGAAAGGAAAACTCTGTGAGCCACCTGAAAAGTAATTTTAAACTGAAAAACAAAAAACAAACAAACAAACAAAAAAACCACCCCACTTCTGCCTATATCACAAATGTTAGTGAGAAAGTGTGATTTAGCTTATAATTTTACAGATACAATGGTATTGGTAGAGTGAGGTGTGTCTGTGTAACCAGAAAAGATAGCGATAAGTAAAAAGCTTTTTCCAAGATGTTTGTTCAGGACGCCTACCTTTGGTTGGGAATTCCCCTCTTCAGGTTTTCCCCTACAGTGAGATTCTTGTTTAACAGAAAAAAAGTTCTAAGGCTGACTTTTCTGTTTACTGTAGAAGTTTTTATTTGGGGATATTTAAGACTTTTAATTCTTAAGTTATCCAGGGTTTCATTTTGCTTGCATCTGTAATAAACACACATGGAAGCAGCAGTCAAAAAATCATATGACACAGTGACCTAGACAAATCTGCTGCAAAAGATCTCTAAAGTGCTAAAGAGCAAAGATGTTACTTTGAGGACGAAGGTGCACTTGACTTAAACCATGGTATTTTCAATCACCTCATATGCATGTGAAATCTAGACAATGAAGAAGAGAGATAGAAGAAAAATTGAGGCTTGTGAATTATGACATTGGGGAAGAGTATGAACTGTCCCATGGACTGCTTGAAGAGTGAACACATTTGTCTTAGAAGAAGCGCAATTAGAACGTTCCTTAGAAACAAGAATGTGGAGACTTTGGACATATTATTAAGAAGGATGGGTCCTTAGAGAAGGGTATCGTGCTTGGTGAAATAAAACTAAAACCAAAAATACCCTACCCAGCTCACTGCCATCAAGTCAATACCAGCTCTTAACGAGCTTGTATATTGTAAGGAGCCCTAGAGTGGAGCTGTAGGATAAGCACTGGACTGTTAGTTTTGAGGTCGACAATTCAAATCCACCAGCTGCTCCTTGGGAACTTTACATCTAGTCATTATGAGTCAGAACTGACTCGATGGCTCTTAATAATAACGACAACATAGAGTTGTAAGGAGTCCTGGTGTGGTGCTGTGGGCTAATGTGTCAGACTGCAAAGTTGTTTGAACTGCAAGGTCGGTGGTTCAAGCTCACCAGCTGCTCTTTGGAAACTCTCTACAGGATCGCTATGGGTCAGAATCGACTCAACAGCACTTAACAACAACAACAAAGAGTTGTAAATCATTATGGGAGGAGATAGCTCCCATGGAGAGGTTGACCTTATGGTTAGTAGTCCAATGTTTATTCTTCAGTGCCATTATGATTCCTTTGGTAAAATAAAGGATCTGTGAGAAAGATGAATTGATCCAGTGCCTGTTAATCATGGGCTCATATGTAGAAATTATTGTGAGGATGGTGTGGTGCAGGACAATGCAGTGTTTCATTCTGTTATACATTGGATTACTGTGAGTTGGGACTGACTCGATAGCATCTAACACTACCACCACCACCAGCAACAACACTTTAGGTATTTTGAAAAAGAAAGGACATCAAAGGGACAAGCTAATTGCAGAATCTAAGCTTTCCAAACCCATGAGTCAGTATATAAGGTATTAAAAAAGTCCTATCTCAAGTCTTCTCTTATGCTGGGTACACTTGTGAGATTTCAAAACTCAAGGGATGGGTGACAGGTTTTGAAAAGGAAAGTCATTTATTTAGCTTCTGTTCCCTCTTATGGATGCTACACTCTAAGACTTGGATTTTAGTACGAAAAGTTTGAGCAGCACAATCAATAAGCATCATTACCTGACCTTTCTTCACTAGAGGTCAATATCTCACAACCTAATTTAGTGGACACTAGATAAGAAGGAATTATTAAAAAATAATCCCATAAGAAGTTAAGCTCCCGTACTAAGGCCCACATACAATTCTCAGAAAGCATCTCCATACTAAACACTTCCAGTAACCGTAGTAACTCAGATTTCTAGCACACAATAAATTTAAAAGGAAGAAAAAAAATTAATAATGGTATGCACTTTTAAGTGAAAAAAGGAAAGTGTAACATTATAAAAATATAATAAAAAGACTACCAGAGTGTAAGGTTCTTAGACATTTTAGAGGTTAGGAAAAATTCCACCAAATCTCCAGGGCATCCTCTGAGGATACCATTCAGTTATACCGTAGAGTCATAATTAATGTTTATGTGAATTATTTTGATTCATCAAAGAATTAAAATTTGTTCCAGTACTCTTATTAAGATATTAAGAAAGTGTATACAAAATCATAGGAATATTTCAGTTCCAAATGTTTGTTATTTAAAAATTTAGGCCACTTAAAGAAATGTTATCTGTGTAACATGTATAAATCTGATGTTTTATCCAGGTGCTTTTTCCTTTAGAAAGAAGTTCATTGTCAATTTTTTCCCAAGCATATTTCAACATCAATGATTAATCTTGTAGGTTAAAAGAGGATCAACATGGCAACAAAGTGCTTTGAAAACAGCCGCTTGTGATTTGAAGATTAAATAAATCATTAAATTAAATTACTCCATAATCAAATGTTTAGGACTCTTTAAAGTTGGCTAGCCAGTGGCATTCTGCAAAGAACACTGGCTAAATTATCTCATTAAAAATAGCAGCTAAATTCTATGTTATCACCTTAAAAGCTGCTTTGGAGTCTTACTATCAGGATGCTGACTTTTCAAGTTGACAGAGAACAATCCCATGTGTAAAGAAGCAGCTGTAAATAACGTATCAGCTGCCATTCAGGAAGCAAAGGACCAATGGCACCATCCATCATTTGAAAAAAAGTTGCCATTGAGTGGAAACCAACTCATGCTGACCTTATGGTGTCAGAGTAGAGCTGTGACCACAGAGTTTTCAGTCACTGATTGTTTTGAGGCACTTCTTGGTAGAGTTAAATGACCAAATTTTCAGTTAGTAGTTGAGCACATTAACCACTGACACGACCCAAGATGTCTGCATAGTCCATCAAACCAAAAAACCAATGCTCTTGCCGTTGAGTACACCATGTGTAATTTTTTCCTTTCCTTCTTAGTATTTGAATGTAGAGTGCTTTTGCCCACATTAGGGGCACTTGACAATTTTTACTTCATTAAAAAGTGAGGAAAAAACAAATCAAGCTATCTTTAAGGCAAATATGAAGTCCTGGTGTGGTGCTATAGGATCAGCACTGGACTGATAAAAGCAAAGTTGGCAGTTCAAACCCAACAGCCAGTCCTTGAAAACCCTATACAGAGTCTCTGTGAGTCGTAAAAACAGCACTTAACAAGAACAAGGTAAATACGTTAAGTTTAGAAATTCTGGAAAACAAGCAAACACAAAGTATTTAATGCTCAGTTGGTCCCTGTATTGAAAACAATAAAGCATAATTTATAACGTATGACCATCATCCTTATTTTGTGACAAACGAAAGCATTTCTACTTCACGTTCTAAATTGAGTTAGGCAACGGAAGAGTAAATCATACTAGAAAAGCACGTTTCCTTTGTTAACCTAAGAATGCTAAAATATATCAGTTGATCTCATAATTTAATGTGGTTTGCGTCTAATCAGTCTTTATCAGAAATATAGATGGGTTAAAAAAGCAAAGGCCTGACTTAATGTATTAGCTAACTCTGGAACTCATAAAACAAAACAAAAACAAACTAGTTATTAAAGAATACTTTAAAACCATGTGTGACTTGATCAACTGATAATTAGAATAGGAAACAAACAAATAAACCTTGTTGTTTGGTTCAAGGGCATTGTGACTGTCATTCCATGACTGAGATTGTAAGGGACACAAAATTGGTCTAATTCATAGAGTGTGATTTTTAAAACATCATAGAATTTAGGGGTGAAGGGATCTCAATGTGTGATGAGGACTAGCATCATTAGCATCATCTGGGAGCCTGATAGAAACGTAAATTCATGAACCTCACCACTCCAACAGCTGAATTAGAAATTCCGGGTGGGCCTCACAGGAATGTGTTTGCTACAAAGCTGTTCCAGGTGGTTCTAATACGTTCTATGGTCTGACATCCATTTACTGATTGACTTTCCCCATTGCTGAGTGTCACTAACTCTATACGGAAGATATCAAAGGACATTCATTAGCCTTTGAGACAAGGAGCTCTTGTAGCGTAGTGGTTATTGGATTGGGCTGCTAACCTCAAGGTCGGCAGTTCGAAACTACCAGCTGTTCTGCGGAAGGTAAAAATGAGGCGTTCTGATCCCGTAAAGATTGACAGCCTCAGAAACCCAGTGCAGGGTCACTACAAGTCCGAACCAACTGACCAACTCCGTGGTACTTAACAACAACAGTCCATATTTAGGAGTCCTGGTGTGGCGCTGTGGGCTAATGTGCCAGACTGCAAAGCCCCTTTGAACTGCAAGGTTGGTGATTCAAGCTCACCATCAGATCTGCTTCCTCCGAAAGACTATACAGGGTTGCTATCAGTCTGAACTGACTTGATGCACGTAACAGCGACAACATTCCATATTTAGGGAGCTCTGGGTAATGTAGTGGTTATGAGTTGGGTAACCTCAAGGTCAGCAATTTGAAACTACCAGTTATTCCGCTGCAGAAAGATGAGGCTTTCTGCTCTTGTAAACATGTATAGCCTCAGAAATCCTATGCAGGGTTGTTGTAAGTCGGAACTGACTCCAAGGTATACCATCACCACTACAACCATTCCATATTTGCAGAACTTTAACTTTTCAGAGTTCAGTCTTCTGAATACGTTTGGTACCTATATCTCTGAATCTCCCTTCTGTGGTCATTAAGTCCATTCATTAGGAGCAAGTTCACATATGTTGTAATGTGAGAGAGCCCTGCCTAACAGACAACTTTTGAGTTTGAATCCCAGTTCCATCATTAATGAAGGTGTGACATTGAGCAAATTATCTGACCTCTCTGAGTTTCAGTTTTCTTATGAGTTGTTGTTAAGTACCTCTGAGTCGATTCCCACCCATAGCGACCCTGTAGAGGGTTTCCAAGGAGCAGCTGGTGAGTTTGAACCACCGACCTTGCAGTTCAAACGACTTTGCAGTATGACGCTTTAGCCCACAGCACCACACCAGGACTCTTTTCTTATGAGAAGAGGGAGAATAATATCAGTATCTCCCTTATAAAGTTGTGGTGATGATTAATTGAAAATAATACATATGCTTAGCACATAGTGAGAACTCAATTAATGGTAACTGCTTATGATTATTGTTCTAAGCGATGAACTTAAAAAAAACAAGAACAAAATTTTAAGGCAATTATCACATTCCTTCTGAGTTTGTTTCTTTCTAAGCTAGATGTCCCCAGTTCTCTCCATTATCCATATTATATGTTTTTTTGCCCCAATCACAACTCAGATTGTTTTTCTCTAAGTACCCTCATTCTCTGTATCAATGTCCTTACTAAAATATCCCAGAGCAGAGTTTCATATTTCAGATTAGGCTTGATCTCTGCAGAGTTGAGCATGACCATAACCTCTTTCTCTTAAATAGTATTCTTCTGATAATGTAGCAAAACCTAGATATTTTCATTGTCATTTCATCCTGTGGACTCATACTTTTGAGCTAATGCACTGAAGTCTTTCAAAATAAGTGTTATTTAATAATTTAAATGACATATATCCAGTAAGTCAAAGGAATATAGTGAGGTTACCAATACCCACTTAAGGAGCTCTGGTAGCGTAGTGGTTACAAATCGGGCTGCTAACCTCAAGGTCAGCAGTTCTAAACTACCAGCTGTTCTGTGGGAGAAAGATGAGGCTTTCTGCTCTCGTGAAGATCTACAGCCTCAGAAACCCTGTACAGGGTCACTATGAATTGGAACTCCACCATACTTAACAACAACAAACCAATACCTATTTGGTTAAAATTTTGGCATGCATCTTTCTAGACTGTAAAAAAATTTTAATAGTGATTTTTTGGAACATAGCTAGCAGTGCAAACTTTGGAGTCTGAGAAACGTGAATTCAAATATTGGCTGGCTTTGTGACATTTGAAAAATTGTATGATCTCTTCTAATCCCTTTCTTAATATGCAAAATAGAAATAATAACATTTACCTTATTAGTTATGAGATTTAAATTAGATGCTGTTGTAAACTACACACACCAAAAATATCGCCAGAAAATGGTGTTCTATTTATTATTGTCATCAAAGTCTGGGTTTATTTTTATAAAAGAATGAAATCACACTTACTAAATTATCGTTTTCTTGTTATTAATAACATACTGTATATTGTTTGTCTATTTTATTTTTATTTTGTAATTATTATAAACCCATAAGAAGTTCCAAATATATTATGGAGAGGTTCTATGTACTCTTCCCCCAGTTTCTTTCAGTGGAAACATAACAGCACAGTATCAAAACCAGATAATTGACCTTGTGCAATACTATTAACTAGAACTAGCTCTTAATCATATTTTACCAGTGTTAGCAAATTTATTTTTACAGCATCATTTAAAATTGCTGCATACAGAATTTCTACAACTATTCCCTATCTACACATTTTACATGCATATTTGTATGTGTGCATTGCCATTATTAACAATATTGTGATGAATACTCTGGTAGCCAAATATGTTCACCCTTAATTATTTAATTAACAAGTTCCTGGAAGTATAATTATTAGGATGAAGTGCCTACATGATTTTTAAATTTCCAATACACACCAACCACAAAATTGCCCAAAAGGAGTTTTACCAATGAACACTTTCACCTGAAATATATGTGAATGTCAAATTTCTCAAACTCTTGTCAGCATTAAGAATTATTCGTTTTGCCATTATCAATTTACTACATTGGAGGATTACTTTTTAAATTAGATTTTCTTTGATTAATTATGATGATAAGCAGTTTTGGTTATTAATTTTTTATATATTTTTTAATATAGTAGTCAGTTCAAGTCAGCCCAAGCTTGAAACTTTAAAATACACACACACTGTTTCATGCCTCTTCCATTCTGTATTTGAACATAGTGGTTTTCTGGGGCCAGAGTGCAAGAACTTACATTTTCCCCATTGTCCTGGTGTGGCACTGTGGCCTAATGCATCAGACAGCAAAGTCGTTTGAACTGCAATGTCAGTGGTTCAAGCTTACCAGATGCTCCTTGGAAACCCTCTATGGGTCAGAATCGACTCGATGGCACTTCAAAACAACAACAATAGTCTTGTTGAATTCAGCCCAATAGTTCAGCTTCTTGGATCATAAATCTCTCATCTTATATTTGCTGTCCTTTCTGGTTTACTATTAACCCCAAATCTGATAAATCTACAAAATAGAATTGTATTCTTCTCCTTCAAAAAGCATTGGCAGGCAGGACTCTGCCCAGAGCTTGTGACACTCCTTTAGTAACTGCACCCTGTCTTCACATAAGTCCCTTAATTCAATGATTTTACAAGATTACTTCCTAGTAGACAGAACTCTCATCACCACTGTGGATGTTATTGGACTCTCCCAGGTTCAGCTCTCAGCCTTATAGCTGACCACCAGAACTATGAGCAGAGGTCCATTGATGTACCAGGATCACAAAAACTTCTACTTTTCTATTGACTGTAAACATCTAAGAGGCTGGCATTACTATCCTCTCTACCTTGGTATATCTGTTCCATGTCTCCCACAGTGTCTTGTCCAGAGTGTGATTTAATGAAAGTGTGCAAAAATAATGTAAACTTTCCTGATCCTTTTCTACATAAGGACAAGTGATTCACATCCTCCACAGTTACGTCTACCAATCATATATAAGTGTGTGTGTGTGTGTGTGTGTGTGTTGTGGTGGTTAAGTGCTGCCAAGCCATTCCATCTCACAGCGACACTACGTACACCAGAATGAAACACTGCCCGCTCCTCAGCATTCTCACAGTTGTTGGTATAAGACAATTGTTCTTGTCTCTGTGTCAGTACTTTCCTCAACAGCAATTTGATTCCTGCATAATCCATCTTGCCAGATGGATTATGCAGGAATCAAATTGACTACATCTGTTGAAAGAGACAACGACAATGCTCCATATCATCTCTAGGAATAAGACCAGGGCTGATTGTGGAGCAGATCAATATGCAAATCATATGCATATTCAAGTTGAAGTTGAACAAAATGAAGAAAACAAGTCCACAAGAGCAAGTACAAAATGTGAACATATCCCACCTGAATTTAGAGACTATGTCAACAATAGATTTGACACATTGAATACTAATGAAGCAAGACCAGAAAAGTTCTGGAATGATATCAAGAACATAATATATAAAGAAAGCAAAAGACAGGAAAAGAAGAAAAGACCAGAATGGATGTCAGAAAAGACTCTGAAACTTGCTCTGAACGTAGAGTAGCTATTTGAAGAAATGATACAGTAAAAGAGATTTCAAAGGTTGATTTGAGAAGGCAAACTAAAGTGTTATAATAAAATGTACAAAGACCTGGAATTAGAAAGTCAAAAGGGAAGGATATGCTCAGCATTTCTCAAACTAAAAGTACTAAATTGAAAATTCACACCTTGGGTTGCAATTTTGAAGGATTCTATGAGAAAATTGGAAACATTATGAATAATACCAGCATAGTGTCAGATATAGTCCTCTGAAGATTAGCTTGTCAGGTCGCAAAGCACTCAAAATGCAACTGGGAAAGAGCTGCTCCCCCCAAAGTAGAGTTGACTGAGATGATGCTAAAGAAGTAAAGCTCTCAGGACCTTCATTTGCTAATGGCAAACAACTCAAAATGAGAAAAAATAACTGTGAATATCCATTAAGAATCAGAACATCAGTACATCAGAATGTACAAAGTATGAATCTAGGAAAATTGGGAACTGTCAAAAATAAGATGGTGTGCATAAGGGTTGATATCCTAGACATTAGTGAGTTAAAATGGACTGGTATTGGCCATTATGAATCTGGCAATCCTATGGTTTACTATACTAGGAACAACAATTTCAAGAGGAATAGCGTAGCATACATCATAAAAAACTACTGTGATAGGATACTATCCATATGCCTACAAGAAAGACCAGTTAATACTACTATTACTCATATTTACACACCAACCGCTAAAGTCAGTTATGATGATGTTAACTTCTCCAATTTGAAACTGATCAAACATGCAATCAAGATGTACTGCTAATTACTGGTAATTGGAATGCAAAGTCTAGAAACAAAGAGGATGGGTCAGTAGTAGGAAAATAGGGTTTTGGTGACCGAAATGATGCTAGAGATTGCATGACAAATGACTTTTCCATTGCAAATACCTTTCCTAAACAACATAAACAGCAATTATACACATGGACCAATACAAGATGGAATCAAATTGACTATATCTGTGGAAAGAGACAGTGAGAAAACTCAATCTCATCAGCCAAAACAAGGCTACAGACAGATTGTGGAATAGAGCATCAACTGCTCATACACACGTTCAGGCTGAAGCTGAAGAAAATGAAAACAAGTCTTTGAAAGCCAAATATGTCCTTGAAGATAAACCACATGAATTTAGAAACCATCTCAAGAGTAAATTTGATGTATTAGACACTAATAACTGAAGACCAGAAGAACTGTGGGATGACATCAAGAACATAATATAGGAAGAAAGCAAAAGGTCATTAAAAAGGCAGTAAAGAAAGAAAAACCCAAAATGGATGCTAGAAGGGCCTCTGAAACTTGATTTCCAGTGCAGAGATGCTAAAGTGAATGGAAGAAATGAGGAAGTAAAAGAACTGAACAGAAAATTTCAAAGGGCAGCTTGAGAGACAAAATCAAGTACTACACTGAAATGTGCAAAGACCTGGATTTAGAAAACCAAAGGGGAAACACAATCAGCATTTCTCAAGCTGAAAATTGAAGAAAAAAATTCAAGCCTGAACTCACAACACTGAATGATTTTATGGGCAAAATACTGTATGATGCAGAAAGCATCAAAAGAAACTGGCAGGTAATCACATGTCACTGTGCCAAAAAGAAACGATTGACATTCAATCATTTCAAGAGGTAGCATATGATCAAGAATGAATGGTACTGAGGAAGAAGTCTAGGCTAAACTGATGCTATTAGTGAAAAAACAAGCCTTGAGGAATTGACAGAATTCAAATTGAAATATTTCAACAAACTGATACATTATTGGAGGCTCTCGCTTATCTATACCAAGAAATTTGGAAGATAGCTACTTGGCAAATCAATTGGAAAAGATCCATATTTGTGCCCATTCCAAAGAAAGGTGATTCAGTGGAATGTAGAAATCATTAAAAAATATCATTAATATACAACTAAAATTTTGCTGAAGATAATTCAGAAATGGCTGCAACAGTACATCAACAGGTAACTAACAGAAATTTAAGCTGGATTCATAAGAGGATATACAACTAGGGATACCTTTGCTGACGTCAAATAGATCTTGGTTGAAAGCAGGGACTACCAGAAAGATGTTCAGTTGTGCATTATTGACTATGCAAAGACTTTCGACTGTGTGGAACATGACAAGCTATGGATAACATTGTGGAAAATAGGTATTACAGAACACTTGATTGTGCTCATGAAGACCAAGAGATAGTTGTCGGAACAGAACAAGGAATACTTTAAAATCAGGAAAGGTGTGCACCAGGCCTGTAGCCTTAAACAATATTTATTCAGTTTTCATGCTAAGCAATGAATTTGAGAGGCTGTGTGAAGAAGAGTGTGGCATCAGGATTGGAGGAAGACTCAGTAGCAACCTGTGATATGCAGATGACACTACCTTGCTTGCTGAAAGCAATGAGGACTTGAAATACTTACTGATGAAGATCAAAGACCACAACCTCCAGTATGGATATCACCTCAGTGTAAAGGAAAGAAAAATCCTCACAGCTGGACCAATAAATAATATCATGATAAATGGAGACTATATTTACATTGTCAAAGGCTTCATTTTGCTTGGCTCCACCGTCAACACTCCCAGAAGCAGCAGTCAAGAAATCAAATGACATATTGTATTAAACACAACTGCTGCCCAAGACTTTTTTAAAGTGTTCAAGAGCAAAGATGTCAGTTTGAAGATTAACACTATTTTCAATAGTCTCATATGCATGTGAAAGTTGGACAGTGAATAAAGAAGACTGTAGAAGAATTGATGCATTTGAGTTATGGTGTTGGAAAAGAATATTAAAAGTACCATGGAGTAGAATAAGAACAAATACATCTGTGTTGGAAGAAGTACACCCAGAATGTTCCTAGGAAGTCAGGATGGCCTGACTTCATCTCTCATACTTTGGACATAGTGTCAGGAGTGACCATTTCCTGGCGAAGGACATTATGCTTGGTCAGCAAAAAAGAGGAAGACCCCCAACGAGATGGATTGGCACAGTGGTAGCAGCCATGGACTGAAGCATGCCAATAATTGTAAGGCTAGTGCAGTACCAGGCAGTGTTTTGTTCTGATGTGCACAGAGTCATGATGAGTTGGAACCTAGCAGCAACAACAATGGGCAAAATATTGAAGGATACAGTATGCATCAGATTGTTGTTGTTGTTGTTAAGTGCCATTGAGTCGGTTCCGACCCATAGCGACCCTGTAGGGTTTCCGAGTGTGTAAATCTTTACTGGAGTAGAAAGCCTCATCTTTCTCCTGCGGAGCGGCTGGTAGTTTCAAACCGCTGACCTTAAGGTTTGCAGCCCAATTCGTAACCACTATGCTACCAGAGCTCCTCAGAAGATGGAAGGAATACACAGAGTCACTGTACCAAAAATAACTGGTCAATATCCAACGTTTGAAGAGGTAACATGTGATCTAAGACTGAGTGTACTGAAGAAAAAAGTCCAAGTTGCACTGTAGGAATTAGAATAAAAACAAGGGTTCAGGAATTTATGGAATACCAATTGAAATGGTAAATGAGATGATTAGTGAGAAATCGGAAGACTCTTAATGAGATGGATTAACATAGTGGCTGTAACAATGGGCTCAAACATAGCAATGATTGTGAAGGTAGCATGTTGTTATTGTTAAATGCCGTTGAGTCAGTTCCGACCCATAGTGACCCTGTATAGGGTTTCCAAGGAGCAACTAGTGAGCTTGAACTGCTGACCTTGAGGTTGAAACCAACTTTGCAGTCCAGCCCATTAACCCACAGCACCACACCAGGACTCTGAAGAGAGCATGTGGTGGTGGTTATGTGTCATGGAGTCAGTTCCGACTCATAGCGACCCTGTACAGGGTTTCCAAGGCTGTAAATCTTTACAGGAGCAGAACGCCTCATCTTTCTCTCATGGGATACCTGGTAGTTTCGAACTGCTGAACTTAAGGTTTGCAGCCCAATTCATAACAACTATGCTCAATTTTTTGTTCTGTTGTACATGAGTTAGAACTAACTCGATGACACGTAAAACAACATCAAAGAGAATCAAAAGTTGTTAATTTTGGAAGAAAAATTTAATGTCCAATGCAAAATAGGTCTACTCTCTAAAACCACTCTCCATGTAATTGTCATTGTTGTTAGGTACAGGGGTGCTGGTTCCCACTCATAGAGACCCCATGTACACAGAATGAAACACTTCTTGATCCTGAGCCATCCTCACAATCATTGATATGTTTGGGCCTGTAGTTCCTGGCACTGCGTCAATCCATCTTTCTTTTTCACTGACCCTGCAGTTTACCGAACATGATGTCCTTCTCCAGGAACCAGTCCTTCCTAATAACATAACATACCAGAGATGACGTCTTGCCTTTCTTTCTTCTAAGGAGTCTTCTTTGCTTTTAGTAAACAAGCTGCACCATCTGTATATTGCAGGTCGTTAATGAGTCTTCCTCCAATCCTTTTGCCACGTTCTTCTTCACATAATCCAGTTTCTTGATTTATTTGCTCAGCATACAGATTCAATAAGTATGGTGAAAGAATACAACTCTGGCACACACCTTTCCTGATTTTAAACCATTCAATATTTCCTGGTGTGACCCAGTAGGATAAGCACTGGGCCGTAAAGTCAATTTGGACCACAAGGTAGGTAGTTCAAACTCACCAGTCACTCCTCAGAAACCCTGCACTGATAGGGTAACTATGAGTCAGAACTGATGCAAAGAGATTTAACAACAACAAGTACCCCCCTTTTTGTCTCTTGGTCTATGCACAGGTTCCTCATGAGCACAATCAAGTGTAATGAAATACCCATTCTATGCAATATTATCCACAGTTTGTACTGACCCACACAGTCAAAAGTCTTTGCATTGTTAGCAAAGCACAAGTAGACATCTTTCTGCTAATGACAGATGGTTCTTGGCTGAAAGCAGAGAATACCAGAAAGATATTTACTTGATCTTTATCAACTATGCAACGGTTTTTGACTGTATGGATCATGACAAGCTTTGGATGACATTGCATAGAATAAGTATTCGGGAAAACATAATTGTGCACATGAGGAACCTGTACATAGACCAAAAGGCAACTGTTAGAACAGAACAAGGGAAGACTGAATGGTTTAAAATCAGGAAAGGTGTGCACCAGGACTGTATTCTTTCACCATACTTAGATCAAAGACCAATGCATTAGTCTTAAACATAACAACAGTTATGAGAATGGTTCAGGCCCCGGCAGTGTTTCATTCTGATGCACATGGGTTAGCTATGAGTCAGAACTGATACAATGGCACCTAACAACAACAATAGAATATGCCAGGTAATATTTCGATAGTTTTACAAATGTTAATTCATTTAATCCTCATAACATCATAAAGTAGGTATAATTCCATTATATCAATGAAGAAATTGAAACATAGAGAGGTGATGTAATTATTTTCTAGATCACACACCTAATGAGTGTAACAGCTAGAACAGAAACTATGAAATTTAGTCAATATTTGTACCTTTTACTACCACATGCTATGTTACCTCTATCAGAAGGGTAAAAGTCTCAAGTTCCAAAAAAATCAATCCAATTTGGGTTTTGCTTTGAATCACACTGAATTTAAATTTAGAAAGAACCATTTTTATGCAGCCATGTTTTCAGAACCTTCAATAATATTTTGGGATTTTCTCCATAACTGTCTTGTATATCATTTTCTGAATTGATTCCTTAGCACTATTACTATTTTTATTATTATGATTGGGTATAGAGAGGTTAAAGTGTTGGGCTGCTAACTGAACCAACCAGCTTCTCTGTGGGCAAAAGATGTGGCAGTCTGCTTCCATAACAATTTATAGCCTTAGAAATCCTATAGGGCAGTTCTATAGGGTCACTAGGAGTTGGAATCACAACAGCTGTGGATTGTAAATCTGATTTTTTTTTCTATTAAATTTTTGAATTTTTTATTAGTTCTTTACGGGAATTGTTACAAATTTATTGTGTCCCTCCTCTGTCCCCTCCCCCCAAATACATACTAAGGTCCTGGTTCTTATTATCTTTGCATCAATCCTGTTTGGAAATAGAAGGGTTTTGTTGTTGTTGTTATAGTAATGAGGCAATACCACAATAGAATATGTCCTGAACTTAATCATTTTTGAGTTGCAGAAAGAGCAAAATAGACACCGAGACATACAGGGGAAGACATACACCAAGGAATACCAAAGAATGCCAAGGAACACCAAGGAATTCTTGGGCTATTGACAAGGAAGACCTTGCCCAGAAGTAGATCTTGAGAGATAAGTAGGTGTTTGATGGAGAAGAACAGAGTAAGAAACATACAAGTGGAATGGGACAACATGGGATACAAAGGATCAGGAAGAGGAGGGTCAAGTGGGGAAGCTCATTGGGGCCTGTACTAAGGAATTGGAGCTTTAACAAGTACTGGAAAACCAGGGACGATTTTGGGTTAAAACATGACATAACTGAAGTGGGATGATTTGTAATGAGGTAACTTCTATGAGCAGAGAGAGGAGAAGTGAACGATGATCCCACATACTCCTTCATGGTAACCCCTGATTACTTAAACCCAACCACAAAGCCAACATATATAGGATACAGTCGATGAGGTTGAAGAAAGAGAATAAACCATTGTGTTCCTCCTTTCACTGGATTCAGAGTCCACGGTCTAGTTTTCTGTGCATTAATTGTCAGCTTTTCTTCATCTTTAAGTATGTGTGTATTTTTAGACAAAACTACATTTATGGTAAAATTTTATAATTCGTATAAAATTGCAGAGCAATTTAATGATTAATGGATTTGTTTGAAACAACTGTATCCATATTCCTTTTACTATTTCTTAAATAGTCACTGTGGGATCAACAGATCACGTGGGGACTCTTGCACGGTGTGAGCACACCAAACTTGATTCCTTTCAACTGTCTGAAGACCTGGCTGCAAATGGCTGACTGGAGCAGTGATTTCTTTCATCAAGAAATGTGTTCCACAGTTCCCTACAGTCATCACATCTCCCTTTTATTCTCTAGCCACAGGCCCATGTGTCTATTGGTATTTATTATCACACTAGTGTTATTGATTTACTTCTACTTACCTATTTTATATTTTAATTTTTACTTATGAGATTTAGTTACATATTCATTGTCATTACCTACCAGACCTGTATGGGCAGTTGAATTTGTGACTCATGGAACTAACTGATTTTCCCTCTGGACCTTGAATGTTTTTGGTGTTTCTTCTAAGTATTCTAAGACAAACTGAAAGGCAACATTAATTACCCTAAATACTCAACAGCTGTGGTTAGGCCAACTCTTGCTTGTAACTCATGTATGCCACCTTTCTTGGCCTGGATAACTTTGTGCAGTCATTGAGAAGGGGATCTGCCAGTAGTTATTTTCTATCCGATGGCAGGCCTACAGATGCGGTGAAATCATGGTAACATATGCCAAGCTGTCACCTCTGGATCTCTGTTTATCAGGAGGCTCATTGTGCAAGTTCCCTGCCTACTATTATGTCACCATTTATTTGTTCAGATAGATAATGGTCCATGTCCAGATGAACAAATTCTTAGGAAGGTGATATTTTTACCCAATTCCCTAAACCACATATAAGTGACAAATATTTCCATAGGATTAATGAATAGGTGTTTCAGTCTACTCCACCCTTATTAAATACTAGGTTTTTCTTTAATACTTGGAACTCTGTTGAATGTGTGGATGAGGAACATTTTCCATATGTAATGAATCCAAGGACTTTTTAACCTATTCAGTTTTGTTGCATATATTGGTTACTCTTTAAACGAATTGTTCCTGAACTAACCAAGAATGAAAGCTCCTGAGAATCTAATACCCCTTCACTGAGAACATCTTTATATTTTAAAGTAATGTATATTTAAAACTTATTTATTGATAAGATCAAGAAGTGACCGAAGGAATCATGTAGCTTTAGCCATCCTTGTTTTTATCATTTGCCAAGAAATTTCTTTAGCTTCATAGAAACCACATAGAAACCAAAAGATTTGGTTTTATTTCCACTTCTCTAGGCAACAAACCAATTTTCAGTTTCCATGGACACCCATTTGAACGTTAGATGGTGTCCGGCCCATCAGCAATGGGATGGCCTCTCAGGCTTACTCTTGATCTCCTAAGGAACTGAATTTGTGTGAGATTGCACATGTATATCTGAGGTAGTGTCAAGCTACTGTCCCTAGTGCATTATCAATTTCTTAATTTGTAGAGGTTCACAAACATTATGGGTCTTGTCTTGAACTTGGGTAGCCAGAAAACTCCAAAATCAGACAGAGCGACAATAAATCAGATCTCTGAAATAGATTTACTTTCCACTTGTCTGAAGCAAGAGGTCTCACATATTTTTCAGTATGTTAATTTGGTTAAGAAAGGATACATTTTTGTAAATCCTTGTGGAAAGCCCAAAATAAACTTGAAATGAGAGACATTGTAGACTTAGGTTTTAGTATGTCTGAAGGACAGCTTCAAATCTAAGCAGTAAGCAGAAAGTCTGCCCTTTTACACTCCACAGAAATAGAAGAAAAGGTTAAGTTGAATTGCTTTGTATCATGTATTACTTTTCTTAGGCCTGTTCGTTCCCAGCCAAGGATATAATGAGTGATTACCCAGAAAAGATGAATCTGGTTTCAAGATTTTGAATGTGTGGCTCTGTGTTCTTGGTTGCATTGTGCAAAATTCTCTATTACCTAGTTGCCCCCAAATTAGCAAATTAAAAACTGTGTCTTGCAAAGTAGTACCCATTGTTGGAAATATTTGGAGTGTAAAAAGTTGAAAAATGGTAAAAATGATAATTTAATTAGCATTAGAGGATATGACTCTATCATAAATATTCAAGACCGTCATAGGTATGTCATTTGTTCTTTCTGAGTCTCTGTCTCCTCATCTGTAAAGACAGGGAAGTGGTTGCTAATATGCTTTCCAGCACTAATGTTCTACTATTCAATGAAAAATCCACTTTATTTTCACAGACACTAGAAGCCATGTCATGCTCATGAGAGATCTGGATCTTCATAGAAAGAAAACCTTCCAGTGCATGAACACAGAGAATTGAATGAAAGCATCAATCCCGGACTCAAAAAAAGGCTCTCATCACTTCCGCTTCTCCATATACTATTGAAGCTCTCCATGAACACCATAGAAAATGGATTCTGGGACAAAAAAAAAAGGTGAGTATACAGTTTTACTTTGGGTTTGTTTCTAAAACCTGAGATAAGCAAATAAAAATATAATTTGAAAATATCATGTTTATTCTTTTTTAAAGAGGTTGTTGTTGTTGTTATTAGGTGCCATTGAGTTGGTACCAACTCATAGCGGCCCTATGCAAAACAGAATGAAACACTGTTTGATCCTGGGCCAACCTCACAATTGTTGCCACGCTTGAGCCCACTGATGCTGCCACTTTGCCAATTCATCTTGTTGGGAGGTCTTCCTCTTTTTCTCTGACCTTCCACCTTACTAAACATGATATCCTTCTCCAAGGACTGGTCCCTCCTGACAATGTGTCCAAAGAAGGAGAGACGAACTTTGGCCATCCTGGCCTCCAAGGAGCACTCTGGCTACACTTCTTCCAACACAGATTTGTTTCTTTTGGCAGCCCATGGCACTTTCAATATTCTTCTTCAACACCATAACTCAAAAGCATCAATTCTTCTATGGTCTTCCTTATCTACTGTCCAGCTTTCACATGCATATGAGGTTATTGAAAATACCATGGCTTGGGTCAGGCGCACCTTAGTACTCAAGCTGACATCTTTGCTATTCAACACTTTAAAAGGTCTTGTGCAGCAGATTTGCCTAATGCAATACATCGTTTGATTTCTTGCCTGCTGCTTCCATGACTGTTGATAGTTAATCCAAGAAGAATGAAGTCCTTGACAACTTCAGTCTTCTCTGTTGACAAGAATGTTGTTTATTGGTCCAGTGGTGAGGATTTTTGTTTTTGTTTTTTTACATTGACATGTAATCCATACTGTAGGCTGTGCTCTTTGATCTTCATCAGTAGGCTTTCAACAAGCCCTTCAGGAATAATTCCTAAAATGACTATTCATAACTTATCTGTCTCTTGGCCTCATCTTGGCTGGTATCTAGGGAGAAGGAAGCTGCTGTCAGAACCAAGCTGTACCTGCTTGATCCTTTCAGGCAAAAAGACCTCTCCCCATTTAATCCAGTTTTGAAGTCTAGTCTTTGACAATTGTATTTGACTGGTAGAATCTAAATTATATCTAGAACTGTAACTGCAAGGGACTTTGAGAAATAAAGTCTTTAGCTCTACGGTTCCTATTTTATAGAAAGTCATACCAGGAGGAGATTGGAATAGTCTACCAATGGATCTCAGCTTCTACAGTAGCTATTGCAGAAGCCTTGGCAAGTGATGTGGAAGGCCTGACATAGGGCAATGACAACAATCAAGATGACACCGATTCAAACAATCATCATGATGTAAAACCATAGGACTATTTGGAATTAGGAGTGAGGGAGAGAATGATTTCCAACATTCTGATTTGCTCTAGACTTAATATATGTGGAAGGATGAACAAGTTTATGGGTTAGGAATGTTGTTGTTGAGTGTCATTGAGTATATTCTGACCCATAGTGACCCTGTATAGGGTTTCCAAGGAGCAACTAGTGATCTTGAACCACTGACCTTGCAGTTCAAATAACTTTGCAGTCTGACGCAATAGCCCACAATGCCACACAGGGCTTAGGAATGGGGAATGAAAATTGGGAAATTTTTGTGAATTCAGTTTTGTAGGATTTGGGGCTTCTGAGAGATTTTTCTAATGATTGCTTATATCATTGGTCTGAAGTCCAGAGAAAGTCCTTGTTGAGGAGTCATTGGTGACACTCAAAGCCATGCATGTGGATGAAGTTTCCTAGGGCAAGCAAATAGAAAATCAAATGTTCAAAACAGAGCTCTGGGAATGACCAACATTGAGAGATACAAGGCACAAGACATTCCTGCAAAGGAGGCGGAGTAACTAGAATATCAGAAGGAGAACTAAGAGAAATGTGGAACAAAAATGAAAGCTAATCAAGAGCGCCAAAAGCCACTCTGCTGTCAAGTCAAATCAAGGCTGAGTAGAATCAAATGGCTCTGACCGTTAGAACACTTTGAATGTCCTTAGAAGGGACCTACCAACTGGAGTAGTGGGACCACACTGCTGTGATTGAGGTGTGAATGCAAAATGAGTAAGTGAGATGCTATCTAGAAGCTTAGCTGTGAAGGGAAAGAAATCTTCATCTAAAGAAAAACACAAAACACAGAACGTTTTCATCTTAAGCTGCGATTTTCTTATACAGGCTTGAATACAAAAGGAAAGGAGCCAAGGATTAGGTAGAGATTAAAGATACAAGAAAGAGATAGGATATTGAAGAAGAAAGATGCCTACAAATTTGGAAAAGAAGAGGCCCAGTGTCTGGAAAACAGTACTGGCTTGTAAAAGATGTACTTCTTTTACACAGGCAGAAAGGGAAAGCATGAGTGAGGTAGCAGATGTTTGAACATTGGAGAAAAGAAGGGAGTAAAAAAAAAGAAAGATTATTTTCTTGATAACCTAAGAAGCAGATCATCCGTTGAGAACAGAGAGCAGGCATAATGTGAAATATGGTGGGGTAGGAGGTTTGACAGAGAAGTAAGCTAAGGAAAATGAGCCAGATTTGATTAGATGCATGTGTATCAAGTGCTAAATAGGACTCAACATGAAGAAGTGGGGGAGATTTCTGAGGAAAAGCATAATTGTCTTGCCATATCATAATTGTCATGATCTTGGGGCTCTTTGGTATATTAGAAAGTGGTGATATGTGTTTAGAATGATGGTATTCTTCTTTGAAATATATTTTATTCAGAGATGGCCACTTGATGATCATGTAAGTCTTTTAAAACATCAGCATCATCCTTTATTAATGAAGTTCATTTTGGATTTCCCCAGCAGCCTTGAGTAAGAATGAGAATTTCCCCAGCAGTTTGGGTAAGAATGAGAAAAACAGCAGAAATGTATCACTAAAGAAAACATTTTCTAATAACTGACAATTGAAAGTACTGTCTGTGACTGAAACTCATCATTTCAAGTTAAAACTGGTTGAAGAATTGAGAAGTCTGCCCAACAGATTGAGCAACAAAGTTGCTCAACATTATTAGTAATTTGTGATATGCAAAATAAAACCTCAGTGAGATAACAGTATATACCTATTGCTGTTGTTGTTAGGTGCTGTTAAGTTGTTTCTGACTCACAGTGACCTTAAATACAATGGAACAGAACATTGCTACACAATTGTTGTTATGTTTGGGCCCATTGTTGCAGTCACTGTGTTAATCCATGACCTTGAGAGTCTTCCTCTTGGACATTACCAATCATAATGTCCTTCTGCAGGGACTGGTCCCTCCTAAAACATGTCCAGAGTGCTAGAAATGAAATCTCTCCATTGTTGCTTTCAAAGAGCAATACAGCCATGCTTCTTCCAAAGTAGAATTATCTGTTTTTCTGGCAATCCATGGTATAGTCAATATTCTTCACCAACATCATAATTCAAATGCATCAGGTCTTCTCCAGTCTTCCTTACTCATTGTTCAGCTTTCACATGTATATGAGATGATAAAAAATGCCATGGCTTGAGTCAGGCATACCTTAGTCCTCAAAGTTTGATCTTTGCTCTTTAACACTTTAAAGAAGTCTTTTGCAGGAGATTTGCCCAATGCAATACATCATTTGATTTCTTGACTACTGCTTCCATGAGTGTTGATTGTGGATCCAAGAAAAATGAAATCCTTGACAACTTCAATCTTTTCTCAGTTTACCATGATGTTATTAATTGGGCCAATTATGAGAATTGCTGATTTCTTTACAAAATGTATAATCCATACATACTCAAGGCTGATGAAGAAATAAAGACAGTGGCTTGTAGCTTAGCCTAAAACATTTTTTAATTAGGGAATATGAAAGCTTGTTGACAGATTGACAAAATGTATTGAAAAGCAAGGAGATTGTATTGAAAATGATGCATTTATCTTTTCTAAAAGTTGAATGAAATACATTTTACAGCCAGAGTGTGGATAATTTTTGACTCAGCCTTGTCGTAGCTTTACTTGTAACAGTCAAAAATGGGGAAAACCAAAATGTCCATTAACAGGTGAATGGATGAACTTTAATTGGAATATTATTTGGCAGTATTTTTATGGAACCAAGTACGAATACATGGTACAACACAGATGGCCCTTGAAAATATTATGCTATGTGAAAGAATTCTGTTACAAAAGAGACTGTATAGTGTATGGTTCCAATTATAACATAATCCAGAAAATCCAAACTAATGTATAACAACAAAAAGCAAATAAGAAATTGCTTGGGAATGAGTGAGGAGAGAAGAAAATTAGGAATATAACACCATTTACAATTTGTTGTAGTTCGGGTTAGGGGCAGTTAAGGATTGGAAAGTGTGCACTATTCTCTGTTCATCATTTGTGACACTCGATGAAAGAATAAAGAGCAGGTTCCAGATCCAGAGAGGAGAAAATTTTGGGGTGTCCTGTCAGCCAAAGATATCTATGGTAGGTGGGCAAAGGATGAGACAGTGGCATTCCAGCCCTAGATGGAGTTCATGTAGTGTTAGGTGTTGGCTGTTGTGGGCACCGAGTTCAAAAGCAGCTGAGAGATCAGAGTATTTCTATCCCAGAGTACAGCCAAAGGCAAAAGGTGCTGCTAGTTCTGGGCTTGCCAGAGCCAGTTCCTTAAGTTTGTAGCAGACCACACCTGATTCCAGGGGTTGAGGGTGGTGTGGCTGGTTTCCCACTCCCTTTATCCTCCTCTGACCAACCAGAGACAGAAGTTTTTCTGGCAGTGTATTCAAGTACGGTCTGGTCATGCCCCTTGTCACCAGGGAAGTGTGGGGAACAAGAAAAAAGTCACCCCTTTATCTCTACAAGTCACGAGTATTTTTGTGCAATGCCAATATACTGTCTTGTCTCTGAAGCTGCTCACAAAAAAGATGGCTGTGTCACATCTGGTTGACTGGCAGAGGTCACCAGTCTGTCTCCTTTTATGCCATGCCTGTTTAGCTTTGTTTCCTAGTAAGCATTCAGTCGACTTCTCTGTCCCTTCATCTGAAGCTCAGGGTTCCAGGATTATCATCTGCATCTGTTTCATTTGGCTTTTCATATCTCTGGTGTAGAGGGTCCATACAGTCTTTCTGCCTTGTCCACCATTTTGCTGCCTTCTCCCTCAGGTACTTTTCTTAAGTATTGTATCTCCTTCCACCAGATTACCGTAGAATTTTGAGGAAGAAATTTGGCCACTCTATTGCTGCTCTTCAGCCTTTGGGAGATTACCCTTGGCTTCTTTGCCCTTCCTTGACTAAACATCAGGCCATGGAGGCTACCATCTTTGTGTATAAACTGTGGAATGCAGTCTGCCTAGGTCCAGGGTGGTGAATACAACAGGTAGTAAGGAAAGTCCTCTATCTGAGAACAAAGCTTTAAGCATCACCAATCTGAATTAAAAATAGTTTTTCCTTAGAAACATTGTCATATGTAAATATTAAGTTTTAGAATGTAGTGATGATATGAATGCATTTGAAGTTACATTAAGTTCTAGTAGGCTTACTCAGGCATTTAAATGCTTTGAAAGTTGATACATGTGGAAGAACGGAAATCTGCCTGTCAGTGGACCTATTAACTATCTGTTTACACACACATACACACTTATTGTTGTTGTTGTTGTTAAGTGCCGTCGAGTTGATTCCTACCCATAGTGACCCTGTATAGGGTTTCCGAGGAGCAGCTGGTGAGCTTGAACTGCTGACCTTGCAGTTCAAATGGCTTTGCAGTCTGGTGCATTAACCCACAGCACCACACCAGGACTCCACATACACACATATGCATGCATATTTATTATGGTTAACTCAAACGTTTATTTAACCTGAGCATTCAATTAAGCAGAATAGCATATACTTGATAATAAGATTTTCTACATGGAAGTTAAAAAGTCTAAAATGATGTAAGAGAGTTTATATTCATGGATATATTTTTCTCTATGATGTCAACTGTGGAATCCAGTCAACCTGCCTTCCTAGATCAAGGGGTGGTGAATAAATGGGAGAAAGGGTGGCGTAAAGTTTAGTTATGGACTCAAATTTTATCGTCTCACAAACATATCCCTAACATTAAGTGGGACAGTACATATTAATAAATCCATTCTATCAGAATATTAGAGAATCATTTGATTTTATATGGCCAACAATTGTTTCATAACTCTTAAAGTCTTTTCAGTACTTATAAAAAATTTTGTGAATTCCACACATTTGTGAAGATATAATAAAAATGTTAATGCACAGTTTATTTTTAAAAGTTCTTCAGGATTTAAAGAAGGGTCTTAGTATATAACAGTAATTGTTTTGGAAGATCTTTTTTAAAAAGAGAATATACTGGTGGTTATGTCTGCAATAAAAGTATTCAGGAATTCTAAAATAAAATCTGGGAAATCTAAGTTTTGGGAATCAAATTTAGAATACAATAAAAATGTCATTTTTGACATTTAAACCTTAACTTTATTTCCAGTAACAGTTTATTAAGGTGCTGTAGTCAATAGACGATTGTTCTTTTTAAATGTATTAGTTGTAATCCAGATGAGACTTGACTGCAGCATATATTTCTTCTGTTCTGAGAATTATTGATGTGTGACATTTATACACACTCACATACAAAGGACAAACAATCATTTTAAAAGAGAAACTTCTTCATTCCATAAGCATGCCATTAATGCATGATTCAAGATGTCATACTTGGATGAGATAAACAAATTCTTCAGCGGAGTCAACTGAAAGCAGCTGCTTCATTTTCAAATAATTTGGTGATGGTGGTTTTGTGCTGTGGAGTCAGTTTAACTCATAACTAGCCTAAATAGTGTTTCCGAGGCTGTAAATCATTACTGGAGCAGAAAGCCTCCTCTTTCTTCCGTGGAACCGCTGGTAGTTTCAAATTGCAGACCTTGAGATTAGCAGCCCTGCTCGTAACCACTACGCTACCAGAGATATGTAAATTGAAGACAGGGGTGCACGATGGCTCTATAGGATAAGCACTGGGCTGCGAACCACAAAGTCAGCAGTTTGAGCCTACCAGCCATTCTGCAGGAGAAAGAGGAGTCTTTCTGGTCCAACAAAGATTTACAGCCATGGAAACTCTATACAGGGTCACTATGACTCTGAACCTACTCAAAGGCACTTGCCAACAAAAAGCAATTTGTTAACTGACTAGACGGTACTTAACAACCACCACCACAAACTGAAGACATGGAATTGAAAGAAAGAAAACGATGATGTAAGATTATTACCAGGTGTCCTGGTGTGGCTCTGTGGGTTTATGTGCTAGTCTGCAAAGTCAGGTTGAACTGCAAGGTTGGTGGTTCAAGCTCACCAGCCACTCCTTGGAAACTCTCTACAGGGTTGCTATGAGTTGGAACTGACTCAAAGGCATTTAACAACAACAACAAAGATTATTACCAAAAATTCAAAATAATTTTTTTTTTAAGTATCATTATGACTATTGAGCTAATTTAAAAGTCTAATGCTCATTCATCTTTCAAGGAATTGCCTCCAAATAAAAGCACAAATCTAGCTGTACTATTAACAAGGACATGTTTGATAGTGACAGATACAAGTGTCATTCATTTTGAGACTATGAATCTGAAACACAGGGAATCATCATATAAAGAAAGAACTTACATTCTTCAAAAATGTCAGACCAAAGAACTTTTTTGTTTTTTTTTTAATGTTTTATTGTGAATTATGTGATAGTTTACATGGGAGAACCTTAGTTTTACATTCATTCCATCGTATATCATCTCATTGCCATTGTTCCAATCCCCTCCATGCATCATCAACCACCCAAAGAGTATATCCCAGAAACCCGCCCCCTACACTTCCCCCTTCTCCCCCCAGTTTCCGGCCCACAGTCCCTTTCCCTCTCTGGGTCCAAAGTTCCCAGTCGCTTCATCACTCCACATCATCATCTCTGTCTCTATCTCAGGCATCTCTGTTTCTCTGGGTAGGGTCCCGCTCTTGGCTCTTCTCCGTTGATGGTCCCAGAGGCCTCCGATCCTATCCTGGAGAATTGATCACTCCCTTCCTTGTTACAAAACTTCTACCTTTGCATTTCCAACGCTCATAATCCGTCCTGATAAGCATTAGTCACTACAGTATCACAAGTTACCCATCTGTATCTCCTTTCATCAGCTCTGTCCAGACAAATTGAAAAGTATCTACTGGAGATTCTGCCTTCCGCCATGCTCCCTAGCACCAGGTTCCCTCTTGAAAGCTTGTAAGCCAGTCACTTCTTGCCTTTGTAG
>NW_006408528.1:14778076-14802617 GCF_000296735.1 Chrysochloris asiatica | reverse complement strand
TAATTAATTAAGTATGTGTTTTGGTAATTTTTATGTTTTCTGATTACCTCCAGGAAGATGTGATCAAGATGTGGTCTTCCCTTTTCACTCTCCTTATTGCTTAACTCAGAGTAACTTTTTTGGGCCTCAGTTGGTCCTGGGCCTCCGTGGCGGGCCGTTTGGGCCTCGGGCGGGTGGGTTGAGCCTCGGGCGGGCGGTTGGGCCTCAAGCTGGTGGCTTGGGCCTCGGGTGGGCAGTTTGGGCCTCAGGGGTCCTGGGTATCAGCAGCTGGGCATCGGGCGGCTTGGGTTTCAGCGGGCAGATTGGGAGGATTGGACCTCGGGGTGCCTGTGCCTCGGGGACTGGGCTGAGGGCGGGTTGGGTCTCAGGGGCACTGGGCCTTGGCGACCGGGCTACGTGGCGGGTTGGGCCTCCGGGGCCCTGG
This sequence comes from Chrysochloris asiatica, assembly GCF_000296735.1. Taxonomy (NCBI): domain Eukaryota; kingdom Metazoa; phylum Chordata; class Mammalia; order Afrosoricida; family Chrysochloridae; genus Chrysochloris; species Chrysochloris asiatica. Next base: position 14,802,193 of record NW_006408528.1, on the reverse strand, counting down.
GCCTCAGCGACCTGGCTATGCGGGGGTTGGGCCTTGGGAGGGCCTTGGCCTCAGTGGGTGGTCCTGTACCTTGGGCGTTCCTGTGCCTCGGTGGCTTAGTAGAGGGCTGGGGGTTATGGCTGCAGGGAGATAGTGTCCGTATTTGATGACATAAAAAATGCCTCTCTCAGTCTCTCTGTACCGTGGTTACCCCAAATTTCCTGATGTCCACGCTGATATCCCTCTCTATTTATTCGGCTTTGTTAGTTTATGCTTGCTTTTCTCTGGAAATGCAGCCTTCTAAGTGGGGATGCTCTCCCCTGCATTCTAAGGTCTGCAGGGGGCAGAGGCACTCACCGGTGAGGGCCCGGAAGTGGGAGCCACGTGCAGGCAGGCAAAAGCTCAAAATGCCTGTAATTCCTCAGCAATTTGATCTTTTAAAAAAACGAGTTCAGAACGTTGAAATATCAGATCTTAAGTTTGTTCAAAGGCTGTCTGTCTGCTAGACAGAGGTTTCTTATGTGTGATTCTGCCCCTTTTCCGCGAGACTGCCCTACCTGAGCTGCCTGGTCAGGGAAGCACCGGAAGTCCTCCTCTCCCAGACCAAAGAAGTTTATTCTGGTTGTCAATAATAACAATTCATGTTTACAAGGTGTCTTTCATTTCATTCTTAAGAATTAATGTATGGTGATAATTAATGGTTGTGTGCCATTGAGTCAGTTCTGGCGCATAGTGACCCAATATAGGGTTTCCAAGGCTGTAAATCTTTACAGGAGCAGAAAGCCTCATTTTTTTCCTGCTGAATGGCTGGTAGAGTTGAACTACTGACCTTGTGGTTAACAGCCCCTCTCATAACCCACTACTACACTACCAGGGCTCCTTAAGAATTCATGTATATATGTATTTAAATATGCCTAGTAATATATCACTTTTTTAATACATTATAGTCTAAAAATTTCAATTCTTTGGGCATAAAACAACTCTTTACTTCATACATAAAAATAAAATCTATTCCTGACAGCCAAATTCTCTACAAATATCACTTTCATAGTTATGTTCCCATATTGCTGGTGCTGAGAATTGTTAATACAATCTTTTCTTAAAGCAATGTTTTAAAAAAATTATTTAAAAACAAAACACCTGTGTTTTCTGGCAGGACAACAATGTATCAGCTAAAATAGCTTTCTTTAATGACTTACTGTGGTTAGCTAGCACCCCATAATTCATTTCATAATTGGAAAAAAATGTAACATTTGCTGACATCATCTGAGTACTGATCTGGACCCATTGAACACGGAGGTTTTTTGTTTTTTTTTTTTAAAACAACCCAACTATTTAACTTTCCACTTCACAATTCAGGAAGAATTTAGGATTAGGGTATTCACAAAGTCTAGAAATGGTTTTTATTTTCAGAATTTGGGCAGAAAGGAAGACTAGACATAGTTAAATTTCCAAGGCAAAATTTCATCTGTGAAATTCTCACTTCCTCTTATGCATATTAAAGCTTATGTCACTCTGAGATCAAACATATTAAACTCTGGAGAGGAAATAGTTTTAGAAGTAAAAAAATCAAAGTGAAAAGTTTAATGGGTGAGGAAAGATAGAATTACAGTAAGTTCTATTCTGAAAGAGTGTCTTAAATATGTTCGTGCTTACCTGGATCTAAAGTTTCTCTGCAAACTTGCAGTTCAAAATACAGATGAAATAGATCAGTAATTCTTATTGAGAATCCCTTGAATGACGATTTGCCTCTCTTGCTGCCTTCAAGGTCTTTTTTTATCTTTGACTTTCAACAGTTTGATGTGCCCTAAGTGCGAATGAATCTCTCTGAGTTTATCCTACTAGGAATTCTTTGAGCTTTTTGAACGTGTGAATGAATATTTTTATAAAACTTGGGAAGTTTGGCCCCAGGAAAAAAAACCCCCAAAAAACGAATCATAATGAGTGACATCTGAACCCGTTCAAATAAAAACAAGCCCTGCCAATAGGATTTGCCGTGGAACTGCCAGACCAAGTAAATAATGACGATTCTTTTTAGAGTAGAGTTTTTGGGGACCTCCAAACCCTTTATGACCCCTCCAGTAACTTCTAGCTATTGGTTTTCACCATAACTGCTAGATTATTGATTTTCAAGGGTTCTGTGGAGTTGAGGAGAAAGAGATGGGAATATCGCAAATTAAAATATGACAAAGTTCACTGTTCTTACTAGATTCAGCTGTTTTACTTGAATAAATGTTCTTTGATTCTTGCAAGCCTTTAATTAATCTCCAGAGGTCTGAAAAATATTTTGACTCTCCCCTCACCCCACCACAATGTTCTCATTGCTTTTATGGAATATAGACTTTTTCAGTCCTTGATTCACCCTTCCCTCTGATATTCCTCTTTAATTGTTACTGCTTTCTATATATTTGCTGACATTTCTTTCTTTTTATCTTTAGATATCTTTTTAGTGTTTTTTCAATGTGCAATAAATTCATTTACTGGTTGTAAATGACTTTCTTTGTCTTCACTTTTGAAGGATATTGTCATATATTTCCATGTCTGTAGTTTTTTGGAATGTGCAATAAAGATGTCATTCAATTGTCTTCTGAATTCCATTGTTTCTGCTGAAAAGTTAGCTATCTTACGTTGTTCCTTTGAAGGCAGTACATTTTATGTGTATGTGTGTATGTTGTAGATTTCCTCTTTAGTTTCTTTTTCATATTGCTTCCTTTCCTTTGGTTTTTACAGTTTTTCTACTGCATGTCTAAGTGTGATTTCCTTCTATTTACCCAGCTTGGTAGTCATAGTGCTTATTGAATCTATGGCTTAATTTCTTTGGTCAATTTTGGAAAACCTTAAGTCATCATTTTTTCCACATGTTTCCCCTGCATGGTTTCCTCTCAGTTCTCCCTTGCTGGTCCTCCAACACATATATATTACATATTTTCACTGTGTCTCATATATCTCTCACAATATTTCCTCTACATTCCATTATTTTAGATACTTGTGATACAGTCTAGACACTTTCTACTGATCCATCTTCCCATTTACTGGACCAATCATTGTGGTACCAAATCTGTTGCTAAACATATCCATGGAGTTATTGATTTCAATCATGTATTTTAAAATTATGCAATTTCCATATGCTTCTTTTTATTGTTCTAATTTTTGTGGATAAAATTCTCAATTTTGTCTACTTTCTTCCACATATTCATTACAGGCATTTTAATGTTCAAATCTGTTAACTCCAAAGCTGGGTCTTCTTTCTTTGTGCCTTGTTAGTTTTCATTGAATAACAATATATGTCTATAAAATTGTCAAGCTATTGATGCCATCTTCCTCTAGAGAGGGTTCATTATATATTCTGTTGTTGTTGTTAAATGCCATCAAGTTAGTTCCAACTCATAGCAGCCCTGTAGAGGGTTTCTAAGGAGTGGCTGATGGATTTGAACCACCAACCTGTGGTTAACAGTCCAGTGCTTACCATACAGTGCCACACCAGGACTCCATCATATGCTCTAGTAAGCAGGTAAGTATGGGTCATCACATTAACTTAGCCAGAAACTGAGCTGACTAAAGACTCAGTTGTACTTTTATACTGCTCTATCTATATCTGGTACCATAATATAAGCACTGGACTGTCAACCAAAACATTGGTGATTCAAACCCACCAGCTGCTCCTTGGAAAGCCTGTACATGGTCGCTATGAGTCAGGATTGACTCAATGGCATGTAACAACAACGACAACAACAATCTATCTCTAATTTACCTTTACTCTTATGACCTCCAGATACCACACTTGAGATTCTGGCATATTCCCATGGCTCCTCTACACTGGCATGCATTGAAGTCTAATTTTGTCTCCTATCAGTATTGTTTTTATTTGTTGTTGTCAAGTGCCCTAAGTGCCAGCGAGTTGATTCCGACTCATAGTGACCCTGTATTGGGTTTCAGAGCTTGTAAATCTTTTGAGGAACAGAGAGCCTCATCTTTCTCCTGCAGAGTAACTGATGTGTTTGAAATGCTGACATTGTGGTTAACAGTCCAGTGCTTATTTTACAGAACCACAAGGTATCCTAATCACTATGAAATTGCTAAAAAAATTTACTCTGTTTTCCACACTTTCTAGAGACCAACAAACTGCCACACCAGATCAAGTAATGACGATTTTTGGAGAATGGTGTTGGGTAACCTCCAAACCAATTGTGCTCCTTCTGATGGCTATTGTTGTTAGGTGCCATTAAGTCAGTTCCAACTCATAGTGACATCATGCACAACAAAACAAAACACTGCCTGGTCCTGTGCAAACCTCACAATCATTGCTACATTTAAGTCCATCGCTGATGCCACTGTGCCAATCTTTCTCGTTGGGGGATCTTCCTCTTTTTCTCCAGCCATACATTTTACCAAACATGGTATCTGTTTCCATGGATTGGTCCCTCCTGAAAATATGTCCAAAGTCTGAGAGACAAAGTCTAGCCATCCTGGTTTCCAGGGAGCATTCTGGCTATAGTTCTGCCAACACAGATTGGTTTGTTCTTTTGGCAGTCCATGGTTCTTTTAATATTCTCCTCCAACTTTATAGCTAAAATGCATCAATTCTTCTATGGTCTTCCTTATTCACTGTCCAACTTTCACGTGCATATGAGGTTATTGAAAATAACATGGCTTCAGTCAGATGCACCTTAGTCCTCAAACTGACATCTTTGCTGTTGAACACTTTAAAGAGGTCTTGTACAGCAGATTTGACTAATGCATCATTTGACTGCTGTTTCCATGAGTGTTGATGGTTGATCTGAGTAAAATGAAATCTTTCACAACTTCAACTTTTCTCCGTTTATTGTGATGTTATTTGTAGGTCCAGTGGTGAGGATTTTTGTTTTCTTTACATTGATGTGCAATCCATACTGAAGGCTGTTGCCTCTGATCTTCATCATTAAGTATTTTAAATCCTTTCAGCAAGCAAAGTTGTATCATTTGCATATCACAGGATGTTAATGAGTCTTCTTCCAATCCTGATGCTACATTCTTCTTCATATAATTCAGTTTCTCAGATTATTTGCTCAGCATACAGATTGAATAAGTATAGTCAAAGAATACAACTCTGGCACACACCTTTGCTAATTTTAAACCATCCAGTGTCCCCTTGTTCTAGTTGAACGACTGCTTCTAGGTCTGTGTACAGATTCTTCATGAGCACAATTAAGAGTTCTAGTAAACTCATTCTCTGCAATGCTGTCCATAGCTTATCATGATCCTCACAATCAAAAATCTTTGGGTAGTCAATAAAGCACAGGTAAACATCTTTCTGTTATTCTCTACTTTCAGCCAAGTTCCATCTGATGTCAGCAGTGATATCCCTTGTTCCACATCCTCTTCCGAATCTGGCTTAAAGCTTTGGAAGTTCTTTGTCAATATATGGTTGCAGCCATTTTTAAATTATCTTTAGCAAAATTTTTCTTGCATGGGATATTAATGATATTGTCCAATGATTTCTACATTCCATTGGGTCACCTCTCATTGGAATGGGCACAAATATGGGTCTCTTCCAGTCAGTTGGTCAGGTGGTTGTCTTCCAAATTTCTTGGCAAAGTGCCTCTAGGTTGCATCAGTTTGCTGAAATATTTGAACTTGTATTCTATCAATTCCCAGAGCCTTGTTCTTTGCCAATGTATACGATGCACCTTGGACTTCTCACTTCATTATCATTGGCTCTTGATCATATGCTACCTCTTGAAATGGTTGAACATCAACCGTTTCCTTTTGATACAGTGACTCTGTGTATTCCTTCCATCTTCTTTTGATGCTTTATGCATCATTCAATAATTTGCCCAGAAAATCCTTAAATAATGAAAATCAAGGCTTGAATTTTTTTCTTCACTTCTCTCAGCTTGAGGAATGCTGAGCGTGTTCTTTCCTTTTGGTTTTCTGACTCCAGATCTTGCATATTTCATTGTAAATTTTAACTTCGTCTTCTCAAACTAACTTTTGAAATTTTATGTTCAGCTCTTGTATCTCTTCATTTTTCCATTTTCTTTGGCATCTCTATGCTGGAGAGCAAGTTTCAGCATCTCTTCTGACATCCATTTTGATCTTTTCCTTCTTTCTTGTCTTCTTAATGACTTTTTGCTTTCTTCATGTATGATGTTCTTGATGTCATCCCATATCTCTTCTGGTCTTTGGTCTTGAGTGTCTAATGCATCAAATCTGTTCTTTAGATGATCTCTAACTTCCGGTGGGATATATTCAAGATCATATTTTGGCTCTGTGGACTTGTTTCCATTTTCTTCAACTTCAGCCTGAACTTGCATATGAGCAATTGATGGTCTGTTCCACAGTCTGTCCCTGGTCTTGCTTTCCACAGAAGTAGTCAATTTGATTTCTGTGTATTCTATCTGGTGAGGTCCATGTGTATTATCGTCTCCTTTGCTGTCTAAAGAAGGTATTTGAAATGAACAAATCATTGGTTTTGCAGAATTCTATCATGTGATCTCCAGCATCATTTCTATCACCAAGGCTATATTTTCCAACTACTGATCCTTCCTCTTTGTTTCCAACCTTACATTCCAATTACTAGTAATGATCAATACATCTTGATTACATGTTTGATCAATTTCAGATTGAAGAAGTTGGTAGGATTCTTCTATTTCATCCTCACTGGCTTTAGCAGTTGATGCGTAAATTTGAATAATGGTGGTATTAGCTGGTCTTTCCTGTAGGTGCATGGATATTATCATATCACAGACAGCGTTGTACCTCATGACAGATCTTGATATGTTCTTTTTGGCTATGAATACAACACCATTCCCTTCATCATTCCCAGCATAGTAAACCATGTGGTTGTCAGATTCAAACTGGCTAATACCACTCCATTTCAGCTCACTAGTGTGGCATTGTGTGTTAATGCGCTGGACTGCAAAATCAGTTTGAACAGCAAGGTCCATGGTTGAAGCTCGCTATCCACTCCTAGGAGACCCTATACAGGGCCGCTACGGGTTGGAACTGACTTGTTGGCACTTAAGAAAAACAATAACAATGCCTAACATATTGATGTTTATGCATTCCATTTCATTTTTAACAAATTCCAATTTTCCTAGATTCATACTTCATGCATTCCATATTCTGCTTATTAATGGATGTTTACAGCTGTTTCTCTTCATTTTGAGTTGTGCCCCATCAGCAAATGAAGGTCCCGTGGGCTTTACTCCCATGGGTTTTTTTCCATTCACATCATCATGGCCAACTCTAGTTTGAGGAGGAAGATAGGCCTTATTCTCATTTTGAGTGCCTGCCAACCTGAGGGGCTCATTTTCTGTCCTATATCTGGCAGTGTTTCTCTGCTATTCTTAAGGTTTTCAGTGACTAAATATTCAGAAGTAGTTTGTCTCTCCTTCTTCCTAGTCTACCTTGTCTGGTAGCTCATCTGAAACCTGTCTACTGTGGGTGACTGTACTAGTATTTAAAATAGCCATGGAATAGCTTCCAGAATCACAGTAACTCATAAGCCACCACAGTACGACAAACTGACAGACGAGTGGTGGTGAATGAAATATACCAGCTTCAAATAGGCATAGGCAAAGCAGTTTAGTGCTGGAGACTACTCTTAAATGAATTTAGGGATCTAATAAAGATCATCTGATTCTTTCTCTATTTGTCCTCTTTCTCCATTTATTTCCTTTTATGTTCACTTATCTTTCAGGTGGATGTATTTTCCAAAACTAAAAGAAAGAGAGCTCCTTTTCTGATTGGTTTTAACCAAATCTCTGGGTTAATTTTCGCATTGTCTGTGAGCCAATCAGTATCGAGTGTTCAGATGATTGGACAGACCTGGGACCTGGACCCACCTATGAAGCTGGTAGTGGAGTCAGCCTTGGCCAAAGGACATGGACTGAGAGGTGGATAGAAATGATTTCTCAAGGGAAATTGAAGTGCTTTAGCCAGAAGAGAGAAGTGATATCATACAAGCAAAAACAACCAATGACCAATGATTGGCAACATGCCAGATCATAAGATCACTAGAATGAGTGCTAAAAGCAACCTTTGGGATCTTACCCCATTCTTATTGAACAAGAATCACTAGGGGACTTGTCCAGAACTCAGTGTCTCTAATCGAATTAGTAGCTCCTCCACATTAGTCATTTTTCTGCTGTAATGTAAAAAAAAGTACTTGGAATTTTCTTTTTTCTTTCCATCTTAAGATATACTTCTCAGCCAGGCTACATATCCAAGCTAAAGAGGCTTAAAAAAAATTATTGACTTTATTTAGTTTTTATAGATATTCACTTTTTATTATTATAGGGGTTGATTATAAGAATCTGAAATCAATTGATACTTCTCTAAACTGCCAAAGAATTATTGACCCTTTGTTTTACTCCTGTGGTGTGAAACCAGGGGCATTTTGTATTTTAAAAAGAAAGACCATTCAAAACAATGAGAAAATTCTATTCAGACATAAATAGATAGATACATGACTGTAATTGGGTTTTGTTAAAGGGAAGACCAGCTTTTTCATGTTTTGAATTGTAGCCACACTCTTCTATTATTAAACATCTATTTAGACTTCATAACTAGAAGAGAAGACATCTTCTACCGATTTAAAAATCACAGTATGTACCAATGAGTTCTTTGCTTCCCATACGTCAGATGTGTTGGCAGATTTAAGTGTATGGTTAACAAGTGGCTCTAAAAAAAAGATATTTACTATCTCCTCTGTACTTTGATGAAGGTTTGTTAGAGTCCCTGGGGTCTAAGCACCTTGTGGAGCTGAGTTTTGCAGTCAATGTGTGCCCGTGCCAAAAGATACCAAGCAACCTGTACTTATATACAATTAGCACCAACTAGGACGTGGTCTTTAAGAGCTTGTTCTACAATCACAACAATACCAACAGCAATCATTTGAAAGAAAAATGAACATTTATTGAAATTTTTCTATGTCTACCATTGTATTAAGGAGCTCTGGTAGCGTAGTGGTTACGAATCAGGCTGCTAACCTCAGGGTCAGCAGTTCGAAACTATCAGCTGTTCTGCAGGAGAAAGATGAGGCTTTCTGCTCCCGTAAAGATTTACAGCCTCGGAAACCCTGTACAGGGTCGCTATGTGTTGGAACCTACTTCACAGCACATAACAACAACAACACAACACTGTTGTATTGGAACCCTGGTGGTGCTGTAGAATAAGCACTGGACTGTTAACCACATGGTTGGTGGTTGGAATCCACCAGCCACTCTCCAAGACAAAGCTGAGGCTTTTTGCTCCTGCAAGATTTACAGCCTCAAAACCCTATCCTGTTGTTATTATTATCGTGTGCTGCCGAATCAATTCTGACTCATAGCAACCTAGTATTTCCTAGGAGTGGCTGGTAGGTTTCAACTGCCAACCTTTCAGTTAGTGGACCAGTGCTTATCTTACAGTACCACACCAGGACCCTCCTATACAGGGTCACTATAAGTTGGAACTGACTCAATGACACACAACACCAAAAACAACAACAAATAGTGTAGCAAACACTGTGCATAGATGGTGGTGGTGGTAGTTGTGTGCCACCAAATCGGTTCTGACTCACAGTGACCCTGTACAGGGTTTTCAAGGCTATAAATCTTTACGGGAACAGAAAGCCCCCATGGAGCAGCTGATAGGTACTATTGACCTCATAGTTAGCAGTCCAGTTCATAATCCTTTACCCTACCCGAGGCTTTCTTTAAATCCTTACTGCAACCCTCTGAGGTATTTGCTGTAATTGTCACTGTTTTGGAGGTGAGGAAACAGAAACACTAAGAAAAATGGGCATCTACTCAATCCACATACCCCTGAAATGACTGAGTATCTACCCAATTCAGACAACTCTGAAATCATTGAGGCAGGATTTTAGTATATAGTCTTGACCAATATCTACCTATCTTGTCCTCCTAGGACTGACATTGTAGAATTACATACTCAGAGGTGATGTCATTGATGGGGATGTGTTCAGTGGTTACATAAAAGGACAAGGTTATCAGAATCACATAAAGACAGAATTGATGACATTGACTTCATTCACTAAGAGCTCCACTCCCCTGAATGAACCTTGCTGTTGTTAAGTGTTGTTGAGTTGGTTTTGACCCATAGCGACCCTGTATAGGGTTTCCTAGGAGCGGCTAGTGAGCTTGAACCACTAATCTTGTGGTCTAAATGGACTTTACAGTACAACGCATTAACCCACAGTGCCACACCAGGACTCCCCACAGCTCCACACCTAGACTCCTAGCACAATTTTAAGGCTGGGAACACTAGCACAACTTTAATGGCTCGGAACAATCAGAAACAATGAAGGCTTGTCTCAGTACTGAAGGCTTCTAGATTGGGAAAGAACAGGATTCAGGAGGTTATTCTATCTGTTGGGGTGAGATTAATAGATTATTATATTTACAGAATGAAGGCAAATGAAGATGCAAATAGAAACCTGCGCCTTTTAAGTTCAATGAAAGCACGAACAGAACTCATTCATTTATGGCCACCTCTAAGAAGTCATCATACTTATTCAATTTGTATGCTGTACACATAAAACTAAGAAGCTGGATTATATGAAGAAGAACATGGAATCAGGATTGGAGGAAAACTCATTAACATCCTGCAATATGCAGACGATACAACCTTGCTTGCTGAAAGCCAAGAGGACTTAAAATAAAATAAAAGATCAAGGACCACAGTCTTTGGTATAGGCTGCCCTTCAGTGTAAAGGAAACAAAAATCATCACCATGGGATCAATAAATAACATCAAGATAAATGGAGAAAAGATTGAAGTTGTCAAAGGCTTCATTTTGCTTGGATCAACCATCAACACTCATGGAAGCAGCAGTTAAGAAATCAAACGATGTATTACATTAGGCAAACCTGCTGCACAGGACCTCTTTAAAGTGTTGAAGAGTAAAGATGTCAGTTTGAGGACTAAGGTGTGCTTGATCCAAGCCGTGGTATTTTCAATAACCTCATAGGCATGTGAATAAGGAAGACCATAGAATAATTGATCCGTTGACTTATATTGTTGGAGGAGAATATTAAAAAGTACCATGGACTGCCAAAAGAACAAATCAATCTGTGTTGGAAGAAGTACAGCCAGAATGCTCCCTGGAAGGCAGGATGGCCAGACTTTGTCTTTCATGCTTCAGACCATTCCCTGGAGAAGGACATCATGTTTGGTAAAGTGGAGGGTTAGAGGAAAACAGGGAGACCCACAATGAGATAGATTGGCACAATGGCAGCAGCGATGGGCTAAAATGTAGCAACAATTTTGAGGTTTGTGCAAGACAGGGCAGCATTTTGCTCTGTTGTACATAGGGTCACTATGAGTCAGTACCAACACAATGGCACCTAACAACAACAACAAGTCATCATGTATTCAACCTCTATCTCCAGGGAAAGTTTGCATTGTTTTCATAAAAAAATGATCGTTTCTGTATCAAATTTATTTCTTTAAAAATGGTAGTAGACTGATCAAAAATTTTCTCAGTTATTTTATTATTCTCTCAGAAAGTTATAAGTAGCCTTGTTATCTCCAAAATTGTTTTGAATAAGATGCACAATTATGAATCCATCCAGTTGGGAAAAGATTTGAATTTTCCATTGCTGGTTCATCATCGTTTTTCTAAAACAGGTATCAACAAAAGAAAAAATGAAAGCCTGCCTCAGAGATGCTATGCAAAGAGTGTTCCAATTTGTTTTTTCTTTTAATCATTGTCAGTCCTTGAGAAATGTACATATCTGTTGCAATAAGCAGGAGTTGTGGCATGCTCTGTGAAGATGGGCCAAGCCTCCCGCAGGACTGTAATTGGAATTCAGTATACATTGCAGCCTAAAAATATTGTAAGAGCATTCCATTCTTCTCATGTGACTTTTCCTTCTTTCTTATTCAGCTGTACTCAGATCTCTGTGGGGAGCAAGTCAGTCAGTAGATTCAATGAAATGTAAGAGCAGAGGAGATTTCCAGAGAGGTTTCTTTCCATCCTTTGAGGCCTTCATTTGTCCACACTGCTTGATAGCTCAGGTTAGTGGCAAATTCATCAGATATAGGAGAGATACTGACTTGCTCTATTGTGTAAACACAGAAAAGCAAAAGTCAAAACCCCTGCCTCTGACCCTGAGCCTCAAGCTCTAGGAGTTATCGGATTGAGACAAGAAATTCTGACAATCAACAATAGCACTGACAACCATACCTTATTGACTCAGACTGATTGGAAATTAAAGCACCAACCCCAGAGGGAAATTTACAAAGAAATTGGGGAGTGCTTCTGTGCTCTGTGTCCTGAACTCTTGTGGTTGCTGTGATTGGGTCATTATTAGGAATGAAAAACTGCCAAATACTTTTGTAGGGTTCTCTATCTTTAAAAACGTTTTCACTGATTGAGCTTCCCATGAAAGAAACCAAGATGGTACTTGGAGGATTTAGATTGTTTTGCTTCTACCCCTGAACTGATGTGAATTTAGGCAATTCAGACCACCTTTTGATGTCTCTATTTTTTTTTTAATAAAATTTTATAATGTGGATAATAATTTTCTCTTTTCTATTTCTTTACAACAGTTATCAGCACAAAAAGTGTTGCAGTCCAAGAGAAGGTGGCTCTGATAAAATTCAGAAAAATACTGTTTTCCTTGCTGATGTCATTCCTTCTTGTTACAGTGTAGTTCCTTTGATTCTAACAGACAACAAAGTAGCATAGATTTGTCCTGTCTTGTTCCTGGTATCTTCTTTCTCTCTAAAACATTATCAGCAATTTCCCCAATAGGAAGACAGAGTTTGGGACATTGGTTTTGTCAGTTAACTTGTACTCCCTCTGCTGGTTGGATAACTAATATTTCTTTTTCCTTGACTTTTTGGCACCAAGGTTTATTTATTTATATTCAGTAAAGTCAGAAATTACATGTGTTATTTTGGAGAGTGATCATTTTTCAATGAATTAGTGACATCATGTGTTTTGCTCTGTTTGAAAGAGTTGGCAGTTCAAACCTACCAGTTGCTCCTAAGAAACTTCATACAGAGTTGCTATGAGTCACCACAGACTGGATGGCCCTTAACAACAACAAGTCCTGGTGTGGTGCTTAGGATAAGCACTGGACTGCAAGGCCAATTTGAGCTGCAAGATTGGTGGTTCAAACTCACCAGCGGCTCCTTGGAAATCCTATAGAGGGTTGGAACCCACTCGACCATACATAACATCAACAGCAACAAGAATGAAAAAGCAAGAGGTAAATAACAACCTAATATTAGATAGCAACCATTGCTTTTGTCCATGCATCTTTCTCTACCTACACACAAAAATTTGCGATGAGTCAGAGCCAACTTGAACACAACTCACACTCAGTGCACATTTAAGTAATCTCGTTAAAGTAACCAGAACCCTCAACTTTGATTAAATCCATGAGTTCATAATGATCTGAAGATTGGAGAATGATAATCAATTTGTTATTTTGAAAACTGTTAAATAAAGACAACAACTCAAATAGTTATCCTGTCTTTTTTGTTGTGATTGTTAGGTGCCATCAAGTCAGCACCAACTCCTAGCAACACCCTGCACAACAGGCCCAAACTCTGGCCAGTCCTTCACCATCTTCACAACAGTTGTTATGTTTTAGCCCATTGCTGCCACGGTGCCAACCCTTCTCATTGGTGCTCTTCCTCTCTTTCGCTGACCCTCCACAGTACTGGGTAGTCTAAAGTAGATGATGAGGCATACGGAGGTGTTTCCGGGGTGCTGACAAAGTTCTGGTTCTTGATCTTTGTAGTGGTTACAGAGTGTTTCTTCTATGTTAATACAGTAAACTATGCATTTGGTTTGTATAGGTTTTGGTATCTATGCTTTAGCTTGTCATAAAAAAAAACTTTCATAAAAGGCTTCCAGAAGGAGAAGGTGGTTTCCAACAACAATGCTGGTGAGGCTACGGACAGACTGGAGATCTTATCCACTACTGGTGCGATTGTAGAATGGGACAATCTCTATTGAAAATGGTATGGCACTTCCTCAAAAACCTAGAAATAGAAAAACTGTAAGATCCAGCAATCTAGCTCCTGGGTATATATGGTCTATAGATATAAAAGCTGTCCACAGTAATTGTTATTGTACCATTATTCATAATCGCAAAAGGATATAAACAACTCAAGTGTCCACTAATGGACAGATAAACAAACTGCGGTACATTCATACAATAAATATTATGCAGCTATACAGAATAATGAGTCAGAAAAACATCTTATAACATGGATGTATCTGGAGGACGTTATGCTGAATAAAAAAAGTTAGTCAAAAAAGGGCAAATATTGTATGATCCCACTAATTATAAAAAGTTAGGAATACAGAGACTATGACGTGGAGAAATAGAGCAGCTGGGTACTCTAGACCCAGAGAGGGAGAGGGGCTGTGTGCTGACAACCGAGGGGCAGGCTTGCGGGGTATACCCTTTGGTTGTTTGATGATGCATGGAGGGGATTGTAATCATGGCAATGAAACAATATACAATAGGATGAATGTAAAGCTAATGTTCTCCCATATAAACTATCACATACTCCACAATAAAATGTCAAAAAAAGTTAGGAACAGATAGGTGTACACATAGAAAGCAACGTTCTTTGATGGTTAACAGGGATGGGAAGAAGAATCACTTTCTACATAGTTGTTGTGTTGTTAAGTGCCATGGAGTCAGTCCTGACTTATAGTGACCTAGTATAGGGTTTCCAAGGAGTGACTGGTGAGCTCGAACCACTGACTTGAGGTTCAAACTGACCTTTCAGTCAAATGCTTTATCCCACAGTGCCACACCAGAACTCCTACATAGTAGACAGACACTTGTTTTTTGGTGATGGAAAAGACAATATCAAATAAAAGTGAAGTCCACACAACTTGACCAAAATAAATGAAGACACTAAGAAATACACAAGAAAAAAGGACAACTTTGGTAAATGCTATAACAACAGTAATAAAAACCAAAAAATGGGGGTGCACAGGTAGCAGTATATGTATATATGTTGCCGTTGTTAAGTACCATCAAGTCAGTTCTGACTCAGCAACCCTGTACAGGATTTCTGAGGAGCAGCTGATGATTTTGAACTGATGAAACAACCTTGTGGTCCAGTACATTAAGCCACAGCACCACAGCACCACACCAGGACTACACACACACACACACACACACACACACACACACACTTTTATATGTGTGTGTGTTGTTGTTGTTGTTATGCACCATTGAGTTGATTGTGACTCATAGCAACCCCATATAGGGTTTCTGAGGAGTGGCTGGCAAATTTGCACCACAGACCTTGCATTTCAAACCGAGCTTGTGTTCAGTGCTTATCCTACAGTGCCATACCAGGATTCCATCTATAGGAAAGCATATCTGAGTACAACACTTACAGGTACAGGTAAAGGTGTACTTTTAGGCACATGTAAATACATGTTTGTGCATCTATATCCATAAATACATGATATGATGCACACAGATGTGCTGTATACATGTCCATAGAGATAATGAAGCACATAAGGAACACAGTTATGAAGACTTCCTAGACATACCCAACGAACTCGTGGAATTGGTTTGCTGTGTTGGAGGAGTTAGGACCAGAGTCTCCTGGAAAAATTTAGTCAATTGACATACATAGTTCATAAAGTAAATGTTCTACACCCTAGTTTGGTAAGAAACACCTGGGGTCTTAAAAGCTTCTAAGCAGCCATTGAGTTGTTAGCTGTCATTGAGTTGGTACCGAGTCATAGCAACCTTATGCACAGCAGAACGAAACACTGCCTGGTCCTGGGCCAACCTCACTACTGTTGCCACGCTTGAGTCCATTGATGCTGACACTTGGCCAATCCATCTTGTTGGGGGTCTTCCTCTTTTTCTCTGACCCTCCACCCTACCAAACATAATATCCTTCTCCAGCGACTGGTCCCTCCTGACAATATGTCTGAAGTATGAGAGACCAAGTTTTGCCATCTTGGCGTCCAAGGAGCACTCTGGCTGCACTCCTTCCAAAACAGATCTATTGGTTCTTTTGGCAGCCCATGGCACTTTCAGTATTCTCCTCCACCACCATAACTCAAAAGCATCAATTCTTCTACAGTCTTCCTTATTTACTTTACGGTCCAGCTTTTGCATGCATATGAGGTTAATGAAAATATCATGGTTTGGGTCAGTTGCACCTTAGTCCTCAAGTTGACATCTTTGCTCTTCAACACTTTAAAAAGGTCTTGTGCAGCAAATTTGCCTAATGCAATACGTCATTTGACTTTTTGACTGCTGCTTCTGTGAGTGTTGATAGTTGATCCAAGAAGAATGAAGTCCTTGAACACTTCAATCTTTTCTCCATTGATAAAAATGTTGTTTATTGGTCCAGTGGTGAAGATTTTTGTTTTCTTTACATGGAGATGTAATCCATACCGAAAATTGTGCTCTTTGATCTTCATCAGTAAATGTTTTAAGTCCTTTTCATTTTCAGCAAGCAGGGTTGTATCATCTGCATATCGCAGGTTGTTAATGAGTCTTCTTCTAATCCTGATGCCACGTTTTTCTTCATATAACCCAGCTTCTTAGATTATTTGCTCATGTTAAATAAGTATGGTGAAAGAATACAACCTTGTCACACACCTTTCTTAGTTTTAAACCATTCAGTCTTCCCATGTTCTGTTTGAACAACTGCCTCTTGGTCCATGTACAGATTCCTCATGAGAACAATTAAGTGTTCAGTATAATACTCATACTTCGCAATGTTGTCCATAGCTTGTCATGATCCACACAATTGAAAACCTTTGTGTAGTCAATAAAGCACAGGTAAAAATCTTTCTGATATTTTCTGCTTTTAGCCAAGATCCATTGTACATCAGCAATGATAACCCTCGTTCCACGGCCTCTTCTGAATCCAGCTTGAACCTCTGGAAGTTCTCTGTCAATGTATACTTGCAGCCATTTCTGTATTACCTTCAGTAAAACTTTAATCGCATGGGATATCAAAGAGATTGTCCAATAATAAACACTAAAATTATAGAGATAATAACCAATTGAACAGTAGTTGGATCTATTCAGAAATGATTTATGTGCCTTATGTTAAATGTAAGAGTCCTGGTGTGGCTCTGTGGGTCAATGCGCAGGATGCAAAGCGAGTTTGATTGAAAATCCATTGCTTTCGTCCAGTACCCTGTTTTATTTTCTGATTAAATTTAGGGCTGGAGTTTCAGTAACTGAATATCCTCATAGATGAATATTCACACCAGAGTGCAAAGACTGTATGAGAAAATGACAAAAGCAGAGTTGCAAGATTAAAATAATTGATGAGTGGAGAAATAGGAGAGATATTATTGCTAGGAAAAGTGTGTTGGTTGCTTATTTGGTGTTTGGCGATGTTGGTGGTTGTGTGTCATGGAGTTGCTTCCAACTCATAGTGAACCTGAACAGGGTTTCCGAGGCTGTAAATCTTTACAGGAGCAGAAAGCTTCATCTTTCTCCCATGGAACAGCTGGTAGTTTCGAACTGCTGACCTTGAAATTAGCAGCCCAACTCGTAACCACTAAGCTACCAGAGCTCCCTATTTGGTGTTTAACTCAGGAAATTGTGATAGAATCCAACTTTAAGAAAAACCTTCAGATACTATTTTTCACACCTACTGCAAAGGGTGAAAACACTCAATTAAGTTGTATATCTGATAGACAGCTAGCACACGGTTAAAGAATTATATTGCCCTTTAATTGTTGGGCAAGAGGGTGGGGTTCTGTTAAAACTGTACAATAGACAAGGCACTACAGAGAATTCAGATAACAGCCAACAGAACTGGTTATAAAAAGATTAGAAGCTCTTAAAGTTGGCCTAACAGCAGGCGCAGATAACAGACATCTATGAGTTCACAAGGTCTTGGTGAGGGAACTGGAGAACTGCTAAGAATGCTGGCTGCGCAGCCTGAGGTGGAGGCTGAGTCAGAATTCCAGTCAGGTGCTTTCAAGATACTTTAGTCAAACAATTTTGTATGAAAAGTTGGTCTGAATCATTGATCCTCAGGTTTTAACAGTTTTCTGACAACTGATTGGCAAACTCTTCTGATATGCAAGAGAAAGAGAATTCCACAGATTTTATGATTTAACTTATGTACAGCTCTTGTAGCATAGTGGTTACGAATTGAGCTGCTAACCTCAGGGTCTGCAATTCGAAACTACCAGCTGTTCTATGGGAGAAAGAGGAGGCTTTCTGCTCCCATAAAGGTTTACAGCCTCAGAAACCCTATACAGGGTTGCTATGAGTTGAGACTGACTCTACAACACACCACCACAGTGTTTTAAGGAGTCTCTGGCTAAGTTCTTAACTACTAACCAAAGGTTGGCTGTTTCAATCTACCCTGACATATATGGGGCCACCATGAATTGGAATTGACTCAATGGCCACTGGTTATACATCGTGTTCTAAAGAAGAAGAAAATAAAAATACAATGATCCAGAATCTCCTATAACTAAATAGTCATGTTGTTTGGTATTGTTAGGTATCATTGAGTCAGTTCCGATTGATAGTGACTCTACGCACAACAGAACAAAACACTGCGCAGTCCTGTGCTCTCCTCACATTGGCTGCTACGTTTGATCCCATTGCTGCTGCCACTGTGCCAGTCTGTCTTGTCAAGGGTCTTCCTTTTTTTCACTGATCCTCATTTTACCAAGCATGATGTCCTTCTCCAGGGATCGCTCCCTCCTGATACAGTGTCTGAAGTTTCAGAGACAAAGCTTCACCACCCTGGCTTCCAGGAACATTCTGGCTATGCTTCTTCTGAGACAGATCTGTTTGTTCTTCTGGCAGTCCATGGTACTTTTAATATTCCTCTCCAACATCATAATTCAAATGCACTGATTCTTCTCCAGTCTTGCTTATTCACTGTCTGATTTCCACCTGCGTGTGAGGTGAATGAAAATATCATGACTTGGGTTAGATGAACCTTAGTCTTCAAACTGACATCTTTGCTCTTTAACACTTTAAAGAGGTCTTGTAAAGCAGATTTGCCTAACATAATACATAATTTGAATTCTCAACTGCAGCTTCCATGAGTGTTGATTGTGGATCCAAGCAAAATTAAGTCTTTGATGACTTCAATCCTTGCTCCATTTATTAGTTATTTATTAGTCCAGTTGTGAAGATTTTGTTTTCTTTACAGTGAGGGGTCATTATGGGTCAGAACTGACTTGATGGCACTTAACAACAACAACAACATAATCTATACTAAAAGCTACAATGTTTGATCTTCATTATTAAGGACTCATGTTGTTGTTGTTAAGTGCTGTCAAGTCAGTTCCAACCCATAGTGACCCTGTATTGGGTTTCCAAGGAGCAGCTGGTGAGCTTGAACTGCTGTGAGCTTGAATGACTTTGCAGTCCTGCACATTAACCCACAGTGCCACATCAGTGAAGATTCCAGTAAGGATTCATTATGATCCCTAAATATGTAGAGTAAAAACTCTTTTCTCCTTCATTCCTCCCTTAGGCTCAACTTTTTGGGACATCAGCTGAAGGTGGAGTTCTGATGTGGCACTGTAGGATAAACACTGGACTCTAACCACATGGTTGGCATTTCAAACCCTATACAGGGTCACTCTGAGTCAAAGTGACTCAATGGCACTTAACAACAACAGTTGGAGGTGGGTGTTTTAGGAAAAAAATCTTTGTGAATTGTAATTAGACTTCTAACTCTAACTGTGCGAGTTTGAACAATCCACTTAATCTCATTGGAACTAAGGTTTTTCTAGTTGTAAAAACATTTTTCTTTACACAAAGAATGTGAAGGGAAATAAAAATTTGATGAACATATTGAGTGTCGAGTATTGTGCAAAAATAGGAGCTCTGGTAGCGTAGTGGTTACGAATCGGGCTGCGAATCACAAGGCTAGCAATTCAAAACTACCAGCTGTTCCGCAGTAGAAAGATGAGGCTTTTTGCTCGCGTAAAGATTTACAGCCTCGGAAACCCTGTACAGGGTCGCTATGAGTTGGAACCGACTCCACGGCACATAAAACAACAACAACAATTGTGCAAAAATAGGAGTCCTGGTGTGGCACTATAGGCTAATCCATCAGACTGCAAAGTCATTTGAACTGCAACGTCAGTGGTTCAAGCTCACCAGCTGCTCCTTGGAAACCCTACACAGGGTCGCTATGGGTTGGAACCAACTCAATGGCACTTCACAACAATAGCATTGTTCAAAACTACCAGCTGTTCCGTGGAAGAAAGAGGAGGCTTTCTGCTCCTGTAAAGATTTACAGCTTAAACCGTATGCAAGGTTTTTGAGTCGGAACCACCACAGTGGCTAGAAATAAAAAAAATTGACAGATCATTGACTCTGTAGGTAGAAAAATACCACACCAGATCTTTTTATTCTTAATTGTGAAATTCCAATCTAGCTGACTGACAACACCCATCATCTCCCCTCTTAATACTCAAGTTTCTTTCTTCAATCCTTTACCAGTCATATTGTTTCCAGTCTCCTACCTCAATGGGGTTGTTGTCGTTAAATGCCTTTGAGTCAGTTTCAACTCACAGCAACCCTGTATAGGGTTTCCAAGGAGTGGCTGATGAGCTTGAACCACTGACCTTAAGGTTCAAAATGACTTTGCAGTCCAGCACATTAACTCATAGCACCACAACAGAACACAACTCAGAGTATTTTTCGTGTTGAGAGGCCAATTTGAGCTGGCCAAGAGTCACAAAGAACTATCTTTCAAGCACTGAACATCTGCTGGTAAAAAAGGTTCTGGCTGACTTTCAAAAGTGACTGTTTAACTTCCATTGATAAATAATTCAGTTAAACTGTTATGAGTTCAATTAAACCAAAAATGCACACAAAAACTTGTTATTCTACAACATGTCTCATTTGATGCCACAAAATTTTAATTGTGTTAAAGAGGACAAGATCAGGAGCCTGGAGTCAAAGAGCAGGAAGTCTTTGAGTCTGGCTTCTTTCCACTCAACCGAACGCTTCTGAATTTCATACAAGCTGTTGTGTATATTAATAGTTTGTAAACTTTCATTGCTCAGTTATTTTATTGTATGCATGTACTACAATTTGTTTATCTATTCCCTCATTCATAAACATTTTAGGTTGCTTCCAGCTTTTGGTGGCCATGAATAAAGCTGCTACAAACCTTTACATATAGGCTTTTGTATAGACATGTTTTCATTTCTCTGGAGTAAATACCTTAAAATGGAATTACTGTGTTGTATGGTCAGTTTATGTTGAACTACTAAATTGTTGCCCAAAATATCTGTACAGTTTAAATATTCACTAGCAATGTAGGAGAATTTCAGATACCCACAGCCTCATCAACACTTGACATTGCCATTCTTTTGAATTTAGCCATTCTGGTGGGTATTCAGCAATATTACATCAGGGTTTTATTTTTCATTTCTCTAATGAGTAATGATGGAGTTCTGGTGTGGCATTGTAGAGTAAGCACTTGACTGCTTACCACAAAGTTGACAGCTCAAACCCACCAGTTGCCTCTTGGAAACCTATACTGGGTCACTATGAGTCAGAACCCATTCATCAACACTAACAATAACAATGACAAATTACTTTGAGTATCTCTTAATGTATGTATTTGCCATTTGAATATCTGTCTTGGGGAATTGTCTCTTCAAATGTCTAGTCCATTTTTAAAATTGGATAGTTTGTTTTCTAATTAGTGAGTTTTGAGAGTTCTTTTATGTATCCGGATACAAGTCCTTTACACATATGATGTGAAAATATTTTCTCCCAGTCTGTGGCCCGAGTTTTCATTTTCTAAACATTTCCTTTTGACTAGAAGTTTGTTGTTGTTAAGTGCTTTTGTGTTGGTTCCAACTCATTGTGACCCTGTACTGGGTTTCTAAGGAGCAGTTAGTGGGTTTGAACTGCCGACCTTGTAGTTCACAGTCCAGTGCTGATTCTACAGCGCCACACCAGGAGTCCTCAAACCCACTATACAATGGCTGAAATTTAAAAGACTGACAACACCAAGTGCTAAGGAGGATGCAAAAAAGTTCTTTATTTTAATGAAGTCTAATTAATACATTTTCTCTTTTAATATATATGAGTTTGGGGTCCTATAAGGAATTTCTGCCTCACTCAAGGTAATAAAGATTTTCTCTCTCTCTTTTTTTCCAGACATTTTATAGTTTAAGCACTTCTGATTAGAGATACAAGCCATTTTAATTTAATTTTTGCGTATGATGGTAAAGGTCAAGTTTAATCATTTTTGCACATGTACATTCATTTTTTCCCATACCATTTGTTGAAAAAACAGTTTTTCCTATTGACTAACAATGACATATTTGTCAAAAAATCAATTGACTATATAGCTACATATCTATTTTTTAGTTATTCTGTTTCACTGATCTATCCTTACATCAATGTCCATTGTATTGATTCCTGTTGTCTTATACTAAGGCTTGGGGTCAATGATGGAAGACTTCCAACTTTGACTACACTCTAACTTATAGAGTGGTCACATTTGTATATATTGAGAAGAGATATTTATTTTTCTTGTTTGAGTATACTATGAACACTATATATATTCCAGAATTGTCTCATAATAATTTATATCAGCAGCTACCAAGACTGAGACATTTCAAGGGCTCATTATATGTTCTTGCTTTCATGTTCTCTTGCGAATGAACCCCTTAAATGGATCACTTCATGTCCATGATGTGTGTAATTTGTCATGGAGGTCACTAATCCAGGTCCCCAGCACCATGGGAGGTAGGTGGGCGGCATTACTGAACAGCTCTGCTTTTCAGACTGTCAACTTATCTTGTGCTCCCATGGTTCGCTGACGTGGCAGCCTGGACTCTCACTGCAGAGCCTTTGAAAACAGGTTGTGGAGGTTTCATTTGAAATGGCAAAGAGCTCACTTTTAAGTCCTGGGAATTCCAGGGAAAGTAGAGTCACGTTCACCAATTCAGCCCATGGAAATGAGGAATCAGAAACCATTAGTCATGCAGATCATTAAGCTACAAATGAAGGGGATTTATGCTGAAGACAGAGCCGGATCCTTGTCTTTTGAACACAGGGACCCTCCCCTCTGTCACCAAAGGGTTGTGTTTTGTTTTGTGGGGGCTTTTTGTTTTGTTTTGTTTTGTTTTTGACAGAACACTTCATTCGCTAGAGGATTTCTTCAGTGGAAGGAGTGAGTATTGTACCACACTTACCAATCATTTCATTATTATCAAATTAACAGCTTCTTTTCCCCAAGTTGTTGTTGTTAAGTGCCTTTGAGTCCATTCCAACTCATGGCAACCCTGTGTAAAGTTTCCAAGAAGTGAGTGGTGGATTTGAGTTGCTGACCTTGTGGTTAGCAGTCCAGGGCTTATCCTAACTACTGACTGACTGATTATGTGCTGTGGAGTTGGTTCGTACTCATAGTAACCCTCTATAGGATTAACAAAGTGGCAGCATCAATGGGCTCAAGCGTGGCAACAATTGTGAGATTGGCCCAGAACCAAGCAGTGTTTCGTTCTGTTGTGCATAGGGTTGCTATGGATCAGTACCAACTTGATGGCAACTAACAACAACAACAAACAATTGTGTGTGTGCATGTCTATGTGACAAATATGTGAGAGGTGAATAAATGTACATCAGTATTTTAAATTCCTCACAGGCATTTATACCTGTGTCTGGTGTAATTAAGCTCTGCACTCATTGTTGGGTGACCACTGCAGCCACATCGACAAAGTTATCAGTCCTGCTGCAATGTGTAGAGTGTATCATATATTCCCTGCAATGATGCCCCAATTTCTTTGGGCAAAGATAGTTATTCGGATGGCATTGCTATAGGGATAAGTGGAACTGTACACTATTTGTCCTTATTTAACTTAGCCTAACATTTCAAGAAGTCCTAGTGTGGCTCTGCAAGATAATCATTAGACACCAAAGTCAGTTTGAACCACAAAGTCAGTGGTTCAAATCCAACAGCTGCTCCTGGAAAACCCTATACAGAGACACCAACTCGAAGGCAATAAACAACAACAACAAAATATTTTCCAGGGTCATGCATGTGTAGAAAGGGTCACTCCTTTTTGTGGTTGGATAATATTCTTATCTGCCAGTTTGTCATACTGTGGTTGGTGGCTTATGAGATGCTGTGATTCTGGGAGCTATGGCATGGGTATTTTAAATACCAGCAGGGTCACCCA
>NW_006408528.1:14775428-14776655 GCF_000296735.1 Chrysochloris asiatica | reverse complement strand
CATCAAAAGAGGATGGAAAGAATACACACTCACTGTACCAAAAGGAAATGGTCGATGTTTAACCATTTCAAGAGGTAGCATATGATCAAAAGCCAATGATACTGAAGGAAGAAGTCCAAGGTGCATTGAAAGAATTGGCAAAGAATAAGGCATCAGAAACTGAAGGAATAAAAATTGAAATCTTTAAAGAAAGTGAGGTTGCACAGGAGGCACTCACTCATCTATGCCAAGAAATTTGGAAGACAACTATCTGACCAACTGATTGGAAGATGTCCATATCTGTGCCCATCCCAAAGAGAGGTGACACAATGGAATGCAGAAATCATCAGACAATCTCTTTGATATCCCATGTGAGTAAAGTTTTACTAAAGGTAACACAAAAATGACTGTGACCATACATTGACAGAGAAATTCCAGAGGTTCAAGCCAGATTCAAAAGAGACCGTGAAACAAGGGATATCATTGCTGATGTCTGATGGATCTTGGCTGAAAGCAGAGAATATCAGAAAGATATTTATCTGTGTTTATTGACCGCACAAAGGTTTTCGATTGTGTGGATCATGACAAGCTATGGACAACATTGCGAAATATGAGTATTCCGTAACACTTAATTGTTCCCATGAGGAATCTGTACATGGACCAAGAGGCAGTTGTTCGAACGGAACATGGGAAGACTGAATGGTTAAAAATTAAGAAAGGTGTGCAACAAGGTTGTATTCTTTCACCATACTTATTCAACCTGTATGCTGAGCAAATAATCTGAGAAGTTGGGTTCTATGAAGAAAAACACAGCATCAGGATTGGAGGAAGACTCATCAACAACCTGCAATATGCAGATGATACAACCCTGCTTGCTGAAAGTGTAGAGGGCTTAAATACTTACTGATGAAGATAAAGGAGCACAGCCTTCGCTATGGATTGCATCTCAATGTAAAGAAAACAAAAATCCTCACCACTGGATCAATAAATAACATTCTTATCAATGGAGAAAAGTTTGAAGTTGTCAAGGATTTCATTCTTCTTGGATCAACCAACATTCATGGAAGCAGCAGTCAAGAAATCAAATGGCGTATTGCATCAGGCAAATTTGTTGGACAAGACCTCTTTAAGTGTTGAAGAGCAAAGATGTAAGCTTGAGGACTAAGGTGTACCTGATCTAAGCCAAGGTATTTTCAATAACCTCTTATGTATGCAAAAACTGGACAGTGAACAAGGAAGACTGTAGAA
>NW_006408528.1:14737296-14754516 GCF_000296735.1 Chrysochloris asiatica | reverse complement strand
GCATGATAGAATTCTGCAAAATCGATGATTTGTTTATTTCAAATACTTTCTTTAGATAGCATAAGAGACGACTATTCACATGGACCTCACCAGATGGAAAACATAGAAATCCAACTGACTACATCTGCGGAAAGAGACGATGAAAAGCTCCATACCTTCAGTCAAACCAAGGCCACGGGCAGATTGTGGAACAGACCGTCAATTACTCATAAGCAAATTCAAACTGAAGCTGAAGAAAATGAAAACAAATCCACGAGAGCCCAAATATGACCTTGAATATATCCCACCTGAATTTAAGGATCATCTGAAGAACAGATTTGATACTTTAAACACTAAAGACTGAAGACAAAGAAGAATTGTGGGATGACAACAAGAACATCATAGATGAAGAAAACAAAAAGTCATTAAGAAGACAATAAAGAAGGAAAAGGTAAAAATGGATTTCAGAAGAGACACTGAAACTTGCTCTCCAGCATACAGATGCTAAAGCCAATGGAAGAAATGACAAGGTACAAGACCGGAACAGAAAAATTCAAAGGTCATCTTGAGAAGATAAAGCCAAATATTACAACAAAATATGCAAAGGTCTGGAATCAGAAAACCAAAAATGAAGAACACGCTTAGCACTTCTCAAGCTGAGGGAATTGAAGAAAACATTTAAGCCTTGACTTTTGTTATTGAAAGATTCTCTGGGCAAATTTTTGAAGGATACAGAAAACATGAAGAGAAGATGGAAGGAATACACAGAGTCACTGTACCAAAAGGAAATGGTTAATGTTCAACCATTTCACAAGGTAGCATATGATCAAAGAGTCAATGATACTGAAGGAGGAAGTCCAAAGTGCAGTGAAGGAATTGGCAAAGAACAAGGCACCAGTAATTGATGGAATAAAAATTGAAATCTTTCAAGAAAGTGAGGCAGCACAGAAGACACTCGCTCATCTATGCCAAGAAATTTGGAAGACAACTATCTGACCAACTGATTGGAAGAGATCCATATTTGTACCCATTCCAAAGACAGGTGACCCAACGGAATGCGGAAATCATTGGCCAGTCTCTTTGATATCTTGTGCGAGTAAAGTTTTATTAAAGGTAATACAGAAATGGCTGTAAGCATACATTGACAGAGAAGTTCCAGAGGCTCAAGCCAGATGCAGAAGAGGCCATGGAACGAGGGATATCAATGCTGATGTCCAATGGATCTTGGCTGAAAGCAGAAAATATCAGAAAGATGTTTACCTATGCTTTATTGACTACACAAAGGCTTTCAACTGTGTGGATCATGACAAGCTATGGACAACATTGTGAAGTATGAGTATTTCGGAACACTTAACTGTGCTCGTGAGGAATCTGTACCTGGACCAAGAAGCAGTTGTTCAAACAGAGCATGGGAACACTGAATTATTTAAAATTAAGAAAGGTGTGCGACAAGGTTGTATTCTTTCACCATACTTATTCAACCTGTATGCTGAGCAAATAATCTGAGAAGCTGGGTTATATGAAGAAAAACATGGCCTCAGGATTGGAGGAAGACTCATTAACAACCTGCATTATGCAGATGATACAACCTTGCTTGCTGAAAGTGAAGAGGACTTAAAATCTTTACTGATGAAGATCAAAGAGCACAACCTTTGGTATGGATTACATCTCAATGTAAAGAAAACAAAAATCCTCACCACTGGACCAATAAACAACATTTTTACCAACGAAGAAAATACTGAAATTGTCCAAAACTTCATTCTTCTTGGATCAACTATCAACTCTCATAGAAACAGCAGGCAAGTAATCAAACTATGTATTGCATTAGGAAAATTTGCTGCACAAGACCGTTTTAAAGTGAAGAACAAAGATGTCAGCTTGAGGACTAAGGTGCGCCTGATCCAAGCCATGGTATTTTCAATAGCTTCATATGCATGTAAAAGCTGTGTAGTGAATAAGGAAGACCTGTTTTTGAGTTATGGTGTTGGAGGAGAATATTGAAAGTGCCATGGGCTGCCAAAAGAACTAATAGATCCGTTTCAGAAGAAGTGCAGCCAGAGTGCTCCTTGGATGCCAAGATGGCCAAACTTTGTCTCTCATACTTCAGACATATTTTCAGGAGGGAGCAGTCGCTGGAGAAGGATATCATGTTTGGTAAGGTGGAGGGTCAGAGAAAAAGAGGAAGACCCTCAAGAAGATGGATTGGCCAAGTGGCAGCATCAATGGACTCAAGTGTGGCAACAGTCGTGAGGTTAGCTCAGGATTGGGAAGTGTTTCGTTCTGTTGTGCATAGGGTGGCTATGAGTCGGTGCCAACTCGATGTCACCTAACAACAGCAACAACAATTTTAATTATTTTCAAAATCCACAAACAAAACAAAAGATATCCTGATCCTATTAATTTCTAGTTCTAAACCTGTATGAGATGCATAGTAGCAGTGTTTGTGAAACATTTGCTCAGATATTTATAGCAAACTGGTATGCTATGGAGTCCTGGTGTGGCACTGTAGGATAAGCACTGGACTGCTAACCCAAGTCAGTGGTTCAAATCTACAAGCTGTTCCTTGGAAAGCCTATACAACAGGGTCTCTATGAGTCATAACTAAATAGTAACAGCAACAAAAGTAAGTATGCTACAGTATTCCAAGGGGATTTCGTGTGCGTAAGAATCACCTGCAGGGAGTTCCGGGGTGGCACAAATGGTGAAGAGTTCAACTGCTAGCTGCAAGGCTGGTGGATTGAACCCATCCATAGGTGCCTTGGTAGTCAGGCCTGGCAATCTGCTTCTGAAACCTTGTGTAGCAATTCCACTCTGCACGCATGGGGTCATCACATGACTCCACAACAATCAAGACTCACCTGTGCATATGTTGGCATGCAAACCCAGTTCCCTCAAGCATTGCATTCAGTGGGTCCAGGGTTCAGTTTGTAGTTATTGTGCTTCAAAACAGAGTCACAGTCTGTATTTATAGAACTAAAGCTGCTTTTGGTAAAAGAGTGAGATTGTGTGCTTATTGTATTCGATTCTTTTCCATTGAAGACCTTGGATTAAAACAATCAATGATGGGAATAGTAATATCTGGGAGAAACACGAAGGGAAAGAATACTGCCTCTCTGTTTGGTTCTTATAGTGGATATGCCCTGGGTAGGATACCAATTTATCTTTGACAACACATGAGATGACGTATGTTCTGGGAACAGAATTGACACTCAAGTCATTGGAGTGAATTCTGATGGACCTATGGTTTCGATAAGAGGATGCCAAAAAGTCTGTGAGAAAATGGAATGAAAAGATTATGGGTTTTTTTTCCAACCTAGCGTGGTGCCTCCCAAATGCTGTGTCACCTTAGAATTGGAAAATACCTTTCTCTTCTTAGACGATTCAAGTGGTGATTGAATTGATGACAATATCAGGAAGAGAAACTACTCAGATGCTAGCCCATCTGCTTCAAGTCGTAAACACACAGATGGCCTCTTCCCTCTTTAGGGGACTTCTAAGGTTCTTGTTTTACAATGTTAGGAATTATAATGTATACAATATGCTGGTCTAAAAGTACCATTTATGTTTGTCATATACTGTTCTTTAACCTAGAAGTATGTATCATGTAAACTATGGCTGTCTATTTCTCTGTATTTATGTGGAGGGTCACTATGACGAGCTGTCTGCTTTCACTAAACCTTGGGGTGCCAAGAGTGTTTCTCTTTATGTGTTTATCCCGTTCTGAGAGTCATGGCAAGTTTGGAGGAAGGGTTAGGACTTCTCCTGAGAGGTGCCAACATTCAGGTGGATCAAGATGAGGCAATCCATAGTAAACTGTGTTTGAGAAAGAGAAAGATCAAATTAGGAGACGTCCAAACATCATCCGGGAAAAGTGTGGTATGGATAGCCAGGAACAAGAGAAGGAGAAAAACTGGAATGATGGGAAGGACAGAAGCTGATACGTGAACATGAGAAAGAAACAATAGAGTCCAGGACATTTTCAATGAATAGGTTTAGCATTCTCAAAACTCATTTTCAGAAGTATGAAATTTCACTTTTCCACTCACCTTTGTGGATTTTGAGTAATCATTCACGGTGTCTAGCTCTCGGAATCACTCAAAACACAGAATCTGTAGCAACTATGAAATCCCTGGGTGATACAAACGGTTAACATTTTTGACTGTTAACTGAAAGGCTGAATGTGCGTCCACCCACTGGTGCCTTGAAAGAAAGGCCTGGGCCATTAACTTCCAAAAAATCAACCACTGACAACCCTGTGGAGCACAGTTCTACTCTGACACATGGGATTGGCCTGAGTTTGGATAGACTCAATGACAGCTCTTGTTGTTGTTAAGTGCCATCGAGTCAGTTCCAAATCTTAGTGACCTTGTATAGGGGTTCCGCAGAGTGGCTGGTGAGCTTGAACTGCTAACCTGGTGATTCAAATCAACCTTGTGGTTTAAATCCAGTGCAGTGACCCACAGTGCCACACCAGTGACAACTGGTATGGTTTAAAAAAAGAAAAAAAATGTTATAGAAACTTTGGAATCTCATCTGTTTATGTGCAGAACACCTTTGGGGTAGGTAAACAGAGTTCACAGCAGTAGCCTCATATGATTTTGCTATATTTTCTTGTATATATACATACGTATTTGTACATATACATATAATTGTTTGTTGTTAAGCACATTGAGGTGGTTCCTACTCATAGTGACCCTATATTGGGTTTCCTAGGAATGGCTGGAGGGTTTGAACTGCCAACCTTGCAGTTAACAATCCAGTGCTTATCCTACAGTGCCACTCCTACATAAACACATACACAGATATATGCTTCAGAGCAGCCAGTGATTTATTATGGCCCTTCTGGCCAAGTGTCTCCATTCTGTGATGTATTGTGAATCCTAGCCTCTAGGCCTGTAATTATGGACCCATTGTGAAATGAGTTGCTAAGGAGTAAAGGTTGGGGTATGGCTAAATAGTAAGGATTACAGTGAAATTAAGGGCTAGGGATGCCCCCTCCTTACTAGAAGGTATAACTCAAATCACCTTACTTTCCCTTAGGGACATAATCTGACTCCAATTTATAGGACTCTAGAAAAATTCACTCTCTTGCCCTGGATCTTGCATCTGCTCGATATGTCTGACTTCTATTTGTGGAACTTTCAGCCTATCACCTAACCTGATACAACAGCTCCTGCAGCCTCGTGCATCAACAGCCTGTCTTCAGACCTGCCGATTTGGGTTCGTTAGCTCCTGAGACTACGTGGGTGAGAAGATTCCTCCAGACTGATCTCTGAACTATGAGTTTAGGACGTTCCCACCTCCACAATTGCATGAACCATTTCCTTTGACAGTTATGAGTTGCAGTATGTTGCAGAACTCTAGGACTTGCGAGAGGCAGGGAGTGGTAAATGATATCAAGAACTATGAAACTGGAAGTCAAATAGTTGTGATAGCTTTAACCTCCAACTCATAGGGACCAGACTTGTGCTGATCTTTCTAAAAAGAAATGATTCATGTACACGCTCGCACGCGCACGCGCACACACACACACACACACACACACACACACAAGATTTACAGTCTTGGGAAACCAAATGAGCAGTTCTATAGAACTGCTTGCTATGAGATGGGAAAGACTCCATGGTTGTGTGACTATATATATAGTGACTATATATATATATGTATATATATACACATCCAGACCTGGGAGGAGGAATTTGGGTGGAGATACTTAAGGTCAGCGGTTCGAAACTACCAGCCGCTCCGCGGGAGAAAGATGAGGCTTTCTACTCCCGTAAAGATTTACACCCTCGGAAACCCTGTACAGGGTCGCTATGGGTCGGAACCGACTCGACGGCACTTAACAACAACAACAACTTCATCACAAGGGCCATCTCTGTGAGTTCACCTTTTTTGAGAGTGGAAGACCAGGTTATAATTTCATGAAAGTAGGAAAGTGTAGCTGAAAGTGCTTTTTATACATTCTTCAGGATATAGCTAAAATCATGGGCTCTGAAGTCCAATTGACTATTTGAATTCCAACTTTGCCAAATTCTAGTTGTATGACCGTAGGCAAGCAACTTAACCACCCTATGCTTCAGTTTGTTAATTAGGGCTATGTTAACCATTCACTGCTGTAGAGTCCCTCTGACCCATAATGACCCACAGCATTTCTGAGGCTATAACTCTTTACAGAAGCAGGGTGCCATATCTTTCTCCCACAGAGAGGTTAATGAGTTCAAACTGGCAACCTCGATGTCATAGCTGAGCACTTAAACACTGTACTACCAAGGCTCCAGTGTTGTGTTTTGTGTCTGTAGTAACAGTTAAATATGATAATCCTCATAAAACACTCAGCACATAGTAAGCATTTAACGTTAGCTGTTTTTGTTAAGTGTTATTGAGTTGGCTTCAACTCATAACACCCCTACATACAACAGAATGAAACCCTGTGCCATCCTCACAATCTTATGTTTGAGCTTGTTGTTGCAGACACTGTCAATTCATCTCATAGGAAATCGTCCTCTTTTTTGGCTGACACTCTACCAATCATGCTAGCCTTTTACAAGGGCTGGTCACTCCTGAGTACTTTGGATACTCCGGTATCCAAAGTACAGGACACAGTCTTGCCATCTTCACTTCTCAGGGGCATTCTAGCTGTACTTCTTCCCAGACAGATTCATTTGTTCTTCAGGCAGTTCAGGGTATTTTCAATATTCCGTTCCTACACCATACGTCAAATGCATCCATTGTTCTTCACTCTTCATTATTCATTGTCCAACTTTCATATGCAAAAGAGGCCATTGAAAATACCATGGTTTGGGTCAAGTGCACCTTAGTTTTCAAAGTGACATCTTTGCTGTTCAGTGCAAAACATACCCAACTAATGATTTTGAAATAGTCTCTAGGTTGACTTTGAAGAGTAAGGAGTTGTGCCTGACCCAAACCATGGTATTTTCAATTGCTTCATCTGCATGGGCAATTCATTGCATATGAAAAAGGGCAATGAATAAAGAAGACAAAGCATTGATGCTTATGAATAATCAATTATGATATTGGTGAAGAATATTGAATATGCCATGAACCATCAGAGAAAGAACAAATCTGTCTTGGGACAAATACAGCCAGAATGCTCCTTAGAAACAAGAGTGGTAAGACTTTGTCTCATGTACTTTGGACATGCTATCAGGAGGGACCAGTCCTTGGAGAAGGACATCATGCTTGGTAAAGTGGAGGGTTAGTGAAAAAGAGGAAGGCCTTCAATGAGATGGGCTGACACAATTGTTACAATGCTGGGTTCAACTATAGCAACAGTGTGAGGATCACGAATAAATGGGTAATGTTTTGTTCTGTTGGACATAGGATCATTCTGAGTCAGAACTGAATCGATGGTACCTAACAACAACCACCTTGCTATTACCATAGGTTTTCATTGACCCTTTTGTAAATCTAAGTTGTCTTATGTGAACTTAGTGGTCTTATTTTTTCATTTTACTATTTCATCACACTAGAAATTATTTCACCATTAATTAATTCTTTATTAATTTTATTATCAGTTATTCCTAACTATGCTTGAAAAGATTATATATAATAAAATAATGGAAGAATGATAGAATTACCTTGCAGGAAATTAATCATCACTATTGCATCAGTTCTTATGGTTTTGCCCAAAGTATTGCATCATTTTATAAAAATGAATAAAATAAATCTGGAGATTATATGCTTGTAATCTTTTTAAAAACTGTTATTAAATATATTTGAGATTTTAAAATGTTCATTTTCTACTCATACTGTCAAAGGAAAGGAAGTTGACAGAGGAAAAAAATTAGACAAGAGAGACAATGAATTCAGAGACAGCAGCATTGCAGGTTTTGATGATAATGCTAAAATTGATCATAGAAATTAGTATCAGACATGGGTCTTAGATGAGTTTTCCCCTAAAGTCAAGAATTGATTAATAAAACATTAATTTCTTTGGACAAAAATGGGATACAATATTCTCATCCAGCTAGTCATTCTGAAGGAAGGATTTCACCACACAATATTTTGTAAGAACTTGGACCATTCCATTTTCTGAAAGGATGTGTGACAATATTATTTCATTTTTTGTGATGTTTGTACTTCAAAATTTACTTGATATCATTTGTAAGTGAATTAATGCTGAAGGAAGGAAGAAAAAAGATCATATAGAAATAAAGAATTGAACATTTTAAATGATGTTTATAAATCTAGAAATAAAAATGTTTGGCAATTATGGAGTTAAGAAATTAGCTGTCTTCTTGTGAAAAATTATGATTTGTTAAGAATTTCAGAAGTACTTCATTTTGATAATGCCATATTCAATAAAAACCAGAACTGGTGGTGGGGATTTTGTGCCACTGAGTCGATTCCGACTCCTAGCAACCCTGTAAAGTGTTTCCCAAGCTATAAATTTTACAGAAGCAGAAAGCCTCATCTTTCTCCCATGGAGCAACTGGTAGATTCCAGCTTCTCATCTTAGAGTTAGCAGGCCAGCTCATAATCCTCTGTGTTACCAGGGCTCCTTAAGAACCAGAACTAGTGATAACCAGAGCCCCAAACCCACTGCCATTGAGTCGTTTCCCACTCATTGTGAACCTAGAGGGCAGAATAGAACTGTTACATAGGGTTTTTGAGACTGTCAATCTGTATGGGAGTAGACAATCTCACTCCTGTGGAGCAGTTAATGTGTTTGAACAGCAAACTCTGTGGATAACAGCCCAGTCTAAACTACAGTGTGGTGGTGGTGGTGGTGGTTATGGGCCATGGAGTCTGTTCCAACTCATAGCAACTCTGCATAGAGTTTCTGAGGCTATCAATCTTTACGGGAGCAGAAAGCCTTATCTTTCTTGAACAGCTGGCCTTGAAGTTAGCAGTCCAACTCATAACCATTATGCTACCAGAGTCCTTACAGTGTCACTAGGGTTCAAAACTAGTGATGAGCCAGAATCTCTTAAAGAAGTGTCTGAATTCTGGAATCAGTAATGACTGTATATTGATGTTGTTGTTGTTAAGTACTGTTGAGCTGGTTTCGATTCATAGCATATAACAGAGTGTCCTAGGAGTGGCTGTTGGGTTTGAACTGTTGAGCTGCAGATATATAATGCTCATTGGTCCTGGTCCTTTCCATGGTCATCCATAGCACGTTCATTGACTGATTTTTAGCAGTAAATCTCCAGGCCTTTCTAACAAGACTTAGTCCGGAAGCTCTACTGAAACATGTTCGCTATCACATGAATGGATAAGCCTCCATCAAGGTGGCTGTGCAAGAGATGCAGTGACTGGGAATCAAAACCCAGGTATTCCTCATATGAGGCAAAAATTCTACCACAGAGTCACCATTACCTCCATTATGGTTAGCGAGATCCCATTAAAATGAAAAATATTTTTTCTATATAGATATATAAAATATATAAGTATGCATATCTACATGTATTTGTAAATAATACATATGTATACATTTTGTACATATAAATGTGTGTGTGTGTGTGTGTGTGTGTGTGTGCAAAAAGACTGGAAGGAGCGCTTCATATTTGTGAGGAGGGGGAGTAGAGCTAATAGTCTTTTCATTTTTTTAAACATTTCTACATTGTAGTCATTTTATTTTATGAGCAGGTACTACATTTGAATTTCTTTAAACGTCAAAAAAGATACAGCATATGTGTTTTTCAAGATTTCCCTGTATAAGTGGATGTCCACTTTGATGTGTCATTTCTCAAAATGCATTAAAATTTTAAAAAAATTATGTGAAACCGGGACTAGAGGACCCGATTTTTCATCCCTAGATGAAATGTTTCCTAGATAGACTCATGACACTGCCATTGTCATTTTCTATTTGAAGCACAGAAAGGGTTAGAAAGATACAATGGTGTCTTTCATCAAGATCTTAGTAGTGGACAGGGGCCTCTTTTACATTCCAAGGTCCAAGTTGACCGACAGAACCTTTGGATAAGTTTGTAATGGCAAACAAACAAGAAAACAGCAAATAAAAAACAGTAATGACTTTCCCTAACAATCCAATCCAAACAAGCAATTAAATCAATGAAATAAGCCAAAAGAAGTGACTTCAAGCTTTGTAAAGTATGATCAATGAAAAAAGCATATCAAAAAGAATCACAAATCAATGAGTGTCTGAAAGGCTACCTAGTAAAGTCTGAGAAGCGAAGCTCTAAGCGGGACTTGGGTTTTTCTACTCCCAGTCTGACTCCTTTGACAACACAGTTATTGGAACACACAAAGCTCAATTTCAAATTATTTCACAGGCACAAATTTTGTTCTTTGCCCTTTCCACTTTCAATTCAACTAAAGAGAGCTTTCTTGTTTGATGGTTGCCTGACTATAAAATATCTTTATGTAAATTCGCTGGAGTCCTGGTGTGGTGCCATAGGATAAGCACTCGACCTCAAGGTCGGTTTGAACAGCAAGGTGGTTCAAACTCACCAGCCGCTCCTTAGAAACCCTTACAGGGTCTCTGTGAGTCGGAATCAACTTGACGGCATTTAACAACAACAACAGCATGTAAATTCCGGAGCTATTTGCCTTTTGGAGATGCATCAGTTCTTCTACTCTCTTTTGTATTATTTTATTTTTTGCTGTTAAGAGTGAGCTCCTTTATGTATGAACATGAATTTGCACACCCATGTGGACACATAAACACACACACATGACTACTAGGGTACAAGGAAGGTACAGCAGGCCCCCCGCAGTCAGTCATGTATTAACCATATCTAGGCCTAAGAGAAGCGGCCGGCCACAAAGGGCTCACTCAGTGTGTGCATCCTGCGCGGTATTAGTGCAGGAAAGCGGTTCCTTAACAGAGAACAGCTCATCTGTAAACTGATCCCACATCAGTTCCCCAGCTGCCACAGCCCAATGCTGAAGGAGCCGGAAAGGCCAGGGAAGAGCTTTCCCCCAGGCTGGCCAAGCAGGGACAGAGAAACATAAAACACATTCCAGCGGTTGGCATCTGGGTGTGCAGCTGCCAGGTGTAGCCAGTGTGTGGCCATGGGGCCGCTTAGGCTGTGGGCAAGCCCGGCCAAGCAGGTTCATCTAGTGCCAGGGCCTGCGGACACTGGCCCGAGGGTGGTGGGGGCACTTAGACTCAGCCAACTCCTGCCTTGTTACAGAGAGGAACAGTTTTATCTAGAAAGTGTACTGCTAGGGTTTGGACTGCCCCTCTGTGACAAGATCATAGGGAGTAGCTTTGGCATTCCTAAAACCATGGGGTAGGACGACTCAGGCAAAAGGGAAACCCCACAGTCATACAGAAAGCATCCCAATCCTGGTTTGGCATCATTCATCAGCTAAATGAAGTTTTCTTAAGATGCTTTAATTTAGTACTTAGAAGTGCATGTTTGTGGTTGGATGTATGTGTACATCTTATAGAATGAATTCTTCTGATTTTCATCTTTGCCAATAGATCTGCTCTCTGGAGGGGCAGATAATGCCTATTAGAACTTCAAGCAATTGGTTTTCACTTGAGAGAACTACAGAAATCTCTGAAGTTATCTGGTAGCAACTTCTGAGAGACATGTACTATGGGTTCACTTTTAAATTTCAGTTCATTTGAAAGCCAGTATGGTTAAATTAACCAAAATCTAAATTAAAAAAAAAAAAAAAATCCTAGATTCTTCCAGGCCTACTTCACCTCATCAAACTAGGCCTGCTGGAGGCCCCATTAAAATGGCAGCTCCCACTGAGAGAGAGACAAAAGCGCCCTCTCTGAATGGGGATGCTGAAACAGTGATGGACTCTCAGAGCTGCTTTTTTTTTTTTTAATCCATTTAAAAAAAAAAAAAGTTACCTCTGCATTGGCTGTGAGAGAGGATTTATTTAGCTTTCCACACTGTGGGAAACAGAGGCCTTCTCCCTTATAAGGACACCCAGATCTTCTTTGGAGAGGAAAGAAATATGAACCCATAACATGGCTGAACAAATTCCTACTCACAGCTGAATTTATGGAATGTTCTGGATGTGAACAGCTAAATTTTGGTGTGGTCTGGGACAAATTAATATGACTCAAATCCCACCTCACACATGAAACTTCTCCTGAAGAACTGGGTGGAGTGACTACATTCACTGTTCTCAAAATTCTGTCCAACCGTTTTCTCTATTAAATTTAACTGTGCCTTTCCCCTCTACTTCACCCCACAGTTAGAAAAAAAGGTGACAAAGGAGTAGAGAAATTAAGAAGAAGCTAATAATGTAATAATGTATCGAAAAGACATAACTGTGCATAGGGTTCAGCATACAATTATGTTATATTTTAGGCTGAATGAATGATGCATGAGTCTTTTTTATGAGGCAGAATAAAAGCTACTAGAAAGTAGTCCAGTACTTTTGGGTCTGGAAAGTGACTATATTACATGATTGATTTTTCAGGATTTCTCATGAAGCTTCCATGCAGTTTTTCCAGTCACGCATACTTAGGGACTAAACGGTAGTACCATACTCTTCTTCCAGAAGGAACAGAGTTAACACCTAAACATAACACTACTGTTCTTTCATAGAGAGCTCCGTCTTTGGAGAAGTGAAGGAAAATCACTTGCACACAAAAATTTAGTTTGATGTTATCACCTCCAGGATTAAATTTCTTTCCTTTTGAAAAGTGGTAGTAAGAATAATTAGTACCATATCTGGTGTTGTTATTAAGTGCTGTCGAGCGGGTTCCAATTCACAACAGCTCTGTATAGGGTCTTTTGATGATTGGCTGTTGGATTTGCTCTGTGTCCTTGAGGTTCAAAGTCCAGAACTTATTCTACAGAGGCACACCAGCATTTCACCCTATATACTGTTGTTGTTGTTGTTTACACAGTCTAGTTGGTTCTGACTCATAGCGACCCTATATAGGGTTTCTGAGGAGTAGCTGGTGGGTTTGAACTGTCAACCTTGTAGTTCGCAGTCCAGTACTGATATGTCCATTCTTAAAACTGAGAGCTACTATAAATAATTAGATACATGCTTTGGATTGGGGAGCTTGCCCACAGGTTGTTCCCCCCGTATCTCTTTGTTGTCGCTGTTAAGTGCGTTTGAGTCAGTATCGACTCATAGAGACCCTGTGTGAGTTCTGAGGAGCAGTCGGTGGGTTTGAAGCACTGCCCTTGTGGTTAGCAGTCCAGTGTTTATCCTACAACATCAAACCAGGATTCTGTATCTAGAAAAGGACATAGTAGAAAAGTGTTACTTCTTAATGGTCAGTAATAGAAATCACTTTCATTTGGCTTTGGAATGCATCATATGTGATATTCTTTGTGCAGATTTGTGTGCATAATTATGTTTGGATTTAGTGTTAGGATGAGATTGCTTTCTCTGAACAAGTGATAATGGGGAGAAGGAGCCAGAGAGTTTGGTACTTTAGAGTGGAATACCTGGCAAGATGCCATTTCTGAGGTGTCCTTTGCTCTGATGTAACCAGACTAGGTGGTAAGACTTCCGGTCATGTAGTCTCTGTAGTGTGAGGTGGTGTACATGCAGTCTAAGATAGGGTTCCTCACATGTGTCTTACCTTGTGCAGCTTCAGGAATCTGATTTTTTTTTTTAAACATAATAGTATTTTAGTCAAGAATCAGTCTGAGAAATCAGGCTGTGTGCTGGCGGCAGGTTTGCAGAATGTGCCCTTTGGTTGTTTAAATGATTATATATTCCTGAGTGTTTTTGTGTATATCTCCCCCTCCAAAAAAGAAACCAGAGGGAATAGAAGCAAATACTGATGAATGATGATTCATGGAGGAGACTGTAATCATTGGAATGAAACAATGAGTGTAAAACTGATGTTCTCCCATGTAAACTATCACTCAGTTCACAATAGAAACTAAAAAAAAAAAAAAAGAATCAGTCTGAAAGATCTGTAATTTAATATCACTGATAGAAGCCTCTGAAAAGGGTTTATCAATAAAAGCACACATTTATACATTTCTTTTTCATTATAAGAATCAGAGACCTTTGGAGATAAAAGGGATAGTTTGAAAATTGGTGTTCAAATCTTTGTTCCCGTAGGAGTAAATTTTTTAGAAAAAATAAAATGGGACATAGAATTCCACTGTGTGAAGTGACACCAGATCTTCTCTGATTGAACTGGGAAAACATTTAGGGTTCCAGGAACTCATTTTGAAAATTACTGTGTTCACATGGTTTCTAAACTTTCTGAGTAAGAAGTTGGATAAGCAACCTGAAGATTCAAAAGGATAGCTACTAACACAGATATCTTGATATCCTGAACTATTAGGGAAATGGGGTCAGAGTACTACGAGCACCTACTCAGGATGCAGATGGGAGTCAGGTAGCCTGCAAAAGGGGTACATGGCTACTTTATGGCAAACTCTAGACCCTAATTCATTTTTCCTTCTCTTGTTGGTCACTATATGACGTTGTCCTGCAGAATCTGGAATGCTTTGAAAACAGGCTCTCTAACACTCTAATCAATTTTAGTAATCTAAAGCTCTTAGAACTTGGTGATTTTTTTTTTTTTCTTTATATAGTAAAGAACATCTTTCTGTATTGATCTGTGCTACAAAAAACTGGTCATTAGATTCAGAGATGTTTTCGTGCTCATGTGTTGATAATAATTCCTTACATGTTTGCAGCCCAGTATGCACGATTTAAACACTGCCACATGCATTCTGGAATTGGACATAGGACACGACATCCTTGCCCAGTAAATCCCTTGAATGAGTGCATTTTCCCCCCCTGTGCATGTCTGCTTCTCCTCCATTGTCTGTCTTCTTTTTATGCCTGTCAGGTTGTGGCCATGACTGTGCACTTATAAAGGTCAGGGACCCAGCAGAGAGGGCAGGCCCTGCAGAAGGCTTGTTGATGGAGCATTACAATGCACACTGAATTTGTTAGCTCTCTGGCTTACTCCCAGGGCAGGCTACAATTGTTTCCTGTGTGGCATGGCACCCACCCGGAACTCTTATGGTATGGGGCATTCCAGTCAGGAACCTCTAAACCACGCTTTACAAAATAAACATCCTACATTTTTCAGCTAACTAAACTCTCCTACCTGGCCTTCCTTTTCTTATTTGGCCTAGTTCACACAGTACTATGAAGTAAAACAGAGGTCTC
This sequence comes from Chrysochloris asiatica, assembly GCF_000296735.1. Classification (NCBI taxonomy): domain Eukaryota; kingdom Metazoa; phylum Chordata; class Mammalia; order Afrosoricida; family Chrysochloridae; genus Chrysochloris; species Chrysochloris asiatica. Next base: position 14,739,474 of record NW_006408528.1, on the reverse strand, counting down.
CCTTATTTACATAAATAACCAGGCATGGGGATAATTTCAAGGGATTATTAATAAAGTAGGGGAGATCACATAGACAACAAACATATATTTCAGGTTAAAGAACTTAAAAACACTTAAGTTCTGTCCCTTTAAATTACAAATAATCAAATGAAACACACGGTATTTCAGTTACTCTTTTAAAAGTAGCTACACCCTAGGAAACCCTGTACAGGGTCGCTATGGGTTGAAACCGACTCGATGGCACTTAACAACAACAACAACAACTGTTTGGTAAGGAGCTCTGGTCGCGTAGAGGTTACGAATCGGGTTATTAATCTCATGGTTAGCAGTTCGAAACTACCAGCTGTTCCGTGGGAGAAAGATGAGGTTTTCTACTTCCGTAAAGACTTATAGCCGTGGAAACCCTGTAGAGGGTCGCTATGAGTCAGAACCGACTCCACGGCACATAACAACAACAACTGTTTAGTAAAGTAAGGATGAGCTAGGCATCCACAAGCTTAGGTCAAGTCCATCCAATTGTAGTGGGTTAACTCTTTTTTACCCTAGTCATGTTCTAACCATTCAGCCATTGATGCCAGGTCAAATGGGTACTATCTGCAATTGTGGGTGTTCTTGTGCATCTCCCCTCACTTCTTCTCAGCTGGGCACTTCTTACTCCACTCTAGTCCTCTGGGGCCATGTCCCTGCCCCTGGGCCCAGGAGTTCCCAGGTCTCATCATACTGCTAGCCAACCAGTTCTCAATCCAGGTTAACAGGAGTCTATTGAATGTGGTTTGACTTAGCTCACAAATTCATTGGTGTTTTCCCCCACTTCCCCTTACAGGTGACCAACGTGGTCAGCAGCAAGACCACATGCCTGCTCGTGTATTCCACTTGAGTTTTAGTCTTGGAAGGGGTTTGCCTTGACGGGATCTGCCCACTTGCCTTGATGGCTCCCAGGAGAACAACTTGCTTGTTCTTGTAGTAGTCAATTGGACTGCTGTTATTGTTTTTGATTTTTCCTGCTTGTCTTTCTTTCAAGAACTATCTTCTGTTCTTCTAGCTGCTCCAGACTGGTCTGCTTGTCCTTGCAAGTGGAAATTTCCCACCTCAGAAGATTCTGGATGGGGATCAGGATTCCACCTATGGTCTTACAATGCAAAGGCTCTGCAAGGAGCCTCCTTCACTGGGCAAGTTATAGGCCCGTTTTAGGTATTCCAATCATTTATAGGCTGAAGATGGACTTACAAGCTTTCTATGGCGATGTTTCTGGCTATTCCTCTCTCTCCCCTTTAAGAGTCTATTTTATAATAGGAGGTAATGGAAACCAAGTTTCAAAAGACAGCCAAGTATCTCAACATCATTTCACCACTTTTACCCATTCAAACTATGCCTCAATCTTTGTATCCCTGAGCCCTGTTGTTCTATGGTTGTGCTTACATCATTATTTACCTCTGTCTTATTTAGCCCATGTAAACCTGCCTAGCTATTTTCCCATCTGCCTTGTTTTTCCATTCCCCTTTCCCTTCTAGTGTAGGTCCTCCCCAGCACCCAAGTTATCCTGTGTATATTCCCTACCCTGTGTTCTACCTCCCTCTCTCTCCCCTTACCCCACCCTATACGCGCTGGTAACCAAAAAAAAAAAAAAAGGAAAAAAATTCCCCCCTTTTAGTGAGGGTGCTTTGTGCTTTTTCTTAATCTTTTGCAATAATGGTTCTATGCCGCATTTCTCCTTTTGTGACTGACTGATTTCACTTGGCATAATGTCCTCGTAGTGGTTACGAATCTGGCTGTGAACCAGAAAGTCAGCTGTTCGAAACTACCAGTTGTTCCGTGGAAAAACAATGAGGTTTTCTACTTCCATAAAGATTTACAGCCTCAGAAACCCTGTACAGGGCCGCTATGAATCGGAACCGACTCCATGGCACATAACAACAAAAACAATGTCCTCAAGGTTCATCCATGTTATGTGGTGGCTTGCAGCTTCCTTGTTATTGTTCAGGGTAGCATAATACTCCATTGTGTGTATGTACCAAAGTTTGTTTATCCATTCTTCCATTGATGGGCACTTAGGCTGTCTCTGTCTTTTTGCTATTGTAAATAGTGCTGCTATGAACATTGGTGTGCATATACCTACTTGTGTTATAGCTCATATTTCTTGTGGATGTATACCAACTAGTGGACTTGCTGGATCATAAG
>NW_006408528.1:14711877-14736182 GCF_000296735.1 Chrysochloris asiatica | reverse complement strand
CTGAATCCAACTTGAACCTTTGGAAGTTCTCTGTCAATATATGCTTACAGCTGTTTTTGTATTACCTTTAGTAAAACTTTACTCGCATGGGATATCAAGGATATTGTCCAATGATTTCTGTATTCCATTGAATCACCTCTTTTTGGAATGGGCACAAATATGATCTCTTCCAATCAGTTGGCCAGATAGTTGTCTTCCAAATTTGTTTCTTGTATATGCAAAAGGTGAAAGAAAAAAACTAATAACTGGTAGAAGTGTAACTTGCTAGACACTTTCTGAAAGACCATTTTCTAGTGACTCCATAATCCTGGGAGTCCTGGTGTGGCGCTGTAAGATAAGCACTAGAGTACTAACTGTAAGGTTGGCAGTTCAAATCCACCAGCTGCTCTTCAGAAACTCTATACAGGGCTGCTATGTGCTGGAACCAACTTGACAACACTTAACAACAATATCACAACTCTAATTGACTGTACCCTTTGCCCCAGAAAATCTCTGGTAGAAAAGTCTGTGCATAAAAATATATTGACAAGATTTCACTGCAGCCCAGCTTAGAATAGGAACAAACTAGAGATAGCTTAAATGTCTATTGATAGGGGAATAATTAACAAATTATGGAAAATGTATATTAAATACCATGCAGCTGTTAAAAGAAGTATAAATATTACTATGAAATAGTTAAGTGTGAAAGAAACTGATTATAGAGCTGTATGTATAAGATATTCCAGTTTTATGGAAATGACTCCCTCCTTCCTCTCCCTTTTCTCTTCTTCTCTTCCTGTTTTCTTTGTGGTTGTGGAGATGGCTGTGTGCCATTGTGTAAGCTTAACTCATAGGGATCCTATATATAGGGTTTCTGAGCCTATAAATCTTTACAGGAGCAGAAAACCTCATCTTTCTCCAGCAGAGCTGTTGGTGGTTTCGAACTGCTGACCTTGTGGTTAGCAGCCCAACGAGTAACTCACTACCCTACTGAAGCTCCATTTTTTTCCTTTGTAAATGTATAGAAAAGACTCCAAAGGATACACATTCAACTATTGTTAGTGGGATCACCTGGAAAGAAGGAGTGGGAAAATGGGGAGTAAGAGTTTTCATCTTTTTAATTTTCTATTTGCCTGTATTGGCAGCCCACAAGCTCTGTAAGATAAGCACTGGACTGCAAACCATAAGGTCAGTGGTTCGAGCCTACCAGTTGCTCCAGGAGAGAAACACAAGGTTTTCAGCTTCCACTAAGATTTGTTGTTGTTGTTGTTGTTGTTGTTGTTGAGTTCTGCCAAGTAGGTTCCGACTCATAGTGACCCTAGATAGGATTTCCAAGGAACATCTGGTGAATTTGAACCATCAACTTTGTGGTTTATACCACCCTTGTGGTCCAGTGCTTTTCCTACAGCACCACACTGCTTTGATTTACAGCCTCAGAAACCCTATACAGGGCCATTATGAGTTGGAACCTACTGGACAGCACTTAACAACAACAATATGCCTGTTTGTTTGTTTTTTCTTCAATGGATGTGTGGTTGTTTTATAATTTTTAAAAAGCTGCTGGTGGTGATGTGCCGTGGAGTTGGTTCTGATTCATAGCGACCCTGAATAGGGTTTCTGAGACTATAAATCTTTAGGGGAGCAGAAAGCCTCATCTTTCTCCTATGTAACCGCTGTGTGATTAGCAGCCCGACTCATAACTATTATGCTACCAGAGTTCCTTTTTTAAAAAAGGTAGAAGGATAAAAAGGGAAGATCAAGAGGAAAACAGGAGATAATAAAGAAAAGTGCTGCCTGTACTACAGATGAAGGACGACCTAATCATCAGCTTTCAAGATTAGTCAGACTTCGAGGAATGAACTCTTCTAGTCTATAACCTGACTTTGGGGGGGTGGCCCACAGATTTGACCACCCCAAGCAGATGTGAATAGAACCTATTTTTAAAGACGCAATAGTAAGTCCCACAATGTCCCATGGTAACTCTTTTGATCTTTACAATTGGCTACTACTTCCTTATATGTAACCTGAGGCCCCAATGTAGAAAAGGAAAGACTGATCATCATAAAGTAATTCACACAATTAAATTACACATGCTAACGGGATGAAAGAACAGTGATTTGGACTAGTAACTCCCTCCTCCCATTTTTATCTTTCTTAACATATCACATCAGAGTTGAAGGAATTTGAGAGATTATGGAATTCCAGAAAGATGTTTACTTGTGCTTTATTGACAATACAGAGGCTTTCTACTGTATGGATCATGACAAATTATGGATAACATTGCAAAGAATTAGTATTCTAGAACACTTAACTGTGCTCACTAGGAACCTGTACAAGATCAAGAGGCAGTTGTTAGAACAGACAAGGGGATAATGAATGACTTAAAATCAGGAAAAATGTGCATCAGGGCTGTATCTTTACACCATACTTATTCAATCTGTACGCTGAGCAAATAATCTTAAAAATTGGATTTTATGAAGAAGAGCATGGCATCAGAATTGGAGGAAGACTCATTAACAATCTGTGATATACAGATGATGCAACTTTGCCTGCTGAAAGTGAAAAGGATTTAAAATACCGAAAAAGGTCAATGACTACAGCCTTCAGTATGGATTGTACCTCAGTGTAAAGAAAGCAAAAATCCTCACCACTGGACCAATAAATAACATCATGATAAATGGAGAAAAGATTGAAGTTGTCAAATACTTCATTTTGTTTGCATTGATAATCAACACTCATGGAAGCAGCAGTCAAGAAACTAAAGGATGTATTGCATTAGGCAAATCTGCTGTGCAAAAGCACTTTAAAGCTTTAAAGATCAAATATGTCCATTTGAGGACGACAATGAGCCTGGCCCAAGCCATGGTATTTTCAGTCACTTCATATGTACATGAAAGTTGGAAAATGAACAAGGAAGACCATAGAAGAATGGGTGCATGATGTCGGAGAAGAGTTTTGAAAGTACCATGGACTGTCAGAAGAACAAACAGCTGTGTTGGAAGAAGTACAGCCAGAATGCTCCTTGGTGAGGATGGCAAAACGTCATCTTTTATACTTTGGACATACTATCAAGAGGGACCAGTCCCTGGAGAAGGACATCATGCTTGGAAAAGTAGAGGGTCAGTGAAAAAGATGAGGACTCTCAGTGAGATGGATTGACAGAGTGGCAGCAGCAATGGGCTCAAAGGTAACAATTTTGAGGATGGCATTCTTTTGTTCTCTTGTAGAACCAATTTAACAGCACCTAAGGAGCTCTGGTAGCGTAGTGGTTATGAATCGGGCTGCGAACCTTAAGGTCAGCGGTTCGAAACTACCAGGCGCTCCGCGGGAGAAAGATGAGGCTTTCTACTCCCGTAAGGATTTACACCCTCGGAAACCCTGTACAGGGTCGTTATGGGTCGGAACTGACTCGACGGCACTTAACAACAACAACAACAACAACAGACAGTCCATCTTGTTAGAACGGAAGGAATTTGAGAATTCTCAGCGCATTATAAGGGCATAGGAGTCCTAATGGTGTAATGGTGTAATTGGTTAAGTGCTGAGTTGTTAATCATAAGGTGCGCAGTTCAAACCTGCTCATCACAGATGAGCAGCATTATGGGGTTTTTGTAAGGACAAAGCTTGAAGTCAGGCAAAAAGCATTGAGAACCTAGGTCTGTCTCTCACCAACTGTGTGCCCTTGGCTGACTTAATTAACCATCCTGATCTCATTTTCCCTATTTGCAAATGTTAACAACAACAATAGTAATAATTCTATCTTGCAGGTCTGTTGTAAGGATTATAATGAACATAGTTAAAGCACCTTGCTCATAGCAGGTATTGGTCATTCTTACATTTAATCCAAACCTCTAAAGTCACCAGAATGTAGAGTGATCAGTATGAAATCGCTCTACTGCCAGGTCAGATCTCTTTTAGCTAATAGTCTTGAGCTAATTTTAGTTTCCTCCAGCTACCCCCTGGTGGAGACCCACATTGTAGTCCATGAAAATTTAGTAGATGTATTTCCAGGATGTGAAGGGTTATTCTCTCAAAGGGGATGGTGAGCAGCAGATGTCCTTTCATCCTCATTGGAAAGGCTGTTAGAGGAAATGGGATTGAACTTTACCAGAAGGGATTTAGATTAGATGGGAAGGAGAACTTCCTGACTGATGATTTCCTTCCTTGGGAGTCCTCAAAATTAGAATAGTTCCCCATCTGTCAGCTTTTCTGGTGCAGACAAATTAAATGGGGTCCTCTTTTCTTTCAAAGCAGTAGGGAATTCTTGTGTTCTCCCTTGCTCCATTTCTTTTAAAAGGCCTATTGTTATTGTTTTTAACTCCCTTAGAGTAGGTTCCATACCAGCAGCCTGAACAATAAATCAATTCAGGGAAAATATACAGAAAGAGATTTTTTTAAACGATTGTGTGATGAAATTTTATGTTTATATAATGCATTTGAATTGTTCATTGTCGTCATTATTATTTCCTCATTTATAAAAATTGCTGAAATTACTGATCTCAAACTTAAAATGACAAGGCACTAGGTTGAACTTTGTAGTCGTTGCTTACTTGTGGGTAAGTGAGACTAAATATAAGACAATGCTGACATCTAGTGGTTTCCATGCATTAATGCCACTGACCTGCAGTTTCAACTACCAGCTGTTCCGCGGGAGAAAGATGAGGCGTTCTGCTCCCGTAAAGATTTACAGCCTCGGAAACCCTGTGTAGGGTCGCTATGAGTCGGAACCGACTCCACGGCACTTAAAACAAACAAACAAATGTCGAACGTGGACTCCAACTCACAGAACAGAACTGACCCATAGGATTTCCTCATCTCTGTGGCGCTGTGGGATGAAGCATTGGACCGCAAGGTCGGTTTGAACCAAGAGGTCGGCGTTCAAACTCACCAGCCGCTTCTTGCAAACCTATACAAGGTCACTATGAGTGGGAACCGACTCGATGGCCCTTAACAACAACAATCTGTACAGGAGCACACTGCCTCCTTCTTCCCTAGCGGAGCCGCTGGTGGGTTGGGTTGGAAGGGCGAATCTTTAGGTTAGCAGCACAACCGCTTAAACTACTGAGCCACTAGGGCTCCTTGATGCTTAAACTTTTTGTTAAGCGCCATCCAGTCTGGGAGCGACTGGTGGGTTTGAACTACTGACCTTGTAGTTCGCAGTCTAGTGCTTATCCTACAGGACACCTTAAACTAGGATCTAATAAATTTTAACTGGACGAGATAAAGTATGAGAGTTCAGAACTTAAAGCAAGTTCTGCCTTGCTTTAAGAGTGATTTTTAAAAACACATATGTTGTTATCAAGTGTCATGGAGTCAACTCCAACTCATAGTGACCCCTTATAAAGTTTCTGAGGCTATACATCCTTATAGGAGCAGAAAGCTTCATCTTTCTCTCAAGGGAGAGGCTGATAGATTGGAACTGCTGACCTCACGGTAGGCAGTCCAGAGCTTATTCTACAGCGAATCCAGCACTCCAAAACAGATGTTGTTATTGTTGTGTTGAGACGTCTTTTGAAAATGGTAACCTGTACTAGATTTTGTCATTGTTCTTTGTGTACTTGAAAGAACATTTATGCTCTCTCTCTCTTTATGGTAGGATTGTGTGTGTGTGTGTGTATACACACACACACATATATACACACACATACATATATATGTTTGTGTGTGTGTGTGTGTGTGTATACACACACACACACAAACACATACACACAGGGAGCTCTGGTAGCGTAGTGGTTATGAGTTGGGCTGCTAACCTCAAGGTCAGCAGTTCGAAACTACCAGCTGTTCTGCAGGAGAAAGATGAGGCTTTCTGCTCCCATAAAGATTTACAGCCTAGGTAACCCTATTTAGTGTCACTACGAGCGGAACCAACTCCATGGCACACAGCAATCACCAACAACAACAAGGGAGCTCGTATATGCTAATAATGGAGTCCTGGTGCGGTGCTGCAGGATAATGCACTGGACTACAAGGTAAATTTGAACCTCAAGTTAGACAGTTCAGATCTACTAGTGCCTCCTCAGAAACCCTATGCAAGGTTGCTAGGAGCTGCAACTGACTTGATGGCATTTAACAACATATGCTAATTTAGTTCAAATCTTTGTATCCTAATGATTTGGTAGTGGTGGGAGATTTACTAGATGCATCATATTCTGATACAACCTTGCTTGCTAAAAGCTAAGAGGACTTAAAATACTTACTGATGAAGATCAAAGACCACAGCTTTTGGAATGGATTGCACCTCAATGTAAAGAAGAAAAATCCCTCATCACTGGACCAATAAATAAACATCAAGTTACATGGAGAAAAGATTAAAGTTGTGAAATACTTCTTTTTGCTCAGATTAACCATAAACACTCATGGAAGCATCGTTAAGCAATCAAACATATTGCAATAGGCAAATCTACCGCACAAGAACTCTTTAAAGTGTTGAAGAGCAAAGATGTCAATTTGAGGATTAAGGTGCACCTGACCCAAGCCATTGTGTTTTCAATAATCTCATATGCATGTGAAAGTTGGGCAGTGAATAAGGAAGACCATAGAAGAATTGATCCATTTGAGTTACGGTGTTAGAAGAGAGTGTTAAAAGCACCAAGGACTGCCAAAAGAAAAATCAATATGTGGTGGAAAAATGCTTCTTGGAAGCCAGGATGACCAGACTTCATCTCTCGTACTTCGGACATATTATCAGGAGGGACCAGTCTCTGGAGAAGGATATCATGTTTGGTAAAGTTCAATGGCACCTAACAACAACAGCAACAATTATATTCTGATAAGGATGAGTTAAAATCACCTTTTATGTGATTTTGTCAACTTCTCATTTACTTGAGTCAGAACTGACTCAACGGCACTTACCACCACCACCAAAAATATACATTGGTAAATACACATCAATTTATGATTGTTGAATCTTTTTAGCTCCTTTTTAATTATGTACTCTCTCTTTATCCCTCTGGTAGCGTAGTGGTTACGAATCGGGCTGCGAACCTTAAGGTCAGCGGTTCGAAACTACCAGCCGCTCTGCGGGAGAAAGATGAGGCTTTCTACTCCCGTAAAGATTTACACCCTCGGAAACCCTGTACAGGGTCGCTATGGGTCGGAACCGACTCGATGGCACTTAACAACAACAGTAACTTTATCCCTCTTACTGGCTTTTGCTTTAAATTCTGTTTGATAGTGATGGTGGTGGTTATGTGCTATGGAGTCAGTTCCAACTTATAGTGACCCAGTATAGGGTTTTTCAGGCTGTAAATTTTTACAGGAGCAAAAAGCCTCATCTTTCTGCCATAAATTCTATTTTATATGATTATATATGACCAAAATAGCTTCCCTTAGGAAATAATTTTCCTAGGTTATCTGTAACCTTTCCATATCATTTTAAGAATTTTCTCTTGTAAACAGTATATAGATACATTAAAATTAATCTGTGAATTTCTGTTTTTTAATAAACAAAAGAAGCCAAATGACTGTCATCCAGTCAAGTCCCACGAATAGGGTCTTTGACACTGTAAATAAATTTCTTTACATCCTCGTATATTGTGATCTGATATACTGGAATAGATTTTCACCTTCTTATTTTGTGTTTTTCTTCGCATTTTACTTTTCTTTTTTCCTATTGTCTTTTGGGATGCTTGTGGAGCCCTTGTAGGTACAATGGTTTAAATCTTCAACTGCTAATCAAAAGATCAGGCAGTTCAAATACACTAGCCAAACCCAGCAGCCGCTGTGTGGAAGAAAGACAAGGCCTTCTGCAACAGCCTGAGAAACATTCAGGGCAGCTGGACGCTATCCTAGAGTTACTGTGAATTGGAATCAACTGGACAGCAGGGGCTTGGGTTGGGATGATTTTTTTTTTTTTAAATTGTTGTTTTGCCATTGTAAGGAACCCTGGTGGCACAGAGGGCTTCTAATCACAAGGTTGGCAGTCAGAATCCACCAGCTGCTAGTCTTCTGTAAAGATTTACAGCCTTGAAAACCCCAAGAAACAGTTCTACTCGATCCTATAAGGTTGTTATGAGTCAGAATTGTTTTGATGGCAGTGGGTTTGGATTTGGTTTTTGCCACTTTAGAAAAATTATATTATTGGTTTTCTTCTGCATTTTATTTTCTAATTTTAGCTATTTTTATAAAATAGTTCAATACGTAAGTATATGCCCACCTATGTGCCCACCTCCCAACTTTAACAAGTTTCAATAAAACCTAAAATCTGCTGTAACTGTTTTAGATTTTTAAAATAATAATAATAAAGAAAAACAAATTTACATAGCTGAAGCTCATGTGTGCCTCTCTAAAATCCTATTTCTCCCTCTACTTCTCCAGACTTAACCTTTATTATGAATGTGGTGTTTATTGATTTCATGTATGTTTTTATTCTATATGTGTGAATTAAATAATATATTTAAATAATTGTCCATATTGCCAGTTAAACTATTTATATAAATAGCATATCTTTTGTATTAACATTATGTTTTTTATACGCATTCATGTGGATTCAGGTACCTCTGGTTCATCCATTTTAATTCCTGTTTAGTATTCCATTATATATGGATTTTTACCTACCCATTCTTCTGTGGATGGATTATTTATTTTCCCCCTGTTTCTTTATTTCAAACAATGCTCTTCTATAGTTCTACTTGTGTAAATGCCTGAGTATTCCTCTAAGGCAATGGTCTTCCAAGTTTTTTGTTTATGTGCCCCATAAAATAATTTTGAAAAACTAGTACTCTCACAAAAAAATACGACCAACCATCCCTCCCACAGCTCTCTCTACTCAGCTCTGTTTGATAATTCATTGCAATGGCCACACAGAATTCAGACAGTACACTCACAGAAACGGGGTTTGTTAGGGAAGTGAACAATATCAGAAAATGCTCAGGGCACAGTTCTTCAAGTCTGGACAGCGTCTCTTCAGCCATGCCTGCAGGCAGGTCTCTCTCTCTGAACCTGGCCTTTCAGCCACAATCCTCTGGACCTCTGCTCTGCACCAGTAATGTTATAAAGCTCTTGTAAGGCTGCTGATAAATACCCAAAGGGCACTTTACTTCAATATAAGACTTAGCCCGGACGTGCTCAGCTCTAGCTTCATGGGTCAGCAAACATAGTTCCCCAATTAAGTACCTGGAGGTACCTCACTCCACAAACAAGCTTCCTGCCTAAAGACACTCAGCTTCACTTGCTCCATGAGCTGGGAAGCCCACCACATTGTCTGGTGCTCTGGGTCCTGATTCTGCTGCTGCTCCTCCAGGCTCTCATCCTTCTGGCCCTGGGTTGAGGAGGGTCAATGCACAGGGATCTTTTGGTACAAAGAACACACTCCACTCCTGGTTCTTCTTCCTTCATGGTAGCAAGATTCTACCCCCCACACACGTCTTCTGAGATGGCTCAATTTATACACATTTGAGTTTGAAGCTTTTACAATCATAATTATCCCTGTTAATAATCACTCACAACTGAATTATGTAATCCATTAGCATCTTCCCCCACTTTCTCTTACCCAGACCCATTGGGAAAAATTTGTTTGGTAGAAGTTACAAAGACATGACTAGAAGACACACTAAACAATTCACTACACAACTCTTTTTCACATTTTTGAGTTGTCTAAATATTTTTTTAATTTAAATTTGAGTAGTGGCAAATAATATGAGTTTTTATATATTGTAAATTTTGATATTTTAAAATACAGTTATTTAAATGTACCAAAATGGATTTCTATTATCAAAGCAGTTTGATAAGGGCCATGATCAATATGGAGTCCAGGTGTGGTGCTGTAAGATAAGCACTGGACTACTAAACCAACCAGCTGCTCCTTGGAGACCTTATCCAGGATTGCTATGAATTGGAGCTGACTCGATAGCTCTTAATAACAACAACCACAACAACAACGATTAAAATGAAGAAACATGTGGACAAGCTCTATACTAATAGCCTGGAACTTGCATTGTTTTTTTCCTCTTTGAATTCACATTTCCATTCTACTCTACAGAACTGTATCTTCTAACTCATAGTGACTCTGTATAGAGTTGCTGAGGACTGGCTGGTGACTGTGAACTGCCGACCTTGGAGTTCAAACTGACCTTGTAGTCCAGTGCTTATCCCACAGCACCACAGCAGGACTCCTACTTCTTTATAACAAGATATCAATTACAAGTGAAAAAAAGTTTTTCCATGGGACTAAAAGACTGTGTTAAAACATGTTATTTTGATTGAATTATTAGCACTACTGTTTGAAGTACCAAATTGGTCAGGATAAAATAATTATTTTGATTAATATTTGGTGCCATAGGATAAAGCACTGGACCACAGGGTCAGTCTGAAACACAAAGCCGGTGGTTGAAGCTCACCAGCTGCTCCTCGGAAACACTGTACAGGGCCACTGTGAGTCAGACCGACTCGATGGCACATAAAAACAACAACAACAAACATATGTATTAAAATCATATTAGACACATACATTTTGATGTAATATATTTGAATTGTTTTTTCCAATTTATTTGCATATCATGGAAAATATTGTGTTGTTGTTGTTAGGTGCCATTGAGTTGGTACCGACCCATAGCGACATTATGCACAGAGGAATGAAACACTGCTAATCCTGGGCAAACCTCACTACTGTTGTCACGGTTGAGTCCATCGATGCTGCCACTTGGCCAATCCATCTTGTTGGGGGTCTTTCTCTTTTTCTCTGACCTTCCACCTTACCAAACATGATGTCCTTCTCCAGCGACTGCTCCCTCCTGACAGTAAGTCTGAAGTATGAGAGATGAAGTTTGGCCATCTTGGCCTCCAAGGAGCATTCTGACTGAACTTCTTCCAAAACAGATCATTGGTTCTTTTGGAAGCCCATGGCACTTTTAATATTCTCCTCCAACACCGTAACTCAAAAGCATCAATTCTTCTACAATCTTCCTTATTCACTGTCCTGCTTTTGCATGAATATAAGGTTATTGAAAATACCACGGCTTGGGGAAGTCACCTTAGTCCTCAAGCTGACATCTTTGCTCTCCAACACTTTAAAAAGGTCTTGTGCAGCAGATTTGCTTAATGCAATATGTCATTTGGTTTCTTGACTGCTGCTTCCATGAGTGTTGATAGTTGATCCAAGAAGAATGAAGTCCTTGATAACTTCCATCTTTTCTCTGTTGATAAGAATGTTGTTTATTGGTCCAGTGGTGAAGATTTTTGTTTTCTTAACATTGAGATGTAATCCATACCGAAGGCTGTGCTCTTTGATCTTCATCAGTAAATGTTTTAAGTCCTCTTCACTTTCAGCAAGCAAGGTTGTATCATCTGCATATCGCAGGTTGTTAATGAGGCTTCCTCCATTCCTGATGCCACGTTTTTATTCATATAACCCAGCTTCTTGGATTATTAGCTCCGCATACAGGTTGAATTAGTATGGTCAAAGAATACAACCTTGTCGCACACCTTTCTTAATTTTAAAACATTCGGTGTTCCCATGCTTCTTGGTCCAGGTAGAGATTCTTCATGGGCACAATTAAGTATTCCAGAATGCTCATACTTCACAATTGTTGTCCATAGCTTGTCATGATCCATTGTTCAATCGAAAACCTTTGCGTAGTCAATAAAGCACAAGTCAACATCTTTCTGATCATCTCTGCTTTCAGCCAAGATCCATCGGACATCAGCAATGATATCCCTTGTTGCACGGCTTCTTCTGAATCTGGCTTGAACCTCTGGAAGTTCTCTGTCAATGTATAGTTTCAGCTGTTTCTGTATTACCTTTAGCAAAACTTTACTCTAATGAGATATCAAAGAGATTATCTGATGATTTCTGCATTCCGTTGGGTCACCTATCTTTGGAATGGGCACAAATATGGATCTCTTCCAATCAGTCAGCCAGATAGATGTCTTCCAAATTTCTTGGCAGATATGAGTGAGTGCCTCCCGTGTCTCCTCACTTTCTTCAAAGATTTCCATTTTTATTCCATCGATTCCTGGTGCTTTGTTTTTTGCCAGTTCCTTCAATGCACTTTGGACTTCCGTCTTCAGTATCATATGCTACCTCTTGAAATGGCTGAACATGAACCATTTCCTTTTTATACAGTGACTCTGTCTATTCCTTCCATCTTCTCTTGATGCTTTCTGCATCCTTCAATAATTTGCCAAGATAATCTTTCAATAATGAAAGTCGAGGCTTAATATTTTTCTTCAGTTCCCCCAGCTTGAGAAATGCTGAGCATGTTCTTCCCTTTTGGTTTTCTGTTTCCAGATCTTTGCACATTTTGTTGTAATATTTAGCTTTATCTTCTCAAGCTGATCTTTGAAATTTTCTGTTCAGCTCTTGGACCTCGTCATTTCTTCCATTTGCTTTAGCATCTGTATGCTGGAGAGCAAATTTCAGTGTCTCTTCTAACATCCATTTTGATCTTTTCCTTCTTTCTTGTCTTCTCAATAACTTTTTGCTTTTTTCATGCATGATGTTCTTGATGTCATCCCACAACTATTCTGGTCTTCGGTCTTTAGGGTTTAATGTATCAAATCTGTTCTTCAGATGGAAAATATTAATTACTGCTAAAAATGAATGGTTTTAGCATGTATTCTAGAACTGCTTTTTGTTGTTGTTGCTAAAGCTGCTGAGAAATCTTATTCACATAAGTAAGTAGGTGGGAATGGAAGTTTTTTTTTTTGTTGTTGTTGTTGTTACAGCTATGTCAATTGTTTGAACTTGTGATGAGTTATATCATGTAATGATCTAGCACAAAAAATATTTTAATGATTGATCAGCTGACAACTCAGCTAGGTCTGCTTTCAACTTTACTGAAAGCAAAGGGCTGGAAACAACCTAACTTGCAAAATATTTTGTCACTCAGTCATTGTAGTCCTTTACTTTCTAGTTTCTAGGAAATACATATTTACTCAATGCGTCTCTTCTAGCCATGGCCTAGTTACTCTCACCAAATGACAGGTTGGGACAATGCAAAGAGAGTGTATGAGACTCTCACATAGGCATTGGTTCGTTTCGTCATCACATTAGGTTTAGAAGGAGCTATCTCAGAAGCAGGAACAGAGGATCTCAAGACCATCAAGAAAGAAGAGCCATGAGTAGAGTGCAAGGTCCTTGTGTGGAAAATGAAGTAGTGGTGGAGACAGCAACAGAGGCCTTGGCAAGGAGAGAAAGAATAATGGACTTCCCTGTGTGATGCTGAATGTCTTTGGGCAGGAGTCTGGCTTGCAGAATGGGGCACCCTTTGAGCACTTACAAACAGCACTATACAAACTTGTAGCCCTTCGTGGAGCAGGGTAGAGGCCAAGGGGCCACCTGGCTGAGAGGCCAAAGATTGGAAAGAGGCATGCCTTCGATACAGCTGACAAGAAATGTTGCTTATTGGAGAACTTCTGTATCCTGAGTTTCTGGTTCTGCATTGTACTCTGAACTACAAGGGCAGTGGTTCAAACTCACCTGCCACTCCTCACTTAGGGTTTCTATGAGTTGGAACCGACTTGACAGCACTGAACAACAAAACTCCTGCAATAAACCCCAGAGTCGTTAGTATTGTCTCTGAGTTCTGTGTGGCCATTTCAACAGTTTATTGAAACCAGCAGGGTAGAGTGCTGTGAGAGGGATGGTTGGTGTCAGAATAGGGTAAAGAAAGCTGTAGAGAGGAGGCATGTGTGATCCCCACCACATAGGAATCAATCTTGGGCTGATGTGGAGTTTGGTTCTCCTTCTCCCTTGTGAAGTCGAAGGAATGCAGACACTCTCCATGCCATTTTTGCATTCACGTTCTCAGTTTCAGTGGCTGATATTTTAGAAGCAGATCACCAAACTAATCCAAGGAATTGTTATCCTGTGTATATATAGTCATCAAAAATTTCACAAGTAATTTTATCCTGGGCTGACCCTAATTTTTTTAATTTCAAAAACTAAGAACTACTACTTTGTTTTCTTCTTTCTTTCCCCACTTGAAGCCACAAACTGAGTGAAAGGTAAGAGGTACAAGGACATGTGTGTGTGAGTGGGGTGGGAAGTAGAGGTAAGGGTCAAATGATTTACCTTCCACAGTAGTTTTTATTGTATCAAGATGAGGTAAGTGGCATTCTGGTATGGCTCTCTGGTTTTGAATTCAATAAGCTAAGGAGATGTTTTCTCATTTAATCTAATTTAAATCTCTGTTTTCATAGTGAAAAAATAGTTCAGAAAATTTTTGAGTAGATTGAATTGAAACAAATTTTATTGCTCTATTGTTGGTTAGGCGTGACCAGTGGGCATCAATTGATACATACTAGCTAAATATGTTAGTCTGAAAATGCATATTTAAGAATAGTGATTGAGTCTACTGTGTGTCAGGCTGTATGCCTTAAGGCAGGGAGACAAAAGCAGAATCCAATGATTGTAATTATCAGGGTTATGCCAATAATGCCATCAAAATACTATGTGAAGTCACAGAGAGAGAAGAAGAAGCATATTTGAAGTAATATTTCTTAAATTACTTCAATATCATATGCCAGAGGGCCTTCAATGGAAAATCCTAGGTAAAAGGACACGTTTTCTATGTTCCCGCCACTTCTGAGTGGGCCGGAATAAACAGATACCACTGGTATTTTTATTTTCTCCTTTGTGCCATATTCTATATAGATCACTTTTCCAACAGCCTGACCTACTAGACGACGTAGGAGGTTTTTGACTTCTTTTTTTTTCCACACATCGCCACTGTGCCATAAGGAATTTGTATTTTGTTCTTTACTGAAGTACTGCTCTATCTCAGCTTTGTGAACAATACTGTTGAGACCCTTGCTCTTCCCCAGATAGAAAAGTGTGCTGGCCTGCTTGGACCGACACAAGCGTCTGTAATGGTACACAAAGGATTTATTTAAAGATGAAACATACTTTTCCAGTTGTTTGGAATCCTGATCTAGCTCCTGATTTTCTGGCCAGAATAAGAGGCAAGCCAAGAAGTAAGGGTCTGGATATTGACGAGTTAATTCTACTAATTGCAAGACTTCTCTGAGCTGTTTTTTCAGTGTGGTAAATGGCTGAATAAACTTGGAACTGGGTTTTAGACAACTGAGAATAACATTTGCCAATATGAAATTTTGTTTCTCCTTTATCAGCCTCTTATTTGAATTTTGCTTAAACAGGAAGCTGTATTGGTTCACTATGTTTTCCATTATGTTTGCAGCATCTTTGTGGTTTGGGTTAAGATATTCTAGAAGTCCAGAAAACCTGTCTGCTCTTAGACTTTCTAGTTTTTTCCTGCAATTTTCCTCTTGGAATAACACTTTGCTTTCTAATGTATCCACATCCAAATGGCAAAAAAGTTCTGTGTATTTCTTGAAACAACGGCTGACTTTCTTGTTTAATGTGATCTCCACAATTTCTTTCTGGGCATTCCTTGTTTTCAAAAGAACCATATAATCAACAAAAAAATCAAAGCACCTTTTCAAATCTGATTGTAAATTTTGTAGGTAGGATGCGACATTCTTAAGAGTTGAGAGATATTCGTTTTTTGGATCAGCTGGACCATCTCCTATTTCTGATAAAAACTTTGCCATAGATATCTTAGAGAGTTCATTTTTTGTGCGGAAAAGGGGAGTGAGCTGAAGAATCTGGATGGCATAAAGACCGACTTCTATTTCACCCAAGAAACCAGCTGTGTTATACATGTCATATTTTCTTTGGGACTTCTGTAGTGACCAGGCCTCTGTTTCATAGTTTTTACTATCAGTTTGGCGTTGGGACTCTTTGAAAGCTCTTGAGGCTTTTTTAGCTGTTTCTAAGCAATGTTCTAGATCAGTAACAGTAATATTCCTACTGGTTTTGTTTTCATCCAACCACCATTTTATTTCACTTTTGTAGACTTGACCAAGTGTATCTGAGATATAGGAGTTTTCAGGTGCTATCTTTTTGGCTTGATTTGCCCAATGAAGAGCAGTTTTGAAGTTCTTCTCTTTAATGTAGAAATATCTTGCTAAGGCTTGGCAGATAAGTGCATTTTGTGGGAATCGAATACTTCCTGCTTTCAAGACCTCTTCAATTTTTCTGTTTGGTAAAGCTTCAATTAATGGGGAAAACAAGGTATCTGTTTCATCGCCATGCTCCTTGCGCTGTCTCGTAAGTAGAAGTGTTTGCACATCATGGAGAAATTTATCTCTTCCTATTCCAGAATTATAGAATAATTTCTCCTGTAGCAACTCTAGTGCAATTTGACTTTTATCCAAGTCGTAGTTGCTTTCCAGTTCTTTTAGACAACAGATGGCAATCAGAGGATGGATGATGCGCACACCTGTGTATCTCCCATAGTCTGGAACTTCGGTTTTTATTAGAAGTGTAGAATAGGCTCCCATCTTGCTTTCTAGGGTTTCAAGAACCCCTGGTGCCTTAATACATGTGATTCCTAAAAAACGTTCACAGTTTGACAGTGAAATTGTAGAATCAGTAACAAAAGCATTGAGTAGAGCCAGATAAGAAATGAGTTTTGCTTCTTTGTTGTCAACATTCTGTCCTTTAAAGATATTCCTGACAACATTTACTACATACGTTTCATCAAAATTGCTTTTCATGATCATAAAGGAATAAAAGTTTTCACAGTTCTTGTGTTGCTTTTCTATTTCCATCAGTTTGGCTTCAAATGCTCTTTGTTCTTTGGAAGAAAGCTGATATTTTAGTACAACGTTGTTTAGTGATTTTGGACTATCTTCAGGATTCTGGGTCCTCATGCAATTTAAGATAATTACCAATGGTTTTTCATATCGCAAACCCTTCTCTGCTAAACTGGAATGGATGGCATTCTGTAGAATGTAGATGTTTTCCAATTCTTCAAAGTCATCCACTAGGAGAAGTACTGGCATGTATTCCTGATGGCTAAATGCCTTGTAGGTGATCAAACTGGTCACTTGTTCACCAACTTCTGTAAAATCGGTTGCTTTATTTTTTAACACAGCACATCTGAAGCTTTTCTTTAGGTCCCAGAGAACATGCATAGCCAGTGTAGTCCCCCCACAGCCTGGATGATGATAGAGATTGACGATTTTTGCAAATATTGGTTTAGAAGATTCTGCCCAGCACTCTATCGACTCTTTAAGCATTTTGTAACTGTCCCTTTTGACAAAAGCTGAAGAATAGTTTTCAGAAGAAAAATAGAAGTTCCACCAAGATACTTTGCCACCTCGGTAAAAGTGTTCTTCTTTTGATGTCTTAAATTCGAGGAATTTAGTTTTATCTTTCTCTAAGTCTGTGTCCTTACACTCATTTTCACAGAGTATTTCTAGCGCAGTAAAGACATCCTCTTCTTTTTTCTCTAGGATAACAGAAGAAGATCCACCAGAGGGCAGAAACCTCTTTGATGACTGAATCACTGATTTTTGTTTAAGAATAGTGCAATTTATCTGCTCTAAATTTAGAGTGGAAATACTGTGGTCTGTTAATTCATCTGCTATTGTCAATCTTGTCTGTAGTCGATCTTTCCATCGCTGAAAAATCTGTGAGTTTACACAGATACACAATATATTTTCCATTCCTTTGAGAGCTTGGTAGAAAGCACAGAAAGTTTCAATGAGTGGATCCCCTGGCATGTCCACTGGAGACAGTAATAGAAATAACACCAAAAATTTCCCTTTTGTCATTATATTTTCATCTGTGAGAAAGAAAACAAGTTTTCTGACTTCAGAAGCTCTTTCTCTCTGCCATAAATGTGGTTCTAGAGGTTTATATATCTCACCGCTTAAGTCTGATCTGCCGTTGCAGAAGATCCAGCTGGGCTGCTCGTAAAGATTCAGAGTAGATACCACCTCTCTAATGGTAGCTGTCTTTTCTTCATATTGGCTTGGTAAGTGTAGGTTTGCTATTCTACTTTCTTTGTAAGCTTTAGCCACACCATTGCTCTCAGATTCAGGATCAAACTCCAACACAGCAAACCATTTGATTTCTTTTAGAAAATCTAAGTGCTTTGTTTGGTTTGGATGGCTTTTATTTATAACAAGAATGTACCAGTCATAACATGAATTATCCAGCGAGTCTTGGCTTCCGATGAGATGTTTAACCAGTTTTAGTCCTTCACTTTTCTTCTTATTTGCCTTCACTCCAAATTCTTCTTCTGCTTCTTTTCGAAGTGCTACCATTGAGTTTATATTTCGTATGAATTCATTGAAATCTGCATCCTGCTGTTTGACATTGGCGAGGATATCCTTGCAGCCAGCTCCATCTCTCACAAATAGCGAATGCTCTTTGTTTGGTCTCCATGATCCATCTTTACAATTTTGCATGGTAACGCAGAAATGCTTTTCTTTACACACATAGTGACTTGGAATAACATCTACTTCAATGACAAATTTGTCAGATAGTGTATTGTTCTGCTGTAGGACTTCCACAAACCTTGGCTCCCGAATACACTTCTTGGCTTCCTTGATATGACTTTTTTCAAAATATTTTTGAATCATTAGATTGAAGTGGTTAATGAAAGCATCCTTATCAGTGATTTTCACACCAACAATTTCTCCATGGGGTTTGTCCATGACTCCAAAATGGATAGTACCATTTGTGCGTGAATTCATACAAGCTGATGCAAATTTGAAGACTTCATTGCTAAATTTCATCAGACTGTCCTTTTCGGTGGCATTGTCTGTGTTTGTGAATTCTTTGTACTCATGTATGGGGTCAATGAGATTGAGTGGTCCTGTCTCAGGTGGTAGAACACAATGCTCTGTGTAACGTTGACCAGCATGGAATTGGTCAAAAGGATAAGGCATGCAAGTCACTGGTTGAGTTTTTAGCTCATTCTTTTTTCTGCTTTGTTCAATTGTTGCATTTACTTTTGTAAGAATTGATTCTTGTTCTTTGGCATTTCTGATCTCTGTGAGATCATGATCAATATTGGATGATATTGGTTCTTCCTTTTTTGTCTCTTCTGGGGTTTTTTTTTGTTTTTTTTTAGACTTTTTTGTTTGATCAAATTGTCCAGAATCCTGATTGTGATTTTCAAGGGAACTTGTATTTAATTTGTTATACCCACGTTTTATCAAAAGTGCTGGGCCTCGTGGTAGCCCCATATCTCTAAGGTCCTTTTCAGTTAATTCCTGCAGGACTAATCCTGTTACTTCTTCATTCAACAGAATTTGCCCATATTTCTCATCAACCTTAAGGTCCTCAGTTACCCATTTTTTCACATGCTCTTTGGTCCAGTCCCGGGTCAGTTCAGGTATAGTGACTTGATCACTCATATCCAAGCTGTAGCTTTCTTCCTTGGGGAAAAAGCAATACAAGAAGTACTTCAGTGTTATATTTGTCATTGAAATCACATAGTCAATTACATAATCATATGTAGCAATATTAAATAGAATATATATATTAACACATAAAAATTATACATGAAAACCTGTGAAACTCAGTGGTGACTGTACCCTGTTAAAGGTAAAAAACTTGAAAGACCCAGGAAAGCAAGACAAGTTCTCACTCTCATAGGTCTCACTATACATAACCTTTTTCAGAGGTAAGAGCATATATAATCTGTTGTATCAAACAATAAAACTCATTGCCATTGAGTAGACTCCAACTCAGAGCGATCCTAAAGGACAGGGCAGAACTACCCCGTAGGCTGTTGGGTTCAAACTGATGATGTTTCGGTTAACAGCCAGGCACTGAACCACTATGCAACTAGGGCACCTTCTCTCGGTTGTTGTTGTTAAGTGCCGTCGAGTAGGTTCCGACCCATAGCGACCCTGTACACAGTTTCCAAAGAGTAGCTGGTGAGCTTGAACCGCCAACCTTGCAGTTCAAACAACTTTTCAGTCTGATGCATTAACCCACAGCGCCACACCAGGTTGTTGTTGTTAAGTGCCATCAAGTGGCCACCCTGTATAGGATTTCCAAGGATCCACTGGTGGGTTTGAACCACAGACCTTGCAGTTAGCAGAGCAGTGCTTATTCTACAGTGCCACACCAGGACTCCCTTCTCTTTGTGTATATGTGTGTGGGATATATTTGCTGTTGTTAAGTACCAGTGAGTCGGTTCTAAATAGAAACCCTGTATACGGTTTCCAAGGAGTGACTGGTGGGTTGGAATTGCCAACCTTGTGGTTAGCTGTCCAATTGTTAAGCTACTGCCCCACACCAGGTTATATATATATAGATATATAGATATATAGATATAGATATATATGTTGTTGTTGTTGTTAAGTGCTGTCGTATCTGTTCCAACTCATAGCGACCTGCATAGGGTTTCCAAGAAGTAGCTGATGAGTCTAAACTGCTGACTTTACGGTTCAAACCAAACTTGTGGTCTAGTGCTTATCCTATAGCGCCACACCAGAGATGCAATATGTATATTGTTGTTAAGTGCCATCAAGTCAGTTCTGACTCATAGAGACCCTGTATAGATTTTTTGGAGGAGCAGCTGGTGAACTTGAACCACTGACTTTGTGGTTCAAACAACCTATATATAAATATTCATATTCATATTTATACTTATATTTAGGAGTCCTGGTATGATGCTGCAGGCTGATGCGCTGGACTGCAAGGTTGGTTTGAACCACAAGGTCAATGATTCAAATTCACCAGTCACTCCTCAGAAACCCTATACAGTACAGGGTTGCTATGAGTTGTAACCAACTCAAGGTATATATACACACACATTCATATATATATATGAAATCTCACATAATGGAGTCCTAGTTGTAGTGCTGTGGGACAATGCACTAGACTTTAAGGTCAGTTTGAACTGCAAGGTTAGCAGTTCAGATTCACCAGCTACCCCTTGGAAACCCTATACAGGGTGGCTATGAGTCAGAACTGACTCGACAGTACTTAACAACAGCAATAACAAGAATCTCACATATGTGTATGACACACACACACACATGCACATGGAGGCTTCAAAAAGTTCATGGAAACATGGGGGGGGTACTCCATTTTTCCATGAACTTTTTGGAGCTCCCACAGTATAATCTATTTATCTATCTATCCATGTATCTATCTAACCTCTTATATATACAGTAAAACTTGCAAAAGCCAGAACCTATATAAGGCAGAAACCTTTCAAGAAGGAAAACCAACATTGTTTTAACTAATAGAAAGGATGTAGCCCAAACCCATTGCCACCGCGAGAATTCTCATTCAGAGCAACCTGACAGGACCGCCATCAAGTTGATTCCAACTCATTGTGACCATAGATAGTGTTCCCAACACTGTAGATCTTTATGGGAGCAGACAGCCTCATCCGACTCCCATGGAGCTGGTGGATTAGAACAGCTGACTTTATGGTTAGTTATGCAGTGCTTAGCCTACAATGCCACCAGGGCTGGCTTTGCTGAGTTTCAAGAGCTGAATATTCTGAATATCTTGAAACTGGGGTTCTCAAACTTGGCTGAACAACATTAGGATCATCTAGGGCTCCATGTCCTAACATACTAATTTAATTGGTTGTGGGGGTATACGTGTGGGTGAAATTCAGGAATTAATATTTTAAAAAATGGGGCTGGGTGATTCTATTGTGAGAAAATAGTGCCATTGCTGTTTGGTGTCATTGAATAGGTTCTGACTCATAGCAACCCTATGCACAACAGAATGAAACACTGCCCAGTGCTACACCGTCTTCACAACAGCTACTGTGTTTCAGCCTGTTGCTGCTGCCACTGTGTCAATCTAGCGCCTTAGGAATCTTCCTCGTTTTCACTGACTCTCCATTTTCAGAGATTGATGTCATTCTCCAGGGACTTGTTGTTGTTATTGTTCTTGTTGTTAAGCACCGTCGAGTTGGTTCTGACCCATAGCAACCCTGTATAGGGTTTCCAAGGAGTGGCTGGTGAGCTTGAACCGCCGACCTTGCAATTCAAACCAACATTGTAGTCCAGCGCATTAGCTTCCAGCGCCACACCATTACTGGTTCCTCCTAATAACATGCCTGAAGTAAAAGAGATGAAGCCTCATCATCCTGGCTTCTAAGGAGCATTCTGGCTGGACTTCTTCCAGCACAGAATTATTTGTTCTTGTGGAAGTCCATGATACCTTTAATATTCTTCTCCAACACAATAATTAAAATGAATCATTTTTTCTATGGTCTTCCTTATTCATTGTCCAACTTTCATATGTATATGAGGTGACTGAAAATACTATGGCTTGGATCAGGCACACCTTAGTACTCAACTGATTTGTGAGCACTTTAAAGAGGTTTTAGTGCAGCAGATCTACCTAATGCAATATGTTGTTTGATTTCCTGACTTCTGCTTTCACGAATATTGACTGTGGACCCAAGCAAATTAAGTCTTTGACAACATCAGTCTTTTCTCCATTTATCATGATGTTATTTATTAATGCAGTTGTGAGAATCTTTGTTTTCTGTACATTGAGGTGCAACCCATACCAAAGATTGTAGTCTTTATCAGTAAATATTTTAAGTCCTCTTCACTTTTAGCAAGCAACACTGCATCATCTACATGTCACAGTTTGTTAATGAGTCTTCCTCCAACCCTGATACCACTTTCTTCTACATAGAATTCATTTTGAATAAGTATGGGGAAAGGATACAATGTTGTCACACAATGTTCCTGCTTTTAAACCATTCAGTATCCCCTTTTTCTGTTCTAAGAACAGCCTCTTGGGCTATGGACTGGTTTCTCATAAGTACAACAAAGTGTTCTGGAATATTCATTTTTTGCAATGTTATCCATAATTTTTTGTGGTCCACACAATCTAAAGGCTTATAGCAAGCAAAGCTCAAGTAAACATCTTTTTGATATTCTCTACTTTTAACCAAGATCCATCTGAAGTCAGCAATGATATCCCTCATTCCAGGTCCTCTTCTGAATCCGGCTTGAATTTCTGACAATTCCTTATCGATATACTGTTGCAACTGTTTCTGAATTATCTTAAGCAAAATTTTATTTGCATGTGATATAATGATACTGTTTGATGATATGTGCATTCTAGTGGGTCACCTCTCCATGGAGAAGGCACAGTGTGGACCTTTTCAAATCAGCTGGCCAGGTTCCAAATTTCTTGGCACAGATGAGTGAGAGCTTCCAGTGCTACATCAGTATGTTGAAAGATTTCGATTTGCCTTCTGTTCATTCCTGGAGCCTTGTTTTTCACCGATGCCTTCAGTGCAGCTTGGACCTCTTCCTTCAGTACCATCACAGTTCTTGATCATATGCTACCTCTTGATATAATTGAACATTGACTTTTTTTTTGGTACAGTGACTCTGTGTATTCTTTCAACTTGTTTTTGGGGCTTTCGGTATCATTCAATATTTTGCCATAGAATCTTTTAGTATTTCAAGTCGACGTTTGGATTTTTTTCTCCAATTCTTTCAGCTTGAAAAATACTGGAAGTGTTCTTCCCTTTTGGTTTTCTAACTCTAGGTCTTTGCACATCGTGTTATAATGCTTGACTTGTCTTTTCAAACTGCCCTTTGAAATTTTCTGCTCAACTTTTACTTTTTCGTTTCTTCCATTTGCTTTAGCTTCTCTACACTAAGAATTAGTTTCAGTGTCTCTTCTGACATCCATTTTGGTCTTTTCTTTCTTTCCTGTCTTTTTAATGATCATTTTCTTCCTTCATATATGATGTTTTTGATGTCATCCCACAACTCTTCCAGTCTTTTGTCATTAGTTGCTAAGGCATCAAATCTGTTCTGGAGATGGTCTCTAAATTCTGGTGGGATATATTCCACGTCATATTTTGGCTCTCACGAACTTGTTTTAATTTTCTTCAGCTTTAACCTGAACTTGCATATGAGCAGTTGATGGTCTGCTCCACAGGCTGTCCCTTTCCTTATTTTGGCTGATGCTATTGAGCTTTTCTACCATCTTTTCCCACAGATGTAATGAATCATGTGATCTCCAGCATCATTTCTATCATCAAGGCCATATTTTCCAACTACAGATCCTTCCTTGTAGTTTCCAACTTTCACATTTCAATCATTAGTAACTATCAATGCACTTTGATTGTATGCTTGGTCAATTTCAGACTGAAGAAGTTGGAAGAATTCTTTAATTTCATCATCAGTGGCTTTAGTGATTGGTGTGTAAATTTAAATAATTGTGATATTAATGGTCTTCCTTGTAGGCATATTATCCGTCCACAGACAGTATTGTACTACAAGATAGATCTTGAAATGTTCTTTTTGACAATGAATGTAATGTCATTCCTCTTCAATTTGACATTCCCAGCACAGTAATTCATATGATTAAAAATGGCCAATACCAGTCCATTTCAGCTCACTATTGTTACTGTGAGCTCTGGTAGCGTAGTGGTTACGAATCGGACTATGAACCTCAAGGTCAGCAGTTCGAGACTACCAGCTGTTCCGCGGGAGAAAGATGAGGCTTTCTGTTCCCGTAAAGATTTACAGCCTCGGAAACCCTGTACAGGGTC
>NW_006408528.1:14693172-14711777 GCF_000296735.1 Chrysochloris asiatica | reverse complement strand
AACAACAACAACAACATTGTTACTGTTAAGTACTGTCAAGTGGGTTCCAACTCATAGGGACACTGTATAAGGTTTCCAAGGGATGGATGGAGGGCTTGAACTTCCAACCTTTCGGTTCAGTCCAGTGTTTATCTTACAGCACCACACCAGGACTCCTATTTCAGCTCACTAATGCGTAGGATATTGATCTTTATGCATTCATTCCACTTTATTTTTGACACTTTCCAATGTTCCTAGATTCATACTTTGTACATTCCATGTTCTAGTTATTAGTGGATGTTAGCAGCTGTTTCTCCTCTTTTGAGTTGTGCCCCATCAGTATTTACTCCATTCATCATCATTATGGTCAATTTTACTTTGAGGAGGCACCTCTTCTCCAGTTGTATTTGAGTGCCTTCCAACCTGAGCGTCTCATCTTTCTTCTGACACTATATCTGACAATATTCTGATGCTCTTCCTGAAGTTTTCATTTTCCATAAATAGATCTGATCATGTTCCTCTGCTATTCATCAGGTTTTTAGTGACTAACATTCAAAAGTAGTCTGCCTCTCCTTCTTCCTAGTCTGTCTTAGTCTGGAAGTTTTGCTGAAACCTGTCTATCATGGGTGATACTACTGGTATTTAAAATACCAGTGGCATCGCTTCCAGCCTCACAGCATCGTAGAAGCTATCAGAGTCTGACAAGCTAACAGAGCAGTAGCAGTTTTAAAAGCACGGCCCCCAGACTAGCAACATCAGCTCACTTGGCAGCTTGCTAGATGTACAATCTCAGGTCTATATGTCAGACCTACTGAGTCAGAATAGAAAAGATGAATAAATAATAAAACAGTTTAAGTAAGGAAACACAAGAAAGCAAAAGTACTATAAGGATAAATAGGATAAAATATTAATATTCCAATAAAAATATTTTTTAAAATGATAAAGGGAAAAATAAACGTTTTAAGAAAGTCATAACTTTTCAGATGAAAAATGTAAGGAAGCTAGTTTTCAAACACTTAATGTATAACCAGGCATAAAATCTAGGCAAATGTGGTACATCTCTGGAGTTTCTCACAAAAGTTCACCTTGAATGTCTCTTTGAGGTCAAGTGTAGACTCTGAGATATACTGCAACTTCAGCTTGTAACCCTGTGCCTGGCAGTAGAAGTCCATGCTGGCCATTTTCTGGCCTGCTTTCCAACCTTATTCACATCCTGGCCATGCACATTGCAATCAGTGCATATAGCAATTTCATTTGTCTTGATAAAATTCTTACTCTTTGCCTTAGTGTCTTTAGTCTTCTTTGTTTCTTCTAATTCTAGTCTGTGGGACACAACTAACTTTGAACCAATATTCAGGACTGTGAACAACTAGTTGAATGAACATTATAAATATATTTCAGATGATCCATTTTATTCGTTTACTGTGTAAATGCAAGTGGTCTTAGAAATCCATAAGATTTAGCACACGTATTGTAACTAGATATGATTTCTTTTGTCTGAAATGGTGTCAGTCATTCAATCAACAAATACTGATGGAGGACCTATCTTTGCACTAGGCATTGTTCTCAAGGAAAGCAGTGGTAACCAAAGCAGAACATGGAGCTCTTTCATGATACTTATAGATGAGTGAGAGAGATAAAAAGAAACAAACCTTGGAGTCCTGTGTGACGCTGTAGGATAAGCAATAGACTGCTAACCACAAAGTGGGCCGTTCAAACTTGTCAACCGCTCCTAGGAAACCCTATACAGGGCTGCAATGAGTCAGCCTCATGTTGTTAAGTGCTGTGGAGTCGCTTTTGACTCATAACAACCCTGTATAGGGTGTCTGAGGCTGTAAATTTTTTGTAGGAGCAGAAAACTTCATCTTCTCTCGCAGAGCAGCTGGTGGGCTTGAACTGCTGACCATGTGGTTATGCTATGGGGCCACTGCGCTCCCCATGCATATTCATATACACTCAAAAAAGTTTGTAATGGCAAATTGTGATAAATGCTTTGTAAGGATAGTGTATAAGACAAAGTAAGAAGCATAGGATTAGTACATGCAGGGTGAAGTGGAGTATCCCTCGGGAGCCTGGGGACTCCAATCATGTGAGGTTAAAGGGGAGCTGTTCGAATAGGGTAGGAGGCAGGTGGGGGAAGAAACTGTGGTGGTGACAAAGTTAAGGGAATAAGGAGGAGTCTACCAAAAGGTTACACAGCAGATCTGAGAAATACATATAGCTGTGCTGGCATTCCAGCAGAGGGTAGTACATGAATTGTTGCTAAGTGTCATCCACCCTGTAGAGGGGTCCCAAGGTGGATTTGAAACCGGTTAGCAGTCCAGTGCTTACCCTACAGCATCACACCAGGATTGTAGTTCATCAATGGGATTCCATTAATAAACATATTCTTAATGAAAAGGATTCTTTTTTAAAATCTGCACTTTAGAGAAGAGGCTAGATTTTTTTTTTAATTGGCTACTATGTTATTTGAAGTCTCATTCTTAAAATATTTCAGACTTTTAAGCTTGTAAGCCCATTTTCAGCCTATTACTGATTGGAATACCTAAAAGGGGTTCTACAATTTGTCCAGTGAAATATGCTTCTTGTTGAGTGAGACCTTATAGGACTTAGGCAGAATCCTGAACCCCTTCCAGAACCTTCTGAGGTGGGGCATTCCTTCTTGAAAAGACATGCAGCCCAAGCTAGAGTGGCAAAAAGCTGACTGTTTGCCTGGGAGTCATCAAGGCAAGCCATCCAGGCCCTTCAGGACAAACCCCTTTCCAAGACTAAAACTTAAAGGAAAAACACGGATAGGCTTGTAAGCTCGCTGATGACCACGTTGGTCTACTTGTGAGTGGAAGTGGGGGAAAAGCAGAAATAAAGATGTGGGCTGAGTTTGACCATGTTCCACAGACTCCTGTTGACCTTGAGATGAAAGAGAGAAGAGGAAGGACTGATTGGTCCGAAGTCTGGGGAGACTTGGGAACTTCTCAGCCCATGACACTGACCTAGCCACTGGGGGCTAGAGCTGAAAATGAAGCATCCAGCTCATGTGAAGTAGAGGGAGGTGTCTAAGAACTCCCAAACTTGCAGATAGTACCCATCTGACATAGCTTGGATGACTTGATGACCAGAATTCAACTAGAGGAAGATAAACAAGTTTGATTCAGGAAGCAAGTGTAAATTGCTACAATTTGATGAACTTGACATATGCTTATGGGTGTTGTTGCTAAAATACCAACTGAGAGGGAAAGAGTCTTCATATCAAGGATCAAGCCTATCCCCTCAGTACACAGGGTTGATAGGGACAGGCAACTTAGGTAGTAGCTTTGAGTCGGGTTGCTAACCTCATGATCAGCAGTTTGAAACTACCAGCTGTTCCGAGGGAAAAGATGAGGCTTTCTACTCCTGATTTGCTCGGTGATGATATGCCCGGACTCCACGGCATATCACCATCACCACCTAAATGGGGGAACTATAAACGCACAAAGTGGCTGGCTTACAATTTTTCAAGAAAGGGTTTAGTTTCAGAGCAAGGGTGTTGTTTTTAAGTGTCATCGAGTCAATTCTGACCCATAGTGACCCTGTATAGGGTTTCCAAGGAGCAGCTGGTAAGCTTGAACCACAGACCTTGCAGTTCAAATGACTTTGCAGTCTGGTGCATTAGACTACAGCACCACACCAGGTAGGAAGGTAGAATCCCCACTGAATAGTTTTCATCTAGATGTGTCTGGTGAAAGGAGATGGGGATAGGATTCTTTTGATTCAGTAGTGAATAACTGTTATCATGACTAATTGCGACTGTCACAATTGTAAAGGTAGAAGGTATGTAACATAAAGTGGGGAGTAGTTAATCTTACATACCAGGAACAGAGGACCCTAGGACCATTAAGGGAAAAGAGACTGAGTGGAATGTGGAACTCTAACCAGAGAAGCAGCAACACCATAAATGGAGGCAGAGGTGATGGCATGGAGAGATAGAGCAGCTTAGGACTCTAGACTCATGGGAAGAGAATGGTTCTGTGCTGGTGGCCAGGAGGCTGGCTTGCAGAATGTACTTTTGTTTGTTTAAATAGTTAAATATTCCTGCGTGTTTTTGTGTACATCAAAACAAAAAAAACAAACAAACACAAAACAAAAAAAAATAAATAAAAAACCAAAGGGATTAGAAGCAAATACACTAATTAGAAGCAAAGCCACTAATACATGGAGGGGATTGTAATCATTGCAATGAAACAAAATATAATTGGTTGAGTGCAAAGCCAGTGTTCTGCCATGTAAACTATCACTCAATTCACAATAAAAGCTTTAAAAAAAATTCATACTTTTGAGAATTTTCAGAATACTTAATTTTTTTTGTATTTGAATACATAAGGCGGCTGTCCTTGGGAAGAGGACTTTCGTGTTGTGTCCTTATACTATTCCTGCAATAATTATTACATGATTAGTTTTATAATTATGTTACTAATAATGATAATAATTAGTCATAATGGCATGTAGATGATCCCTCCAATAAATTAATCTTGAACTCCCCTAATGATTTGGACCTCCACCTACCACACCCTTGACTGCATTGTTCCCAGTAGCCCTAAGTCTTCCATTATCTCAGTTTCAAACATTCCATCTCTGTCCCTCAGGCACAATTGCTTTTAGTACTCAAACTCTAACATTTCTTTAAAACAGATCTTCAATCCTTCCATGCATTTTACTACTCTCTCACCGACCCACTTCAAGTTTCCTGGTGTTGCACAGTAAAGCGCTCAGCTACTAACCAGAAGGTCAGTGGTTGCAGCCATCAGTCACTCCACAGGAGAAAGATGTGGCAGCCTGCTTCCATAAAGACTGACACCTTTGGAAACCCTATGGGGCAGTTCTACTCTGTCTTATAGGGTTTGCTATGAGTTGGAATTGACTCAGCAGCCATGGGTTTGGTTTTGCTTCACATGTTCTCACTTTCCTCCTTCAATGGCTTTAACTTTTTCTTGTCATTTGTATCAATCACTTGCTTTTCCCCCTTTTACCACTTTGAAATACTTCACTGTTTTGAGGTTTACAAAGCCCTTTCATGGACAGCATCTGATTGAATTCACATCCTTGACTGTTGTGTTTTTAAAAATGTTAGGAACATTTATGTACGAGAATTAATCAAAAAGTATCCACACTCAGGTTATATTGAAATGCCTGTCTGCATCCACAGCAGATGACAACACTGGGTGTGCATGTGAAATGATTCTGTTGAATAGATGAGTGGCCGTGGATTAGGTGGCAAATCATTTGCAAATCAGCCATAGCTCTGCCTCTGAAATAATCCATGACAGACTTGGGTTTCAAAAAGTTTGTGTGAGATGGGTACTGAAGCAACTCATGGAAGAGTATAAACAGAAGCGTTTGGACATCAAACAAAATTTGGTCCAATAACTTGAAGGAAGGTAAAAGCTTCTTTTTAAAAAAAAATCATTACCAGTGAGGAGACATAGATTCACCACTATGAGCCTGACAGTAAATGGCAAAGTAAGGAATGGAAACATCCTCAGTCGCTGACCAAAAAAAGTTCAAAAGTCAACCATTAGCTGGAAAATTGATGCTTACACTTTTCTGGGATGCTCAAAGGCCAGCATTGGAACACTATCAGGAAAAACGTTCTGCAATCAACACTGCTCATTACATTGAGATGCTCACTGAAGAGTTGAAGACTAAACCTCAAATTAAATGCAGAGGACTGTTACCCAAGGACTTTGTGATCTTGAGTGACAATGCAAATCCACGCACCTCTGCCCACACTGTTGACCAAAAAAACCACTTCATTTTGAGTTGTTAAAGCATCCTCCCTACAGTCCTGATCTTGTTCCATCAGACTTCCACCTGTTTGGTTACCTGAAAGCAGCCCTTTGAGGATGAAGATTCGTCTGAGATGCATTTATGGATTGCAGCTCAGCCTAAAACATGTTTTAATAAGGGAATACAAAAGCTTGTTGACAACGGACAGAGTGTTTCAAAAAGCAAGGAGATTATGTCAAAAGATGATGTATTTATCTTTTCTCTAAAAGTTGATAATTAATATAAACTCTATAGCCAGAGTGCAGGTGGTTTTTGACTCACCCTCATATAAGAAGAATTATGTAATGTAAATGAAGAGAGGGGAAGTTGTGATCTGGAAAATTAATTCATGATTAAATCATGCTTCTTCTCAGCCATCCTCAGGTCTCCAATCATCTATCAGCACAAGTTGCCAGATTCTATAACGCATGGTGACTTCATGTGTGTCAAAGTAGGGGTTTGTGTTCCATGGGATTTTCAATTGCTGATTTTAAAAAAAGTAGATCACCAGGTCATTTTATCAATGTACCTATGGGTGGACTCGATCCTACAACCTTTTGGTTAGATACCAAGAGCACCACCCATGGTCTCCTTTCCCATAGTACATACAGGGGAAATGAAATGGTTGTGGTTATTTGTGTTTCTTCTGCTTCTCCAGAACAGGGGCCTGAAACCTCTCTATATAAAATGGGCTTCTGGTTGGAGCTGGGAAGGATGCCTCTACTTTATCCCTTTTATTCTGTTCTAGGAAAACTTTGAACTCCCGAAAAACTTGCTGGTAGTCCTGTGCCATCTAGTCAATTGCAGCTCCTAGAGACCCTACATAGGGGTTTTGAAGCCAGAAATCTTAGCAGGAGCTGAAAAACCTCATCGTTCTCCGGAGTTGTGATTCCAAGTCAGTGCTTATCCTACAGCGCCACCTCAGGACATCAGAGTCCTTATTAATAGTTAATTTCAGAATCCATCTTTCAAAGCTTTCTATATTCTCTCTTTGGGTGCTGAGTAAAAAGGATCAAAAGGTCAGAGCCAAGGCACTGATGTGCAGCCCAGTCTCAGGGAACTTGGGTTTCCAGCCACAGCCCAGGTATCCATGCCCAGAGGGAAGAATACTGGAATGTTGGCTGGAACCCAGCTGGACTACACCCTTCTCTGATACCCCAAGGAACTGAAAACAGAACACAAACAAGTTAGTTTCACTTTCCTGAAATGAAACAAGTTAGTTTCATTTTCCAGAGTGTTGGTTTAAACTAGTTATGAAGGAAAATCTTAAAATAAAAAAAAAAGATTAATCTTTGGCAATGTTATCTTTAGCTGTCTATTTTATGGTATCAGGCAGACTTTTACATAACTGTACAGTTACCATTTTCTCCACAGTTTGGTATGCTTGAACTCCTGATGTTCTGATCTACATTTTACCTACTGCTTCTAGTCTCATTTCCTGAGTCATCCACCACCAGAAACACTCTGCTCTCTCCTTGTCTTCTGGAAGATTTCTGTTTGAAACAACCCCACAGTCTGAACAAGTTACATCTAGTAATATGTATATGAGAGTGGCCATATTTGTCATTCCTTTTAGAATAATTTCACAAAAAGTAGCTGTGTACGTTTGAAAGTATATTCATTTTAAAATTTCCACTTTAGTTTCTAAAATTAGTTTTTAAGGAAAGTTAATTAAATCAATGTCTTTCATTATTAGGAACTTACCAGTGTTTTTCTGAAAAAGCTCCCACGTTTTATATCAGAATCTTGAAAAAGATTGTGGTGAGTGAGATGGATCTCAAATACTTAGTTTAGTTGTTTCTTCTTTAGTTGTTCCTTCCAGAAAAGTGGCAATGAGGAAGCAGAAATATAGGCAGAACTGTCCCGATCCCTTTCAGTTTTCCCTGGGGATATATTTGTGGAAACTGTATTACATCCAATGAAAGGCATGGCAGCAAATTAAAAGAGTTGATTGAACTGTGGCTCAGGAACTGTTAATTGAACAGATTTCTCCCCTTGATTTCTATTATGAAAACTTTCAAGCACATAAAGAATTAAAAATACACTTACTCCTCATTTGTGAACCCATTTCTTATTCTGACATTTTGCATTCTTGACAGTAGTGGAAAATCTATTATCTGACTGTTTTCCACATTAACGATGTACATCTGGCACTAACAAACATGGATGTAAGGCAAGAGTAATGCTGTCTGTGATGGTTAAGATTGTTTGTCATCTTGGCTGGGGTATGATTCCCAGTGGTTGGACAGCTTGTAATGATATAATTTGGCAGTTATGCAACGATATAACTACCTTCTATTTTGTGACTGATGTGGTCATCCTCCATTTTTGCATAATGACCTGGTCTTTGGAACCTTGAGACAGGCACTAGGCTTCGCCCCCCAGAGTATACATTTCATTCCAAGGACAGTGTTCACATTCTGGGAACTGAGCAACAGACCTCCTTAGCCCCATGTGATTATCACAACTAACTTCCTCCTGGTACAATACTCACCTCCAGGAGATAACAAAGCCCCCACGTTGAAGCTTACTTGCTTCTGCTTCTGTAAACTGCCCACCTGCCTGTCCATTGCTTCTTCCCCAACGTGTGTTTGAAGTAGTAAATGCCAGCCTTATACACCTCTCTTCACCCACTCTGTAATGCCCCAAGGACCCACATACTATATAGACAGGGTCCAGCCTATAAACGGGGCTCAGTCTCTGGATAAGAATCTGCTGAGCCACGTGTCGTTACAATAAAGTCCTTCCTTTGTTATAACCCGTGCGGTGTTGGCAACTCCTTCAGAGTAACTCCGGTAACAACCTAACCATATTTAAAAGAAAGGAATGGGCAATAGTGCAAGGAACTGCCTCATATCCTTCACTTAGGCAGTAGCTCAACCTATATACTCAACTATACATATTTTCTACAAAATAGTTAAACATTCAAAGTAGGTTTCAGACATACATACTTTTTCTTTCCCTTTTCCCACATTCCACATTCACTGTTGAGCAAATCCTATAGCATGGGCTTTCAAAAATCTTCAGCATCTGACTACCTGTCACTCCCTTCGCCATTACACCTGATCCAGGCCCTCATCTCTTTCCTGGATTACAGCAATGGCCTCCTTATGTGTTCCTCTGCTACTGTCATTGATCTCTTTGGAGAATCCTCAAAATTAGCCAGAGTGACCTTTTGTGGTTGATATGGCTTTTCTGTCCAATGTCTTAATTCTCACGAAGTGATTGGTTGGGACCATGCAAATAAGGTATATAAGACTCTAAGACTGTGACTGGTAAGTTTTGCCATCCACCTAGGTTTAAAAGGAGTCATTTCAGAAGCAGGAATGGAAGATCTCAGGACCACCAAGAAGGAAGAGCATGAGTAGAGCATGAGTAGAGTGTGCGATCCCTACCTAGAAAAGCAGTAACAGCAGAGGTGGCGGCAGAGGCGGTAACACGGGGAGAAAGAGCAACTGTGGGCTCTAGGTCCATGGACTTAGGCAGAGGCCAAGGAGCCACATGGCTGAGAAGAGGCATCTCTGCAGTGTGGCAGAGAGGAGGCGTTCCTGATTGGAGAATTGCTGCATCCTGAGTTGTGTTTTCATCCTGAATTGTACCCTGTTCACTTCCCTAATAAACCCCATGATTGTGAGTACTGTTATAAATTCTGTGTGGCCATTGCAATGGATTATTGAACCCAGAGGTGAAGCTGAGAGTGCTGGAGGAGGGATGATTGGTGTCAGAATAAGGTTAAAAAAGCTTCACGGTAGAAGAAGTCTGTCTGACCTCTGCTTCTTAGGAATTGGCCTTGGGCTGATTTTGAGTTTGAGTCTCTTTCCCCCTTGTGAAACCAGGGGAAGTCAGACATGGTTTTCCATCTTGTTAAAAAGTAATTATAGTTGTTAATTGCCTTAAGTGGGATCTTATGTATAACAGAAGGAAACACTCCTCAGTCCTGTGCCATCTTCATGAAATATGTCCATTGAAAACACAAATGAGATCATGCTAATACTCTGTTTAAATCCTCCAGAGTCTTCTCATCTGAATCAGAATGAAAAGCCAAGTTCATTATTGTGAACTGCAAAACCCTACGTGCTCTGACACCCTACTTAAACCTCTGATATTAGTGTATCTTGCTTTTATTTCTCACCCTAAATCAGATTCTGCCTTCTGCCTCCTGGCTTGCTCTATTTTTCTGGTCACTGCACTGGCTGTGTCCTCTCCCTGGAATGCTCGTCCCTTGGATGCCTGCCATGCTCCCTCACTCATTCTTTAAAGTCTCATCAAATGTCACCATCACAGCAAACCTCTGTTTGATCAGCATGCTGAAAATTCGTCCCATTACCCATCATTTCCTGTCTCTCTGCAGTCTGACTTTTATCTATTTAGGACTGATCATACCACCACACATCGGTCCATTTGTCGTACTGTGGTGGCTTGCATGTTACTGTGATGCTGGAAGCTATGCCACCAGTATTTTAAATATCAGCAGGGTTACTCATGGTGGACAGGCTTCAGCAGAGCTTCCAGACAGACAGACTAGGAAGAAAGAGAGGTGGACCATTTCTGAATGGTTAGCCACTGAAAACCTTATCAACAGCAGTGAAACATTGACATGAAGTTTCAGGTTGGAAGGCATTCAAAATTCCATTGAGAAAGAGGTGCTTTCTTCGAAGTAAAGTTGAAATTAAAGACATAGATGAAGCAAAGCTTTGGGGACCTCCATTTGCCAATGGGGAATAACTGAAAATTATAAGAAACAGCTGCAAACATCCATTAGCAATCGGGACATGGAATGTATGAAGTCTGAATCTACTTTTGCTTTATTGAAGAATATGTGACGACATTCAACTATATGGATCATGACAATCCTATGGATAACATTCTGCAGAATGATTATTCAGAACACTCCATTGTGCTCATGAGCAACCTGTATCTAGACTAAGAGGCAGTTGTTAGAACAGATCCAAGGGATGGATACTGAATAGTTTCGTTTCAATTAAAGTGTGAGTTTGGACTGTATCTTTTCACCATACTAATTCAATCTGTATGCTGAGCAAACAATTCAAGAAACTAGATTAAATGAAAAAGAATGTTGTATCAAGATTGGAGGAAGACTCATTAACAAACAACTTGAGATATGCAGATGACACCCTCTTGCTTGCTAGAAATGAAGAAGACTTGAAGTACTTACTGATGAAAATCAAAGACTACTACTTTCAGTATGGATTCCACCTCAATATAAAGAACATGAAAATTCTCACAATTGGACCAATAGATCTGGACCAATAAATAACATCAAGATAAACTGAAAAAAAAGAAAGACTGAAGTTGTCAAAGACTTCATTTTGCTGGTGGTGGCGTGCTGTAGAGTTGGTTCTGACTCATAGAGACTCTGCATAGGGTTCCCAGGCTGTAAATCTTTACAGGAGCAGAAAGTCTCATCTTTCTCATGGAAATAGCAGTCAACAAATCAAATAATGTATTGCATTATGCAAATCTGCTGCAAAACACCTCTTTCAAGTGTTCAAGAGCAAAAGTTTCAGAACTAAGGTGTGCCTGACCCAAGACAACTTCATATGTATGTGAAAGTTGGATAATGAATACAGAAGACTGTATAACAATTAAGGTGCTAATGAAGAACATTAAAAGTACTGTGGACTGCCAGAAGAACCAACAAATCTGTCTTGGAAGAAGTACAGCCAAAATGCTCTTTAGAAGGGAGAATGGGGAGACTTCATGTCTAGTACTTTGGGATGTTATCAGCAGGGACTCAGTCCCTGGAGAAGGACATCATGCTTGATAAAGTGAAGGGCTGGTGAAAAAAAGGATGAGATGGATTGTGGCAACAACACTGTGCTCACACTTAACAAGTGTGAGGATGGCGCAGGACTGGCCAATGTTTTGTTCAGCTGTGGATAGAGTCACTATGAGTTGTAATCAACCCGATGGCACCTAACAACAACAACAAGGTTTATCACAATCCAACATTCCATATAGTTTACCTATTTACTCTTTATTTTTCTGTCCCACCCATTAGAAAGTAAACTATGTGATGACATGGATTTTTATGCATTTTGTTCAATATTGTTCAGTGACTAGCATAGCACATAATAGCTTTTAAACAAAAATCTATTGAATGGAATAAATGAAAGTAAGGTTACTTCCTTCAGAGTAGTTAAAAGAGGAAGAAGAATATTTGAATGTCTTTGGACCAAAGGACTGAGCTCCTTTTACAAGACTTTTGTCTCCAGACAGAAATCTGGGGAGATAACTTTTTATGCTACCTGGTAGGTTAAAACTAATTCCAACTGGTCACAAGGAATGAGAAAAAAAGTTTTATTAAATGAAGAGAATACTTAATAAATACATTTTCTCCTGTAGTCTTGTATATACTTCAGTTTCTTAATAACCCTTTATCAACTTTCTGCTGTTTCCCCAACTGAGATCATTTTGTCACACAGCATCTTCCCCAGAAGAGCTCTCTTTCCACTCTTGGCCTCAGTATCAGAACCTCATCATCTGTACTTTGATCTCGTGCTCCCTCAGCTCTGAGCTGCTGAGCTCCTGATAAGTCAGGACTCTCACCTTTGCACAGACATACACTGTTCAGGTATTTACTTACTCAGAATCTTCTCTTGGGCCTTTCAGCTGCCCACCCTCTGTCTGGGCATCCTAAAGACTGAGGGGAAAGGTTCCAGAATTTCTCTCGTCTCATCCAGTGATTATAGCAATTCCAATCGGGTCCAAATTCTAGAAATAAAGCAGGAGGTCAGAAATCTCTCTGCCTTGAGGAGTTGTTCTCCTCAAGACTGATAGTTGGGGGGAAAGCTACTTTAGTTCCTGGTTGTACCACACCCTCTCTCAAGATCTGCAACTAAAACGACACATAAGTGAGTTAGTTTCCTTTTCTTAATGAACACACTAATGTTTAAAAAATTTCAAACTAGGTTGCTTGCTGTATGAATTGGTTGCAAAGAAAAGAACTGAAAGAATAGTTAACTTCTGGAAGCTATCTTTGATTAAGTGTAAAACGTTTCATATAATCTTAAGTAATGGAAAACAGAATTTTGTCTATTTGCACATGACACTTGTCAGGATGGCACAGAACGGGGCAGTGTTTTGTTCTGCTGTGCTATGAGTTGGAACCCACTTGATGGCACTAACAACAACAAACAGGTTTCTTTGCTGATCTTTTATGCTTAAATTCCTGACTTCTTTGCATAGTTTCTCTATCCTCTTTCCCACTCTCAGACATGGTCTCATTACGTTTAGTGCATTCACCTGTGCCTTTCTTCTTTGACGCGCACTTACAAAGCCAGTATCAGTTAAGTTTATGTTTGTATAAAAAGCACAGCTGGACTATTAAAAAATAATCGTTCTCTCTTAAGCATGAAAAAATGAAAGTTTAATGATTCAGTAACTTACCAGGATGTTTTCTGAAAACTTCCTCTTTTTCTATCAGAAAATTGAAACAGGCCACCTAAACCTTTGCTTCCTTATTGCTCTTCTGAATGCTACAGAGCAGATGATTGCAAAGATCCCTTTTTAGATCTTAAAGCCATCAAACGGTGAAGTCTTTGGTCTTTGATTCTTCTATGCTCTGGCTCTACCTCTTGCTGAGCATGAGTAAGAACGCTCATCTGGGTGGAAGCAGGAAGTGAAAATGCAGGGCTTTTCAGTTTTGCTTCCCAGCGTATTTACTTGAGTTTGAGAGCATGTAACTATTAAAAATTAACATCACAGAAAATAATCAAGAAATTTGAACAATTGTTAAGAAATTGTGCAACAAAAATATTTTTTTAAGGCATAAGCGTCCAGAAATCAGGAAATACAAACAAGTAAAAACACCTATAAAAAATAAAAACTAAAAAAAGAGGGTGGGAGCATGGAGAAGAACCTTAACATCTCAATGTGATTTAAATGCCCCCGGCATTTTTCTGCTTTCCGAGGCCAGTTTATTCCATTGTAGTTTGAAAATTAAAACATTATTATTTTTTTGTTGTTGTTATGAATACAATGAAAGTTCATTTTCAAATTTGAGAAACTTCCTGATTTTGAGGTTTGTATTATGGTTATTATGGTTATAAGGAGCTCTGGTAGCGTAGTGGTTGTGAATCAGGCTGCAAACTGCAAGGTCAGCTGTTCGAAACTACCAGCTGTTCCGTGGGAGAAAGATGAGGCTTTCTGCTCCCGTAAAGATTTGCAGCCTCGGAAACCCTGTGCAGGGTAGATCTGAGTTGGAATTGACTCCACGGTACTTAACATCAATAACAATTATGGTTATGTTGGAGAGTATCCTTGCTTGTTGGAACATACAAAGGAAAACTTTTAAAAGTTTGTTAAAGAATGGAGTTTTCCATGAACTTCCCCACCCCCCATCTTCAAATAAAGAGTTTGTGTGTGTCTTATTTCCTTTTGTACATTATTGCTCTGGCTAGAACCTCTAGCACTATATTAAATAGGACTGGTAAGAACCAACATCCTTGCCTTGTTCCCGGTCTCTGGAGAAAAACATTCGTTCTTTCACTAGCATGATGTTAGCTATAGGTGGTCTTTATCAAGCTCAGAAAATCTCCCTCTATTACGATTTTTCTGAAAAAAATTTTTTTAAATTAATTTTAATAATTATTTGAGTGAAGATTTAAAGAGCAGATCAGTTTTACACCCAACAAATCATATACTTCACTTATTGCAATGTTTGAACTCCGCTCCATCAGTTAACAATACTTAACTTCTATTCACTTTAACACTTGCATTCCTCCCCTTGTCTTCTACCTTCATCTTTCCTCTCCCAATCTCCCTCTTGTTGTATATTGCTTTCTCTGTCACTGTGTCTGCCCTCCAGCTAGTGAATGTTTTCCCTGCCCTCCCACCAACATAGATTATTTCTTTTAGCAATAACACTCTTAACTTTTTACAGCAGTAATCTCACACAACATTTGTCACTCAGGCTAATATCCTCCAGGTTCATCTATGTTATGAGATGTTTCACAGATTCATCAGTTATTCTTCTATGTTGTGTAATATTCCTTTGTGTGTATGTACCAAAGTTTGTTTAACCATTCTTCTATTGATGGGAATTTAGGCTTTCTCCACCTTTTTGCTATGTGAACAGTGCTTCAATGAACATGAGTGTGCATATGTCAATTTATGTCACAATGCTTATTTCTTGAGGATATATACCAAATAGAGGGATTTCTGGGTTGCATGGTATTTCTATCTCCAACTTTTTGAGGAAGTGTCATACCGTTTTCCACAGTGGTTGCATTGTTTTACAGTCCTACCAGTAGTGTAGAAGGGTCTCAGTCTCTCAATTGTTTTCTACTCTTGTGAACTCTGTTGTTAATGCTGGGGTGAGATGATAGCTCATTGTTCTGATTTGTATCTCTCTAATAGCAAATGATTGCAAACATTTCTTCATGTTTGTTGGTCACATTCAGGTGTGTCTGCTCATGTCCTTTGCTTCTCCGCCCCCCCCCCTTTTTTTCCCGGAATTATTTAATTATTTGTCTTCTTGTTGAAGTGTTGAAGTGTTCTATAAATTTTAGAGAGTAGTCCCTTGTCTGATATGCTATTGTCAATTTATTTCACCTGTCTGTGGGCTCTCTTTTTATGTTTTTGGTGAAATCTTTTGATGCATATAAGTGTCTATGTTTTAGGATGTCCCAGTTAGCTATTTTATCTTATGTTCAGTTATAGTTGATACTGTATTTATGCCATGAATCAGAACTCCTAAGTTTGTACCTTTTTTTTTTTTTTTGAATGCTTTATTGTGAATTATGTGATAGTTTACATTGGAGGACATCAGCTTCACATTGATCCTGTCGTATATCGTTTCCTTGTCATGGTTACAATCCCTTCTATGTTGTACCTATTTTTTAATTAATGATTTTTATAGTTCTAGGTTTTTGTATGTAGTGTGAAATATGGGTCTGATTTCATTTTTCTGCAGTTGGATTTCCAGTTTTGTCAGCGCTATTTGTTAAAGAAACTATCTCTTTCCCATTTAATGCATTTCGGCACTGATGTCTGTGGATGGATTAACTTCTGAGTTCTCAATTCTGTTCCATTGATCTATGTGTCTTTCACTATGCCAATTCTAGGCTGTTTTCACTACTGTGACTGTGTCATAGATTTTGAGACAGGACTACTGTTTGCTTTGCTTATCTGGGTTCTTGTTCCTTCCCACACAATGCTAGTGATTCGTTTTTCCATCACTTATATAAATGATGTTGGACTCACATTATATCTATAGATGACTTTGAATAGTATTGACATTTTTGACATTTTCACAGTAAGTCTTCCTATCTATGAGCATGGTATAATCTTCCATTTTTTTTTTAGGTCTCTTGGTTTTACAAAGTAGTATTTTGTAGTTTTCTTTGTATAGGTCTTTTGTTTCTCTGCTTAGATTAATTCCTAATTATTTCATCTTTTAGGTGACTATTGTAAATTGTATTGTTTTCCTGATTTCTTTTTCAGTGTTCTTTATTAGTGTAAAGGAATCCAACTCAATTTTGTATGTTGATCTTGTACCCTGCCACGTTGAATCTTTCAATGAGTTTCAATAATTTTCTTGCTAAGTCTTTGGGATTTTCTATATTTAAGATCATATCCTCTGCAAATAGAGAAAGTGTTTATTCTTCTTTGCCAATTTGGATGCCTTTAATTCTCCTTTCTTATCTTATAGCTCTGGCTAAGACTTTCAGCACATTATAGAATGCTGTTGTTAAATGTTGTTGAGTCAATTCCGAGCCATAGTGACTCTACATAAGGTTTCTGTGGAGCAAGTAGTGAGCTTGAACTGCTGACCTTGTGGTTCAAACCAACTTTGAATTCCAGAGCATTAATCCACAGCGCCATACCAGGACTCCATATAATAGAATAGGAGTGGTGAGAAAGGGCATCCTTGTCTGGTTCTTGTGCACAAGGGGAAGCTTTCAGTTTCTCTTCATTGAGAATGATGTTGGCTGTTGACTTTGTATGTTGTTGCTAAGTGTCATTGAGTTGGCTCCAATTTAGCAATCCTGTATAAGGTTTCCAAGGAGCTGCTGGTGAGTTTGAAAGGCCAACCTTGTGGTTCAAACTGACCGTGTGGAACAGTGCATTATCCTACAACACTACACCACACTTGTTGTTGTTAGGTGCCATCAAGTTGGTACCGACTCATAGCGACCTTATGTACAGCAGAATGAAACACTGCCCGATTCTGGGCCAACCTCACTACTATTGCCACACTTGAGTCCATCAATGCTGCCACTTGGCCAATCCATCTCGTTGGGGGTCTCCCTCTTTTTCTTTGACCCTCCACCTTACCAAACATGATGTCCTTCTCCAACGACTGGTCACACCCCACTATATACCCTTAATTATGTTGAGGGGGAGGAGCTCTGGTAGTGTAGTGGTTGTGAATCGGGCTGCAAACTGCAAGGTCAGCAGTTCGAAACTACCAGCTGCTCCGCGGGAGAAAGATGAGGCGATCTGCTCCCGTAAAGATTTACAGCCTCGGAAATCCTATTCAGGGTCGCTATGGGTCGAAACCGACTCGACGGCACTTAACAACAACAACAACATGTTGAGGGGGATTGTGGTGGCTCCAGAAGTCAGTAGCTTCTCCAAAAGCAAAAGATGCTTTCTGCTGCCGCAAAGATTTACAGCCTTGGATACCCTGT
Organism: Chrysochloris asiatica; assembly: GCF_000296735.1. Taxonomy (NCBI): domain Eukaryota; kingdom Metazoa; phylum Chordata; class Mammalia; order Afrosoricida; family Chrysochloridae; genus Chrysochloris; species Chrysochloris asiatica. The sequence continues at coordinate 14,694,342 of NW_006408528.1, read as the reverse complement.
AACAGGATCACTATGAGTCAGAACCAACTCCACAGCATATAACAAGAAGTATTTTGAGATACTTCCCTTTTATTCTTATTTTGTTGAGTGTTTTTATCAGGACTGGGTGTTAGATTTTGTCAAATGCCTTTCCTGCATCAATTGATATGATTATGTGGTTTCTTTCCCTTGTTTTATTTATGTGATGGATTAAACTGATTGTTTTTCTAATATTGAACCATCCCCACATACCTGGTATGAATCTCACTTCGTCATGATGTTTTTTTATGTTTTTGGATCCTATCAGCTATGATTTTGTTGAGAATTTTTGCATCTATGTTCATGTAGCATAGTGGTTACAACCTCAAGGTCAGAAGTTCGAAACTACCAACTCTTCTGCAGGAGAAGTACTAGGATTTCAGCTCCTGTAAAGATTTATGCCTCGGGAACCCTATGCAAGGATGCCATGAGTCAAAGTAACTCCATGGCACATCACCAGCACCATGTTCCTGAGGGAGGTGGGTCTGTCATTTTCTTTTCTAGTGATGTCTTGCCTGGTTTTGGTATTAGGGTTATACTTGCTTCATAAAATGAATTTAGAAATTCAAACTCTCTTATAGTCTGGGAGAATTGGTGTCAGCTCCTCTCTGAATGTTTGGTAGAATTTACCAGTAAAGCCATCTGGGCCTGGACTGTTTTTGTTGGGAGTTTTTCAATGACTTGATCAATTTCTTCTCTTGTTATAGGCCTGTTCAAGTTTTCTACACAGTCTGTGTTAGTTTAGCTAGATCATGTGTACCTAGAAATTTTTCATATTCCTGCTAATTTTTCAAATTAATTGGGGATGTAATTCTTCATTGTTGTTGTTGTTAGGTGCCATCGAGTCGGTACTGACCCATAGCAATCTTATGTACAGCACAACGAAACACTGCCCGATCCTGGACCAACCTCACTACTGTTGCCATGCTTGAGTCCATCGATACTGCCAATTGGTCAATCCATCTCATTGGGGGTCTTCCTCTTTTTCTCTGACCCTTCACCTTAACAAACGTGATATCCTTCTTCAATGACTGGTCCCTCCTGAAAATATGTCTGAAGTAAGAAAGGTGAAGTTTGGCCATCTTGGCCTCCAAGGAGCACTCTGGCTGCACTTCTTCCAAAACAGATCTATTGGTTCTTTTGGCAGCCCAT
>NW_006408528.1:14682361-14690371 GCF_000296735.1 Chrysochloris asiatica | reverse complement strand
CCGTTTGGTTTTAAGTGGAAACTGTCACTTTAAATTTAGAGGAGATCTGTGTGTATGCATAGTAGAACCCTCCAGTTGTGGGGGTGGAGTGTCCATTAGTTCAGGCATCCTCTCTAATCACCAGAATGGAAGTGTGCAGACAGCCAGAGACCAATGAACAGATATCAAAAAAAGCATGCCCACACCTGTATCTCCACAGTTTTGTCAGGCGTCTTTGGCTGTTCTGATCCTTCTGCCCCTTGGTCTCTTCCAAGATGGTGGCTCCGGGAGCAGCCATGCATCTTGAATTAGAAAGCAATGGATTTCTTGATTCTGCTACCAATTCCTCTAGCTGTAAGCCTTCCAACTTTCTAAATATTCCTTTATATGTGGTTCAGAGTTCTAGCACCATCCCCTGAGCCTGCTTGGTCTGGTATTCCGTGTTGCTGATGGAGCGTCTACCTGATCCACCATCTTGTTAATGTAGCATAATTCTTCATAGTGTTCTCTTATTATCCTTTTCATTTTCATTACTTCTGTTGTGACATCACCCATATCGTTTCTTATTCTTGTTATTTGCATCTTTTCTTTTTTTTTTTTTTTTGGCTAGATTTGCCAGGGTTTGCTGATTTTATTAATGCTTTCAAAGAATGAACTTCTTGTCTTGTTGATTCTTTCTACTGTTTTTTTCTGTTTTCTATTTCATTTATTTCTCCTCTAACCTTTATTGTTTCTTTTCTTCTGGTGGCTGTAAGACTACTTTGGTGCTCTCTTTATAATTATAGAAATTTTGGCTTAACCTGTTGATTTTGGTTCCTTTTCTTTTTGAATATGTGCATTTATTTTCTATAATTTGCCCTCCGAGCACTACTTTGCTGTGTCCCAACAAAAGTAGTGCTTTCATTCTTTTTTTTTTTTTTAAAGTAATTAATTAATTAATTTTTTTATTGTGAACTGAGTGATAGTTTATATGGGAGAACATCAGCTTTACACCATCTCATTCTTATTTAATTGGAGGAAAATTTAAACTACATTTTAAATTTATTTTGTTACCCAGTAACTTTCATGTAGTGTTATTTAATGTCTAGGTATTTGGTTTTTTTCTCCTAGATCTTCCTATTGTTGATTTCTAATTTTTTGAGTTCTGTGATCTGAGAAAATGCTATTTAGTATTTTGATGTTTTTGAATTTTTTGAGGTTTGCTTTGTGGCCTAACATATGGTTTATTTTGAAGGGTGTTCCATGTGGACTGGAAAAAAATGTATGTTGTCTTGTTGTTGGCCTGAGTGTTCTGTGTATATCTGTGAGACCAAGTTGGTTGTATTGTTTAGTTATTTTGTGACTTTGTTGAGTTTCTTTCTAGTTGTTCTGTCCTTCAACAATCATGGTGCATTAAAATTACTTACTATTATTGTAGAGTTGTCTATTCCCTACTTCTAGTAGAGTTTGATTTTTGTATTTTTAGGAGCTTTCATTGGGAGCATAGATATTCATCATTGTTATATCCTCTTGTTCAATTGAGTCATTAATCATGATATAATGTCCTTTTTTTGTCTCTTATGCTAGTTTTTGCCTTGTTGCAGCTGTTAAGTGTTGTCGAGTTTGTTCCGACCCACAGTGACCCTGTATACGGTTTCCAAGGAGTGGCTGGTGCGTTTGAACCTACCTTGCAGTTCAATCCAATCTTCCATACTATGACTCCTTAAAGTCTATTTTATCAGAGACTAACATTGTTACTCCTACTCTTCAATTGCTGTTAGGGTGATATATTTTTTCCATCCTTTGATTTTTAGTCTATTTTTATCTTTTTTTGTTAGACATGTCTCTTGTAGAAAGCATTTTGAACGATACTATTTTCTTACCCATTCAGCTACTTTGTCTCTTGACGGATGCATTTAATTTGTTTACATTCAGTGTAATTATCAATAGGTATGAATTACTTGCTGTCATTTTGGGGTGTAATTTTTTTGTGGTGCTGCTGGTTTCTTTGTTCAGCATAATTTTCTTCATGGAGTTCATTTTGTTTGTGGGTTTTCTTTTCATTTTCATTTCTGTTGTGTTAGTGTTTACTACATTTATCTCTTTTTCATTTTGGTGTGAAGATGTATTAATATTCTTTGAGGTATCCTATAATTTATTAATCCCTTCCCTCATTTTAAACAATCTCTTTTATCTTAATTTCTACCTGACTTCTTTGCTATTTGGGAGTTCAGTATCATACACTATCCCCTCTTTTTGCTTTGTAGGTGATTCCATTATACGTTGATATCTCTGCTTCCCAATTTTTAGTCTTATAGATTTATTTTATTTTAAAATACTTCTATATCTGGATTAGGGAGTCCTGGTGTGGCGCTGTGGCGCTGTGGGTTAATGTGCCAGACTGCAAAGCTGTTTGAACTACAAGGTTAGCAGTTCAAGCTCACCAGCTGCTCCTCAGAAACCCTATTCATGGTTGCTATGGGTCGAAATCAACTCGGTGGCACTTAACAACAACAAAAACAATATCTGGATTGCGTTCTGAGTGATGTTGTCATGTATTTAAAATTCTGGTTTTTGTCTGCTGTTGTTGGTTCTCAGTCCAAAGAATACCCTTTAGTATTTCTTGTAAAGTTGGTCTCGTTATTACAAATTCCTTTTAATTTCTGTGTATCTAGAGATGTACTACTTTCAATGTTGTATTTGAGGGACAACTATGTTGTGTATATGATTCTTGGTTGGCAAGTTTTTTTTCAGAGTTTTGCATATGTCACTCCATTGCCTTCTTGTCTGGTTTCTGCTGAGAAATTAGAGTTTAGGCTTATTGGTTCTTCTTTGTAGGTATCTTTTTGTTTTTCACAAAGTACTCTCAGAATTCTTTCAGTGTCTTTGAGTTTGGAAAGTTTGATTGTGATGTATATTGGTAAATTTTTTTGAGGGGGTGGCATCTATCCTGTTTGGAGTTCATTCAGCTTCTTGTATGTATATTTATTTACTCTTCTTGTCTTTCATGAGTTAGAGACATTTGTTTTCTAGCAGCTCTTTTATATTTTTTTTCTGTGCTTTTTATTGTTTCTTGCTATTCTGAAATTAGTCACCTGTAATTTATTCCTCTTTATAGTGTTCCATGTAAATCTTAGGCTTTCTTTGGATTTTTGCTGTTGTTGTTCTTTTTTTCCAGATTGTTCTAGCAGGCTCGTATTGAGAGATTTATCTTCAAGCTAATTCAGGCTTCCATTGATCTGAAACTACTCCCTTGCCCTTTCAATGTATTATCTATTTCTGAAATCTTAGTATTAATTTTCAGGTTTTGTATTATTTCCAGATTTGCATTTTTGTCTGTTCTTGTAGTGTTTTCCTGAACTCTTGTAAAGTTTTTCCTGTATTCTCCTTGTTTTCCTTTGTCTTTCTGTGAATCCACTGAAGGTACCTAATCCATTGTTTTGAATTCTTTCTCAGGTAGTTCCATTACCTTTTCTTTCTCAGAAATGTTTTCTGGCTCTGCATCTTGGTCATTTGTTTGAGGTATTCACTCTTTCTTCTTCATGTGAATTAAAATAGTCATCTCTAGGACAATTTAAATTCACATACACACACAAACTGGTGTTTTTGTATTTGCAATTAGTTGATGATTGTCTGTTGGTGTATTCTTAACTCTCACCAATTGTCTTCTGGTGGATGTGGTTAGAGAATGGAAGCATGTGAACCATTCTCTAGTCTCCATTTGTGCAACTCGTTTATGGTAGGTTTAGCTGATGTTGCCTGCGATCACTGATCAAATGATAAAGGTGTTAGTATTGTTTCTTGCCTAGTGGGTGGAGCATCAGAGGATATGGTTGTGGCTGGACTGTATGGGCTCTGTTGTGTCTTCCATCAAGTGGGGAAACAGGAGAGAAAATAAAAGGAAGATAAAAAACACACTAAGAAAACATAGGGAGAAAGAAGATGAAAAGAGAATAGTAAAGAAAGATCAAACAAAAGTAAAATTTAAAAAAATGGGGCAGGGGGATAAGAAACAGAAGAAAAGAAAAAACAAAAGTGAAGATATAAAAGATAAACATCAAGAAGAAAGAATAGTCAAATAACTACAATGGAAGGGAAACAAACAACAACCAGAGTGCAGTTGTTCGACTCAGAGAGGAGAAAATTCCTTCCAATCAAGTTGCTCACAAGGTGTGTGGGGAGGGATGTGATGGCAAAGTTCCCTGGCTGAGACGAAGTTCCTATAATCCTAGGTGTTGTCTGTATTCAGGGTACCCAGTCTGGAAGTCATTTGTGGAAGCCCATAAGTAGCTGATTTCAGTGTCTGCCAGGACCAGAGAAAAGCTGGGGGCAGGGTGGCTGGTTATGAGGTTTTCTACTAGACTGATTCTGATCTGGTAGCCCTGTGGCTTGGAGCTGAGTCCAGGCACCTAGGCAGTACAGATGACACCTACCTCACACTGGTGTGACTCACAACTGTGTAGCTCTGAAGTCCAGGAGAGCAGGGTCTGCCCTAGGAGTGTATGAGGGTTGGGTCTGGCCACACCTCTGGTGACCAGGGTAGCTTGGGGAACAAGTGAAAATTGCAACTTTCATATTGCCAGTCCCTGATGTGAATCTATCCTGTCAGGCCACCGTCTGTCTCTAAAACTGTCACAAAAGTGCAAGATGGCCATGGTGCACCTGGCCCTGATCACCTTTCTGTCCAGTAAGGATTGCATCCTCTTTTCTACCCTTTCCTCTGAATCTCAGCTTTCCAGGATTATTTCTCTGTGTCTGTTTCATTGATATCCTGTATCTTTGTTACAGAAAGTCTGTGTAGCATGTTTTCCTAGTCCACCGTTTTGCCTGCGATACTCTCCATGTACTTTTAGAAGTTCCCTCATACATTCAAATCATGGAGGGAGAGAAGGCACATTACTCTCAAATTTTCATTTAAAAAGTTCTTTGTCCTTACACTTCCTAATATTCTGAAAGTTTGTGGTTATTAACAACAACAACAACAAAATGGTGTGGCACTGTAGGATATACATTGGACTTATAACTGCAAGGTCAGTGGTTCAAATTTGGCAGCCACTCCTTGAAAACCCTCTTTAGGGTCCCTATGAGTCAGAACTGACTCAACAGCAGTTATCAATAACAACAATCATACAAAGGACTTTTAAATTTTCATGGAAAAATTCCATTACTTTTTAATTCTAATTTTCTTCTAACTCTTTGAAGCTCCCTCATATAATGATATAATGCTATTGCTGCCCTCTACAGTTTGTTGTACTGTGGTGGCTTGCAGATTGTTGTGATGTTGGAAGCTATGTCATCAGTCTTTTAAATACCAGCAGAGTCACACATGGTGGACAGGTTTCTAATGAGTTTTCAGACTAAGACAAACTAGGAAGAAGAGGCAGACTACTTTGGAACGTTTAGCCACCGAAAACCTTATCAATAGCAGTGGAACACTGTCAACACCATATCACTGAATAGTGAAACATTATGAATAGCACCAGAATATTGCCAGATATAGAAGATGAGCCCCTCAGGTTGGAAGGCACTCAAAATATGACTGGGGAAGAGCTGCCTCCTCAAAGTAGAGGTGACTGTGATGACACAAATGGAATAAAGCCTTCTGGACCTTCATTTTCTGATGGGGCACAACTCAAAATGAGGAGAAACAACTATAAACATCCATTAGTAATCAGAACATAGAACGCATGAAGTATGAATCTAGGAAAATTCGAAGTTATCAAAAATTAAATGGGGCACATAAAGATCAATATCCTAGGCATTAGTGAGCTGAAATGGACTGGTAATGGCCATTTTGAATCTGCCAATCATATAGTTTACTATGCCAGGAATGACAAATTAAAGAAGAATGGCATTGCATTCATCATCAAAAAGAACATATCAATATTTATCCTGAAGTATGATGCTGTCTGTGATAGGATAATATCCATACATCTATAAGGAAGACCAATTAATACCACTATTATTCAAATTTATGCACTAACCACTAAAGCCAGTGATGATGAAATTGAAGAGTTCTATCATCTTTAGCCTGGAGTTGATTAAACATTTCAATCAAGATGTATTGATAGTTAAATTATTTTTTAAAAAAAGACTGGTTTTACTGGGCAAAAGTGACTGGAAAAACCCGAGACTATGGTCCTCTCCAGACTCTGCAGGTCTGGAAAGGAAATTACTTTCATGGTCCAATTTTGAGCCAAGCAGAAGATAGATATATAGGGAGAAAACTACACTAGAAAGGTGAGCTCACCACGGAATGGTCAATCATTCAAAATCTAAAGGACAACATTTTGCTAAGGACAAAGTTAAGAAGGGTTGGGAACATTGGTGAAATGGAAATAGGAACCACAAGAAGGAAGCAGGCTAACAGTTGTTGCATGGAAGAAATTGAAATCATTGAGGTGAAACAAAGTATGTGTTTTGTTAAATGTAAAACTGATGCTCTTGTCAATTCACAATAAAAAGATTGAAAAAAAAAATGTATTGATAATTAGTGGTGATTGGAATGCAAAGGTTGGAAACAAAGAGGAAGGAGCAGTAGTTTAAAAAATATGACCTTGGTGATAGAAATGATGCTGGAGATCTAATGATAGAATTTTACAAGACCAATGTCTTTTTCATTGCAAATACCTTTTTTAAAACAACATAAAAGGTGGTTATGCACATCAACTACACCAGATTGAATTCACAGGAATCAAATTGACTACATCGGTGGAAAGTGACAGTGGAAAAGCTCCATATTATCAGTCAAAACAAGGCCAGGGACAGACTGTGGAACAGACCATCAAATGCTTACATGTAAGTTGTGGCTGAAGTTGAAGAAAATGAAAAAAAGTTCATGAGAGTCAAAATAAGACTTTAAATGTATCCCGCTTGCATTTACAGACCATCTTAGGAACCGATATGATGCATTAGACACTAATGACTGAAGGCCAGAAGAGCTGTGGAATGAAACCAAGAGCATTAAACAGGAAGAAAGGAAAAAGTCTTTGCTGTTGAGTGTCAAGAAGCTAAAGTAAATGGAAGAAATGAGGAAGCAAAAGAGCTGAACAGAAAATTTCAAAGGCCATCTTGAGAGAACAGTGAAGTATTATAAAGCAATGTGCACAGACTTGGAATTAGAAAACCAAAAGAACAACATACTCAGCATCTCTCAAGATAAAAGAACTAAAGAAAAACTCAAACTTCAACTTACAATACTGAAAGATTCTACAGGTAAAATATTGAATGATGCAGAAGGCATCAAAAGAAGATGGAAGGAAAACACAGAGTCATTGCATCAGAAAGAAATGGTTAATTTCAAGAGGTAGCATATTATCAAGAATTCGAAATCTTGAATTCTTCAAAATTAAAAAGGCAACATTTACCTAAGGACAAAATTAAGAAGGGATGGGAAGGTGGGTGAAACAGAAATAGGGATCACAGGGAGGAAGTGGGAGAGCTGTTGTTGCCTGGAGGGGATTGCCATCATTAGGGAGGAAGTGGGAGAGCTGTTGTTGCCTGGAGGGGATTGCCATCATTAGGGAGGAAGTGGGAGAGCTGTTGTTGCCTGGAGGGGATTTCCATCATTGAGATGGAACCAAGTGTGTGATTTGTTGAATGTAAAACTGATGATCTTGTCTGTAAAACCTTCACTCAATTCACAACAAAAAAAAGTCTACAAAAATAATAATGTTTGTGCCGCCATCACCAGCATCCTTTTCCACTTTTTATTTCTCTTCTGTTCAATGTATTACTTTTATTTATGTAGTTTTTATTTATGAAATATATGGACTTGTTAGAATGTGTGGTGTAGGTATGAGTGAGAAGGAAGCATCTAGGATCATTCATAATTTTTTCCCCCAAGTTTTTATTGTGAATTGAGTAATAGTTTATATGGGAAAACATCAGCTTTACACTCATCTTACTGTATTTCTTTCATTGCAATGACTACAAATTCCTCCATCATGCATCATCATTCAACAGCATTTGCTATTTTTTGTTTTTTGCTTTGGATGTACACCAAAGCACTCAGGAATATATAACCATTAAAACAACCAAAGGGTAAACCCT
>NW_006408528.1:14673698-14682261 GCF_000296735.1 Chrysochloris asiatica | reverse complement strand
TCCATCTCTCCACATTATCGCCTCTGCCTCCATCTCTGGTGTCACTGCTTCTCTGGATAGGGTCCTGCACTCTGCTCTTTTTCCTTGATGGTCCCAGGGTCCTCCACTAATGGACTGCAAAATCAACCACTCCCCTCATTTTGTTACAAAATGTCTACCTTTACTTTTGGAACATTCACAATCAATCCTGATAACAATTATTCACTATTGAACCACAAGAGTCTTATCCCCATCTCCTTTCACCAGCCTGGTCTAGCAGGTTGAAAACCACTCAGTGGAGATTCTACCTTCCCCCGCATCCTCTGAAAATAAGCTCCCTCTTGAACACTTGTAAGCCAGTCACCTTGTGCTTTTATAGTCCCCCATTTTAGGTAGCCAATGTTTAAGTTGCCCACCCCTGTCAACCCTGTGTACAGAGGAAGTGGGAATGATCCTTTCTGTGAACATTTGTTCCCTATTTTAAGCTATTACATCCATAAGTATAGGTCAAGTTCATCAAATTGAATTTGAATTAGAGTTCATCAAAATGAATGATTTTCATCAAAATGAATGATTTTCCCCCTCTTCTTTTTTCCTCTAGTCAAGTTCTGATCGTCCAGCCATTGAAGCTACATTCATAATTTTTTTAATTTGACAAAAAAGTTGAATAGTTATCTAACACACCAAGGAAAGGAATACAGGAGAAAATAAATGTTTGGGTGCAGTCAAGATGATGAGTTAAGTTTTTAGGCTGTTTTAAGCCTGTATCAGTTCTCCAATCTGCTGCTAAAGGTAGTAACTTTCATTTATCCATTTATTTGAAAAGTTAACACAATTTCTTACTTTCATATATCATAGTCCCTCATGAAAAATGTATCCTTGAGCTCACCTTTTCACAGCATAGCTCAAGAGAGAGAAATTAAGGAACTATGTGCTTTGTGACATAAAGTATTAAAATTTAATACTAATGATTGTTGTTTTTATTAAGTACTTTCTAGTCAGTTCCAACTCATAACTACCTTGTAGGGTTCCTGAGGAGTGGCTGGTGAGTTTGAACCACTGACCTTGTGGTCCAGTGCATTATCCTGCACTAATGATAGTGTATATTAATGCTGTGATATCAGATAGAATTTACTAGTTTGTTTGCTCTGAGACAAAGTAATAGTGGCTTAATAAGAAAAAAAGTTAATATTTATTTCATGTAAAAGCCTAATTAGGTAAACTAAAACTGATATAGGTACTCCACAACCATCATGCTCCAAGCTTCTTCCGTCTTGTTACTCTGACATTCCTTACATGTGACTTCCATTTTGTAATCCAAGATGGCTGCCTTAAGTGCTGCTATAATGTCTGTGTTACATCTTTTGTAGGTGACAAATTTTGTAGGTGGACATTTCTTTACTTTGATATAAGTACATAATACAGAAGTCCAATAATCAGTATGCTCCTAATAGTTCTGCATAATATTCTATCACTATATAACAAGGGGAGTCCTGGTGTGGTGCTGTAGGATAAAGCATTGAACTACAGGTTCAGTTTGAACCACAAGGTTGGGTTCAAACTCACCAGTGACTCTATATGGAAACCCTATACAGGGTCTCTATGAGTCAGAACTGACTTGACAGCACTTAACAACAACATATAATCAGAGAAAGATGAGGTTTTCTGCTCCCACAAAGATTTACAACTTTGGAAACTCTATACAAGGTTTTGCTGAGTCAGAACACACTTGAAGAAACTTAATAGCAACAATAACATATAGCAAGGAAGAACAGACATTGGGAGACAAGGAGCTATCTTCTCATAGATGTTTTCATGGTGGAATTGTACCCTGCCCCAAATATGTGTCAGCTTGGGTGGGCCATGATTTTCAGTGGTTTGGCAGTTATGTCATGATCCCTCATAATGTGATCTGATGTGATTAAGAGGATTAAGGATGGTATTTTAATTATTGTGTGGTGCTGTATAGTGTTTCCTAGGAGCAGCTGGTGAATTTGAACTCCCAGCTTTGCAGTTCAATCCTACTTTGAGGTCCAGTGCTTATCCTATACTGCCACACCAGACTCCCACTCTTAAACCCATCACAACCCAGATCCATGTAAGGGAGATTCTCAGAGGGTGGTATGTGTCACCTTTTTTCTTACAAGAAATAAAAAAAGAGAGAGGAGTGAGTAGTGAAGGGAGGACCTAGAAAGAAGAAGACCACCAAGAAAGAAGAGCCAGAGTGGAATGTGTCCTTTGGAACTGGGGTCCTTGCACTGTGAAGCTGCTAGATCCAGGGAAGGATAGATGACCAGACACATGGAGATCTCCAAGGAATGCAGGGCCTACCGATGCTGAAAGGAGGCAAGGACCTTTCTTCAGAGTCTCTGGATTCAGACTTGTAACCTTCCACCCTGTGAGAGAATACGCTTCTGTTTGTTAAAACCATTCACTTACGGTATTACCACGATAGCAACACTAGAGAACCAAGACATATGTGTACTGACAATTCTAAGATTCTTAACATATTTATAATCCTTTATGTGAACTTGTAATATTCGAAAATTAACTTCTGTCTATTTAAAACATCATCTGGTCCAATTCACTTTTCTGGAATAGTTTAAAAAAGGGGGCTAGACAAGGAAAGAACATGGCATAGGAGAAACTGAACTTTTACAATGGTGGTTGTTAAAATTTGTGAAGATTCAGGCGAATAAAGGTGCTGATAGCATCTATAAAGAGGAAAGGCCTAATAGCATGTCTTTAGTTTTGACATTATTATGGGTCAAATGAAGACAACATAATATAATATACTGTGGAATACACAATATATATATAAGGGGCCTGGTGTGGTGCTGTAGAATAAGCACTGGACTGTTAACCACAACATTGGCAGTTCAAACCCATCGTTTGTTCTTTGGAAACCTTCATACAGGGTCTCTATGAGTCGGAACTGAGTCCACAGCACTTAGTGACACCAACATAATCTAGCTGGGTAAACAAATTAGCTAGAGCTTTTCTAGTGCTAGCATTCAATTTATTGCCTCACATCCTCGAGGCCTATCCTTTATTATCCCTATTTCTGTGGTCACCAGTTTTGTGTAGATGCGACCTGACAGTTCCTCACCTCAGTGTAACACATACCCCTTGCTTTCTGCTCCACAGTTCCTCCAACTCCAGATACACAAGCTGACACCTGCTGGAATCCTGCTGTCCTTGTGTAAGAACAACTTGGAAATCTAGGAAAATTCGAGGCACTTAGAAATCTGAAGGGGGACTGCTTTGGAATAAATAAATAGGTACATTAATTTTTAAAAAAATAAGTCACAAGTAAGCATAGGGGCAAAAAATACACACAAGAATAGTTGTTGATCAATAGAAGACAAGAGCTGGTGGAAAAATAATTCTTTCCATCCCTCTGGACAATCTCAGCTGCACCTTTCAGTTCCTCAGTAGATCTTGGCAGAGATGAGTGCCCCTGCCCAGAGTGAGGACGGATGTAAAGCACATTCTTATGTTGGTTTGCCATCATTTCCGGTTTTACTCTCTGTAGTGCCCAACTTCTTTTCCTTGGGGACACATCCTAAATAAACTCTCTTTAATAAGATTTTGTCATAGGTTCTGTAAACTGCGATAAGAAGGTTAGGGAGAAACTTGGTACCAAGAAGCAGCCCCAGAAAACCGACCACTCGGATCGGGATTCTGGAACTGGCCAGCCAGTGGTAAGAACGCTATTGTTGGTGGTAAATTTGGTTGTGATAACCCCTGATAGGTGTTGTTGTGAAGTGCCGTCGAGTCAGTTCCAACTTATAGTAGTTTGAATCAGTGCTTATCCTACAGCACCACACCAGGACTCCCATTGATAAGTAGTGTTGCTGTTCTGACTCATAGAGACTCTGCATAGGGGTTTCTGAGTAGCTGCTAGTGAACCTGAACCACCGACTTTGCAATCCAGTGCACTAACCCTCAGCACCACACCAGGACTCCGATAGGTAGTAACATCCAACTGTTAAGATTCTCATCACAGATCTATTGAGATAGATAAAGAAGAATGTTTGCGGATGCTGTCATTTTGGTGTGGTGGAAATGGTATAAGGATTGGTAAGTGGACAGGATTATGGAACCTGTCAAAAAATAAAACGGTAAATTCATATCAGAGAATTTCAAGTCCAGGCGGACTATGAATTCACAAGTCCTACAGAGCAGCATTTAAAGGGATCTGTACCTTCTAAAGCTTTAGAACAAGACGGTACCGAAAAACAGGTCCTGTGTTTCGTTGTAATTGTAGAAGGACAAGAGAGAAGATGAAATGTATCACTTTTAAAAGCAGTTTGTGTCAGTCAGGGCCTGATAGGAAACTGTGGAACTCTGGCATCTGGGATAGTGATATTTGGGTTAAAAGGAATCAGAGAATCGTGACCATTTGTAATTCTCAAAACCCTTCCGGCTAGCAGAATCAGATCCTCTCCTTGATTTAGAGCATGGGTAGGGAATTGCTGCAGACTGTGTAAGCCTGGTCAGAAGTTCGAGGCCGTATAGGCCTGAGTGTTACAGGCCGCAGGCTCTGAGAAACAAATGAGGCCACTGGCAGTCATAACAAATTGTTTTTCATCTTAGTATTCGGTTATGTTTATAATTAAATGCAGACATGAGCCCTTATTATCCACAGAGAAATATTGTTGTTGTTGTTGTTAAGTGCCATCGAGTCGGGTCCGACCCATAGCGACCCTGTACAGGGTTTCCGAGGGTGTAAATCTTTACGGGAGTAGAAAGCCTCATCTTTCTCCCGCGGAGCGGCTGGTAGTTTCAAACCGCTGACCTTAAGGTTCGCAGCCCGATTCGTAACCACTACGCTACCAGAGAAATATTAGAACCCCCTAAAGCGGAGACTGTGAAGGTTGCAAGGTCAAGCCTTCCTCCAAAGGATTAACTAAAAATATCTTAGCTACTTCTCGGTTCTTTGTTCTATAGACAAAGAACCCATCCTCCCTAATCCTTTTCCAGGTGCAGCCCATTCACCTGTCTTGCTTCCTCCTGCAGACCTGGCTCAGGAAGCCGAAACAGCGGGACTCTGCCCAAGCTTTTGTCCTTACCTCTCACCTTCCCCCAACTGAGCTCAGGGGCTATAGATATGTTAATTGAGCCTGAGAAACCAAGTTGCTGGCCTGGGATTCGAACCAGCGAAGTACGATGTAAAGTTACCTGAATGTCTGGAAAATTACTGATGTTAGCTGTATCCTGTTTTAGTCCCTCACAGCTTGGTATGAAACTCCTCCCCTAAATAAAACAGAGGCCCAGGCCTGCATTACAGGTTGGAGGGCATGCAGTAAAGATTGCAGTGCATTACAAGTTGGAGGGCATGCAGCAAAGATTGCAGGGCAGTGAGTTGCTGCCTGCAGAGGCCACGATGCCTGTAATCCCAAGTCTGCCCACCAGTGATGCATCCACCCTGGTTTCTGGGTGCCTCCCTGTCTCCCTCCTTCTGTCTGTCTGTGTATTCTTTCGCTATCTCTATCGCCGCTGAATCTCCCCTCCTCGTGAACCAAACACTCGTGAACAACACAAATATGTCAAGGTCAGTCCCCAACAGGAAATGTTTTTTCTGCTAAAATTTATATCATCATTTGAGAGCCATACAAAATTATTAGCTTAAAAATTAGCTTGTTATATTTGGTCAAACATTTATTGGTGTGATGCTACAGGATAGTGCGCTGGACTGTAAGATCTTTTGAACCATAAGATCAGCAGTTCAAACCCACCAATGCTCCTTGGAAACCCTATACATGACTGCTAAGAGTCGGAACCTACTGGACAACACTTATAAAAACAACAATAATGTGATGGCTGGAACTGCGGTTGTCTTGATAGGGGAAGAACAAATGATTTTTCAGTGCTTATATGCCCTTGTTCTGGAAATTCCCCACCCCTGGTCTAAAGGATAATGACTTCTTGCCAAGATACCTGGAGCAAGATGAGACTTATTCTTTGTGAGTATTGGATTTGTAGTGTCTCATGGCCTCAGGTCAATAACTAGGGCTAGGTCTCATTGTAGATGGAGCTGGAATACTCATATAGCCTAAAGGTATATATTCAAGGCCATGAAAGACTTGTCTTTTATATACCACCAGGAACCAGGCTAATATGTGAAAGTAGATCTTCAAGGCATTGGATGAGGTTGTAAATAGGGCAGAATATAAGCTGAATGGAGAAAATGTGTTACCAAGTGGACATTTTCGTAATTCTCATTTAGTGTCTTGTTGGAATTGTCTTGGTAAATATTGAAGCATGATCATAAGCTCAGGAATTTGAATACATTTATTATATGACCTTAGATGATCCACCACTTGCTTATGTACCCTGAAAACTCACCGGAGGACACTCCTTTCTGTAAGTCACTATGAAGCGCACTGATAAAGAGGACACAGCACCATGGAGAAGCCAGACTTGACAGTAGTCGATATTGCCGTAAAGCTGGACTCTGAGGAGCAGTAAGGATGATAGCATTCTGGAATGGCGTAGTCCAAGGGTGAGGATTTAAATGAGAGATGCAAAGCGAACATAATGATAATAATGAGCAGTTAGAATGGTGACAAGGAAAGGGATGGTGGCTATGTCTAAGAGATCATAGTGTGCCTAGGGGTAACATGCAAGGGCAGCCAAAAAGTAACACAGGTATAGCAAGGAAAATCAAACTCACATATTACAAAGATTAAGAGTTGATGTCAGCCACTGCACTAGAAAATTATGATTCTACACCTAGTTTCAAGATCTAAACCAGTTTATTGACTCAGATCCCATTAGTTGAAAAGGAGAGCTCTCTCAAGAAGCCCTGCAGATGGTGGTGTAATTTCTTTCACTATTCAGGGCTTGCAACCCAGTCAATTCTATGAGGCTTGGAGGTATCTCTTGTAGGTTAAAAATGCCAAATGAAACCTCTAGCAAGACCTAATAGGAAATAAATATTGCAGGTTTTGTAGGATTCTGGAATAATGCCAGGCTTTTTGTAATAGAGACTGACTTTATGTTTAAAAACAACACTAGGAGAGACTGAATGCTTATCAGTGGGGTACCAACTGATTCTGTAACTACAGTCTCCCACCATCGCTAATATTATCAGATCTAGTGAGTTATGAGGTCAAATGGGTATATCAACAATCTGTGGAGATTGAATGTACATTTAGAATCATACCTGAGCAGGTCCAAAGGCCATAAAATAATTACATAAATTCCATTTCCTGTTTCATTTGCACTCTGACCTCTTCCTCAATGATGTCATGGGGATTTCTCATGACTAACTGAGAGGAGAGGCAAAAACTAAGGAGTGGTTCACAGATGTATCATATAGATTCATAACCAAAAATGAACTGCTGCTGTTGCCTGCAGTGACGTCCGGAAGTCTGGTGTGGCACGGTAGGATAGGCCCACAGCCGCTTCTAGGATACTGTATTCAGGGTCACTATGAGTCTGTGAGTGAGAACTGATTCCACGACACTTAACAACAACAGTAGTTAGATTCAGAAGTAGCGAGTGGGCAGAAGTATAAGTAGTTTAGTTGGTCATTCATTTGTATGGAAAGAGAAAGACCTCAAGTATGTATATATATACTGAGCAATAGAAAAGGTGTCCAGATAGTGATGTAAGATAAGAACTCGACTGCTAACTGTTAAATGGCAGTTCAAGCCCATCAGCCTCTTCATGGGAGAAAGGCTTTCTGCTCCCATAAAGATTTACACCCTCAGAAACCCTATACAGAATCTCTATGAATTGGCATAGACTCGATAGAAATGGGGTTGGTTTTAGAGCAGTGACAAAAGGCTTAGATGGTTGGGCAGGGGCTTAGAAGGAGCAAGAACAAAATATTTGAAACAAGGGATTGGTGGAAGAGACATCTGGTTGGATCTATGGAGGTGATGACAAATTTTGTGGATCTTTTTGCCTTATTTTATGCCCAAAAGTGAGCCTCTATTGAAGAGAAGGCACTAAACAACTAAACTATCAGACAAGACAACTCATCCTGTGGATTTCCAGCAGCCTGTGTCCTTGGCCACCTCAGTGGGTCGCAATAAGGCCCTTGAAAGGAGTGGCCCTAATGCCAGGTTTGGAGGCTATTCATGGACCCAATAACCTGGGCTCTCGTTCATGACTCTACTGCTTAATAGCCAGTCTGTCTTCAGCATAGCCTAATGCTGAGCGCCATCCTTCTACGATGTAGCCAGGCACTCAGGGACAGAATGATTCCATCAGACCCCTTCCATCCTGACCTAATTTATCCTTACTGTAATTGACACCCAATATACATGTTTGTCTTCTCTGCCACTGGGGTATATACTATCTGGGTATTTATGGAATGTATGATTTACTGGCATGTATTTCACACAAAAATACATCAGATCAAGAGACTAATTTTAAGACAAAGGAAGATTTCTTTTTTTTCCCCCATTTTTTAAAAATGTTTTATTGTGAATTATATGATAGTTTACATGAGAGAACTTTAGTTTTACATTCATTCCATTGTATATCATCTCATTGCCATGGTTCCAATCCCCTCCATGCATCATCAACCAACCAAAGGGTATATCCTAGAAACCCACCCCCTACACTT
>NW_006408528.1:14665006-14670628 GCF_000296735.1 Chrysochloris asiatica | reverse complement strand
TTCCTATCCAGGAGCAGGGTACATTCTTCCATTTTTGTAAGTCTCTTTTGGTTTCTTGCAGTAGTGTTTTGTAGTTTTCTTTGTATAAATCCTTTGTTTCTCTGGTTACATTTATTCCAAGATATTTCATCCTTTTGAGTGGCTATTGTAAATGGTATTGCTTTCCTAATGTCCTTTTCAACACTGCCATTTTTTGTATGGAGGGAAGGAAGATTTCTTGTTCTGGAAGGATATGATAAGCCACAGCTCAAGAAATTACTTACTGTTTCTATGCCTCAGTTTCTCCATCAATTTAAATGAGGATGGTAGGAGTTCTGTTAAGATCATGTGATATGAGATGATGTATAAGAAACTTTTGGGATGCTGTCAGGTTTGACGGAAGAATGAGTTCTGTTTGGGGCCTTCTGGTTTTCAGGGGATGGTGTAGCTTTTGAGGGAAGAACTGCTGCATGTTGCAGCATATCCCACCAGGCTGTCATTGGTCAGTGCCGTTGAGTCAATTCCGACTCATAGCCACCCTGTAAAGGGTTTCCAAGGAGTGGCTGGTGGGTTTGAACCGCTGACTTTGGGGTTAAAAGTCCAGTGCTTATCCTACAGTGGCACATCAGGGGACACAAATGTGCCTACTATAATAGTCCTATTACCCTGAGATCCTGGGGGTTGTTCCAGTGTCAGGAAGAAGATTATAGCCAGAAACACTTTTTGGTTTCATTCTCAGGCAATTTCCATGTATAGTAATCAATCCGAGTGGGTGTGCTCCTTTGGTTTTCTCTGCACATCTGGACTCTGTCCAGTTTTTTGAAAAGAGCTAGCTTGGAAGCTACTTCTTTCTGTTAAAAATACAGACATCCCCCAGGGACTGAAAGCATTTTGGAGTTTGAAATTAGCTATTTTTTTGAGTCCACGAAAATTTTTAGTTGAGTCTCTGCCTTGTTAAGGATGCCTGACAGAGTGAGACTTCTGGAAATCTTCACTTCTGTCTCAAAGGGCAGAGTCTATGAGCATCAGAAGGTTCCTGAGAGGCCACACCCTTCAGTTCTACAGCTCCTTATGTATTCATACGTGGGCTCACTTTTCCTTAATTTGTCCTTGTACTCGTTGACCAGAAGTGTTTAGTTAGGAATGAATTAAACATTTCTTTTCATGTGGGTTTCTGTGCATCTCTTTGTCTCTCACACATACTCACACACGTACCCAGGTAAGTAAACAAGTATTGCTACGAAATCATAGAAACATTTATTTAAAAAAAAAAAAAATTAAGCTGTGAAGCTTTGTTTCTTGACAGACCCTCAATCTAGGCTTAAACACTTCTTTTTAAAGCTTTTTGCTGTGATTTGAGTGAAGGTCTAGGTCCATATACTTCTGAAGGTGATGTTTTCATCTTTGTAACCCCTCTCCAAATAACTCTGTGCTCTTTGATTTATACCATGGTGGTTTTGGCACCCTCAAGGACCCAACTCATGTTCCCTTTTAATGTTCTTTGAATATTAGGAACAAAAAAAGTCTCAACGGGTAAAGTCAAGGCTGTAGGGAGGAGGTTTCTCAATGAAATTCTCATAGGATAGTTCATGCTATTCTTCAAGGAAAAAAAATTTTGGAAGCAACTTTCCTGGTCTTTCTCACACCAATGTAGCTTTCCATTTTCATGAAACGTCTTCATAATAAGTCCCAGTGATCATCCTGTTTCTATCAAGAAAAATCTATAAAGACTATCCCTTTGGAATCTGCCTTGAATTTAACTGCGCCAGCACTGAAGGCACTCTAATGAGACTAAGACAAGTTTATTACTGACAGAGCTTGTCTGCAGTTATCCACTGATTGCCGAGGCATGTTTACATTTTATTTGGAATAAACTCATAAATATATGAACTGGAATCTTAGTAGCCATACTTTTTTTTTTTTTTTAATTTAACTTACCCTACTAGTGTATGGGAGGAGTCCTGGCGTAGCGCTGTGGGATAATGCTCCACACTGCACAGCCGTTTGAACTGTAAGGTCGGTGGTTCAAACTCACCAGCTGCTTTTCGGAAACCCTATATAGGGTTGCTATGGGTTGGAACCAACTCGACAGCACTTAAAAACAGCAACAACAGTGTGTGGGAGGAGTCCGGTTCTGCTGCTGTGAATTAAAAAGCTCCACACTGCAAAGCCGTTTGAACTGCAAGATCGGTAGTTCAAACTCACCAGCTGCTCCTCGGAAACCATTTACAAGGTTGCTATGAGATGGAACCGACTGCAAGACAATTAACAGCAACAACAGTGTGTGGGAGGAGTTTTGGTGTGGTGCTGTGGGTTAATGCGCTGGACTGCAAGGTCGGTTTGAAGCACAAGATGGGTGGTTCAAGCTCACCAGCAGCTCCTCGGAAACCCTACACAGGGTTGCTATGGGTTGGAACCGACTCAACGGCAGTTAACAACAGTGTGTGGAAGGGAGCGCGGTGGCTCCAAATGATAAGTATTGGACTGTGATGTAAAGGTAGGTGGTTCGAGCCCACCAGCTTTTCCACAGGAGATTGATGAAGCGTTTTGCTCCTGAGAAGATTTAAAGCCTTGGAAAACCTAGATAAAGTGGTTATGAATCAGAACCAGCTCCACAGTACTTAACAACATGTGTGTGTGTGTGATAACAAATTCACAAGAACAAATAACTAGACAATGCTTTTTTTCTTTTCTTCCTTGCATCATCTATGTGAAATTATGATCAGTGTATTAAGATCTTTTAAATAATATGTAATACATATTCTTATACATAATTTTTTGTGTTTCATCATTCCCAAGAAACAGAGTTGCTGGATTAGAGTCTAAAATATCTTTAATCTCATTATATACGAGTATCCTGGCACACTGCCCTCCAGAAATAATACTGAATTCATTTAATCAAGCTAACATATATATATATATATACACAATTGAGTGATACATATGCTAATTTGTTTTTAAATGAGCACTTTGCTATTTGGGACTCTAGGTGGCACTAAAGGGTTAAGGACTGGAAATGTAATCACGGAGAATCCAAAATTAGAAGGGGTCTTGATGGGCAAACTACAACTCTTTCTAGAATCCTTTCTAGAAATGATCCTAAAATGATCTCTATAAGTCACCTTGGCTAAACGTTTTAGTCTTAATACTTTTAGGATAGCAAGGACTGTCCTACGAGAATTTCACTGGGAAAACTCCACCCTACAACCCTGATCTTGTCCCTTCAGAATTGTTTTTGCTCCTAAAAGTCATGTCTGAGCAGTCATATTTGAGTTCTGTAACAATGCAAGCCTATTTGCATTAATCCTGTCCTCTAGTTGGGGATTATATTTCAACAGGCCATTAGCAAATGACTCCTTAAAATGCCAACTGTGCTATACAGAACCTGAGCTGGGAAGATAAAAAGGGATGAAGGAAACAATGGGAAGCATTCATTTTCAGTACCTCTTATAACAAATATATGTATTATATATATATGCTTTTGTTGTTAAGTGCCAGTGAGTGAGTCAGTTCTGACTCATAGCAACACTGTATAGGGTTTCTGAGGACCAGCTGGTAGGTTTGAACTGCCCACTTTGCAATTAGCAGTCCAGTGTTGATCCTATAGCACATTGCTACTAGGATTCCAGTTCATACATTGCACAAGTTCATTCCAAACAAAATGTGTTTCTTAAGCATGTCTCTGTAATTAGTGGTGGATGCAAACAAGTTCTCTTATTAATATATTTGTTTTAGTCTTTTAGGGAGTGTAGTGGCTTTATAGGATAAGCACTGAACTGCTAACCACAAGGTGAACCACTCCATGGAAGAAAAATGAAGTTTTTGCTTCTGCAAAGATTTACATCCTTCGAAACCCTATACAGGGTCCTATGACTCAGAGCCTACTCCAGAGCATCTAACAACAACAAATCTAATTAGGGTGCCTTCAAAAAAGAAAAAAGCTCCAATCAAAACAATAGCTTTTCAAATAAGATTAAGTTCAGATTCCTCAGAAATCATGCAGACAAGAAGGCAATGGGGAGACATGTATAAAACCCTGAAATAAACAACACAGACAAAAACTGCCACCCAAGAATCCTCTACCCAGCAAAGCTGTCAATCAAATACGAAGGTGTAATCAAAACATTCCAGGATAAACAGAAGCTAAGGGATTTTGCTAAAGCCAACTCTGTTGAAAAACATCTTAAAGGAACTTTTGTAGACTGAGAACCAACAAAAACAGACAACAACCAGAGAATGTTGTACGTGGCAGCATCATCCTGAACTCAATCAATAAATGGCACTTACCAAGAACAGAATAAGATTATAAGAACAGAGGTTCTGGGAGGTCAGTGTATGATCAAAACTATTACAATGTGAAAAAAGGAAAATACAGAGGAACAGAGATCCAGGTGGTGAGAAGGTCAGGTAGATTACAGGTTAAAATAGACTGTCTTAAATGTAGGGAAAAGTTAATGGACTATAAGGGAACCACAATAGTGGGGTTGGGGTGGGGGGTTTAGTTTGGGTGTTGGAGCAGGCAATACAAGAAGGGGGAGGAGGCAGAAGAACAAGATAGATAGGGGAATACTGAGACAGGTTTGCATGGCCTAAGTGGGATAGAGATAAATAGTGATGCATGCTCAAACTTAGGAGCTCTGGTAGCGTAGTGGTTACGAATCGGGCTGCGAACCTTAAGGTCAGCGGTTCGAAACTACCAGCTGCTCCGCAGGAGAAAGATGAGGCGATCTGCTCCTGTAAAGATTTATAGCCTCAGAAGCCCTATTCAGGGTCGCTATGGGTCAAAACTGACTCGACAGCACTTAACAACAACAACAACATGCTCAAACTTGGAACAACAGGCTCTGTGATACAGGGATCTAGGCATAGTTTGAAGAGGAGAAATAATACTAAGATGCTTGACTTTCTTATGACTATTGGTTTCTCTTGCCTACTATTGTAAAATAGACACTTGAATGGGATAGAAAGGAATGTTGAGAAACATGATTACAGAAAACTTGTAAGCCCATCTTCAGCCTAAAACTGATTAGAATACCCAAAAGGGGCTCTAGAACTTGCCCAATGAAATAGGCCTCTTGCAAAGCCTTTGCAGACTATAGGACCTTAGGTGGAATCCTGAGTCCCATCCAGAACCTTATGATGTGGGACATTCTCACTAGCAAGGACAAGCAGACCAGCCTGCAAGAGCTAGAGCAACAGAAGATACATCTTCAAAGAAAGATCATCAGGAAAAAGCCCAAAACAAAAATATCATCATGACTGGCTATTATAAGAATAAGCAAGCTGTTCACCAGGAAGCCATCAATGCAAGCAATCAAGTTCCTTCAGGACAAACTCCCCTCTAAGACTGAAACTCAAAGGGAACACATGAACAGGTCTGTAAGCTTGCTGGCGACTACACTGATTTACTGGTGAGTGGAAGAGGGGAAAAGGCAGCATTGAAGAAATGGACTGGGCTCAACCACAGTCCAGTGACTCCCATTGACCTGGAGATGAGAGAGAGAAGAGGAAGGGCTGGTTGGTCCAAAGTGTGGTGAGACCTAGGACTCTTGAGCCCATGGACAAGGACATAGCCACAGAGGGCTAGAGCTGAGAGTGAAGCATCCAGCTGATATGAAGTGAGGGGAGATGCACAAGAACACC
>NW_006408528.1:14661048-14664101 GCF_000296735.1 Chrysochloris asiatica | reverse complement strand
AGAGAAGCAGCGACTCCAGAGACAGAGGCAAAGATGGGGTTATAGAAAGGGGGAGCGGCTGAGGACTCTAGATTCATGGGAAGAGAGGGACTAAGAGCTTGTGGCCAGGAGGCAGACTTGCAGAATGTACCCTTTAGAGGTGTAAATTCTTATATATGTATGAATGTTTTTTGGTGGTTTTTTTTTTTAGCCAGAGTGAATAAAGAGAAATACTGTTCATTGTTGGTACATGGAGGGGATTATAATCATTGTAATGAAACAAGATATATGATTTGTTGAATGAAATACTGATGGTCTGCCCTGTAAAGTTTCACTCAATCCACAATAAAAACCTTAAAAAGGAAAAAAAGAAAAAACCTTTTGCATGGCCAGTTAAACTCAAGTCAGAGAGATCAGCTCAGGCGTTACTGGTAGCTGTTTTTGGAAACTCCACAGGGGTAATCTTAATAGATTTTCTCAAAGGACACAGGATGATCATGGGGAGCCTTATTATGAATAAGTTTTTAAAAATTGAAAATTGCGTTGGTGAGTAAAAGACCAGGAAAGTTACAATACACCTGCTCTTTCTTCAAGGGTAGCAAAGCCTATCCTATAAGAAATTTACTGAAAAGCCTTATTTCATCCACCTCATGACCTTGATCTTACCCTTTCAAGATTTCGATTTGTTCCCCAAACTCAAAGAACATTAAAAAGGAACACAATTTGATTATATCACATGTCACTCATGATGAACATGCATTAAAGTTGCAGGATGCGAAAATTGAGTCAATTTATTTTTAAAAAACAAACAAAACCTTGTTGTTGTTATTAAGTGCTGTCCAGCCAGTTCCGACCCATAGTGACCCAGTACAGGGTTTCTGAGGAACAGCTGGTAAGCTTGAACCACTGACCTTGCAGTTCAAATGGCTTTGCAGTTGGACAGATTAACCTACAGTGCCACACCAGGACTCCTTACAGTGGTCTAAATGAGTACCCACTATTTCAGAGACTTTTCAAAGTCACATTGAATATACACGCTCTCAAACACAGCTCCTTTATCTGGGTGGTCTTTTTTATATATTTATACAGGTTTCACTGATAACATTCTAGGAATAGTTAGGTATCAGAGATGTGAGTTGAAATCCTAGGTCCTTAGTTTGAGACTGTAAAGAATATCACCTTACCTTTATCTCCATGCCGATACAGAAGTTTGCATTCTGCTTCACTGCAATAGTAGTAAATATCAATGACATAAATATTTCTTTATAGACACATTGGTATGTCCAAGGGGTCTTGAAAAAGTTGATGGGGAAATGGAGTAAAAAGAGAATGAAATTTTTACTATATTCATTGTTTTGATCAAAGAAATACTCATTTTGATTCTAGCTGGCTAGTTCTTTTTTTTAAGTCTCCATTTTCCTAGCTTCCTTATGTCAATTAAGAGTACTGAACAAATTGAATAGCTGATGTTCAGTTACTGTTTAACTCCAGAGAGCTTAGAGGCTTTAGCAGGGCACACATTAGGTAAACATACCACTTCATGAATCCCCTGATGAGATTCTATGAAGCAGGCCTTTCTGTACTTGACTGGTAGGGAGCTGTGACACATATGAGGGGGCTTCAGAAAATTTGTGTGGGAAAATCCCATTGTACTTTCATTCAATTTTCCCATGAACTTTTTAAATTTCCCTCACACACTTATTTAAAAGATGACGACATATTTAATTTCTGTAAGTGTCAATTTAAGTCATCAATAAAATAGGGATATTGTGCCTTAAATTTTTTAATGAGGGCTAAAGGAAAATATCATGAGGTTTTCTTTCCCGTAAAAGATTTACAGCCTCGGAAACCTTTACAGGGTCGCTATGAGTCAGAAATATACTTGATGGTACTTGATAACAACAGGGGAAAATGTAGTTCAAGCAGTTGGCAGAGTTTAACACACACACTTACACACACACGTAGTTGCAACAGTAGGTTAATTGGATTCATTAAAATATTTTCTTTGTGTAAAGAAAAATATTTGTATCTTTCATATGAAATTATACTATAAACCTAACCTAGCAGTTAATATGTTTATGCTAGTAAACTGGTGTGGTGCTGCAGGATAATGCACTGGACTGCAAGGCTGGTTTGAACTGCAAGGTTGGTGATTGAAACCCACCAGTCCCTCATTGGAAAACCTAGACACTAAGAATCAGATACGACATAATGACACTTACCAACAATATATGCCATATTTAACCACCATGTGTTTATTCACTTATTGTTTTTAATAAATCCAGAGTGCTCTAGCTCTATTTAATCAGTTCCCTCTTGATAAGTGTGTGGGTTGGTTTCTTTTTCTCTTCCATTAAACAGATAATTTAAAAAAAAAAGTAATTCCCAAACTACTACTGGAAAACTTTTTGAATATTTCATGGCACAATAGGTATTTGGCAACTCTTACACTGTGACTATAATTGCTGTACTTGATGGTCCTTACACTAAAGTGTGCTTCATAACAATGACAAGGGTACAAGTGAGATGACACATAGAGCTCTCGAATGAGGAAGCAAACCTTTTTATGTCTAGTTCCTTGTTTTATTAGCTAAGCAAAGACAGAAATTTGGTTAAAAGGTTTGGATCTTACAAGATACGAAGCTATAGATTAAAAAAACAAAACCTCAATTGATAAAATCATACTCTGTGGGCCTTAAAGGAATCCTAGAGCTTGCAGAGAGTCACTGTGAGTCAGAACCAGCCAACAGCAACAGGTTTAGTTTCTGGTTTTAGAGCTTGTTTGGTCCTAACACTCTCAGATTACAGATTACACAATAATGTCTGGGCATAGAAAGCAATGTTTGGCTTTACATTGACATCTACTGGATGAATGCATCTCAGTCTTCGAAACCTGACAGGCTATAGGAAACCTTGGATCCCTCCAAATGGAATGAACCATTCCAGATCTGTGCTGCCATGGAATCTTTTGCATACTTCTATTGCAAAACGTGGCATCAGGATTGGAGGAAGACTCATTAACAACCTGCGATATGCAGATGATACAACCTTGATCGCTGAAAGTGAAGAGGACT
>NW_006408528.1:14621585-14660948 GCF_000296735.1 Chrysochloris asiatica | reverse complement strand
GTCGCTATGAGTCGGTTCCGACTCGATGACACCTGACAACAACAACAACAACAACAATTGCATTTGGAGCACAGAATTAGAATTACTTTATGTTTGTCTCACCATCTAATTGCAGTAGTATGATAAGTGCTTCGATAGATGTGTAATGAGTGCACAGAGGTGAGTACCTAACTTGCTTGGAAAGCCAGCACATCATGATTAGCGTCATTATTGGATCAACTCAAGCGGTTACCTAGTTCAACTTCTTCATGGTCTGGTGAGCAAACTGAGGGACAGAATGTCTGAGTTTATTTCTCTTTCTATAAAGTTGATGAATTTCCCAAGCACAGGACATGTTTATATAATTGTATTAAGTATCCCCTCTTTGATATTTAGTAATAGTATGTGATGGTTACAAGTCGGGCTGCCAACCTCAAGGTCAGCAGTTAGAAACTACCGGCGGTTCAGTGGGAGAAAGATGAGGCGTTCTGCTCCTGTAAAGATTTACAGCCTCGGAAACCCTGTGCAAGATCACTATGAATTGAAACTGTCTCTGTGGTACTTAACAACAACAACAATAGTATGTGATAGGATTACTATGCTAATGAACTATGAATTGTGGGTCATAAACAATTAGTTATTTATAATTAATGAGGGTAAATTTTATAGATGCATTCACATTCTCATGACTCTACTTTCTGAAGGACAAAACATTTCAGTAGGGTCTCAGCAGAACTCGGAAGGAGCATAACTCCCAAAGTTATCAAATTCCCCTGAGTTTCTGTCTCAAAGGAACTAGGTTATTGGAATCATACAAATGATGTGACTCCTGTAGATGATGTCCTCATTAAAAATACAGCAGGCAAGTAATTCAATTCAGTACAATTCAAACCATTTTTATTAACTGTTTTCTAATGTGCACATGCCAGTACAGATACCATATGGGACACTCAGACAACTGGCCTTGGTGGTCTCTAAAGTCTCCTCATGCTATTTATTTGGAAGCAAGTGAGTATAATGCTTGCCAAGGGTCAAATAGTCTATGATGCTAATGAAATTCACAAGGTAAGACCAACAGAAGAGAAGTGATTGTATACTCCATTTAGGGTACGCCATCCAGAGACAGTGTGTAGCGCGTGGGGATTAAACCTGCACTAGGAGCCTGAAGTGCAGGTCAAGGGTCAGCTCGGCCACTCGCTGATGTGGTAGGTAGCTTTGTTGGTTGCCTTCAAATCTATTTCAACGTATGGGACCCAAGTGTGCAGAATAGAAAGAAGGTCTTGGTTTCTCCATCTATAAAGTGGGCATGCTTGTTCTAGAGCCCATATTTCTTGTGAAGACACAAAGAACTCATGTATAGGAAATTTTTTATTTGCTTCAATGTGAATACAGGTAATCACAGTACCCAGTGCATCTGGGGCATGAGAAGAAGAAGAGTGCTGTCAGAGGCATGTGTGGTGTCTGATTTCTGTTTATTTCTTATCAAAGACACTTGCTTTTTAACTACCTCATGAAATAAGAACATATATATTCATGTATGTTTGTCTGTGAACTTTAAGGTAAACTATAAGAATTGTGTAGATACACATAGGAATACATAACAATACAGAAGTAAAAGATTAAAAGTTTTCTAAAAATAAAGCTGATAAAAACATAATAAAAACAGCTACTGATATGTCAAATACTCAATTTTATTATTTTAACAAAACTTTATATAAGGTATCTAATCTTGTAGAACCAAAGGATCAATGAACTTTATTCTTTGAGTATATATATGTATATGTGTATATATATATATATATATACATATATATATATATACAGTTTATTTAAACAGAAATTGTCACATCAACATAGAAGTGTACAAATGTCAGAACCCAAGGAACTTTGTTTCATTAATAAATATTTTAGCTTTTTAATGATAAGTCTTTTAGTAGGATGTTGTTGTTCTCTGCTATTGAATTGGTTCTGACTCATGGCAACCCTGTATGGGGTTTCCAAAAGCAGCTGGTGAGTTTGAACTGCTGACATTGCAGTTACCAGTCTAGTGCTTAGTCTACAGCACCACAACAGGACTCATTAATAGGATGCATTCTTTAAAAAAATGATAAGCACTAGGAATATAATTTATTCCATTTTAGAAGTAATATAAAGTTAAAAATTGTAGCAGTCGCTAAAATTGTATTTGGTTATAAGGAAAGAACTTTAAGCAGGTTTTTAAAGATTTATTTGTTAATTAAGTGAACATCTGGCTTTTGGTCCATCACTTCCCTTGGAAACCTTGATTAATTTATGAGATTTTCATCCCCATTTACTGGAAAAGCAGTGACTCATCTGGTGTTACACACCAATGACAGCAAAAGTTAATTGCATTCTAGATCCTTTCACATTTCTCCCTTCAGCAATTCCCTACCGCTTTGAGTGGAACGATGCACTAAGAGAGTCGTGTATTTTTGCATATGTGAGAGACATACAGAAATGAGGGGAATTACAAGTGATTGAAGAGTGGGTTTCAAAAAATAGGAATATATGCTTGTAATTTCTTTGGGTTGTGGTAACAAACTCTGGTGGGATAAACCAAAACATCCTAAGAAACAAATAGACAAAGTCTAATAAAAATAGTTATTTCAGTGCATATTTTTTAATAGGATTTTGATTTGTGAACTATGTGAATGTATAATACCTTTTAAGGAAAGGGTTGTTTAAAATTCTCTATGGTGTAATCATTATTATCACATGTAAAGCAAAATTTTGCTGAAGATAATTTAAAAATGGCTGCAGCAATACATACACAGGCAAAACTGCTAGAAATCCATGCCAATTCAGAGGAAGACGTGTTTGTTGTTGATGTAAGGTGGATCTTGACTGAGACCACAAAGATGTTTACCTGTGTTTTAATGACTATGCTAAAGCACTTGACTGTGTGGATTAGAACAAATTGTGGGTAGTGGTGCGAAGAATGGGAAGTGAACACTAAGTAAATGTGCTCATGTAAGACTTGCGCACAGGCAAGAGGCAGTTGTTTAAACAGAACAAGGGGATACTGAATGGTTTAAAATTAGGAAAGATTTGTGTCCGGATTATGTTCTTTCACTATGCTTAATCTATATGCTGAGCAAATAATCTGAGAAATTGGATTATATTTATATAATAAGAAGAATGCAGCATCAGGACTGAAGGCTCATGAACAACCTGTGATATTCAGAGGCCATAACCTTATTTACTGGAGCACTTACTAAAGAAGATAAAAGACCATAGCCTTCAGTATAGATTATACCTCAACATAAAGGAAACAAACTCTTCACAGCTGGACCAATAAGCAGCATCAGGCTAAATAGAGGAAACATTGGTGTTATCAAGGATTTCATTTTACTTGGATCCACAATCAATGCTCATGGAAGTAGCAATCAAGAAATCAAATGCAAATCTGCTGGAAAAGATATCTTTGAAGTGTTAAAAAAAAAAGCTCTCACTTTGAGGGCTAAGGTGAGCCTGATGGTTTCAGTCATCTCAGATGCTTGTGAAAGTGGGCAATAAATAGGAAAGACTGAGGATTAATTGATGCCTTTGAATTGTAATGTTGATGAAGAATATTGACTATACCCTGGACTGCCGGAAGAACAAGCAAATCTGTTTTGGAAGAAATATAATCAGATTACTCCTTAGCGAGGATGGCTAGACTTTATCTCATGTACTTTGGACATGTTATCAGGAGGGCGCAGTCCTTGGAAAAGGACATCAAGCTTGGAAAAGCAGAGGGTCAGTGCAAAAGAGAAAGACTTCTCAACAAGAGGAATTGGCCCAGTGACTGTAGCAATGAGCTCAAGCATAGCAACAATTGGGAGGATTCCTGGCCAGGATCAGGCAGTGCTTTGTTCTCTGGAACACTGGTCACTATGAGTCAGAACTGACTTGATGGCACTTAACAACAACTTAGTTTAAAGTGTCTCAGGGTTAGGTCTTGGAAGGGATACAGAGATATAGTCACACCTCAATGTAATTAGTGTCTGCCCTCCATGTAAGAGATGCATTAGCAAAGAAAATAGCCCCACAAAGAGGGGCCAGATCAGATTGAGCAAGGAAGGGGAGATGGGCTGGGGAGTTGTGGTGGGTGGATGACTACCACAGTCATCCTTCTCTCTCCTGGCCCTACAATGAGAGGGTAACTTTTTCTTAGCTCTGATAATGGCAGGTCACATTCAGCTTAGAAAGCCCTCCTGAGACAGATACTATTATCTGCCGTGCGATCTCTGTGGTACAAAACAATAATCACAGAAGAGGAATTCATCTCACTGGTTATTCACTTAATTTCTGCTTACACCTTGTCTTTTTTGTTGAAGTCTTGGTGTTCCTTCCTCCTATTTTTCTCGCCAATGTTTTTATTTTCTATTTATTTATTTATTTATTTTTTCTTAAACGTTTTATTGTGAATTATGTGATAGTTTACATGGGAGAACATTAGTTTTACATTCATTCTATCATATAACCTCTCATTGCCATGGTTACAATCCCCTCCATGGAATCCTTCCTGTACCCTCCAGGTCTTCAGCACACAGTCACTCTCCCTCTCTGGATCTAAAGTCTCCAGCTGCTCCATCGCTCCACATCATCATCTCTGGCTCCATTTCAGGCATCACTGCTTCTCTTGGTAGGGTCCCGCTCTCTGCTCTTCTCCCTTGATGGTCCTAGGGACCTCCGCTCCTAGACTGAAAAAATTAATCACTCCCCTCCTTGCTATAAAACGTCTACCTTTACATTTCCGACCCTCACAATCGGTCCTGATAACAATTATTCACTATTGTTTCACAAGAGACCCGTCTGCATTTCATTTGCCAATGTTTTTAGATAGGTTTTTATTATATTACATGTATTTATGCATTTACACCAGCTACCATAATGTTTTCTGGAATTGAACACACACATACACACACTCACATGTATTCTAGGGAAATGTCAACAGGTTATTTCTGAGAAGTGAGATTATAGGTGATTTTCATTGTCTTATGGTTAGTAGCATAGTGGGTTATGTGTTGGGCTGCTAACTGAAAGGTCAGCAGTTCAAATCTACCAGCTACTCTGTGGAAGAAAGATAAGGCTTTCTGCTCCTGTAAAGATTCCCAGGGTCGCTAGGAGTTGGAAATAACTCCACAGCACACTACCACCATTACCACAGTCAGCCTTCTGTATTTGTAACTATGTAATTCTTTACAGTGGGCAGATTTTTTTTCCCCAGAAAAAGATTTCCTGACTGCAGACGAAACGCCTTGTAGAAGGAAATAGAAAGGGGTCATGGGACTTAGTCTTACTTTTCATCCTGCTCTTCTAAGAAAATAGGGGAAGACAGTAGATACAGTCCACTCAAAATACTTTAAAAAGAAGTGCTAGTCTTTCTATTTTTTTTCATCTGCACAAAATAATAGGCTATGAGAGAAAAAGGTTCTGATTTTAGTGGCTCTCCACACTCTACACTTCACTGCACACTAGGAAATAAGGGTAAAAATTTAATTCTATAGTACAACTTTATGTAGAATTTTTTACTCTGTAAGACAAAGAATCAAGGCCACGTAAAAACAAACACATGATAATTTATTTGATCTGTCTTTCCTTGAACAAAAATTAAAATAAGACTAATGAGATATTTCTTTCAGTGTTCTACAAGTCTTTTTTAAAAAAAACACCATTAGTGCCTGACAACCTAAAAGAAGGCATAGTCTTGTTTTAGGGGCAACTATTCTTATTATTTTGTGGTACAAATAATAAGAAAGAAGTTTTAGAATTAAATAAAAAAATAAATATTGCAATTTTAGCAGTAATAAGAATTTAATAAAAACAATGCCTGCTGAAAATATGACGAATATACAGTTTCTGCATTTGATGGATAGATAGGATTGTGTCATTGTTGATAGAAATAAAAGGATAAAATCGAACTAATTAGGTTTTTAAGAGAAACTTAATACAAAAAGATTGATTGGAAAGCCTTCTCATTTACTTCCTCCCAGTCAGCATGATAAAAATTATCCAAAGAGGAATGTTTTCCGACCATTTTCTTTTGTAGTATACTATATTGTGTATATCCTGGGAAACTTGCAGTCCAGCTTTAATAATAACTCTGTTCCATATTTTATTTTAAAGAAGTAATGTGTAAGAGGTATTAGCTTGGTTTCTTCAGTGATTCTGGATGAATGTACATTTCCAGTGTTTTTCCTCCAAATGTTCCTCCATTGTTTCACTCCAATACAAACTTTGCTCACCTGTCAAAGAGATGCACAAAATATGTAAAATTTCTAGGCATTTCCAAGTCTACAGGTGGAAGAGTTTTAGATTCTTCTATTCCTTTCCAGAGTAGCAAATAATATGGAGGTTTTGAGCTAATTCAAGAAAATTACATGTATCAACAAATGAACACAAAGAGTAAGCAATCATTAAATTCTGTAGATAATTTTCTTTTGAAACCAAAGGCATACTTACTTGGATGTTTTATTTTTAAGATACTTACAGTAAGCATGGTGTTTAAAAGAAAGCCCATCAAGAACATTTAATGCAGCCAATAGCCACCATTTAAATAAATGCATTCACAAATTCAGTAAACAAATAATCTGGCGGAGTACCAGAGTATGAAAACAGGCCAATTGATCAATTGTTAACCACCAGTCCAATTAGATAATAGATTCAGGTAGTAAAGAAAACAACCCTGTTAGAATAGTCTAGCAGTCAAAGAAAGAAACTGGTTGTTCTTCCTATCTCAGAGGGAAACTGACAAGGGTAGAAGAAAGCATTAAGTTTCTTTCCACAATAACAGCATGTTCACTTTGGGAATGGGTGTGAGGAGAGATTTGTCAACCACCTGTTTTACTACATTATTCATAAAATTAATCTTTCAATTTATTTGAGCCTTAAGAATAAAACCATAAGCAATCAGGAGAAAAAATGGTTTCTGCATCTCTTGTTGCTGATGTTAGGTGCCTTAGAGTTGGTTTCAACTCACGGTGACCCTATGCACACCAGAATGAAACACTACCCGGTTTCATGCTCACAATTGTTATTATGTTTGAGCCCATTGTTGCTGCCACTGAGTCAGTCTATCTCATGGGTTCTTCCTCTTTTTCAGTGACCCTCCACTTTACCAGGCATGATGTCCTTCTCCAGGGACTGGTCCCGCCTGACATAGTGTCCAAAGTACATGAGATAAAGTCTTGCCATTCTTGCTTCTGAGGAGCACCGTACTTCTTCCAGTACATATTTGTTTGTTGTTCTGGCAGTCTATGATATTTTCAATAGTTGGATAAGCACTGGATTGCTAACTGCAAGGTTGATGGTTCAAATCCACTAGCCACTCCATGGAAACCCTGTATGGGTTAGAACCAATTCAATGACACTTAACAACATTGTTGTTGCTGTTGTTAAGTGCTGTCGAGGCGATTCCGAATCATAGCAACCCCGTACAGGATTTCTGAGGAGCGGCTGATGAGTTTGTAGTTCAAACTGACCTTTCAGTCTAGTGCATTAACCCGCAGCATCACACCAGGACTCCAACATCAACATAGGCTATGTTTACTTTATTTAGGAAGATTGGATTAAGGATTAGTCTTTAGTTAGAGTCCTTGTGTGGCACTCTAGGATAAGCACCAATGGCTAACCATAAGAACAATGGTTCAAACCCCCAGGTGCTCCTTGGGAACCCTATAATGTGTTGCTAAAGTGGAAACCAACATTACGGTATTAACAACAGTCTTCAGTTAAAACAAACGAGCAGGATTCCACTAAGCTATAAAATCCTTAAAATAATAATATCCTATTCTTGTGTTGTTGTTAAGTGCCATCGAGTCGGTTCTGACCCATAGCACCCTGTATAGGATTTCCTATGAGCGGCTGGGGGATTTGAACCACCAACCTTGTGGTTCAAACTGACCTTGTGGTCCAGCGCATTGTCCTGCAGCGCCATACCAGGATAGTCTAGATTTATGGTGTAATTATTTAAAACAATTTTCTTCTCAAACCAGAAATTTAGACCTCTGGCAGTCTGTTTCTAATAGACCTGCCTTCCTTTTCTCCAGGCTACTTGGGGCAAGACAGGATTCACTGACAGTGCCTCTGAAAGTATACTGCTCAGTCTCCATATGACTGGGTTTCTTCCCTTAAGACAATTTCTTATGCATTCATTCACCCGAAGCTGTTATTTTTGTTATTTACTCAGAGGTGTACATGAATTGCTTTGCTAAAACTGTTTCTTTTGCCAGAGCGGATGTTCCTGTGTGTGGCTATTGATGTTCTTTTCAAAGTGAGTACATGACAAATAAAGAAAGGATGGAAAATGATTTGTGGCAGTTATATCTGCAGGCAGTTACAGTCTACAAAAAACAGAAGCTCATTGCATTATTTCAAAAGACTGTGGGCGTGGTCTCTCCATAGCAGGGAAGGGAGACACCTTAGGGGTAGCCTTGAGGTTGACTGGATTCGTAGAAGACCTGGCCACTTTCCTAGCTTGTACACATGATGGCATAGGAGGTTAGCTGAAAGATCAATGGTTCAAACCTATAGGCTACTCTGAAGGAGAAAGATGAGGCAGTCTGCTTCGGTAGAGATTTAGTCCTGGAGACCTGATAGAGCAGTTACCTCTGTCCTATAAAGTTGCTCCGAGTTGGAATCAACCCTACAACAGAGTTTGGTTTGACGTTTGGTCCTAAGAACAGTCCTCACTGTTCAGGTTCATGTTTGGTTCATGTGGAAGTAGACATGCTTTGAATCTGTAAGAGGGTAGCCATTTGATGCTGCTGCAGTGGCCCTGTAGGATAAGCACTGGACTGCTAACTGCAAGGTCAACAGCTCAAACCCACCAGCTTTTCTGCGGGAGAAAGATGAGCTTTGGAACCCTGTACAGGGTCACTATGAGTCGGAAGCCACTTGATGGCAGTAGGTTTGGTTTTGGTTTGGTAGTGCAGTGGGTTAAACATTGGGCTGCTTACCAAAAGCCAGCAGTTCAAACCCACCAGCTGCTCCATGGGAGAAAGAAAAGGCAAAAGAGGCAGTCTACTTCCATAAAGATTCAGCATTGGAAACCTGAGGAACAGCTCTATTCTGTCCAAGAGGGTTGTTTTTAGTAGGA
Source organism: Chrysochloris asiatica (assembly GCF_000296735.1). Lineage (NCBI taxonomy): Eukaryota > Metazoa > Chordata > Mammalia > Afrosoricida > Chrysochloridae > Chrysochloris > Chrysochloris asiatica. The sequence continues at coordinate 14,651,866 of NW_006408528.1, read as the reverse complement.
ATTGGCTCCAAGTCAGTGGATTTGGGTTTGGTATTATAAAAGTTCTATAGGCTTTTTCCCCCCATCTTAACAGCCTTGAAACCACCATAAATCAAAACCAAACCAGATGCCGTGGAGTTGATTCTGACTTACAGTGACCCCAGGTGTTCGGAGTTGTGTTGTTGTTAGGTGCCATCGAGTCAGAACCAACTCATAGCGACCCCATGCACACCAGAATGAAACAATGTCTAATCCTGGGCCAACCTCACTACCGTTGCCACACTTGAGTCCATCAATGCCGCCACCTGGCCAGTGCATCTCATTGGGGGTCTTCCTCTTTATCTCTGACCCTCCATCTTACCAAGCATAATATCCTTCTTGAGCGACTGTTCCTTCCTGACAATATGTCTAAAGTATGAAAGATGAAGTTTGGCCATCTTGGCCTCTAAAGAGCACTTTGGCTGCACTTCTTCCAAAACAGATCTGCTGGCAGCCCATGGCACTAGTATTCTCCTCCAACACCATAATTCAAAGGCATCAATTCTTCTACAATCTTCCTTATTCACTGTCCAGCTTTCTCATCCATATGAGGTTATTGAAAATACCATGGCTTGGGTCAGGCACACCTTAGTCCTCAAGCTGACATCTTTGCTCTTCGTCACTTTAAAAAGTTCTTGTGCAGCAGATTTGCCTAATATAATACGTCATGGGATCTCTTGACTGTAGCTTCCATGAGTGTTGATAGTTGATCCAAGAAGAATGAAGTCCTTGACAACTTCAATCTTTTCTCCATTGATAAGAATGTTGTTTATTGGTCCAACGGTGAGGATTTTTGTTTTCCTAACATTGAGATGTAATCCATACTGAAGGCTGTGCTCTTTGATCTTCATCAGTAAATATTTTAAGTCCTCTTCACTTTCAGCAAGCAAGATTGCATCATCTGCATATTGCAGGTTGTTAGTCTTCCTCCAATTCTGATGTCACGTTTTTCTTCATAGAACCCAGCTTCTCTTATTATTTGTTCAGCATACAGGTTGAGTAAGTATGGTGAAAGAATACAACCTTGTTGCACACCTTTCTTAATTTTAAAACATTCAGTGTTCCCATGCTCTGTTCGAACAACTGCCTCTTGGTCCAGGTACAGATTCCTCATGAGTACAATTAAGTGTTCTGGAATACTCATACTTCGCAATGTTTTCCATAGCTTGTCATGATCCACACAATCGAAAGCCTTTGCGTAATCAATAAAGCATAGGTAAGAGCATGTGTAAGTACCTTCAAATCAGTTCTGACTCATAGTGACCCTATATAGGGTTTCTGAGGAGCATCTGGTGAGCTTGAACCACTGGCCTTGCAGTTTAAACCAACCTTGCAAAGTTCACCTTAGCTCAGTACAACGCCACACCAGGACTCAAAGTAGAACTGTGCTAAATGGGGTTTTCAATGCCGTTATAGTTCAGAAGGAGATGGCTAGGGCACCTCTTGGTAGAATTCAACTACCAATATTATGGTTAGTAACTACCAATATTATGGTTAGTAACCAAATACCCACTTGCATTATCCAATGCCTTAAAACCATCACAAAAACAACAACAAAATCAGTTGCCTTCAAGCTGATTCCAATTCATAGCAAGCCCATATATTTCAGAGTAGAATTGTGCTCCTTTTGGAAATAGATAGCCAGGTCTTTCTCCTTACGCACCTCTGGGTTGGTTTGAACCACCAATCTTTCAGTTGGTAGTTAAAATATGATCCTCCTAGAGACACCGAGACACAACCATTACTACTGGAAAGTCGTCAAGATAACTGAGATGTCTTGAGAATAGGGCTAAATAACTATTTCATGCTCTGAGAAAAGGGAAATATTCTCTTTTGATTTGATTTCAGCATTCAGCATCTAGTCCATTGGCCCAAGTTTCAGCCCCAGATATTTGCATTTTATTTCTAAAAAGTATTTTCAAGTAGAGAAATGTGTTCAAATGAACAGAGGCTAAGTTTTTCTGTTTTAATATTTTTCTTTTGAGCCTTTCAATAGTTTTCAGGGAAAAGTACAGGTTAAGTAATGTAGTGCCTCTCTATAGTAACACCACCAAATGCAGATTCATACTTACTCTGGATGGTCTTGCTGTTGCGCAGGGATGTGCTGAATGACTTCATAAATGGTACTGTGCAAATCTTGCCCAGATACCCCATCAGTGGCTAGGACAGAACTACTCGGCATCTAAGAATGTGACATATTTAAAAAATAACTTTAGAGGAAGACTGGCAAAATTATGCTGCATAGCTGAAAACAAACGGAAGTAGTTGTGATTAGAAAATTAGAACTGTTTATCTTCCCGAGAATGTTCATTTTCCTCCTTGGTACAGTTCTGTGCACTTACCCTATGGCAGTTTGTGCAACAGCGTAGCAATGAGGTCAGAAGAGGTCAATAGCTTGACAAAGCTATCACTTTATTTCTTCATTTAAGAAGAAAGTTGGCAGTACTATAAAGGAAATATAATAGAAAGAAAATAGCAAGAGGAGAGTTTAGAGTCAGAGAGCATATATTGTTATCTTTTATAGGACATCTACAGTGCCCTTTTGACACTGTTTGCCAATTATGTGTGCAAGTGCGGCTGTAAAGAAAGGAACAATATACAGCTAAAAGCCCTCAGCACATTGCATGACTGAAGACATTACTAAGAACTACAAAACATATGAAGGGAGATATTTGGATTTGGATGCAGTAATGGGTGCTAATAAAAGATGTGGATACATTTGGAAAGTATAGCAGTATATTTCTGTCTGGTAAAAACCAACATTCATTTTACTGAAATGAGAATTCATGTTTTATTTATTTCCATTTGTGTCTCATAATTTTCTTCTCCTAATCTAGTCAAAGGCTGATTCCCTTCTCCATCTCAAACTCTTCGCATTTTCATATGCTGGTGACCACTTTCTCATAATCTACTTGATGGCAATGGGTAAGATGACCACTTTGAGAGTCTGAGCCAACCTAATATTAGCACTCTTGACAAGTTGTAAACTTGTTCAGTTCATGCAATTGCCTGTGCCCAACTCCCCAAAGAGCTTGCTGTTGTTAAGTGCCATTGAGTTGGTTCTGACTCATAGTGTCCCTGTGTAGGGTTTCCAAGGAGTGGCTGGTGGGTTTGAACTGCCGACCTTGTAGTTAGTGGTCCTTGTGGTTAGTAGTGTTTACCCTACAGTACCGAACCAGGACATCTCCAAGGAAATTAGAACAGTAAAAATATATAACACGTAGTGATAGGAAGAGTATTCTCACAACAAGATGAGATTATTTCAATTTTCAAAAACTCCAAGAGTTCATAATCAAACTTATTTCTCTTTTTAACTGGAATTCCAAGATGCTAATTTTATTATAATTTTCCTTCTCTTCTCCATGCCATTACATTTGGATGCTAATCTCCATGTGTAGATACCATTCTGGCTTCTCACATAGATCCTCCTCCTCCTTTCTTCTCCTTCTTTATTTGTGAGTTTGATTTCTCACATCTTCTGCCAAGCAACTGGTATAGTCAACTAAGAACCTCAACAGATTCCATAGGGTTTGTCAGATCTGACTACAGGCATAATTCCAAATCAAGTTTTTCAGTTATAAAAGATAAGGAGTGGGGCTATGAGATATAATGAAAATATTCGTTTCTCTGCCTCAAGTTCTGAGGACTGTACATTTTTGAGCCTCCCAATCAAGTCCTTCCAATCAGACCTTAAAACGGAGTACTGGTTAATCACAAGAAGCCCTCACGGCACAGTGGGTGAGTGGTAGGGTGCTGACTAAAAGGTTGGCAGTTTGAACTCACTAGCTGCTTCAAGACTGAAAGATGTAGCAATTGGCTCTGTAAAAATTACAGCCTGGACCCCTGTGGGGCAATTCTACTCTGTACTATAGAGTTCTACCATGAGTTGAAATGGACTCGATGGCAATGTGTTGGGGTTAATCACAAGGTAAATGTAAAGTTGAAGTACAACACTGTCTGTAATAGGATAATATCCACACACCTACAAGGAAGACCAGGTAATACCACTCTTACCGAAATTTATTACTCAAAATCACTAACATCAGTGATGATGAAATTGAAGAATTCTACCAACTTCTTTAGTCTGCAATCAAAGTTGTATTGATAATTACTGGCGATTAGAATGCAAAACTTGGAAACAAAAAGGAAGGATCTGTAGTTGGAAAATATGGGCTTGCTGATACAAACGATGCTGGAGATCACAGGATAGAATTCTGCAAGACCAATGACAATGACTGTTTCATTGCAAATATGTTTTTTAAACAACATAAAAGACAAATATGCACATGGACCTCCCCAGATGGAATACACAGAAATCAAATTGACTACATCTGTGGAAAGAGATGGTGGAAATGCTCCATATCATCAGCCAAAATAAGGCCAGGGCAGACTGTGGAACAGCCCATCAATTGTTGATATGCAAATTCAGGCTGAAGCTGAAGAAAATAAAAACAAGTCCACAAGAGCCAAAAGATGACCTTGAGTACATCCCATCTGAATTTAGTGATCATCTGAAGAAAAGATTTGATGTATTAGACATTAAAGACTGAAGACCACAGGAGTTGTGGGATGACATCAAGAACATCATACAGGAAGAAAGCAAAAGGTCATTAAGAAGACAAGAAAGAAGGAAGAAACCAAAATGGATGTCAGAAGAGACTCTGAAACTTGCTTTCCAGCATAGAGATGCTAAAGCAAATGGAAGAAATGAGGAGGTAAAAGACATGAACAGAACATTTCAAAAGGCAGCACAAGAAGACAAAGTCAACTATTATAACAAAATGTGCAAAGACCTAGAGTTAGAAAACCAAAAGGGAAGAACACACTCAGCATTTCTCAAGCTGGGGGAACTGAAGAAAAAATTCAAGCCTCGACTTTTGTTATTGAAGGATTTTATGGGCAAAATATTGAATGATGCAGAAAGCATCTAAAGAAGAATAAATACACAGAGTCACCGTATCAAAAAGAAATGGTTGATGTTCAACCATTTCAAAAGACATAGATCCTGGAAAATGAAGTCCAAGGTGCATTAAAGGAATTGGACAAAAACAAGGCATACTGGGAATCGATGAAATATAGATTGAAATCTTTCAACAAACTGAATGTGGTATTGGAGGCACTCACTAATTAATGCCAAGAAATTTGGATGACAACTACCTGGCAAAGTGACTGGAAGGGATCGTATTTGTGCCCATTCCAAAGAGAGGTGACCCAATGGAATGCGGAAATCATTGGACAATATCTTTGATATCCCATGCAAGTAAAGTTTTAATAAAGATAATACTAAAACGGCAACAACCATATATTGACAGAGAACTTCCAGAGATTCAAGTTAGATTCAAAAGAGGGCATGGAATGAGGGATATCATTGCTGACGTATGATGGATCTTAGCTGAAAGCAGAGAATACCAGAAAGATGTTTACCTGTGTTTTATTGACTATGCAAAGGCTTTTGATTGTGTGGGTCATGACAAGCTATGGAGAATATTTTGAAGAATGAGTATTCTGGAACACTTAATTGTGCTCATGAGGAACCTGTACATAGACCAAGAGGCAGTTGTTCAAAACAGAACAAGGGAACACCAAATTCTTTAAAATCAGGAAAGGTGTGCACCAGGGTTATATTGTTTCACCATGCTTATTTGACCTGTGTGCTGAGCACATAACCCCGAAGCTGGATTATATGAAGAAAAACATGGTGTCAGGATTGGAGGAAGACTCATCAAAAACCTACAATATGCAGATGACATAACCTTGCTTGCTGAAAGTGAAGAAGACTTAAAATACTGTTGTAGATCAAAGACAACAGTCTTCAGTATGGGTTGCATCTCAATGCAAAGGAAACCAAAATCATTATCACTGGGCCAATTAACAACATCCACATAAATGGAGAAAAGATTGAAGTTGTCGAAGACTTCATTTTGCTCAGATCAACCATCAACACTCATGGAAACAGCATTCACAAAATCAAATGACATAATGCATTTAAAGTGTCGAAGAGCAAAGATGTTAGTTTGAGGACTAAGGTGTGCCTGACCCAAGTCATGGCATTTTCAATAACCTCATAAGCATGTGAAAGTTGGCCAGTAAATAAGGAAGACAGTAAAAGAATTGATGCATTTGGGTTATGGTGTTGGAGGAGAATATGGAAAGTGTCATGGGCTGCCCAAAGAACCAATAGATCTGTGCTGGAACAAGTGCAGCCAGAGTGCTCCTTGGAAACCAGGATGGCCAGACTTCATCTCTCAAACTTCAGACATATTATCAGAAGGTACCTGTCCTTGGAGAAGGATATTATGTTTGGTAAAGTGGAGGGTCAGAGAAAAAGAGGAAGACCTCCAACGAGATGGACTGGCACAGTGGTGACAGCAATGATCACAGGTACATAAACAATTGTGAGGTTAGCCCAGGACCAGGCAGTGTTTTGTTCTGCTGTGCATAGCGTCGCTATGTGTCAGTGCCAACTTCATGGCACTTAAGAACAACAAATTTAAAGTTCCTTTTTTAAATTTCATTCATTTCCAATGAAATTTTAGGAGTAAAAAAATGTTTACAATAGAGAAACTCCTTATTTCAATAATTCACTTATAATTCTTGTTAACACTTCAGTTTTCTGCTCTCCCATCTGATGTCATATACTAGAGAGCTGATCTCTGCCATAAGGAAAGCAGTTGGGAAAACTTGATCTGCTAAGTATTTCTTTTTGTCTTTCTGATGATGACACTGAAGAGTGAGCCAATCCAGCCTGAATCTGATTCGCACAACGCAATCTGCCCTGTGATGAAGTGGGCATTGGTGTTGCTTGTTCACTGGTGTTGTTATTGTTGTTAGTGACTCATAATGACCCTGTATAGTGTTTCTGAGGAGTGGCTAGTAGGTTTGAACTGCCAAGCTCTTGGTTCAAGCTGACCTTGCAGTTCAGTGATTTAGCCCACAGCACCACACCAGGACTCACTAGTAGGGAGGATGAAATCCAACTGATCCTTCAACACTACTCATATAGCATTTGTGAAAGTATGTCTGTGGCCAGGAAACTTGTTGGATGTTGATAGAATTCTCTGAACATGTGAGACAACAATTTCCTTATGGCAAATTGTTGTTTTCACTAAGTGCCATTGAGTCTGTTCCAACCCATAACCACCCTGTATAGGGTTTCTGTGTAGCAACTAGTGAGCTTGAACCGCTGACCTTGAGGTTCAAACCAACTTTGCAGTCCAGTGCATTAACCCACAGGACTCCTTATGGCAAATGTTGTTGTTGTTAAATGTGGTTGAATCAGTTCTGACTTATAGTGACTCTGTATAGGGTTTCTGAGGAGTGGCTGGTGAGATTGAACCGCCGACTTTGCCATTCAAACCAACTTTGTACATTAACCCATGGTGCCACACCAGGCAAACAGTTCTTTTTCAAACTGGGAATGAATGAACCGAAGCCCTCTATAAGTGAGCCATAAGAAGCAGAGGAACGGTCGACCCTATGAAAATCTATAAAAATGTTAATGAGCCAATTAGTTAAGAACAACATTCTGTGTGTCTGTTAAAACAAAACTGCTTTAAAAGACTTTTCTTTGCCTGTTGAAAAAGCAGCATCTGTTGTGTAAAATTGTATTTTCTCCTCACCACATGCATGTTTGGGATGAGAATAAAGATTCGTGTCTGTATTATCTGTTCACCTGGTACCTTTTCTCTTGAAGACTGTGAAGTACCTTCAAGAGTATGTTCAATTGTCTTTGCAAAGCCCTCCTGAGATGTGAAGGGGAAATGATGCGGTAACTGAGGTCAATGGCTAAACACTTAAGTTGGGCTTCCGGATCCCCAAGTTATTTACTTCCTGTAAACTTCAACCTAGTTAGTTTCTTACTGAGTTTACTGGATAAAGAGTGTCTATGAAGTAACATAACATCTTCATGTTAACCTTATTTAGGAAGGTTGTAGAAGATGCTTCTGCCCCCAGATCTGGCATTGTTACACATCATAGAGTAAGTCAGCACTGCTGAGGGACAATGCAACCTTTTGACCACATTGCCTAAGTGCTTCCTGAACGCTGCCTGCACCTCTGGTAAAGAACTCTACTTGTCTAATCAGTCACTAGGAAAACCAACCCTGGGAACACCAGAAGAATCTGGAAAAGCAACAAATTCATATATTCCGAAGTCATCCAGAGCATCTTCATGACCTGAAATAGAAAACAAATAATACTTATGCTTTGGGTTACTATTGTTGTTGAATTATAAAAAAAAAAAGAAAACTTTTGCAAACAAATATTTTGCCTGATTTATGTGATATGTGTACACAACCAAAATTAACATTCCTGGTGCTGATTTCAAGGCCAGTTTGAACCAAAAGATTGGTGATTCAAGCTCACCAGCCACTCCTCAGAAACCCTATACAGGGTGGCTATGAGTTGGAACCGACTCCACGGCACTTAACAACAACAACAGTTCCCTATAATCATGTTGCCATTATGTAGTGTTAGAAATCACTTCTTCTAAAGCTAAGAACTGAAACTATAAAACAGGCTGAATTGAAACAATATTTATTAAAACCTGATGTGGCGACAGTGTATAGTCCTTTGTGACCCTTAGTTACCAGACTCTTATGGATTCCAACAGTTTAGCATGGAGGCCACCACAATCCTTGACTCAATCTGTCATATCTAATGCACCCCAAAATTAAAAAGAATTAATAGGCAAATAGCTGCCTACATATACAAAATACAATATAATCTAGCACAACACATTACCAGTGTCACCTAAACTATCATCTGTAAAATGTCTGGGAGCAGGGAAGAACCAGATGATCTCTGACTTCTGTCATTTGTAAGTAAGAAAAGTGCTAGAAAAGAGGGAGCAGTCCCTCATTCATTAAGCACCGAGAATCATGTTAGGCACTCCACCTACATCGTTTTATTTAATGTATCTAACGCGCCTATGAGAAAGTTTGTCTCTTTTATATGATGAGGAAGTTGAGGTCAGAAAAAATTAATTCTCCTAATGTGATATGGGGGAAAGTTGTATATGTGGGACTGAAACCCAACTCTGTTTGACTCCAAGGCTGAGCAAAAGCGACATTAATTTATGATGTGGGTCCCTGTCAAGCCCCCATTTCCTCCTTTCCCCTCCTTTGCATCTGCTTTAGGAATACCCCAAGGAGTCCTGGTGTGGCGCCGCAGGTTACTGTGCTGGACAGTTTGAACTACAAAGTTGGTGACTGAAGTTCACCAGCCACTCCTGGGAAACCCTATACAGAGCCACTATGAGACGGAATCAACTCCACGTTACTTATCAACAACAAGGAATACCCAAAAGAGCTTTTTATTTTGCAAATAACAAAAGTGATAGAACCCTTTACCATTCTCAAAATACTATCAGGATCATTGGTCTTGGATTCAGCAGACTTGGATTCAACAGAACCAACCTTGCGGTTCAAATCGAACTTGCAGTCCAGCACACTAACCCACAGCACCACACCAGGACTCTATTATATCAACAGGATAATATACATAATAATTAATATTACCTAATATACATCAACATCCATAATAGTTCCTTTTCTTTTGGCCATTACCTGAAAATGTTTGAGCTTTCCTATATTCTGTTTCTGGTCTGAAAAGATAAGATTTCTGTCAGTGATAATAACTGAGGAAAAGAGTTCAAGGAAAAAATTATTTTTGTAGAAACAAATGTATTACCTGCCTTCTAGCTTCTGTTTTATAACTAAAACCAAGAGAGAAAAATCAGAGTTACTTTTTTGGTATATATATATATATAACTACCTTGTTTTGTTCTTTTCTAATTTTAACTTACCTTTGTATGGTTGATATTTTTTCCATAGGAAGAGAAGACACATGGATATGATCAAAAATAGTGATATTCCAGTTATACTTGCTAAAGGTGACAATGATTTCCCTTTTTGTGCAAGCTTCTCCAGTCCTATATAAGCAGCACAAAAACATTATTGGCATTTTCTTAAAGGTCAATGAATTATGATACAGTCCGATTTGCTTATGTTTATCTTAAATGAGACAGACACTAAGATTTTAATGTCTCTCATTATGATTGTGGATTTTAAAGTTTTCTCTGTCAATTTTTGCTGTTTATTAGGTATATTTTGGAGCTTGCTATTAGATGCATAAAAATTCAGAATTTTATAACAGCCTGCTGAAATGCTCATTATTTTATCGAAAGGAATATTTCTTATCTTGAAGCCTAATTTGTAGATATTAGTACAACTCATCAGCTTTATTTTGGCTAATTTCTTCATCCTTTACTTCTAATATTTTAGTATCCTTTTATACTCGTATAAAATATGTATCTTATAAGCAGCAATTTTTAAAAAGTTCATTTTGACAACATTTGTCCATTAGTTGGAGTATTTGGTTAATTTATATTGATTGTGAGAGTACAGTGGCTCTGGAGGGTAAGCACTGGACTGTAAACCAAAGGTCAGTGGTTCAAGCCTACCAGCTTCCCTTCAGGAGAAAGTTGAAGTTTTCTGCTCCTGCAAAGATTTACATCCTCAGAAATGCTATACTGGGCTGTTATGAGTCAGAACCTACTTGATGTCACTTAACAACAGCAACAACATATATGTGTTTACAAACAGCCAGATACTCTGGTAGCGTAGTGGTTACGAATTGTGCTGTGAGCCGCAAGGTCAGCAGTTCGAAACTACCAGCTGTTCTGCCGGAGAAAGATGAGGCTTTCTGCTCCGGTAAAGATTTACAGTCTCGGAACCCTGTACAGGGTCACTGTGGGTCGGAACTGACTCCACAGCACATAACCACCACCACTCAATAAATGAAGAGTAGGTATAAACGAAACAGAAATTCTTCTATTCATTAAGTCCAAATATCTTCTTTTTTGCCTATTGGAACCACAACAAATAAACCACATTTTATCTCTATATGATGCTATGTCAACTGTTTGGTCTCACCTTTCTCCTGACAGTTTTTTGTCATTAGAATAAACATCCCATATGTTTTTGTTCTTTACTTGACTAATTTGCAGATTCTCCACCATTTTAGTGGTACAATTTTGGAAGCTCAGCAAAGGTTAGTCCAATTTACTCCTGAAACAAGGATTCAGAGAGAAACAATACTCTGGTGTGGTTGTCAACAAGATAAAAATAAATACTAAGGGGCTTCAAAAAGTTCATGGAAATATGGAAATAAAAAGTAAAGGAATTTTTTCAGGACCTTCTTGAAGTCCCTTTATAGAGTGCTCACTTAAGATATTGACAGTGTTGTTATGAGCCGTCTAGTTGGTTACAACTCAAAGTAATCCGATGCACAACAGAATGAAACACTGCCTTGTTCTATGTCATCCTCACAAATTTTGGTAGTGATAGAAAAGCAAAGCAACAAAGAAGAAACACTTGATTAAAATATTGCATGTGTTGTTGTTAGATGCCATCGAGTTGCTTCCAACTCATAGCAATCAAATGTACAACAGAATGAAACACTGTGTTAGTCTCACAGTTGCTGTTTGAGCCTATTGTTACAGTCACTGTGTCAATTCATCTCATTGGTGGTCTTCCTCTGTTCTGCTGACCCTCTTAACCAAGCATGATGTCCTTCTCCAGGGAGTGGTCCCTCCTGATAACAAGTCTAGAGTACATAAGACAAAGTCTTACTAGCCTCACTTCTAAGGCACACCCAGGCTATACTTCTTTCAAGATAGATTGGTTTGTTCTTCTTGCAATCCATGGTACTTTCAATATTCTTTGCCAGCACTATACTTAAAAGGCATTGATTCTTCTATGGTCTTCCTTATTCATTGTACAACTTTCACATGCATATGAGGCTATTGAAAATATCATGACTTGGGTCGTGTGCACCTTAGTTCTCAAAGCGGATATCTTTGCTCTTTAATACTTTGAAGAGGTCTTCTGCATCAGATTTGTCCAATGTAATTTGTTGTTTGATTTTTTAACTGCTATCCATAAATATTGCTGTGGATCCAAGTAAAATGAAATTCTTGACAACTTCAGTCTTTTCTCCATTTATCATGATGTTATTTATTAGTCCAGTTGTGAGGATTTTTTGTTTTCTTTACATTGAGTTGCAATCCATACTGAAGGCTGTAGTCTTTGATTTATACCAGCAAGTATTTCAAGTCCTGGGCACTTTCAGCAAGCAAAGTTGTGTCATCTGCATAGGACAAGCTGTTGATGAGCCTTCCTCCAGTATTGATGCCATGTTCTTATTCATATAGTCCAGCTTCCTGGACTATTTGCTCAGCATAGAGATACAGTAAGTATTATAAAATAATACAACCCTGACATACACCTTTCCTGGTTTTAAACGAGGCAGTAACTCCATATTCTGTTTAAAAGACTGCCTTTTAGTCTATGTACAGGTTCCACATTAGCTCAATTAGGTATTTTGGAATTCCCATTTTTCGCAACATTAACCATAATTTGTTATTATCCACAAAGTGGATATCTTTGCTCTTTAACACTTTGAAGAGGTCTTCTACAGCAGATTTGTCCAATGTAAAATGTTGTTTGATTTTTTGACTGCTATCCATAAATATTGCTGTGGATCCAAGTAAAATGAAATTCTTGACAACTTCAGTCTTTTCTCCATTTATCATGATGTTATTTCTTAGTCCAGTTGTGAGAATTTTTGTTTTCTTTACATTGAGTTGCAATCCATACTGAAAGCTGTAGTCTTTGATTTACATATCTATACCTTTGTATAGTCAATAAAACACAAGTAAGCATCTTTCTGAACACTTTATGGATAACACCAGAACATTGTCAGACATAGTGCTGGAAGATGACGATATTACAAATAGCACCAGAGTATTGTCAGATATAGGGCTGGAAGAATAGCTGTCAGATATAGTGCTGGAAGAAGAGCCCCTCAAATTGTAAGGCACTCAATATATATGAGTGGGGAAGAGCTACCTCTTCAAAGTAGAGTTGACCATGATGACATGAATGGAGTAAAGCTTTCCAGACCTTCATTTGCTAATGGAGCACAACTCATAAAGAAGAGAAACAACTGTAAGCATCCAATAATAATTGAAATATAAAATGTATGAAGTATGAATCTAGGAGAATTGGAAGTTGTTATAAATGAAATGTAACACATCATTATCGATATCCTAGGCATCAGTGAGCTGAAATGGACCGGTATTGGCTATTTTGGATCTGACAATCGTATGGCTTACTATGCCAGGAATGACAAATTGAAGAGGAATAGTGTGGTTTCATCATCAGAAAGAGCATGTAAAGATCTATCTTGAAGTATAATGCTGTCTATGATAGTATAATATCCATAAGCCTACTAGGAAGATCAGTCAATACTACTATTATTCAAATTAATACACCAACCACTAAATCCAGTGATGATGAAATTGAAGAATTCTGCATGAAATGGTTGAATCTTAATTCTTTTTGGTACAGTGACTATGTGTATTCCTTTAATCTTCTCTTGATGCTTTCTGCATCATTCAATATTTTGTCCGAATCCCTCAATATTGCAACTCAAGGCTTATTTTTTTTCTTCAGTTCTTTCAGCTTGATAAATAGTGAGTGTGATCATCCCCTTTTGGTTTTCTAACTCTAGTTTTTGAACATTTCATCATAAACTTTGCATTGCCGTCTCGAGTTGCCTTTTGAAGTTTTCTGTTCAGCTCTTTTACTTCATCATTTTCCCAGTTGTTTTCTCTTCTCTATGTTGAGGAGCAAGTTTAAGTATTTCTTGTGACATATGTTTTGGTCTTTTCCTTTTTTCCTGTCTTTTTGATGACTTTTTGCTTTCTTCCGATATGATGTTCTTGATGACATCTTACAACTCTTGTGGTCTTCAGTCATTAGTGTTCAAGGCTTCAGATCTGTTCTTGAGATGGTCTTTAAATAGATGAATATATTCAAGGTCATATTTAGGATCTTCTCAACTTGTTTAAATTTTCTTCAGCTTTAGCCTGAACTTGCAGATGAGCAATTAATGGTCTGTTCTACAGTTGACTCCTGACCTTGTTTGGCTGATGATGTGGAGCTTCTTCATTGTCTCTTCTTATAGTTGTGGTCAGTTTGATTCCATCTGGCAATGTCCATGTGTATAGTTACTGTTTATGTTTTTTTTTTTTTTTAATGTTTTATTGTGAATTACTTGATAGTTTACATGGCAGAACATTAGCTTTACATTCATTCTGTCGCATATCATTTCATTGCCATGATTACAATCCCCTCCATGCATCATCAACCAACCAAAGGTTATATCCTGAAAACCTGCCCCCTGGTCATCAGCACACAGCCCCTCTCCCTCTCTGGGTCTAGAGTCCCCAGCTGCTCCATCTTTCCATGAAATCGTCTCTGCCTCCACCTCTGAAGTCACTGCTTCTCTGGGTAGGGTCCCACACTCCGCTCTTTTCTCTTGATGGTTCCAGGGACCTCTACTCCTGGAATGCAAAGTCAATCACTCCCCTCCTTTTGCTACACGGCACTGTTTATGTTTTTGAAAAGAAGTAGCTGCAATGAATAAGTCATAGGTTTTGAAAAATTCCATCAAGCAATTTCCAGCATAATTTTCATCACTGTGACCATATTTTCCATCTATTGCTCTTCTTTGTTTCCAACTTTCACTTTCCAAAACCCAGTATCAATATATCTTGATTGCAGGTTTGATCAATTTCAAATTGGATAAATTGGAATCATTATTAAATTTTTTCTTTATTGCTTTTGGTGGTTGGTATGTAAATTTGAATAATAATTGTATTAACTGGGCTTTGTAGACACAGTGCATATATTTTTTAACTTTTTATTGTTAATTGAGTGAAGGTTTACAGAGAAGATCATCAGTTTTACATTCAACAAATTATATATTTCATTTCATCTCACTGATTGCAATTTCCTCCATGTAACATCATTTATTACACTTCCTCCCTATGAGTCTTAATTCCATTTCTCCTTTCCCAACCCTTCTGAATTTTAACCTTAGGTAAATGCTAATGTCGAATGGTTGGCCATTCTATGGTGTCCATATCTCACTAGTGTCCTCGTGTGGCACAGTAGGATAAGCATTAGACTGGTAACTGCAAGGTTGGAAGTTCAAACTCACCAGCTGCTCCTTGGAAACCCATACAAGGTTGTGATGAGTCAAAACTGACTTGACAGCACACAACAACAACAATAACAAATATACCTATTTGGGGAGCGCAGAGGCTTTGTAGGATAAACACTGAACTGTGAATCACAAGATCAGTGGTTCAAGCCCACTAGCACTTTCAAGGGAGAAAGTTGAGGCTTTCTGCTCCCACAAAGATTTACAGCCTTAGAAACCCTATGCAGGGTTGCTAAGAGTCACAGCTGGCATGCAACAATAATAGGGAAACAATCAGAAAAAAGAAGAAAAAATTTAAAGCTTAAGATTTATGTGGGTCACTATCAAGAGGAATACTTTACATGTGATTGGAATTGCAGAACAGGAAGGGGGGGGAGTACAGAAAATTATCAAAGGAGTTGGAAGAAAATTTCCCTAATATCATGAAAGATGAGAAAATATGTATTCAAGAAGTTGAACAAACTCCAAACAGGATAGACCCCAAAAGAAAATTACCAAGACATATTTAATCAAAATTTTCAAAACCAGAGACAAGGAAAGTATCTTAAGAGTAACTCAGGTAAAAATCAAAAGTTTCTTACAAAGGAGAACTGATAAGACTAAGTTCTGACTTCTAAGCAGAAACCATGTAGGCAAGAAGACAATGAGATGATACATACAAAACTCTAAAAGAAATAAATTGCCAATCAAGAGTCATATACTCAGCAAAATTGTCTATCAAATATGCTGGTGAAATTAGGACATTTCCAGATAAACAGAAATTAAAAGAATTTGTAAAAACCAGATCAACCTTACAAAAAATGATATGGGAGTTCTTTGGACAGAGAATCAACACCAGCAGACAAAAATATGCATGACAATGTCACCAGAAGTCAACCCAGATATGGTGGAGGTGTGCCATGGAGTCAGTTCCAACTTATAGCCACCCTGCATAGGATTTCTGAGGTCGTAAATGAGCAGCAGAAAGCCTCATTTTTCTTCAGCAGAACGGCTCATAGTTTCGAACTGCTGACCTTAGCAGCCGGACTCATAACTACTACACTACCAGTACCTAAAATACACCAAATCTACAAGACTGAAAATAGGTAACCAGAGGTACCAGTTTACAGCAGCAGCAACAAAAATACATAAAGTAAAAAGAAGGAATCATGTAGTTATAGAACTTCCAAATGAAATTTTTTTTAACTTGTCCAACTCCAAACACTAATGCTAGTTCTAACCATAACCTTAACACTAAATGAAATTCTAGACCTAGCCTAGACCTATTCAGAGTTCTAACTCTAAGTCCTCCCCCCGAAAAAATTTAAAAGTTTGAAAAAGAGATATGACTTGAGTGCTACTTTTAGCAAGCAACTTCTCTATAGTTAATCATTTTAGATCCAATATTTAAATCAAAATTAACTAGAGAAATTTCCAGATAATGCAAAATCCAATGAATGAGCAATATGGTATGTACATCTATGCTTTCCATTTATTTGGTATAGCTGTTTCATACCGGTAAACATAACAAGAATAAAAGTTTGGAAGGCAAGCTTATAGCTACAGATAAAGAAATAGTCTCAGATAAAATATTTGTCACATCTAGGGAAGTCCTAGAAATGAGATGGGAACAAAGGTTGATTCTCACTGCAAGTTTAATTCATTAAATTTTCCTGCGAATGCATGATTCAGCACAATCTGTGCAGTTGGTAGGTAGGCTTCTAAGCATTCTGTATTTTCTTTAACCTTTCATAACACCAGATTTCATATGTTCCAATGTGTTCACTTCTTAAATGCCAGACTACTTTAATCAAAATTCAACAATCCCGCCCTGCAAAAATAAATAAATTAATTAAAAAATTCAGCGCTACTTTACTGTATTCCATTTCTTATACTGTGCTTTGCCATGATGTACTGTGAGCATCAGAAAAACTAACTTTTTCGTGAAGTTTCTAGTAAACTCTTTTCTAGTAAACTTTAAAATAATGCTGGTAATAATTATTTCAAAGTACTTGTCTTTCTTCTGAAGCCTGATACTAGATTTATCTTACAATGTCTGGGTGTCTTATACTAGATAAGCTAACATCTCCTCCCCCTCTTTCATTGTTAACTTTTGTCCCGTTCAATATATATTCCCTAAAATGACCTAAATTTCACATTTTGTCTCAGAGAGAGTTCCACTCTGTCCTTCACTATCCCTTCCTTATTTCTTTAGACTCCTCTTCTTCCTTATTGTCTTCTTGTCTCTCAAGCTGGTCTCTGTCCTACAGAAGGTAACCTGTAGTGACCAGTCCTTGTCTCCCAAAGTCTTGGCTTCAGCCAAGATCAAATGCTTTTCCCTCAAAAGTGCGGGATAGGGACAGTCATTTTGTCAGAGAAAATACTCTTTTCTACTCATCCTGTTTCTTCTCTAGAATATTCTGGCTTTCTGACTCTCAACATTGTTTTTCTATCACAGAGCACATCAGGTCAATATTTGAAATTTGGTCCTTCCTTATCACAAAATAAAAAATGCCAAATGTGTCAAAAACTAAATCAAAAGACTTAGTTGCTATGGTCTCACCTCTAGGCAAGGATATTTTGGAGAGATACACTTCTTGAACCTTAAATTCAAAATATGAGAGCAAGAACACTCTGACCATTCTGCCACCGAGAATGTATGTTGTTGTTGTTGTTGTGTGCCACGGAGTCGGTTCCGACCCATAGCGACCCTGTACAGGGTTTCCGAGGCTGTAAATCTTTACGGGAGCAGAATGTCTCACTTTTCTCTGGCGGAACAGCTGGTAATTTCAAACTGCTGACCTTGCGGTTCACAGTCCGATTCGTAACCACTACGTTACCAAAGCTCCTTCCGAGAATGTATGTTGTTGTTGTTGTTAAGTGCCGTCGAGTCGGTTCCGACCCATAGCGACCCTGTACAGGGTTTCCGAGGGTGTAAATCTTTAAGGGAGAGGAAAGCCTCATCTTTCTCCGAGAATGTATAAGCATCCGTAATGCAGTTCGGGAGTCCTGGTATGGCCCTGACAGATAAGCACTGGACCCACAAGGTCAGGTTGAACCGCAAGGTTGGTTGTTCAAATTCACCAGCCTCTTCTTGGAAACCTTATACAGGGTTGCTATGAGTCAGAACAGATTCGATGGCACTGAACAACAACAATGTAGTTCTGCACAATTGAAAGAGCTTGCTGCTATCTCCTTTCAGGGAGTTGACTATCCTTTAGAATACAGCATGCCATTCTCTCCCATTATTTAAACATGACTGGATTATTTACCGAATCCCTAGTGCAAATGCTATTTTCCTCTCCTTAGGCAAACAAATAAAATGAAATAAAAAGTTAAGTGCAAATATGGGCAAGAGGTGTGGTATCCATGGAATCGGAACCCTGCTGTCTATGAGATCGCACCCTAAACAGGACAGCCATATGCTATCCAATAGATGTTTCATGTGTTTCTAGATTAGAAAGAAGTCCTGAGGTCTCGCCCATCCAATCTGTTCTCCGATTCTGGCAGTAGATGCATATCCCTAAGGAGGGATGTGCTATTTAACATTCTCTCAGAACCCCACCTGACAGTCAGTTTTTCTTTGTTAAATGCTCAAAGGGATGTAATCTAGAACGTCAGGATCTAAATATATGGCTGTAATTCCATTTCTATCCTTATTGCCATGTGAAATATGACTCCTAGAGATCGTGACTTGAAAAATCTCTAGGTAGATAAAATAAATTCATAAAATAATTTTCCTGCCTTGGATAACTTTCCTGTTCTCGTCGTTAAGAAAAAAATGTAAAACATAATTAAATGTTAAAAATGGTAGATTTCTCAGAATCACAGACAAATCTCAAACATTTCTAGTATGGCAAAATCTCAGATGAAAGTTATGTGGTATACGGAACTCTATACATTGCTGTTGTTAATAGATGCCATCGAGTCAGTACTGACTCATAGCAACCCAATGCTGAGTCATCTCACAATTATTGACATGCTTGAGTATGTTGGTGCTGCCACTTGGACAATTCACCTTGCTGGGGGTCTTCCTCTTTTTCTCTGACCCTCCACCTTACCAAATATGATCTCCTTCTCCAGCAATTGGTCCCTCCTGACAATATGTCCAAAGTATGAGAGATGAAGGTTGGCCATCCTTGCCTCTAAGGAGCACTCTGACTGCACATCTTCCAACACATATCTGTTGGTTCTTTTGGCAGCCCATGGCACTCTCAATATTCTCCTCCAACACCATAACTCAAAAGCATAAATTCTTTTATGGTCTTCCTTTTTCACTGTCCAACTTTCATATGTATATGAGGTTACTGAAAATACCATAGCTTGGGTCAGGTGCACCTCAGTCTTCTAGCTGACATCTTTGCTCTTCAACACTTTAAAAAAGGCCTTGTGCAGCAGATTTGCCTAATGCAATACGTTATTTGATTTCTTGACTGCTATTTCCATGAGTGTTGACAGTTGGTCCAAGAAGAATGAAGTCCTTGACCACTTCAATCTTTTCTCTGTTGATAAGAATGTTGTTTATTGGTCCAGTGGTGAGGATTTACTTTATACATTAGAATGCCTATATTAAATGTGAATATTAGAATTCTGATCAGATTCTTCCATTTCCATAAATATTTTTTATTTTATGTATACCACAATAGTGATTTAGGCCCAGTTAACACTTCCTGGTGTGGCGCTGTGTTTTAATACACTGGTCTGCAAAGTCGGCGGCACAAGCTCACCAGCCACTCCTCAGAAATCCTATACAGGGTTGCTATGAGTCAGAACCAACTCAACAGCACTTAACAACAACAATAAGACTTCAAAGTAGGAACAGTTGTCTTAAAGGAACCCAACCAAATTAATTGCCATTGCATCAATTCTGACTCATAGTGACACTACAGGACAGAGTCAGACTGCCTGACAGGGTTTATAAGATTGTAGAGTTTTATAGGATTCAGACTGCCTCATCTTAGCAGACAAATGCTTTAACCATTGTACCACAGGATATCTCTTTAAGGAATTGGGTGGTTGGATGGCAGGGGTGGCCTTAATTAAGGCAATAAATTTTTTTTTTTTTACAACATAAATACCAATTTGTATTTTAATAGCTGTTCTCTCCTCGAAACATGTATTACAGGTATAAGTTTTAGGTACATATATTTAATAATTGATAATTAATATGAGATTATACATGTCATAGAAAGCAAGAAGTATCTCTTTGTACATAGCATAAGCACTTAACAACAATGATGACAAAATGTGTATGATACTATTCATATATTTTAGAAAGACCATGGTCCCATCAATATTTTCAGTTACATTAAGGGGGGCAGTTTGTGTTATGGTTGAAAACATGGGCTTTGCATTCAAATATTATTTAATCCCTTTCTAGCTGTCTGATCTTGCCCATTGTTTTATTTCCTTTAGGCTCTCTCCACTGAGATAGAGCACAAATTAGATATGACTCATAGCCAGGGAGGTGGAAGGAAGGCACCAGCTGGTCTGGTCTTACACAGGCAGCAAAAATGGAATACCTTGTCACATTCTCTAGCCATCCTCTTCCCACCACAAGCCCCACGTAAACCTTGATCATTCCCTGACCCTGTCATTTTCTTTCCATGCTTGTGACTCCTTTTTCCTTTGCCCTCCACATTTTATTGCTGATACATTTTGGTTAGACATGTTCCATGTCTCATTAAAAACAAAGAGGTTCATCTATTTCTTACAACTTGGATTTAGTTACACCAAGCACCAACTTGGTTTTAGAAACATCTCAATGGCTTATTTTAAGCTCCCAATTATTTAAAATTCTCCACAGATCTAAGTGGATTTTTCATTAGAATGAATTGCCATGATATGCTCAATTGATAGCTACAAACCAAGGCTCATGTATCTGGTGGTTGGTTACTTCATCTGAATTACAAGATCCATTCATTTGGAAAAATTTAAGAGAATCAAATATTTAACAAAACACATCAATATTATTAATTTTAGTATTTTGCTGCAGTCGAATCGATGTTTTGTAGATTTTTGAGAGATGATAAAATAGCCATAGAAACCAGAGAGGTCACAAATGACAACTCTGAAAAAATAAGCACCTGTTCTTATTTACTATAACAACAAATAGCCTGGACTTTGTACAAGTCAAACAGGTTTTTTAGATTATGCAAAAGCCAATTGTCTCTAAGACTGTAGTTGTCTCTCAACTGTGGTAATAAAATCTTAATTAAATATTCGTGGCTTCAAATATTGGCTAAATACTAGTGGAGAAAGTTTATGTGGTGTGAATGGTGTGGCTGTGGCACACTTCTATGTATTACAGCCATTTCTTCACTTGCAGTGAGTAAGAGGAAGGTGTCTAGATGGTATCTAGGCTGCTCCTAAATATTTTATATGCTTAATTATGACTTACTTTAAAATTATGCTTTGGTGAGCTAATCAGATGAATAACTGGTCATGTCTATTAAAATTTTAGTAAACTAGAAAACAAAGGACACATCTGAGTGGTTGGTTACATGTCTGCTACTCATACCAGGTTGTGAGCACCCTGTTAGCATGGATTATCTTTTTCTCGTACGGTATTCTCAGTGCCGACTGCAGTAACTGGAGTCCTGATGTGGAGCTGTAGGATAAGCACTGGACCAAAAGGACCTTTTGGACCACAAGGTCAGCAATTCAAACTTACTATTCATTCTTTGGAAACCTTATGCAGGGTTGCTTAGAGTCAGAAGTGACTTGATGGCACTGAACAGCAACAACCACAGTAGTTGGCCCATAAATGGTGCTCTATAATAAATTGATAAGTTCATAATTTGTATCACCCTTAATACACATATATTTGGGGCCTACAAGGGGAATATTATCTACTGCCCTAACAAAGCATAATTAAGGTGAAAATTCTAGAGCTGTGTCATCCAATAGAGTAGTCATAAGACATAAGTACCTACTTAAATTTAAATGAAAATGAATTAAATTGAAAGAAAATTAAAATTTTATTCCCTCAGTTGTATAACCACATTTTATAAGTTAATAACCAAATTAGGCCAGTGACTTCCAGATTGGACACCGCAAATGTAAAGCATTTCTATTAGAAAGTACTATTCTAGACAGTGTCTATACCATTCCAGTCTAAAATCTCCAATATACTGAGACACTTTTACAATTCTGTATACCCTGGACTTCAAGAAAAGCCACAGCCACAATATATCTCCTCATTAACCTAAACATCTGTGATGGTCTTATAATTCTTTATGACTCCTTAAGAGCTTTTAAAGAAATGAAAAAAATCTATGAAAAAAAAAATCAAACAACTCTAAAAAAAAAGTGGTTGTCACTGCTTCATAAACATTCAGATTTTCAGGACCCTAATCCAGTATGTTTGAAATGTCTTAATGAAACTATATATTTTAAGACTTTGCCAGGTGAATGTGATGTTAGGTGGTCCAAGGGTTGCATACTGAAAAATTCAGCCTAAAGGTTAAAAAGGAATATATTCTTGCTTCATTTATGCAACACATGTATTGAACTTCTCTGTGCTATGCTATGAACCCACCACTCGTCTGTCAGTTTGTCATACTGTGGTGGCTTGTGAGTTACTGTGATTCTGAAAGCTATGCCACGAGTATTTTAAATATCAGCAGTGTCACCCATGGTGGACGTGTTTCAGATGAGTTTCCATACAAAGACAGAGTAGGAAGAAGGATACGCGAACTACTGCTGAACATTTAGTCACTGAAAACCTTATGAATAGGAGAGAAACCCTGCCAGATATAGTACTGGAAAATGAGCCCCTAAGGTTGGAAGTCACTCAAAATGTGACTGGGGAAGAGCTGCTTCCTCAAAGTAGAGTTGACCGTGATGACACAAATGGAGTAAAGCCCATGGGAGAAAAGCCCTTGGAACCTTCATTTGCTGATGGGACACAACTCAAAATGAAGAGAAATAGCTGTAAACATCCATTGAAAATCAGAACATGGAATGTACAAAATATGAATCTGGGAAAATTGAAGTTGTCAAAAATGAAAAGGAATGCATAAACATCGATAACTGAGGCATTAGTGAGCTGAAATGGACTGGTATTGGCCATTTTGAATCTGACAACCACATGGTTTACTATGCCGGAAATGACAAATTGAAGAGGAATGGTGTTACATTCGTTGTCTAAAAGAACATATCCAGATCAGTCATGAGGTACAATGCTGTCTGTGATAGGATAATATCCATGCGTCTACAGGGAAGCCCAATTAATACCACTATTATTCAGATTTATGCACCAACCACTAAAGCCAGTGAGGATGAAACAGAAGAATTCTACCAATTTCTTTAATCTGAAATTGATCAAAATGCAATCAAGTTGT
This sequence comes from Chrysochloris asiatica, assembly GCF_000296735.1. Lineage (NCBI taxonomy): Eukaryota > Metazoa > Chordata > Mammalia > Afrosoricida > Chrysochloridae > Chrysochloris > Chrysochloris asiatica. The sequence continues at coordinate 14,628,452 of NW_006408528.1, read as the reverse complement.
ATTGATCATTACTGTTGATTGGAATGCAAAGGTTGGGAGCAAAGAGGAAGGATCAGTAGTTGGAAAATATGGCCTTGGTGATAGAAATGATGCTGGAGAACCCATGAAAGAATGCTGCAAAATCAATGATTTGTTCATTTCAAATATCTTCCTTAGACAGCATAAGAGATGGCTATACACATGGACCTCACCAGATGGAATACATAGAAATCAAATTGACTATATCTGCTGAAGGAGATGATGGAAAAGCTCCATATCATCAGTCAAAACAAGGTCAGGGGCAGACTGTGGAACATACCATCAATTACACATATGCAAATTCAAACTGAAGCTGAAGAAAATGAAAACAAGTCTACGAGAGCCAAAATATGACTTTGGATATATACCCCCTGAATTTAGAGATCATCTGAAGAACAGATTTGATATATTAAACACTAAAGAATGAAGACCAGAAGAGTTGTGGGATGACATCAAGAACATCATACATGAAGAAAACAAAAAGTCATTAAGAAGACAAGAAAGAAGAAAAAGGTCAAAATGGATTTCAGAAGAGACACTGAAACTTGCTCTCCAGCATAGAGATGTTAAAGCAAATGGAAGAAATGAGGAGGTCCAAGAGCTAAACAGAAAATTTCAAAGATCAGCTTGAGAAGATAAAGCCAAATATTACAACAAAATGTGCAAAGATCTGGAATCAGAAAACCAAAAAGGAAGAACACGCTCAACATTTCTCAAGCTGGGGGAACTGAAGAAAAAAAATTCAAGCCTTGACTTTCATTATTGAAAGATTCTCTAGGCAAATTATTGAGTGATGCAGAAAGCATCAAGAGAAGATGGAAGGAATACACAGAGTCATTGTACCAAAAGGAAATGGTTAATGTTCAACTGTTTCAAGAGGTAGCATATGATAAAGGAGGAAGTCCAAGGTGAATTGAAGGAATTGGCAAAGAACAAGGCACCAGGAATTGATGGAATAAAAATTGAAATCTTTCAAGAAAGTGAGGCAGCACTGAAGGCAGTCACTCATCTCTGCGAAGAAATTTAGAAGACAACTATCTGGCCGACTGATTGGAAGAGATCCATATTCCAAAGAGAGGTGACAATGGAATGCGGAAATCATTGGACAATCTTTGATATCCCATGTGAGTAAAGTTTTACTAAATGTAATACAGAGACGGTACAACCATATTTTGACTGAGAACTTCCAGAGGTTCAAGTCAGATTCAGAAGAGGCTGTGGAACAATGGATATCAATATTGATGTCTGATGGGTCTTAGCTGAAAGCAGAGAATATCAGAAAGTTGGTTACCTGTGCTTTACTGACTATGCAAAGGCATTGTGTGGATCATTACAAGCTATGGACAACATTGCGAAGTATGAGTAATCCGGAACACTTAATTGTGCTCTGTACCTGGACCAAGAGGTAGTTGTTCAAACAGACATGGGAACACTGAATGGTTTAAAATTAAGAAACATTTGTGACAAGATTGTCTTCTTTCACCATACTTATTCAACCTGTATGCTGAGCAAATAATCCGAGAAGCTGGGTTATATGAAGAACAATGTGGCATCAGGATTGGAGGAAGATTCATTAACAGCCTACGATATGCAGATGATACAATCTTGCTTGCTGAAAGTGAAGAGGACTTAAAACAAATACAGATGAAGATTAAAGAGCACAGCCTTTGGTATGGATTACATCTCAATGTAAAGAAAACAAAAATCCTCACCACTGGACCAATAAATAACATTCTTATCAACAGAGAAAAGATTGAAGTGGTCAAGGACTTCATTCTTCTTGGATCAACTATCAACACTCATGGAAGCAGCAGTCAAGAAATCAAATAACGTATTGCATTAGGCAAATCTGCTGCACAAGGCCTTTTTAAAGTGTTGAAGAGCAAAGATGTCAGCTTAAGGACAAAGGTGCACCTGATCCAAGCCATGGTATTTTCAATAACCTCATATGCATGTGAAAGCTGGACAGTGAATAAGAAAAACTGTAGAAGAATTGATGTTTTTGAGTTATGGTGTTGGAGGAGAATATTGAAAGTGCCATGGGCTGCTAAAAGAACCAACAGATCCGTGTTGGAAGAAGTGCAGTCAGAATACTCTTTGGAGGCCATGATGGCCAAACTTCGTCGCTCATACTTTGGATATATTGTTAGGAGGGACCAGTCACTGGAGAAGGATATCATGTTTGATAAGGTGGAGGGTCTGAGAAAAAGAGAAAGATCCCCAATGAGATGGATTGGCTAAGTGGCAGCATCGATGGACTCAAGTGTGGTAACAGTAGTGAAGTTGGCCCAGGATCGGGTCATGTTTCGTTTTGCTGTGCATAGGGTCACTATGAGTTGGTACCGGATCCATGGCACCTAACAACAACAACAACATGCTATGAACCCAGTGCAATGCACCAGAACGATAAAGGAGTAGGGATTAATGAATGACACCTTTGTGAACTTGCTGAAACACCAGTTCCGTTGTTGTTGTTAAGTGCCATTGAGTCGGTTCCAACCCACAGTGACCTTGTATAGGGTTTTCAAGGAGTGGCTGGTGTGTTTGAACCGCTGTCCTTGAAGTTCAAACTGAACTTTCGATTGAGTGCTTATCCTACAATTATAGAAACCTTAAACACCTCTTCCTGTTCCAATCAGTTCCTGGCTTTTGCTAAGTAAAAATTGGATTGACTTTGTATGCAAAGGATAATCCAGCAAGGACTAAAGAGTCAAGTTGGTTAGAACTCATAGTGACACTGTGTAGGATTTCCAAGGAGTGGCTGTTGAGTTTGAACCGCCAACCCTGAGGCTCAAACTGATCTTGCAGTTGAGTGCTTATCTTACAGTTATGGTGGTTATGTGCTGTGGCATCGGTTCCAACTCCTAGCAACCCTGTATAGGGTTTCCAAGGCTGTAAATCTTTACTGTAAATCTTTACTTTTGAACTGCCTAATTGGTAATCACTAGGAGACCAGAGCTCCTTATCCTACAGTTATGGTTGTGGTTATGTGCCGTGGAGTCGGTTCCAACTCATAGCGACCCTGTATGTACAGGGTTTCTGAGGCTAGAAACCTTTACAGGAGCAGAAAGCCTCATCTTTCTCCTGCAGAACAGCTGGTAGTTTCAAATTGCTGACCTTGCTGTTCACAGCCCGATTTGTAACCACTACACTACAGGAATCCTAAATACCACCTCCTGTTCCAATCAGTTCCAGGCTTTTGCTAAGTAAAACTTGGATTGTCTTTGTGTGCAGAGGACAATCCAACAAGGACTACAGAGTGGTCGTAGTAGCAGTAGTAGAAGCAGGAACCGCAGCAGCAAAAGAAACATGTTCCATTTCATTTTTTACTACCAATTTTCCTAGCTTCATACTTCATACATTCCAGTATCTTACTTAATGGATGTTTGCAGTTGTTTCTTCTCATTTTGTGTTGTGCCCCATCAGTAAATGAAGGTCCTGAAAGCTTTGCTCCATCTATGTCATAAGGTCAGCTCTACTTCGAGGAGGCAGCTCTTCCTCAGTAGTATTTTGAGTGCCTTCCAACCTGAGGGGCTCATCTTCTAGCACTCTATCTGACATTTTGCTGCATTTCTTAAGGGTTTCAGTGGCTTACCATCAGGAATGTTCCTACTTGCTTTTTTCTTAGTCTGTCTTAGTATGGAAGTTACACTGAAACCTGTCCCTGTGGGTGACCCTGCTGATATTTAAAATGCCAGCATCAAAGCCACACACAAGTCATCGCAGAATGGCAAACTGACAGACAAGTAGTGGACATGAAACCAAGGGAATGAATAAAATCATCTAGGAGAATGGGTAGAAATAGAAGGGAAGGCTTGGGAGGATCAAAATTTAGCAGATACTAGTATTTTGGGCAGTGATTATTAGTTTTGGAGGGATTGATGACCTCTCTGAAAACTAGATAAAAATTGGTCCCCTCTAGAATGTAAATTTTCACAGACTTAAAATAATTGTTGTAATTTCCAGGACATTAAAACCTGTGCCGAGGACTTCCACAGACTTCAGATATTTCAACAAAGAAAGAGAGCCTATGAAAGGAGAACGGTGAATGAAATAGGTAGAAGGAAATCCAGACTTTAAACTTACGAAGATTTACTTTAAACTTAGCAAGATTTACTAATACAACAGTACACTTACAGTCTCTGAATGGTAGCCTGCTTCTCTTATATATTGCTGTTTGTAAAATAAAAACAGAAATCTGTTTATATTTCTTTTGTTGTTGTTGTTCCAAGGTATCTGTTTATATTTCTGTTAGAAATTATATATTTCTAACATATATTTGGAGTCCTGGTGTGAGACTGAGGGGTAATGTGCTGGGTTGAACTGCAAGGTAAGCTCACCAGCTGCTCTTCGGAAACCCTATACAGGGTCGCTGTGTGTTGGAACTGACTTGATAGCACTTAACAACAACATGTATATTTAGAATTCACTGAGTTTCCCAGCAGCTGAATTCCGTTCCATTTCATTTTGGATTTACATTCCCTTACTCAAAGAAGCCATGGCTTAGTTAATTTAAAGTATCTGAATAAACTAACAATGTTTTTCTCTTTGCTTTAAGTATAAAATTAAGGAAGGCAAACCCAGCACACATTTGTGATTTATTGGGATCCCTTTCTTTTGTGTCCTACTTACCCACAGAAGTGATGATAACTGTGAAATGGGTTTCATCTTGTCTTCCAGTTACATTGTTGTAAGCACAGCATACATAGTCAGTTGGTTTCTGAGCGACTTTCTCAGATGCAACTTCCAAGCGAGGCCCGTGCTTAATGACATATGTTGTATTGTCAGCCCTCTGGATCCAGGAGTAGGTATTGGGGGGATAAGAGTCAGCAGAACAATCAAACAGGATGGCTTCTCCCAGATCAACAGTGAACACTTCTCCTACTTTTAGTCCTTTATCAGAATTAACTCGAAGTCCGTAGGGCCCATCTGAATTCATATGAAAAAGACAGAGAGGAGCAAAATAAGTACTCATGACATCATTTTTGAATCTGGAGAGAGTAAAAGAATTTTGTTTTTCTTTGCAAGTTTTCATGATAGAATAATGTAATAAGTCCTTATTTACACTCCCAGAAAATGGTGAGGGTATAACAAATGTTATTTTGATCTCCAAGAAAATGGACATTATATGACATGTGACTGAATTTATTGGAAATAATAAAAACCTTGAAACGTAGTAGACGGTTTAGTGGACGCTGGCATCACGATTGTGATACTAAACTCTTGGTAATGTATTGGTAAATCTGTAATCTTCTAGACAAAATCTTTCTGGAAGAATAATTGCACTTGGAACTACTTGCACAATAGATTATGGGCCCTATTTGCTCTTTGACAGCCATGCTTTCGTATTATTTGTTTGTCTTCTTAGTGCTGGGAACGGTCATGAAAACATTTATAATAGGCATGGTTTGTTTCAAATGGAACACAACTTTATGCAAATAGATGTGTTCCATGTTTTCATGATATTTTAACAGTTAAAAGATTAAAAAATTACCTCCCTGTGAAAGTTTAAGGAGCTCTGTCTGGTTGTGCAGTGGGGCTACTTGTTGGGCTGCTAACCACAAAACCAGCAGTTAAAATCCACCGGTTGCTCTGCAGTAGGAAGATGAGGCTTTGTGTTCCTGTAAAGATTTAAAGCCTCAGCAACCATAACAGGGTCATTATGAGCTGGAACTGACCGGAAGGCACACAGCAACAGCAGCAGATACAGTTATGATTCCATTTAGAAAAATACATTTCATTGTCATTTTCATAGCAAATGCTCATTAATCATCAATAAATTACTCAATTTTGGATTCCCCAAGGTGGTTTTCCTCACATGGGAATATTTCCATAGCATTTTGCCATTTCTATGACAGCGGGCTGTCAGCAGATGAAAACACATTTCTCATTGCTTTCTTTTTGAGGCCACAGAAAAAAATCAAGAGGCTAAAAAATAGTCTCCAGTTAATAGGTTTTCTCATTGTTTATTTTTTCAAAAAACTTGTGGCTTTAGGCATGAGTGTGTGTTTTCCAGTTGATCATAACTAACATTTATTTAGTATTTGCCACGTAGCCTCCTTGTGTGGCATTGTAGTATCAGCACTGCACTGTGAACCACAAGGCTGGAAGTTCAAACCCACCAGCTGTTCCTTGGAAACCCTATATAGGGTTGCTATGAGTCAGAACCATTTTGACAGTACATAACAACAACAAAAAAAATAATAGTCACTTCAAGTGCGTATACAGATGAACACATCTAATCGTCACAGCAACCATAGGAGGTTGTTGCTGTTGTTATGTGCCATCAGGTCTGTTCTGACCCATAGCGACCCTGTACAGGGTTTCCGAGGCTGTAAATCTTTACGGGAGCAGAAAGCCTCATCTTTCTCCTGCAGAGCAGCTGGTAGTTTCGAACTGCTGACCTTAAGGTTCACAGCCCGATTCGTAACCACTACCCTACCAGAGCTCCTTAAGTGTAGTATAATGTATGATAAAAGAAGCTTTTATATAATTTTCTCAAGGAATTTTTATATTGGATAAAGTTATGAATGGTTTACTCACTGATGGCCTAATCTCAAAGGTTCTGATAAAAAAAAAAAAAAAAAAGATAAAAAAGAGCTTGCGCTTCACCTTCCTCTTGCTCTTCTTGCGCGCTGCCGTCTCAACACGCATCGTGGCTGCCCTCAGACCCTGGTGAAGCCCAAGATCATCAAAAAGAGGATCAAGAACTTCATCTGGCACCAATCAGATCGTTATGTCAAAATGAAGGGTAACTGGAGCAAGCCCAGATGCATTGACAACAAGGTATGGAGATATAAGGACCAGATCTTAATGCCTAACATTGGTTATGGGAGCAACAAGAAGACT
>NW_006408528.1:14611910-14621192 GCF_000296735.1 Chrysochloris asiatica | reverse complement strand
CATTTAAACTTTGTGGTCTCATTTTCTTAACATTAACATAAAATTATTTTTACCTTTAAAACACCATGACCCAGGGCATTCTAAAAGCTATTTTGGGTCCTGGCGAGTCAACCTTAAACTTATAGATTCCCAATGTGGTTCTCTATTAAGTGAATGGTTTCTGATCGTTGTACCACTGAGGAAGCATATTTCCTACGATGTCACAGAAACTGAAGATGCAAAGCAATCTTTAGATTTAGATGAGGAACATACACTAAATACATATTTGCTTTCTAAAGATATACAGAAATGTGAAGAAAACTATAGATTTACACTGTTAAATATGCATTAAAAGGGTTCCTAGGTATTGTATTCCATCAGTTCCTGGAGCCTTGTTTTACCAATACCTTCAGTGCACCTTAGACTTCCTCCATCAATACCATCAGTTCTTGATCATATGCTACCTCTTAAAATGGCTGAGCATTGACCAATCCTTTTTGGTCAACTGTGTATTCCTTCCATTTTCTTTTTGCATCGATCATTTCTTGTAGAAGGATTGGCACAATGCTGGACCGTATGAAGTGGCGGTGAAAGATGTCAAAGTGTCCAAATTTTCCAAAATGCTATATGACTCCATCATCTCTGATAGGCTCCCCTCTGTATTCTCACTCATGTCTTAGGGCTCTGTGATTCAAGAACCATCAGGGAAGTAGCTCACATGGTTGTGGAGGCTGTTAAGTCCAAATCCAGAGCTCAGGCATCAACTGGAGGATTCTTCTCACTCATTTGGTTGCAGAGGCTGATTAAAACAAATCAGCAGGTCATATGACAGACAGGCTGTTGACTCACAAGGCTGTGGAAGCTGACAGCTTCAGGTCAAGAGATAGACCTGGCTCAAGTTAACAACTGAAGATCAGATGGAGGTGAACTATATGAAGGATCCAGAGAAAAATGTTACCATGGTCTCCCAGTCTCACCTGGTGTGCCTACAGAGACACAAAACAACCCAAAGCGAAAGAAACAGCTCTTATTTGGTTGGTCAAGCAAAGGAGTACACAGGAATCCACATTAGTAAGATGGTCCCCCAAGTCCTAGGCCAGGGGTCTTTTATTAGCCCCTTCTAGGGAGATAACTGGCATCTGATTAGTTTTTCTCAGGATGATTCAGCACAATAACTAGTCTTCAGAGCATCCTCTGGATGTAGTTTGGGGTAGGGATCACAAAGATGGTATTTTCCCCACATTTGGGCATTAATGGAAGCGTGCTTTCAGTCTTGTGATGTCACAAGGTAAGACTGAGGAAACATTGGTTGTTACTGTGCAGGTTCGAAGGGCCGGATCTGGTCTCAGCTAGTTCTGTGAACACAGACTCCTGTTTTTCTTAATTAAACAGGAAGCTGGCTGTTTGACTAAGGCAAGAGCTTAAAAGAGGAAGTTAATTCTTGTTGTAACACATATATCAGAGATGGTAGTTACTTTGCAGACCACACCCCCAAGACATATCCTCTAGTAAAGTAGAGACCCAAGATATATATCTCTCCTTAATCCTGTCTCATTAACATCACTCCAAAATGGAACCATAATCACAGGCATAGAGGTTGCTGTTGTTGTTGTTATGTGCCGTGAAGTCGGTTCCAACTCATAGCGATCCTGTACAGGGTTTCTGAGGCTGTAAATGTTTACGGGAGCAGAAAGCCTCATCTTTCTCCCGCGGAACAGCTGGTAGTTTTGAACTGCTGATCTTAAGGTTCACAGCCCGATTCATAACCACTACACTACCACAGATCCTTGGCATAGAGGTTAGGTTTAACAATATATTACAAAATGGAAGATTATGGCTGAAGGGCCATACTGCCCACAGAGTCCTTCAGGATTACAACTTGAGGCTTGAATTTTTTTCTTCAGTTTTCTTCAGTTTAAGAAATGCTGAGCTTGTTCTTCCCTTTGGGTTTTCTAGCTCCATATCTTTGTACATTTCATTACAATATTTTACTTTTTCTTTGAAATTTTCTGTTCAGCTCTTTTATTTAATCATTTTTTCAAGTTGTGTTAGCTACTCTACACTTAACAGCAAGCTTCACAGTCTCTTCTAACATCCATTTTGGTGTTTTGTACCTTTCCTGTCTTTTTAGTGACCTTTTTCTTTCTTTGTATATTTCGCTATTGATGTCATCCCACAACTCTTCTGGTCTTCAGTCTTTAGTGTCTAATGCATCAAATCTGTTCTTCAGATGGTCTCTAAATTCAGGTGGGATATACTCATGGTTGCATTTTAGTTCTTGAGGACTTGTTTTCATTTTGTTCAACTTGAATTTGAACTTGCATATGAGCAATTGATGATCTGTTCCCCAGTTGACTTCTCCCTTGTTCTGATGGATGATGTTGCATTTCTCCATAGTCTCTTTCCACAGTGTAGTCGATTTAATTTCTGCGTGTTCTATTTGGCAAGGTTAATGTGTATGGTCACCCTTTATATTGTTGAATAAAGTAATTTATAATTAGTAAATTGTTAATCTTGAAAAAAAAATCCATCATATAATTTCAAATATTGTTTTATCACAAAGACTGTATTTTCCAACTACTGATTGTTACTATTTTTAACTTTTGCATTCCAATAAGCAATAATTCTCAATGCATCTTGACTGCATGTTCGATCAATTTCAGAAATCAGAAGTTAGTGGAAATCATTAATTTCTTTATTTTTGGCATTTACGATTGATGGGTAAATTTGAATAATATTCAAATTAACTGCTCTTCCTTGTCAGTGTTTGTCTACTATCCTTTCACTTATAGTATTGTATTTCAGCATAGGTCTTGAAATGTTGTTTTTTATTATGAATGCATATGCATGTTGCTGTTATTGTGCCGCGGAGTTGGTTCCGACTCATAGCGACCCTGTACAGGGTTTCCGAGACTGTAAATCTTTACGGGAGCAGAAAACCCCCGTAAACAGCTGGTAGTTTTGAACTGCTGACCCTGAGGTTAGCAGCCCGATTTGTAACCACTACGCTACCTAGTTCCTTATATACATGATATATTTATCAACCTCAGAAACCCTGTTACAGGGTTGCCATGAGTCGGAACCGACTCCATGACACATAAGCACCACCATCATAAAGAAATATCATAATCTATATACTGTTGATGGAGTCCTGGTGTGCTGTGGTTAATGTGTTCCACTGTAAAGTTGGTTTGAACTGCAAGGTCAGCGGTTCAAGCTCACCAGCCACTCCTCAGAAATCCCAAATAGAGTTTCTCTGAGTCGGAACTGACTCAACAGCACTTAACAACAATATACTATTTATAATCTACTTTCTTCTAATCATATACTGTGAACTTTGAACACCATAATTTTGATATTTTCCTTCTCATTAGCGCTTCAGGCCAACCATCTCTCTAATTTGAGGCTCATCCTGGCATGTTATTCAAGTGAATGAGCAATCCAATTGAACGCATTTGGAGTGATTCAACCAGAGTGGCCTCTGACGCTGAAAGCAAAAGCCGACAGATAACTCCATTTTGACTTTAGATTATAGTTCTTGCCTTTGGCAGAGATCGCACAATAGAAATTAACCCTTTGCCTCAGGAATGGCTGTTTAATAAATGACTTGAAAAATCATACATCAGCTGTTCTCTTTAACAATTTATGGCTGGGCAGGAACAGTACCTAAATTTCCACCATGATGCTGCTTGCCATTCTTCCTGGGAGCAGATGGTAAGTATTTACTGTGAATGACCTTTTCTTTCCCCTTTAATTTTTATCACTAGAGTTACTTCCCTGCAGCAATGCCATATGGTGCACACAAAATGCAGCGGTTACAGGGTGATTATTTGCACCTGGAGCTGGAACTACAAATGGATATTTGTCTGATTATTAGCTTGGCATGAAATTTCACCAACATTGTATTATGATATCATAACCTTATATAGTCAATCTTGATAGATTTTATTATATGTATATATACATACATTTTTCATTCAAAATAATATAAATAATTCCTGTTTTCATGAAGAAAGTTATCATGGAAACTGTGACTTAAAAAAATGGTGTAGCAATTATAAAGGTAGAATTCTATATCAAAAACGGGGGAGTAGTTATTCTTACAGTGCAGAAACAGAGGGCCCTAAGATCACCAAGGGAGAAGGGCACAGGCGGAATGTGGGACCGTCTCCAGAGAAGCAGTGACACTAGAGATGGAGGCAGAGATGAAGACATGGAGAAAGGGAGCAGCTGAGGACTCTAGACTCATGGAAAGAGAGGGACAGGGTGTTGGCAGCCAGAGGCAGGCTTGCAGAATGTATCTTTTAGTTGTTTAAATTATTATATATTTCTGAGTGTTTTTGTGTACATCCTCCCACTTCCCAACCCCCCCAAAAAAGTAAAAAACAAACAAACAAAAAACAGTGTAGGTTATTCAAGTTGAAATTCTAAATTATGACGTGGACCTTTTGGGGATAACAGCAGAATATTATATGTATTAGGTTATAGAGAAACTTAGCTAATGGTCAGAGAAAAAGAAAAAGGACCAAACTATTAGAACTAATAAGTTATCCTCTTAGCATTTAGTCTTTCTATAGTACCACAAAATAACTTTGGAATCTGAAAGAAACATAACGATAATCTGTTCCATTTTAGTCAAATTCAAGAAATTTTTATTGATGTGCATCAAGTGATGTGCAATGACTAAGGGATACCAAGATGAATTATACAGAACCCCTACTTATGGGTGGGGAACTTACAAGTGGTAGGGAATCCGGGAAAACATTATGCAGTGAACACCTGGGGACAGATGTGCAAAGGAACATATACAAGTACAACTAGCTTCTCAGGGAGATTGACAAGGTGAGACTAAAGGGGCAGGTAAGCCTTACTGGAGAGTACAATGTGGTGAAGGAAGAGAAGAATATAGCAGGTGAAGAAAGAAAAGTGGGAATAACATCAGCAAAGGTGCATATTTCTAATTTGCATGGAATGATAGAGATTACAAATGAGTTGATGCCCTACCAATCAAAAGGGTGAATAATACGTCTTCTGATGGTAGATTTTATTTAATTCTTATGGTCCCAAACCAACCAAACAACTAAATATCCAAACAAGCAAACAAATAAAACATTTGGATAAAGTAATGATAGCACGAACTATTAATAAATTAATTAATCTGGGCTGTATTTCTATGTGTTATGTAATGGGTAATAATTGGTTAGTACAAATGAGACCCTGGTTGATATTTGAATAAAAAATAGGTGAACAAATTAATGAATCACTGAATTAAATACTATCAGGTGAGATACGACCAAGAGGTTTCACTTGAATGTAAAAATAATAAAATACTATAAGAAGCTCTGGTAGCATAGTGGTTATGAGTTGGGCTGCTAACCCCAAGGTCGGCAGTTATAAACTATCAGCCGTTACGTGGGAGAAAGGTGAGGTTTTCTGCTCCCATAAAGATTTACAGCCTTGGAAACCCTATAGAGGGTTGCTATGAGTTGAAACCGACTCCATCGCACATAACCACCATAATCACAATTACTACTGAGTCATAATCTTTCTTAGATCATATAGATAATTCATTTTTACCATATGTAAACACAACCCAGGTTTATACATTTTTCTAAATGTTCTTCCTCATAATATCTGTCTTATTATTAATAAATAGTCTTTGTTGTTGTTGTTAAGTGCAGTCGAGTCGATTCTGACCCATAGCGACCCTCTATAGGGTTTCCACGGAGCAGCTGGTAAGCTTGAACCACCGACCTTGCAGTTCAAATGACTTTGCAGTCTGATGCATTAGCCCACTGCACCACACCAGGACTCTAATTACTCATGACAAATTTCTCTGTGAAGTTTCCATATGCTATATCTAAAAGAAATACAGTATGAACTGTAAGTAGAAGATATGCTCAATGAAATCTGAATGTAATATTCAAATTGGGTTATTTTAATTCTTTAAATAACACAAGGAAAGCAAGTTTACAAATTCAAAGAATAAAACTGACAGATATTAATTCTTATGGTCTCAAACCAATCAACCAACCAACCAAAAGAATACATGCCTACAAGAGTCCAGGTGTGGAACTGTAGGATAAACACTAGACTGCCAACCATTCTAATACATCAGCCACTCTTCGGAAACCCTATACAGGGTTCTATGAGTCAGAACTGACTCGATGGCATTTAACAATAAAGCAGTGATAACTTACAGCTTTATGCTTATCCCTACATTTTTTTTAATGTTTCCATATTGCATATATCAGAATATCTTGTGATGATATTGAAATTGGTGCACAGACTTGTACACATTGAAAGAAAGATCTTATTTTCACTTTTCCAGATAAAAATAAACTGCATATCAAAAGAAAAGACAAACAATATATCTTGTGCCCGTAATTTTTAATGAAGTTTCCCTAAAGGTTTTTGCATTTAAACCTATGGCTGGCATTTCATGATTGATGGTAAATTGATAGATTTATACATATAAGAAATTGTTGATGTAAATAAAATGTTATAATGGAGAAAAATTAAGTGGTATGTTACGTTAAAGACTGCTAATGTTTGGGGAAGAAGAAAGCCCTTCTCAAATTTTTCTTTCAGCTATCTTTTTGCAGGTGTCTTCTAAATTATCCAGATTCTCCATAATTTCCTTCTGCCATGCTGCCAATTATGCTAGTATATCTTGGTTCAAAGCAAAAAGAAAAAGAACTAACATTTATTGGGTTTTTCCTTTGTACTGCTCACTCACTTTTTTAAACATAAAAGCTCATTTAATCGTCTCTATCCACCTTGTGTGGTGCTGTGGGTTAATGCACCAGACTGCAAAGCTGTTTGAACAGCAAGGTTGGTGATTCAAGCTCACCAGCTGCTCCTTGGAAACCCTATCCAGGGGCGCTATGGGTTGGAACTGACTCGATGGCACTTAATAACAACAACCCACCTTGAAGGGACTCCTGGTGCAGTACTGTAGGATCAGCACTGGACTGTGTTGTGTACCACAAGGCTGGCAGTTCAAACCCACCAGCTGCTCCTCTGAAATCCTATACAGAATCTCTAGGAGTCAGAACTAATTCAATGGCACTTAACAACAACAACCCACATTGAAAGAAGTAGTAGCAATATGATGGGACCAGCATCTAGAAAAAGATGACGAAACTGATGCAGAAAGGGAAGCCACTTGCACACATGAAAAATGGCAGCACTAGGACTTTACCCCAGGCTGTCTGGATTTGCAGCTCAGGATCATAACCATTGTGTATCCATTTGACTCTTTAAATGACATGATATTAAGTAAGGAACATGACCAAGTTTCCTGCAGTGATCAAGGAATGTTCCAATATTATCTTATGTCCTGTCGTCTCATCACATTGAAAGATGGTTTTCTGACTTTAATATTCAGTAGATGACACCTGAATGGTGAAACGGCTTGTTTTGCATTTTGTACCCTATCTGTCCGTTTGTCCTACTGTGGTGGTTTGTGGGTTGCTGTGGTACCGGAAGCCACGTTACTAATATTTTAAAAACCAGCAGGGTCACCTATGGTGAACAGGTTTCAGGGGAGATTCCAGACTAAGAGGGATTAGGAAGAAGAGGCAGACCACTTCTGAATGGTTAGTCACCGAAAGCCTTATGAATAGCAGCAGACCATTGTTAGATAGAGTGTCAAAAAATGAGTCCTTCAGGTTGGAAGGAACTCAAAATGCAACTGGGAAAGAGCTGTCTCCTTAAAGTAGCATTCATGTTAATGATATGGATGGAGTTAAGTTTTGGGGACCTTCATCTGCTAATGTGGCAAAACTCAAAATGGGAAGAAGCAGTTGCAAACATCCATCAATAATTAGAATAAGGAATGTATGAAATATTAATCTAGGGCTATTTAAAATTGCCAAAAATGAAGTGGGATATATAAAAATTGATATCCTAGGCATTTGTGAGCTGAAATGAACTCATATTGGCCATTTAAATCAGACAACCATATGGTTTACTGTGCTGAAAATGTCAAATTGAAGAGTAATGGCATTGCATTCATCTTCTAAAAGAACATTTAAAACTGTATCTTGCAGTACAATACTGCCTGTGACAGGATAATATCTACACGCCTAGAAGGAAGACCAGTTAAAACCACTATTATTCAAATGTACGCATCAACCATTAAAGCCAATGATGATGAAATTGAGTTCAATAGGGTGCTGTGAGTTAAAGCACTGGACTGCAAAGTCAGTTTGAACTGCAAGGTTGACAGTTCAGGCTCACCAGCCACTCCTGGAAAACCATATACAGGGTCGCTATGAGTCAGAATTGACTTGATAGTATTTAACAACAACAACTTCTTCAGTCTGAAATTTGTTAAACTTGACATTAAGATGCATTGATAATTATTAGTGATTGGAATGTGAAAGCTGGAAACAAAGCGAAAGGATCCATAGATGGAAAATATGGCCTTGATGATAGAAACAATGCTGGAGATCGTATGACAGAATTTTGCAAGATCAATGACTTACTCATTGCAAATACCTTTTATCATCAATGAAAATATATATGAGAACCTTACTAAATTGATGAAATGAATTACATCTGTGGAAAGAGATGATGGCGAAGCGCAACAGCATCAACCCAAACAAGGCTCATATGCAACTTCAGGCTAAAGCTAAAGAGAAGTAAAATAAGTCCATAAGAGCCAAAATATGACCTGGAATATATCCCATCTGAATTTAGAGACCGTCTCAAGAACAGATTTGATGCATTAGACATTAATGACTAAAGACCAGAAGAGTTGTGGAATGACATCAAGAACATCATACATAAAGAGAGCAAAAGGTCATCAAAAAGATAGGAAAGAAAGAAAATACCAAAATGAAAGTAAGATAAGACTCTGAAACTTGCTCTTGAGCATAAAGAAGCTAAAGTGAATGGAAGAAATGAAGAAGTAAAAGAGCTGAACAGAAGTTTCAAAAGTCAGCTCAAGAAGACAAAGGAAAGCGTTATCATGAAATGTGCAAAGACTTGGAGTTAGAAAATCTAAAAGGAAGAAGTATGTCTCAAATTGAAAGAACTAAAGAAAAAATTCAAGCCTCAAATTGAAATATTGAAGGATTCTATAAATGGAATCCTGGGGTGGTGCTGAAGGATAATGCACTGCACTGAAAGGTTGGTTTGAACCATAAGGTAGGTGGTTCAAAACCACTAACTGCTCTTCAGAAACCCTATACAAGGTCACTAAAAGTCAGAACTGACTCGCCAGCACTTACCAACAACAATGACAATGGATAAAACATTGAATGATGCAGGAAGCATCAAAAGAAGATGGAAGGA
>NW_006408528.1:14601372-14611525 GCF_000296735.1 Chrysochloris asiatica | reverse complement strand
ATGTTCTCCCATGTAAACCATCACATAATTCACAATAAAAACTTAAAACAAAAAGTACTGGGCAATGTTCAATCATTTCAAGAGCTAGCATATGATCAAGAACTGATGCTACTGAAGGAAGAAGTTCAAGCTGTACTGAAGGCATTGGCAAAAACAAGGCTCCAGGAATTGATGAAATACCAATTTAAATATTTCAACAAACTGATGCGACTCTGGAACCACTCACTCATCTATATCAAGAAATTTGGAAGACCTGGTCAACTGATTGGAAGAGATCAATTTTTGTGTCCATTCCAAAGAAATGACTCAGTGGAATGTGAAAATCATGGAACAATGTCATTAATATCACATGCAAGTCAAATTTTGCTGAAGTTAATTAAAACAATAGTACATTCACAGGGAGCTGCCAGAAGTTTAAGCTGGATTTAGAAGAGGATATGGAATTGGGAATATCATTACTAAAGTGGATATAAAATGGATCTTGGTTTAAAGCAGAGAATACCTGAAAGAAATTTACTTGTGCTTTATTGACTATGCAAAGGTATTCAGTTGTGTGGAAAATAACAAAATATGCATAACAGTGCAAAGAATGATAAATCCATAACACCTAATTGTGCTCTTGAGGTCTGTACCTAGAACAAAAGGCAGTTGTTTAAACAGAACAAGGCGATACTGAATGGTTTAAAATCAGGAAAGGTGTGCGCCAGGGTTATATCCTTTACCAAATGTATTAAATCATTATACAGAGAAGATAATCCAAAAAAACTAGATTGTATGAAGAAGAACATGGCACCAGGATTGGAGGAAGACTCATTAACAACCTGCAATGTGCAAAAAAACACAACCTTGCTTGCTGAAAGTGAAGAGGGCTTGAAATATTTACTGAAGAAGATCAAAAACTACAGCCTCCAGTATGGATTGTACTTCAATGTAAAGAAAACATAAATCCTCACAGCTGGACCAATAAATTGCATCATTATAAGTGGAAAAATTATTGAAGTGTTCAAAGACTTATCTTAGATCCACAATCAATGCTTACAGAAACAGAAGTCAAGAAATCTAATGACAAATTAATTGGGCAAATCTGCTGCAAAAGATCTCTTAAAGGTGTTAAAGAACAAAGATGTCAGTTTGAGGGTTAAGGTGAACCTAACTCAAGCCTTGGTATTTTCAGTCACCTCATATACCTGTGAAAGTTGAATAATGAATAAAGAACACTTCAGAAGAATTGATGCATTTGAGTTAGAGTGTAGGTGAAGAATATTGAGAGTCAGTAGAATAAACAAATCTGTCTTGAAAGAAGCATAGTCAGAATTCTCCTTAGAAGTCAGGAGAGTAAGATTTTGCCTTTTGTTCTTTGGACATGCTGTGAGTAGGGACAAGTCCCAGGAGAAGACCATCCTTTCTTGGAAAAGTAGAGGGTTAGTGAAAAGAGGGAGACCTCCAATGAGATACATTAACACAGCAGTGGCAATAAAGGGATCAAATATCACAATTATGAGGATGGCACGGTGCTATGCGTTGCTAGGGTCTGTTGTGCATAGTGTCATTAGGAGTTGGAACCAACTCGGTGACACGTAACAACAACAGCCTCTTCTATGTGACTCTAAACTAGAAAAAGGAAAATTACATTGTTTTAGACCAAATAATAAAGAATAATGTAAGGATGTGTCTACATAGTCCTGATTGATCCAATTGGTCTGCTTAACAGTCCCTTTTCCTGTGTTTAAGTATCTGGAGTGACTGGCTCTTTGCTATTTGGAGCAGAATGGAAGTTTAAATTCATGTCAGAATAAACATATCCAGTCTGTATGTATAATTAGAATGACTGTCCAAATACGGATTTACACTCAACGTAACGCTCCTTGTTCGGTGTAGTCTCAGTTGATACTGTTCTTTGTGGATCTATTTCTCAGCCTTATGTTTTATATACTCTGAATTTTCACAGTAAGCATATACAAAAATACTATGTAGTTGAAAGTTTAGTATAAACATAATAGCGTGGTTAACTAATAATAACTAATGATGGTAACAAATATTATTTAACTTCCTTGTGATATGTGGTGTTCTGGTATTACTCTGAAAGACTAATTCCTTTTTCGTTAACTCTTTTTATTATAATTTCTTCTGTTTCTGAATGAAAGGACTGATTCATCTCTGAGAAACTAAACAATAGCCTGTTTTGACTAGCATTTTGGCTCTCCCATATTGTGGTTAAGTGCTGTCGAGTCATTTCCGACTCAGTGACCCAGTATAGGATATGACTCATAGCAACCCTGTATAGGAGTCCTAGTGTGGCACTGTAGGATAAGCACTCGACTTAAAGGTCAGTTTGAACTGCAAGGTCGGCAGTTCAATCTCACCAGATGCTTCTCAGAAACCCTTTACAAGGTCACTATGAGTTGGAACTTCTGTGAGTCAGAAACGACTCGACGGCACGTAACAACAACAAATCTTTGTGGGAGCAGAAAGCCTCATGTTTAATGGAGTGGCTGTTGAGCTCAAACTGCTGACCTTGTGGCACCCAGTCCAGTGCCTATGCATCAAATGGAGCCACCAGGCTTCCTTGGTTCTCCCATAATACAATCAAATTAAACAACCAATATGTGTTGATTTTTATTTCTATGTCAATATTATTTTTTCAAAAGAAACACACTTTCAAATTACTCTTAGATATGATTGATTAATGTATGTAGCTTAAGTATGTAGTATGTAGTTTAAAATGGGTGATTTGTGCACTTTACATTATGGTGGTGGAGGTTATGTGCCGTGGAGTCAGTTCAGACTCATAGCGACCCTGTACAGGGTTTCCGAGTCTGTAAATCTTTACAGGAGCAGAACGCCTCATCTTTCTCCCGTGGAGCAGCTGGTAGTTTCGAACTGCTGACCGTGAGGTTCAAAGCCCGATTCGTAACCACTACGCTACCAGAGCTCCACTTTAAGTTAATAAAATATATCCTACCAAACCTTTTTCCTTGTGAAATTTTGCATCCAAAAGTAGATGTAAGTGTAAATTTTATATACAGTATAAATTTTATGCAGAGTATTGGTGTGGTGCTGTGGGATAAGCAATGGACTGCAAGGTCAATTTGAACTGAAAGGTCAGCGGTTCAAACTCACCAGAAACTCTTTATGAGTCAGAACCGACTCAACAGCACTTAACAACAATGCTTTATGCAACTGGAAGGTGCTCTGGTGACAATGTACTGTAGGAACTGGACAGTTAATTGCACCGTCAGCAGTTAAAACCCACCAGCCACTCTGCAAGAGAAAAATAAGACTGTCTTCACTTGTAAAAATGTACAGCCTCAGGAACCCTATATAGGGTTGCTGAGATGGAATTGACTTGATGGCAGTGTGCCTGGTTGTATGAAGTCTCTCATCTATCTTGTAAACATGATCTGTTGACAAACATTTCTTGATTTAGTACTCAATGTTATTATGTATATGTGTTTAGGTATTTATTTAGAAACTATTCTCTATTCTTTTTAATAAAATTGTTGTTGTTAAGTGCCATTGAATTGGATCCTACTCATAGCAACCCTGTATAGGGTTTTCAAGGAGCAGCTGGTGGGTTTGGGCTTGTGATTCGCAGTCCAGTGCTGATCTTATGGTGCCACACTAGGAGTCCAAAGGTAGAAGTGTTTAGTATTTATTTAGAAGTTATTCTCTATTCTTTTTTATAAACTTGTAGACCCTAAATTTAAGAAATTACTCCAATTTTGCCTCATTGCTTGCCAAATAATGCCTGGCATTTCAAGCTCTCCATAATGAGGCTCAGATTTATGTATCTGGCCATCTATTGTATCACTGCTCTTCAGGTATCTTGCATACTTGATTAACTGGACCATTTGCTATCCTTGCTTTGTGTTTTGGCTCCTGCTGTCCCCATGAGCGGAACTGGTTTTCCCAGTTCAACTGGTTTTGCCAATTGCTTAAATTTTACCCTTGTTCAAGTTTTCTTCACTTTCTGAAGAAAACCTCTCCCTAGTCAGAAGTAGGGGAGTCCTAGTGTGGTGCGGTGGGCTAATATGCCAGACTGCAAAGCTGTTTGAACTGCAAGGTTGGCAGTTCAAGCTCACCAGCTGTTCCTTGGAAACCCTATACAGGGTTGCTATGGGTCAGAACCGATTTGACAGCACTTTACAACAACAACAAAGTCAGAAGTAGGAGTGCTGGTGTGTGGCACTGTGGGATAATGCACTGGACTGCAAGGTCGATTTGAACTGAAAGGTCAGTGGTTCAGGCTCACCAGTCACTCCTCAGAAACACTATACAGGGTTGCTATGAGTTGGAACCAATTCAATGGCACTTAACAACCAGAGCCGACTCAACAGCAGTTAACAATAACAGTAGTGATAATAATGACCTAACAGTAGTACTGTAATAGAATGGTACTGACTATTGGCTAATTAGGAATCTTGGTGGCCCCTGGTTAAGCATTTGGCTGCTAACTGAAAGTTTGGTAGTTTAAGTTAAACTCCTCCCCCACCTGCCCTCCACCCGTGGCTCCATGGGAGAAAAGACCTTATGATTTGCTCCCACAAAGATTGTACCCTAGAAAACCCTATATGGCAGTTGTTCTCTGATACACGGCGTCACTATGAGGTGAAACTGATTTAACAACAACCAATGACAGAATGTGGCGCTGTGGGTTAATGCATCAGACTGCAAAGCTGTTTGAACTGCAAGGTCGGCAGTTCAAGCTCACCAGCTGCTCCTTGGAAACCCTATACAGGGTGGCTATGGGTTGGAACCAGATCGATGGCACTTAACAACAACAACAACAACAACAACAACAGAATAGGCCAGTCAGTAGTACTTTAAGTACTTTCCATATGTAGGGACACAAACTGAATTGAATGCTCCAAAATGGCCATGCCAAGGTCACCTCATACCATATCTTCCTAGATCCCTGGAGGATCTAGGAAGCAGCAGACAGCCCTCCTACTGTGCAGATCTTCTAGAAAGGGGCAGGTTGCCCTGCACAGTGTGGTTTTCCTCCCTTCTCCTGGTCCTACCTACCATTCTTAACTTCTCTGCCGTTTGTGAAGCTTGTACACTTCATGATATAAAAAGACCCTAGCCCTCAGCTGGCCACCACTAATGGGTTTGAACCATCAACCTTGTGGTTAGCAGGCCATTGTTTATCTTACAGCGCCACACCAGGAGTCCATAAAGATGACAGCTTAGGAAACCGAATGTAGCTGCTCCATACTTCACATGAAGTTGTGGTGAGTTGGAATCCACTCGATGGCACACAACAACAAATGTGCTGAGGTGGTTTTTAACTATTTCTGTTTTATAGATGGAGTCCTGGTGAGGAACTCTGGGCTAATGCGTCAGACTGCAAAGTCATTTGAACTACAAGGTCAATGGTTCAAGCTCACCAGCTGCTCCGTGGAAACCCTATACAGGGTTGCTATGGGTCAGAATCGACTCAACAACACTTAACAACAATAACAACATTTTATAACCAGATGCGGCTCAGGAAAATCAAGGAATTAACTAAAGGTCACATGTAATAACAGACCAGGTTTCTTAGTTAGATCTGTCTCTTAAGCACTTACATACTAGGTTTGGGTGCCTCTCCCAATAATATGAAAATATATTTGATGAGCAAATAGATGAATATTATTGTTGTTAAGTGCCATTGGTTCCATTAAGGTTCCAACTCATTGCGATTTCTGGAGCTTTAAATCTTTACAGGAGCAGAAAGCCTCATCTTTCTCCTGTGGAGCAGTTGTTTGGTTCAAACCACTGACCTTAGGGATCTCAGTCCAGTGCTTATCCTATCAAGTTACCGAACTCCTCACAGATCTATGTATAAGGGGTCCTGGTGGTGGGGCATAGGTTAAGTACTGGGCTACTAACTACAAAGTTAGGAGTTCAAACCCTCCAGCTGCTCCACAGGAGGAAGCTGAGGCTTTTGCTACTCTAAAGATTTATAGCCTCATAAACCTTATAGAATTCTACTCTACCCTATAGAATTGCTGAGTCAAAATTGGCTTCATGGCAGTGGGTGGGACTTGTGTATTGCAGGATATTTAATAGCATCCAACAGCACCTGACCCCCAGTTGTGACAACCAAAAATGTCTGTACACATTGACAAATGTCCCCTGGGGAGCAAAATGTCCTCCTGTTGAGGACCCGTGCCTGTCATTTTGGAAAGTCTGCTTATCAGTGACCAGAGCATCACTGCAACAGCAGCTTTACAAGAAAAGGGAGGGCTCTTCTGACTCTTGTGGAGCGAAAGTGGGCATTTCAGGCTATTGAATCATAATCATTGGTAAAATAGCTCATCATAACCCAATTATCTAAAATATTCTACCATGCACAGGTCCCACCAACTGCCATCGAGCCAATTCTGACTCATGGAATCCTATAGGGCAGAGCTGTTGTTGTTGTCAAGTGCCATTGAGTCGGTTCCAACTCATAGTGACCCTATATAGGGTCTCCAAGGAATGGCTAGTGGGTTTTAACCACCGGCCTTAGGCTAGCAGCCCTGTGCTTATCCTACAGAGCTATAACAGGACTCCATAGGGCAGAGTAGAACTGCTCTATAGGGTATTTGAGTCTGTAACTCTACATGGGAGTAGAAAACATTATCTTTCTCCTGTGGAGTGGATGGTGGATTTGAACTGCCAACCTTGTGGTTAGCAGCCCAATGCATAACTTATTACACCTCCAGGGCTCCTTATGTATAAGTCAGCCACCCTGACTTCCCAATAACAAAGAGTTATCCAGTCCACAGTTCATTAATGTAGAGGTTGAGAAACTTAGGCAAGGTTGGAATTGAAATGTACTATTAAACACATTGTTGTTAAGTGCCGTCGAGTCGGTGCCAACCCATAGCTACCCTGTACAGGGTTTCCAAAGCTGTAAATCTTTATGGGAGCAGAAAGCCTCATCTTTCTCCCGCGGAGCAGCTGGTAGTTTTGAACTGCTGACCTTGTGGTTCACGGGCCGATTCGTCACCACTACGCTACCAGAGCTCCTTGTTGTTGTTGTTGTTGTTAAGTGCCGTCGAGTCGATTCCGACCCATAGCGACCCTGTACAGGGTTTCCGAGGGTGTAAATCTTTACGGGAGTAGAAAGCCTCATCTTTCTCCTGTGAAGCGGCTGGTAGTTTCAAACCGCTGACCTTAAGTTTCGCAGCCCGATTCGTAACCACTACGCTACCAGAGCTCCTTACCAGAGCTCCTTAGATACTATTAAACACAAGTAGAAAAGTACTGAGTAAAATAATACTACAAAGAAAGGGACCACTAGAAATGAGATTGCACAGTAGATGAAATCATAAAATGGATCTGAATGGTTCTTGGTCATTACTTAATTTGATCTTACAGAAACAGAGCTGTGCTGATAAGTATATTTATGACAAGATTGTTGTTGTTGTTGTTAAGTGCTGTCAAGTCGGTTCCAACTCATACCACAGAATTGCTTGTGGGTTTGAACCTCTGACCTTGTGGTTAGGAAATGTGATTAGAACTAGTTGTTGTTGTTGTTAAGTGCCTTCAAGTCAGTTCCAACTCATAGTGAGCCTGTATAGGGTTTCTGAGGAGCGGATGGTGAGTTTGAACCTCTGATGTTGCGTTTCAAACCAACCTTGTGGTCCAGTACATTATCCTGCCCCAGGACTCTGAATAATATTACATTATAGTAATAATGATTAAAAAAATGAAACAACAAAGGGCAGTTGATGTTGATATTTTCCATAACTACTTCTGTGAGACCTTCCCAGAAGAAAATTCATGAGTAGTTAAATAAACAAACAGGCAAACTAAAAAAAAGTAAAACCAACTTACAATATATGGTGGGCATAATGATGTCACTTTCCATTTCACTGACAGGGTTCTTTACCAGGCAGCTGTAATTGCCAATGTCTCCTTTAGTCACTGGAGTAATATGAAGGGTGTCGTTGTGGGGAGTAAAGAAGTAGGTGGAGCTGGTGTGGACAGGCCTCCCATTTTTTAACCACTGGTAAACCAGCCGGGTACCCCCTGCCACCAGGCATGTCAGGGTCAGGTTCCCCACATACTCCACTGCTCCAGAGGAAGGCTGAGTCTGCACCACTGGTTTTGTGACAGGATCTGTAATATTAAGAGACACAGAAATCGTTTTGACTGCCTCTTAAGTTGTAGTAAAATTCTTTCAAAATGGAAATCTTAGAGAAATGATTCCAAAGTTTTATACTTTGTAAATGTTGGCAATTTAGGCAATAATTAAAGAAGAGAATAAAAAGCCATGCAAAAAGTCCAAAACAAAAAAATCATTCATAGTCAAAGATAAACAAATTCTAGAATTTATTCTTCAAAGACCGTCTAATCCTTTACTCTGCGGTGGTGGTGTGCTATAGAGTCAGTTCCAACTCATAGCAACAGTGTACAGGGTTTCCAAGGCTGTAAATGTTCATGGAAGCAGAAAGCCTCATCCTCCTTCCATGGAGTAGCTGGTAGATTTGAACTGTTGACCTTTTGGTTAACAGCCCAACTTGTAACCCACTGCACTTCCAGGACTCCTCTCCTTTACTCTATAGAGAATGTAATTAGTGGTAGAGGACTCCAACTTCCTGACTTCTGATTCATTGTGCTTTCCCCAAAGTAATAGGTAACATGTATTTGGTATAACCCTCTTTTGACTTGTCCTAGTGTGCTCTGTTGTGGCACTGAGGGTTAATACACTGGATGGCAAAGTCATTTTGAACTTCAAGATCTGTGGTTCAAGCTCACCAGCCACTCCTCAAAAACCCCATACAGGGTCACTATGAGTCGGAACCCACTCGACAGCACTCAACAATGTTGTCGCAGCAGCTGGCATATCTGCCAACATACAACTCTTAAGAGTTACGCTATAAGGGGAATTGAGGGACTGCTATACTCCACAGTAGTTCTTCCCATGTAAGCGAATTTGTTATATTTTTAGTTGCTTTATGTTTGTGTTGCAACAGTATGTTAGTCACTGTAACAAACCAAAACCTACATTTCTAATACTGACTCAATCTGAAAATAGGACAAAAAGTGTTGAAATTTACAGCTCCACAACAGGACTCCTATATGAAAACAGAGAGGAGAAATCCAATAGCAATTTTTGTTGTAACTCCAAATCATAGAAAAACAGTCTTCTTTCAGAGCCTTAGAGACAGTTGTTGTTGTTGTTAAGTGCCATTGAGTAGGTTCTGACCCATAGCGACCCTGAACAGGGTTTCCGAGGCTGCAAATCTTTATGGGAGCAGAAAGCCTCATCTTTCTCCCATGGAGCAACTGGTAGTTTCGAACTGCTGACCTTGAGGTTCACAGCCCGATTCGTAACCACTACACCACCAGAGCTCCTTTTAGAGACAGTAGGCATTTAGAATTATTTGTTAAATAAATAAATTACCAAGAATGACTAAATTTTTACACATGAGTTTTGATGTGGACTTGATGATAAGAGGAGGAATTATATAAGTATCCAGACCATTTTCAACAACTTTTATTAATCTTCAAGGTTCTTGACTCTGATAAATAAAAAAAAAAGTGACTTACCCACATTACACAGAAATAAGCGACAAAATGAAGAGGATTTTGATCTGCCAAAGTTTCTCTCTTTCATTTTATATATACATTGTTGTTAAATGCTATGATTGGTTCCAACTCATACTACCCTGTATATAGGGTTTCTGAGAAGCAGCTGGTGGGTTTGAACTGCCAACCTTGTAGTTCACAGTCCAGTGCTTATCCATGGTTGGAGCCCACCAGCCACTCTGTGGGAGAAAGATGGGGCTTTCTGCTCCCACAAAAATTTACAGTTTTGGAAACCCTACATAGGGTTGCTATGAGTTAGAACCAACTCAATGGGTTAAGTGCCATTGAGATGGTTCCGACCCATAGCGACCCTGTATAGGGTTTCTGAGGAGCAGATGGTGAGCTTGAACTACCAACCTGTCGGTTCAAAGCAACTTTGCAGTCAGCACATTAACCCTCAGCACCACACCAGCACTCTGTCTTTCTCTCCATATATATTGTTGTTGTTGTTATGTGCTGTGGAGTCAGTTCCGACTCATAGCAACCCTGAACAGGGTTTCCGAGGCTATAAATCTTTACGGGAGCAGAAAGCCTCATCTTTCTCCCGCAGAACAGCTGGTAGTTTTGAATTGTGACCTTGTGGTTC
>NW_006408528.1:14597201-14600952 GCF_000296735.1 Chrysochloris asiatica | reverse complement strand
ACACACACACACACACACACACACAAGTTGACCTGAGGGAGACGCATCATCCCCAGTTAGAAACCTGATAGGAAGACAAACCTAAATATTGGAGTCAATCGTCTGTCTCTTAAGAATCACCTCATTCTCCCTGTGTCCTGTAATTATTTACAGCTTCAGAAACCCTACACAGGATCACAAGACATGTTGTTGTTAAGTGCAATCAAATAGATTCTGACTCATAGCAACCCTATACAGGGTTTCCAAGGAGCAGATGATGGGGTTGAAGTGCCAACCTTACGGTTAGCAGTCCAGTGCTTACTCTGCAGCACTATACACATACACACAGACACACAGACACACACAGACACACACACACACACACACACACACACACACACACACGGAAGAGTCAAAAATTATCTGCACTCCATTTATATGAAAATGTACATCCACGTCCACAGCTGATGACAACATTGAGCGTGCATGTGAAATGATTCTGTTGTATAGCTGTGTGTTGGTGGATTATGTGGTAAATCATTTGCAAATCAGCCATGGCTCTGCCTATGAAATAATCCACAACAGATTTGGGTTTCAAAAAGTTTGTTTGAGCTGGGTACTGAAACAACTCATGGAAGAACATATACAAAGGCATTTTGGACATCTGCAAACAAAACTTGGACTGAAACTCAAAGGAAGGTAAAAGTTTCTTTAAAAATAATTGTTACTGGTGACGAGACATCGATTCTTCACTACAAGCCTGACAGTAAATAGCAGAGTATGATATGAAAATATCCTTACTCGCTGGTCAAAAAACATTAAAAAAACCATCAGCTGGAAAATAGATGCTTACAGTTTTCTGGAATTCTCCAGGGCCAGTATAGGAACAATATCAAGTAAAGGTTCAACAATCAACAATGCTCATTACAGTGAGATGCTCACTGAAGAACTGAAACCTAAACTTCAGACTAAACCCAGAGGATGGTTGTCCAAGGGCATATGATCTTGCATGACAATGCACGTCCACACACCTCTGTCTACACTGTTGACACTCTGCAAAACTTCGTATTGAGGTGTTAAAGCAACCTCCCTATAGTCTTAATCTTGTTCCATAAGGTGTTCACCTGTTTGTCCCCTGAAAACAGTCCTTCGAAGAGGAGGCTTCACCTCTGATGAAGAAGTGAAGACAGCCGAGTATTTGTGGCTCACAGCTCAGTTTAAAATATTTTTCCATAAAGGATTACGAAAGTTTGTTGACAGATGGAAAAATTGTATTGAAAAGCAGAGATTATGTTGAAAAATGATGTATTTGTGTTTTCTATAAGTTGATTAAAATAAATTCTACAGCTAGAGTGCAGATAAGTTTTGACTCACCCATATAAGCACTGGACTGCCAACCACAATGTCAGTGGTTGGAGCCCATCAGCTGCTCTGTAGGAGAAAGAAATAATCAACTTTTCTTAAAATGGGTGTTACCCAAGAATTTCCATTTAATTGAATCCTTTTCTTCCTTGGCAAGAACAACAAGGGGCTTGGGATAGTGCTTGTTTACATTATTATAATTTAATAACGAAAAATGACTCTATGTTTATGTATTTTCTTTTTGATTTCCATATGGAAATAAATGTGGGATAGAATAAGTCAAATCGGTAGCATGTCAACAGCTTTGTGTGGGGAAAATCAACCATTAGAACAGTCTTTGGTATTGTAATCATGCACTTCCTAAAACAATGTAACAAAAATGTGGACGGTTTCCAAGAAGATATGTCTCTCTACCAAGACCCTAGACCAATCCAGTTTTGACAAATACACATTGATAAATAATGGGTATTCTACTAAAAGTTTTGTGGGGAGAAAGGATACCACCAAACAGGAAAACTTGATCAAGATCCCCTCTATACATCTCTTTTCTTTCTTTAAAGTCACTCTCTAGGCATCTGCTGCTACATTCTGTATCTTTGTTCCCCTCCAGCCTCTTTTCTCATTAAAATCATGCACTATGAAGATGACACAACTTTGCTTACTGAAAGCTAGGAGGACTTGAAGCACTGGTTGATGAACATCAAACACTACAGCAGTCAGTCTGGACTACAACTGAACGTAAAAAAAAAACCCAACCCAAATCCTCTGAACCAACAAACAACATCATCATAAACAGAGAAAAGATTGAAGTTGTCAAAGACTTCATTTTACTTGGATCTAAAATCAATGTTAATGGAATCAGCAGTTAAAGAATCAAAGGACATTTTGCATTGAACAAATTTGTTGCAAATTACCTCTGTAAAGTAGTCATTTTGAGGCAAAGATGTCATGTCCCTTTGAGGACTAAGGTGTGCCTGACCCATGCCAGAATATTTTCAATAAAAACTCATATACATGCACTACCACTCTTTGTCAGTTTGTTGTACTGTGGTAGTTTTTGAGTCCTGATGTGGTGCTGTAGGATAAGCACTGGTCTGCAAAGTTGGTTTGAACCACAAAGTCGGCACTTCAAAATCACCAGCCTCTTCTTGGAAACATACATAGGGTCACTATGGGTCAAAACTGCTTGACAGCACTTAACAACAACAACAACATGATCCTGAAAACTATGCCAATGGGATTTGAAATACCAGCAGGGATTTGAAACATCAGCAGGGTCACAGGTGACCCTATGGTGGACAGGTTTTAGCAGAGCTTCTAGACTTAGATAGACTAGGAAGAACGAGAAGAAGACTACTTTTGAATGGTTAGCCACTTGAAAACCTGACGAATAGCAGCATAACATTGATATAGGGCCCGAAGGTGAATGCATTATGAATAGCACCACAACATTGACAGATATAGTGCTAGAAGATGAGCCCTTCAGGTTGGAAGACACTCAAAATATCACTGGGGAAGAGCTGCCTCCTCAAAGTAGAGTAGAATATAAGGACGTAAGTGGAATAAAACTTTCAGGATCTTCATTTGCTGATGGGGGAATAACTCAAATTAAGGAGAAACAGCTACAAACATCCATTAATAATCAGAATATGGAATTTAATAAGTATGAATCTAGGAAAATTGCAAGTTGTCAAAAATGAGATGGAATGCAAAAAGATTGATATCCTAGGCATTAGTGAGCTGTAATGGATTGGTGTTGACTGGTTTGAATTCGACAACCATATGATTTAGTATGCCAGGAACGTCAAATTGAAGAGGAATGGCATCACACTCGTGAAAAAGAACACTTTAAGATCTATTTTGTAGTATAATACTATGTGTAATAGGAGAATATATCTACAAGGAAGACCAGTTAATACCACTATTATTGAAATATATGCATGAACCATTAAAACAAGTGATGATGAAATTGAAGAATTCTACCAACTTCTTCAGTCTGAAATTGGTCAAACATGCAATCAAGATGCATTGATAATTACTAGTGATTAGAATGTGAAAGTTGGAAACAAAGAGCAAGGATCAGTAATTGGAAAATACAGTCCTGGTGATAGAAATGATACTGGTGATCGCATGACAGAATTTTGCAAGCCCAACTACTTAAGCATTGAAAATACAACATAAAAGGACCTTGCTAGATGATATACACAGGAATCAAATAGACTACATCTGTGGGAAGAGGCAGTGGAGAAGCTTAATCATATAAGCCAAAACAAGGCCAGGAGACTACCATGGACTAGACCGTCAACTGCTTATTTGCAAATTCAGGCTGTGGCTGAAGAAAATTAAAATAAGTCCATAAGAGTCAAACTGTGAGACTGAATGTGGTGGTGGTGATTATGTGCTATGGACT
>NW_006408528.1:14591136-14597001 GCF_000296735.1 Chrysochloris asiatica | reverse complement strand
AAAAAAAAAAAAAAAAAAACAGGAAAAAAAGAAAAGAAGAGAATATTGCAAGTACCCTGTACTGACAGAAGAACACATTTTTCTTGGAAGGAGTACAGCCTTCTCAGAAGTGAGGATGACAAGATTTTGTCTCATGGACTGTGGCCATAGTTCAAGAGGGACAAGTCCCTGAAAGAAAAGTAGAGTGTCAGTGACCCCCAAGGAGAAAAGATTAAAATGGATGTCAGAAGAGACTCTGAAACTTGCTCTTGAATATAGAAAAGCTAAAGCAAATGGAAGAAATGAAGAAGTAAAAGAGTTAAACAGAAAAATTTAAAGGGCAGCTCAAGAAGATGAACAAAAATATTATAATGAACTGTGCAAACACCTGGAGTAAGAAAACCAAATGGGAAAAACACACTCAGCAATTATCAAGTTGAAAGAAATGAAGAAATAATTTAAGCTTGACCTGCAACATTGAAGGAGTCTATGGGTAAAATGGAGTCTAAGTGTAGTGCTATAGGATAAGCACTGGACTGCTAACCACAGGATTGGTGGTTCAAACCCACCAGGCTGCTCCTTGGAAATCCTACACAGGGTTGCTATGAGTTATAACTGACTTGATGGCACTTAACAAAAACATGGGCAAAATATTGAATGATGCAAAAAGCATCACAAGAAGATGGAAGGAAGACACAGTCATTATACTAAAAAGAAATGGTTAATGTTTAGTCATTTCTTTTCTTTCTTTCTTGACTTTTTAATGAGCTTTTGCTTTCTTAAAGAGGTAGCATATGATCAAGAACCAATGGCACTAAAGGAAGAAGTCCAAACTGCACTGAAGGCATTAGTGAAAACCAAGTTTTCAGGAAGGGGTGGAATACAAATTGAAATCTTTCAACAGACTGATGCAGCACTAGAGGTGCTCACACATCTATGACAAGAAATTTTGAAGACAGCTACCTGGCCAACTGATCGGAAAGACCCATATTTGTGCCCATTCCAGAGAGGCAGCCCAAAAGAATGTGGAAATCATAAAATAATATCATTAATATAGCATGCAAGTAAAATTTTTTAAAAATAATTAAAAAATGGTTGTAACAGTACATTGATAAGGATTCAAAACAGGACACAGAACAAGGCATATCATTGCTGACATGTGAATATCATGCTGAAAACAGAGAATATCAGAAAGATGTTTACCTCTGCTTAATTGACTATGCAAAAGCTTTTGTCACTGTGGATCGTGACAAACTGGATAACATTGTGAAGAATGGGTATTCCAGAACACTTAATTGTACTCATGAGGAACTTGTACACTGACTAACAGACAGTCATCCAAATAGAACAAGGGGAAAAAACAAAACAAAGCAAAAAACACATACAAATAGAACAAGAGGACACTGAATGATTTAAAATCAGGAAAGGTATACTCCAGGGTTGTATCTTTTCACCATATTTGTTCAATCTGTATGCTGAGAAAATAATTTGAGAAGCGGGATTATATGAAGAAGAATGTGGCATCAGGATTCTGGAAGATTCATTAACAACCTGTGATATGTAGATGGCACAATCTTGTTTGCTGAAAGTGAAGAGAACTTAAAATACTTACTGATGAAGATCAAAGACTCCAGCCTTCATTTTGGATTGCATCTCAATGTAAAGAAAACAAAAATTCTCACAACTGGACCAATAAATAACATCATGATAAATGGAGACAAGATTAAAATTGTCTAAGACTTCAATTTGCCCAGGTCCACAATCAACACTATTAGAAGCAGCCATCAAGAAATCAAATCTGCAGCAGAAGATCTCTTTAATGTGCTCAAGAGCAAAGATTATCAGTTTGAGAACTAAGGTGTACCTGACCCAAGCCATGGTATTTTCAGTAGCCTCGTACGCATGTGAAAAGCTGGGCAATAAATAAGGAAGATTGAAGAAGAGTGTGTGCATTTGAATATGGCCTTGAAAAAGAACATTAAAAGTACTGTGGACTGCCAGAAAAACAAACAAATCTGTCTTGGAAGAAGTGCAGCCAAAATGCTTTTAAGAAGCCAGGATGACTTCTCATACTTTGGACAAGTTATCAGCAGGTGACCAGTCTCTGAAGAGGGACACCATGCTCTTGAAGTGGAGGACGACCCCCAAACAAGATGGACTAACTTAGTGGCAGCAGCAGTGGGCTCAAATGTAACAGTTGCCAGGATAGCGCAGGACTGAGCAGTTTCCTTCTTTTGTGCACAGGGTTGCTATAAGTAGGAATTGATTCCATGTGCACGTGGAAGCTGGACAATGAATAAGGAAGATCAGAGAAGACATTGATGTATTTAAACTATAATGTTGGCCAAGAATATTGAAAGTATCCTGCACTGTCAGAAGAATAAACGCATCTTTTTTGGAAGAAGTACAGCCTCCTCAGAAGCGAGGAGGACAAGACTTCATCTCATGGACTTTGGCCATGTTATCAGGTGGGACCAGTCCCTGAAAGAACATCATACTTGGTAAAGTAGAGGGTCAGCAAAAAAGCGGAAGACCCTCAAGGAGAAGAGAAACAAGGAGTAAATGAAAATATATATGTCCATTTCAATACAGAATTCAAGAGGCCATGCTTGTATGTGGATTAGGGAAAGTGAGGTTATATATTATATAGATAGGATGGTCAGGAAAGATTTCACGGATAAAATCATATTTGCACTGAGATCTAAAAGAAACAATGGAAGGAAGTATGCTAATTAGTATCTAGGATAAAAGCAATAGAGGTATATTGAACAGCAAATACAAAGATCCTGAAGTGTGTGTTTATCCTCTTTTAGGAAGAATAAGATGGGTGCAGAAAGAGAGGTAGGAAGAGAAGTCATAAAGATGTTGGGTATGTGGGGGAGATTATGTTTTGTATTTATGCCTTTGTTCGTACGCTGACTTTTATTCTATTGGAAAAGAACATTGCGGGGTATTTTAAACTGCAGAGGACAGGAACTGAAGCAGGGAGACTGGCTGGATGGTGAATGGCATAATCTATGGGAAAGCTAACAGTGAGTTGAGCAGGGCAGTAGTGGGGCTAGTGAGAAGGGGTTGGACTTTGTCTATATTTTGAAAGTGAAGTGGCAAGGTTTCCTTGTGAACTGGATGTGGGATGTAAGAGATAGAGAGGGTCGGTCATGACTCAGAGGCTTTTAGCCCGATCCATCAGTTAACTGGAGTGAATATCTACTAAATTATAGGAATACTACGGATTTAGAGGAAATAATGCAAAACTGAGCATTGGACGTAATATACTTAAGACATTGCACTTGTATAGCTCAATAAGGAACATAAATGCTGAAAGCTGGTCAACCCCAGCGCCCCTCAGAGAACTTTTCCAGCACTCCTACCGTTCCTTCAGCATGGTCCTCCCCACTTTACCAAGATAAAAATCCTCACATGACTGAAATAGGCCTCTTTGCGGTGTTGTAGGATAACCACAAGGTCAGCAGTTCAAACCCACCAGCCGCTCCTCGGAAACTCTATACAGGGTTGTTATGAGTTGAAACCAAGTCCGTTGCACTTAGTAACGATAACTGAGGATATCAATAACGATATCTATTTCATTACTCTGTTGTTGTTAAGTGCAGTTGAGTCGGTCCACTCCAGCAACTTTATAATTGATAATTTCCAGGTAAACAAATACAAATACTAACTTAATCTTATTGCTTCATTACCTTTTGCTGATCATTGTACAGAACCATTGTATTCAACTGTCGTATTTAATCCTCAGAAAGGCTCTTCAGGTAGATAGTTATTAAAACCATAAGACACTAAACTGTGAGGGTTAATGAATTTGGCCAAAGCTGTAGAGCTTTGAAAACACTGGTCATCTAGATGCCTGAGGCTTTGCTAACCCTCATACTATCCTGCTGCCCAGCCGTACATATACAGTGGACTTACCGTCAACAGTGACGTGTATCTTCTGACTAGCTGAGAGGGTTCCATTTCCCTGGATGTTCACCTTCACGATGTAGCTGCCTTCATCAGTGAGCTGCAGTGGGTTGATGAGCAGAGATGCATTGGGTGGCATCATGGTGAACTTGTGTTGGTATTCGAGGTCAGGAACCACAGACTGATTCACCGAGCCCAGTAAGTATTTGGGCATTGTATGGGGTCTCTCAAACAGCCATATGATCTGGATGTCTGAAGCCGGAGTGTGGAAGCCATAGTTCACAGGGAGATAGAGGGCCTGACCCCTGATGCCATGGATGGTGTGTGAGGGCACCATTACTGTCAGTCCTGAGCATGTGCCAGCTGCAAAGCAAAGGAAATGTAAGACCCCAGGCCACATTTCACAAGCTACAGCAGCAACTGCAGAGAGAACCTGATTGGTGAGAATCCTTTTGGAGAAAGAACAGCTTCCAAGTTACTAATCATTCTAGTACTGGTTACATGTAGAAGTAAATATCTATCTCTGAAACCTTCTGCATTTCAAAGACTCCACCCAAAGAATACGATTGATTGCCTGGCTTCTCTAAAGGCAAGATGGAAAACGAGAAGCAGAAGTTATTATCTATGCCAGTTAAAGAATAATGGGAAAAAGGAGAACTGGGAAAGATGATTAGTTCTAAAGTCCAATGAAAAACGTTAAAAAAAAACACTAGCCTTTATGAACACTTAATTTTATGAACAGCAACTCTGTTGATGTGTGAGTAATATCACATCCTCATCAAATTATGTGATTTGCAAAAAATTGGAAGGCCACTGCTTCCAAAGACTTTGCCCCCAAACCTTCTGATTGCCATAATATTTCACTAAAGGCCTTAAATGTAAATTCCCAGCAAGGAGGGCTTTCAACCATTACCAGGCAGGGTCAGTTGCGTAATGAAAATGAAATACAGAATGAAAATGCACAGAATTACTCCACAGCTACATTTCCATACATAAAATATTTATCCTTCTTGATTGCTGCATTTTATAATGAAAAAAACAACAAACAGCACAATTTCAGTTGTCTTATATGCAAAATGTTTATCTTCCTTAGTTACTATTGATTTTCACACCTCCTAGGAAGGGAGTCTTGAAGATAGATCATCCAAGTGTTAAAATAAAAATAACTTACAGCCAATAATAGAAATTGATTGAGGCTTATTTAATCAATTTGCAAATTAGGGTAACATTTCCATTGAGAGTCAAAACTGCTCCAGAGAGGGAAGACGCTTTATAGGTTTGCATACTTCAGTTTATAATAGTAATGATTTACTGTCATGGAAACATGAAGAAACAGGGCCAGAATAGTTTACAAATAACTTGTGGACGTGCAGGATTTCATACAGCATTTTCCCGAAGAACAAATCAAATAATTACTGATTGCCCTTAAAAAAAAAAAACTTCTATTCCTACTTTTGGATGACTGCTGTCAAAATCGCTCATGGATAGTTCCTTAAAAGAACACAATGCCTAAGGCAAATGTTCTTGACTAATTAAGCTAAATTCTTGTTTGATTTAGAAATGACCTGCAGGAGACCAGTTTCTGCTCAAGGTTAGGATTCAAAGATTACCTTAAGGCAATAGATTTATTTATTTATTTAATGTTTTATTGTGAATTATGTGATCGTTTAAATGGGAAAACATTAGCTTTATATTCATCCTATAGTTTCATTGCCATGGTTACAATTCCCTTCCCTTCATGCACCATCAACCAACCCTCCTCCCCTCCCGGTCGTCAGCCCACAGCCCCTCTCCCTCTCTGGGTCTAAAGCCCCCAGCTGCTCCATCTCTCCATGTCATTATCTCTGCCTCCATCTCTGGTGTCACTGCTTCTCCAGGTAGGGTCCTGCTCTCTGCTCTTCTCCCTTGATGGTCCCAGGGACCTCCGCTCCTAGACTGCAAAGTCAATCACTCCCCTCCTTTTGCTACAAA
>NW_006408528.1:14578864-14591036 GCF_000296735.1 Chrysochloris asiatica | reverse complement strand
GTTTCATTGCCATGGTTACAATTCCCTTCCCTTCATGCACCATCAACCAACCCCCCTCCCCTCCCGGTCTTCAGCCCACAGCCCCTCTCCCTCTCTGGGTCTAAAGCCCCCAGCTGCTCCATCTCTCCACGTCATTATCTCTGCCTCCATCTCTGGTGTCACTGCTTCTCTAGGTAGGGTCCTGCTCTCTGCTCTTCTCCCTTGATGGTCCCAGGGACCTCAGCTCCTAGACTGCAAAGTCAGTCACTCCCCTCCTTTTGCTACAAAATGTCTACCTTTATATTTCCAGTCTTCACAATCAGTCCTGATAACAATTATTCACTATTGTACCACAAGAGACCTATCCCCATCTCCTTTCATCAGCTTCGCCCAGACAGATTGGATACTACTCAGTTGAGATGCTACCTTCCTCCACTCCCTCTGGATCTAGGCTCCCTCTTGAAAGCTTGTAAGCCAGTCACTTCTTGCCTTTGTAGCCCCCACCCCCATTTTGGGAAGCTAATGTCTAAGTTGCCCATCCCTGTCTACTCTGTGTATCCAGGGGGGTGGGAATGGCCCTTGCTGTAAAGATTGTTCTGTCTAGGGCAATAGCTTTTGATAGGTTATTTTAATTTTGGTGGCTTCAGAAAGTCTGGATTTCATGAGAATTAAAAATGATCTCTACATCAGTTATACGAAAGACAATCATTATTAGAAAGGAAAGTGTAGGAAGGTTTGTTTGTCTTTTGCAGATATTTTCTTTAAAGAAACTAGAAAATGTAGGATTGCTCATATGAAAAATCAACTTCTACC
This sequence comes from Chrysochloris asiatica, assembly GCF_000296735.1. Classification (NCBI taxonomy): domain Eukaryota; kingdom Metazoa; phylum Chordata; class Mammalia; order Afrosoricida; family Chrysochloridae; genus Chrysochloris; species Chrysochloris asiatica. The sequence goes on along the minus strand of NW_006408528.1, from coordinate 14,590,244 downwards.
TACAGTAAACTTCTCTGCTTCTCTTCTCAGGGTAAAGCTGGGAACAGGTATTTGGCCTCTGCCTATCTGGTAAGAGTGAGTGAGATCCTGAGTCAGGTAGGGATGTTAGAGCAAAGAACTCAGGAGGGAAATACAAACAGGAAAACTGATTATAGGGGCTGAAAAGGAGGTGACTATGTGGGGGAAAGAAAGAAATGTCTCATAGCTTCCTTGGGGTCTGTGTGTATTTGTGATTGACTTATACTTTTTTTTTTAAATGATTTTTTAGATACGTACTTGCCTATCCCTGAGTGAGACAGTAACAAAGAAAATGCAAGGTATGAGAGTTTCCTTTTGTATTCCTTTCTGACAAGTGTAGAATGTTAAATTTGCATTTGTGCTTAATTTGAATGATTAGAATAAGAAGGAACTAGGAATTCTATAAAGGAGATAGAAGATTGTAGAGAAAGATTGGTGGTGATGGTGGTAGTGGTGTGCCATGGAGTTGGTTCTGACTCATAGCAACGCTGCATAGGGTTTCTGAGGCTGTAAATCTTTACGGGAGCAGACGTCTCATCTTTCTCCCACTGAACGGCTGGTAGTTTCAAACTGCTGACCTTGATGTTAGCAGCACGACTTACAATCACTACTCTACCAGAGCTCCTAAAAGAAAAAGTAGATGAGTCATTTTACTTCTTTGGCCCTCAATTGTAAATAAGAAAAGAGTCCTAGTGTGGCACTGTGGAATAAAGCTCTGGGCCAAAAGGTCTGTTTGAACCACCAGGTCTGTTCAAACTCACCACCAGCTGCTTGGAAACCCTATACAGGGTCGCTATGAGTCAGAATCAACTTGACAGCACTTAACAAACACAACAGATTCAATGAGGTGTAAGACCTCCTATTTTCTAAATGTATCCTCTTGACATCCAGAAATGCTTTTATCAGGGTAGCATCTGTCTGCATTTGAAGGCAGAGGGCCTGTGTTTAATTGAAAGAAGTCCATTAAATAATATTTAAGGATTGAGTCTCAGTTTTCTAGCCCACTTGTTATGTTATCAGTTCCTGTAAGATATCCTTCAATAAGGTGGCATATCTGTGTTTGTTGCCAAGGAGTGGTGGAAATCTAAATAATTGCCTTGGGGATGCGCTGGAAAAAGCCAGAAGGCTGCCGCCAGAAGACATAGTTTGGTCTTTATAGGTTCATTTAAGACATTTCACAGCTCAGCCTAGAAACCACTGCTAGACTAAGATGTTGTTGTTGTTGTTATGTGCTGTCGAGTCGGTTCCGACCCATAGCGACCCTGTACAGGGTTTCCGAGGGTGTAAATCTTTACAGGAGTAGAATGCCTCATCTTTCTCCTGCGGAGCAGCTGGTAGTTTCGAACCGCTGACCTTAAGGTTCGCAGCCCGATTCGTAACCACTATGCTACCAGAGACTAAGATGTAGGTGATCTGAATACCGTTCTGGTGGTCATTACAGAAGTCTGTTTATTTGCTTGTTGATTTGGAAGGACTCTTACTTTTCTTTTGTCAGTTTTCCTTGTAGTTATATTTGAGAAAGATTGACCTGGCTTATAATAATCTGGAAATGACTAGGGAAACACTGCATTTCTATGGAGTGCTAGTATTACTAGAATCGAAATACTGGTGACTTTTGGATCTTGAACCAGAAAACACTGAATCTTAAGTAAGAAAAGTCTAGAGAGTCTATGAGTAAACTAATGGAAAACAAACTATATTTATTATAAAAACAAATATTGTAACCCAGGGAAAAATGAAACTGTTGTATTAGAAAATAACACTTTATATAATATTTTCAATCATTTTTAAAGGGAAAAAACTAGTTCCTTTAGGAACATCATGTAATAATATCTTAAATAATATGTTGCCATCAATGCCACTGAATATAGTCAGTGTTTCTATATCAAGTTAGATTTGGTTTCAGTGTGTGTATGACAGGGAAAGAGAGCACAGCTGTAACAATAACTCTTTGCTTAGAGGCTGTCTATACCTTTATTTTTATCAGATATATTATAGATACCAAGTTATAGGAATGCCAGCAAGGAGTAAAATTTTCTTTTTACAGTATCTGATCTCAGACTCCTAGAAACTTCTTTTTGTAGGAAAGAAGCATGGCACAGTAGGATAGGCACTGGACTACAAGGTCAGTTGAATCGCCAGGTCGGCAGTTCACACTCCCCAGCTGCTCCTCGGAAACCTTATACAGGGTCACTATGAGTGTGAACCAACTTGATGGCACTAACAATAAGTCGTATGACGCAATCTTAACTTGTAGTGAACTTTGGGGGGATAAGCAGCTAATTGGATGCTTCCTCTACATTCAGGAAACAAACTCAGAATTTCCCAGTGCAGATTAGATGAATTTATGCAGTCAAAACAGTAGTTTACTAATTAAAAAAATTTTAACATCATTTTGAGAGTTTTTCAAGAGCTCTTTTCTATTTGCATGATAAAAGGTAAAGGATGAACAGTGATGATTTGAAAAACAAAACAAAACCCACCTCTGTATGAACAAATGAACCTCCATGAAAGAAATGCAATAACACTGATGAATTTTTAATTTACTTTGACTAGTCCACATATTGGACTTAAATGGAAATTAAATGCTATTTTTTATTATTCCCCATTGTATTACAGCAAGACCTGGGAGATAAGGAACTGGATGGGACTGCCTTCTTTTTGTTCTGTCTTGGACAGAGCACAGTCTCCACTTCTCTATCGCTCTCTGCTGTCAGTCCCGATTCATAGCGACCCTGCACAGGGGTAACCGAAGATTACCGGAGCAGATAGCCTCCTCGTTCTCGCACAGAACCGCTGGTGGTTTCGAACTGCTGACCTTGACATTAGCAACCCTACTCGCAACCACTATGCTACCAGAGCTAGCTAGTGAAAATTACTTGAGTTTTCCGTCTCTAACAGGTTTCCACCTTATACAGGTCCCGGCTTTTGCGATTTTCCGGTATTAAATTAAATTTTATTAATTTGGCTAATAAGGCTCTCTGGTAGGCTAGTGGGTTACCAAGTGAGCTGCTAATCTCAAGATCAGCAGTTCAAATCTACCAGCCGTTCAACGGGAGAAAGATGAGACTTTCTGCTCCCGTAAAGATTTACAGCCTCAGAAACCCTATACAGGGTCGGGTATGAGTGGAAACACACTCCATGGTATATAACCATCACCGCCATCCTGGTGTGGCGCTGTGGGCTAATGCGCTCGACTGCAAAGTCGTTGGAACTTCAGGGTTGGCGGTTCAAGCTCACCAGCTGCTCCTTGGAAACCTTATACAGTGTCGTTATGGGTCGGAACTGACTCGATGGCACACAACAACAACTACTACCATCAAATTGACTACTACTTTCTGAAGGAGCCCTGTGGCATGCTGGTGACGTTATTGACTGCTAACCCAAAGGAGTCTTAGTGTGTCGCAGAGGGTTAATGCGCTGGACTGCAAGGTCAGTCTGAACTTTAAATTGGTGGTTCAAGCTCACCACCGTTGCTCAGAATCCCTGTACAGGGAACTGACTTGATGGTACTTAACAACAACCAAAAAGGAGCTCCGGTATAGTGGTTACGAATCAGGCTGCTAACCCCAGGGTCAGCGGTTGGAAACTACCAGCTGTTCTGCGGGAGAAAGATGAGGCTTTCTGCTCCCGTAAAGATTTACAGCCTCGGAAACCCTGTACAGGGTCGCTATGAGTCAGAACCGACTCCATGGCACAATAATAACAACAACTACCGAAAGGTTGGCAATTAGAACCCTTCAAAGGCTCCACCCAAAAGGTCTGCTAAAGAAAGACCTGGCGATCTGCTTCTATTAAAGATTAACAATACTTTTGAGATTAAACAATGAAAACTCGGGGTTATAATCTAAGGCATAATACCACGCAGGAAAAATGAATCGTTCCGTTCTGTATAATCTGTGCTTGTCACTTGGGGCAGTCATTGCACCTGTCCTTGTTTACTTGTTTTTTGGTAAAAAAGGAAGAACGCTTTCTTTTCATGTAAACGGACATAGAAAATTACAGCAAGAGTTGTCCCTTTGTTGTTAAGTGCTGTCGCGTAATTATAGATGACACTTATTCTTTATAGATTGTCGTATGCATGACATCAGTCAGCATGTGTTCTTTTGTGTCTGGCTTCTTGTTTGATAATTGCTGCTGAGCCAGTTCTGACTCACAGAGACCCTATACAGGGTTTCTGAGGAGCAGTTGGTGGGTTTGAACCGCCGGCCTGTTGTTAGCAGTCCAGTACTTATCCTGCCATGCCACACCAGGATTCCAATCTCCCTTTTAGAGACTCTTTTAAACTTCTAGCAATAGTATTATAAAGGAGTATCCAACATTAAGGAAGGCTTAAGAGCCCTACTGAAAAATTTATCTATATTCCGGCAACAAAAGACTCCCAAGACCAGTTTCACTGTATTGAATATAAACATTAGACTTCACCAAAGTGACCTCTAGCTGTAGCTTAAACTTGTTGGCATTTACTTTCCCATTGTCATACACAGTATTAGCAAACATAACACAAGTAATGTTGACTGAAAATAAAGTCAAGCACCTCTAAAGAAAATAGATACTATGAAGTTGTATTTTGAGTAGACTGTACAAAATTCATTGGAGGCTTCATTTTTTGTGGCTTTTTCTTTTTTTTAAAGGAAACGCAAAGACAATTTAATATTCCTAAAAGCAATATGATTTTCACACTATCTGTAATCTTTACAACATGTTATGTATGGTAAAAACGTAAATTTGAGTAATGAGAACGTCTTAAGGAACAATAATGGCTTTATTTGTGAACATGATATTTATTATCCTAAAATAAATTTTAATTTTATTTTAATTCAGTTCCGCCAATGAATTGCCTCTAAATTCATAAAGTCGACGACAACAACATTGCTTATGAAACAATAGCATCTCTTGATATAAAATTAAAAACAATTGAGGCACTGACACATGATACTTTTAAAGCCAGGGGAAGCTCACAACAGTCAGCTATGGTCATTGCTTAATTTTTAGAAATCCATTATAGGCTTGAATTTGATAATGGAACCCACCATAGCATAGTGGTCACGAGTCAGGATGCTAATCTCATGGTCATTAATTATAAACTACTACAGGTCCCATGGGAGAAGGGTGAGGCTTTCTGCTCCTGTAAAGATTTACAGTCTTAGAAACACTAAACAGTGGGTCACTACGAAATGGAAGCGACTCCACAGCATACCACCACCACCATCACAACTGTGGAAAACTCAAATACTTAAAAAATACCGCAAACCTCTACATTTCCAATGTGTGCTAATTAGGCATGAATTTGAATAGCCATCACATTGACAATGGAAACAGTAACAGAACAGTAACAGTAAAATAAGGCTTTCCATGGCTGAAGAAGGCTAAAAGTTAAATTGTTTATTTAGATAAGTTGTTAATACTTAAGGGCTTTAAGTCTTATTTGAGTTTTAACTGTTGAATAGAAATACAACAAGAAACTAACTTGACTTAAAAATGGATTGGAAGAATGGAAAAGAGTATAAATAATGTTGACAGGTAAAAAACGGCATTAAGGCAAAATGTCTTTAAACTCTAAAGGTAATAGGGAAGTGGGAGAGATAGACTAAGGTGCAGAAAAGAATTTAAATCTGACTGCACTTAACAACACATTGGGAAAAGAGAAAGACTAAAAGCATTCAGATACATAATATTTTCGAACACATTTTTCTATTGTGTATAAAATATTTTTTTGTCAATTGGAACCTCACCTTTTTCCATATTCTTAAGACAGGCAATTTAAAATAAAGTTGAACCAACAGCTTGCAACAGTATCTTTGACTAAAACAACAGAAAACCACTTTCATAAATTGTTTTGAGTTTCACTATAAGTGGTCATAATTTCATGTCCTATGAAATTTTTGCTACAATAAAATGCATTAGACTATTGAACCTATTTGAGAGCACACACACAAAAAAGAAATTCAGTAGATTTTAGAATGTCTTCACTTCCTAAATGTGTGTAAGTGTTGTTCTGAGAAAAACAATAATGATTGATTTATTAAAGTTCTTTCTCCTCAATGTTTCTGCTGCTTCTCAGGAACAAAGTGTGCTATTGTTTAGAAGGTTCTAAGCTGCTCTTCAACGATCGGAGGGAATCTACAGCCTAAAGAAAATATTTACTTATGTCCACAGTTAAAAACAGATACAATACAATTCATGCAATGCCTTACCGAAGAGAAGGAGGTATATTTTGCACAGAAAGATCCCAACTGCGCTGCTGAAGGGCTCCATGAAAGCATCCTGTCCTATTCTTGATGGTGACTTGGTTCGTGGACCAGCAGCTGCTGGTTTATTTGCTAGGGAAATGAGCAGTGAGGTAACAGACCCTGTCCTGCCTCTTACTTCTGTGATTTGAATACAGAATGAATGTGTGTACAAAGAACACAGGGAGCAGGAACACCTGTTAGATATGTGCTCAGCAAAAAGACAGCCTTAGGACTTGCACAACAGTTTCTTAGCAATTATCAGTAATCGTCAGCAGATTCAATCAATGATTTTTAGTTGTGACTACTTGAAGGTAAATCTCCTTCTATGTGACTTTATAGAAAAGTAGTCTGAATTATAATGAGAACATTTTGTGAAATTCCATTAAAAACAAAAGTTGATTTCCTATCATGACAAACTGCAAATCTGTAAAACTTTTATTTAATTTTGTTCTATGAAGAGTGAAGTATTTCATCTATCTGCTGCTAAACAGCTATAAATCCTTATGAAACCACTAGTAATATGGAAAAAATATGCCAAAGAATCAAAACAGAGAACCAGAATATCTTTTAAATGCATATTACTTTCCATAGCCCTGATCACAAATGGCTACTGCGGCTTTATTGAATCTATGGCTCCACCCTATTTTAAAATCTTAGCTGTTTCCAAGGGATCTTGGAGCATGGGCTGTGCATAATTATAATGACAAACCTAAGCCAACGGATGATATCGGAGCCGCCTTTTCACAGCTGAATCATGGAGGATGTGAACCAAAAGGACCAAGAGAAGGTAGTGTACGGGCCTTTTCATTGATATGACCTCAGGTAGTCTCAAAAGTTTACATGTCAACTCTGATTTGCAAAAAGACTCTGTTCCAAGCCTTCCGTATAAAACGGATCAAATTATATATCCGACCAAAGTAAAATTCCCTGTACAAATAATTTTTAATAGTAAAGGAGAAGTTCAGTGATGAGGGGGGAAGGGAGAAGTTTCCTCAAGAATAAATAATAGTAAAAAACCAGTGAAAGTAATTTTGAATTGCAGGTTTGGAAATAATTTTGACATTAAGGATCCCAACTTGTCTGGAAAGACTTCCTGTAGGAAAAGAAAGTGAGTAACAGTTGGAAATCTGAGCCAGTCGTCTTCACAGGTTATCACTTTATGATTTCTCCATGCTTCAGAAAAATCCAAGTGCTTCCTTCATATATTAAACAAAACAAACAAACAAAACACTATACCAAGGGGCTTCGAAAACTTCGTGGAAAAATTTCATTATCTTTTCATTCCATTTTCCACGAAGTTTCTAAAGCCCTCTGGTATCAGAACTTTCTCTGTGTTCTCTAAACTGTGTGCAAACGTGTAAGACACACACACGACAAATCGCCCTCTAGCGGCGGATGGTAGGCATCAAGTCTTACTTGCTGGAATAATGTCTGAATCCAAAACGTTGACACCGGAAGGTATACAGGTGACGTGCAAATATAATTTCAACTGATGTCAATCTTTAGATGGCTTCAAAATATGATTTAAAGTGTATTATTATTATTATAACTCTTCCAACATCAACTTCTCACATCACAGCAGTAACATACTGAGAAGCTCTGTATGTTATTCCCTATAACTAGACTGTTTTAGGGGGAATAAAAAGAGCCTATACTCCTTACTGATTTTAGTTATATTTACATTTTAAATGAGGAAGATGGACTAAGCCAAAGCAATCTATATCCACCATGTAAAATTTCAAACAATGCCAGAAGCCACTGAGAGATACTTGGTGTGTGTGTATATGTGTGTGTGCTTACATGCATGTGGGCAGGTGTGCATATTCATGCATGTACATTGGGGGGTGGTGCAGAGGATTTCTGTCACCTCCAAAGCCACATTACATAGTTTAATGTCTAGCTTGTCTAAGTAATGCTAGCTTATAGGCACCCTAGTGGTGCAATAGGTGAGTTCAGCTACTAACTGTAAAGTAAGGGGTTGAAACCTACCAGTTTCCACAGGAGAAAGATGTGGTACTCTGTTTTCATCAAGATTCTAGCATTGGAAACCCAATGGGTCAGTTGCACTTTGTCCTTTGGGTCACTCTGAGTTGGAATCAACTCATTTTGATAATGGGTTTAAAAAGCAGTCTGGTAAATGCATTTCAAACATTCACATTCTTTACTCCTAGAAGTGTTTGGCAATGGTAGGAACCATTGAGAGGAGATGTAGTGAGATGTCAAGGTGAACATAGAACAGTGGGGACTAAGAAGAACTTGGAGGAAGAAATGTAGTCTTACTGCTGCAATGTAATAGATCAGGGAAGATTGCCATTTACAGGGAAGAGCTGGCTTCTAGAGAGCCCATCGTATATGCCTACACCTGGGCAAGTGTTTTGTTTCCATATATTAAGTCTACAGTACTGCCTCTCAGAAGCCTAGTCTAGCTGACAGGACTGCTAAAGCACTGTGAAGCGATGTCTTCTTTCCTGGACCTTATGCCAGGCCATTCTTTAACGTGTAACAAGTGTTTACTTTTATTGCCCTCTTGGGACGTGGACTCACGTATCCTGGAAGGGCTATATCTCTCCACTGTTTTGCTTTCATTAGAAGATTGAAATTTTGTCATCCAAATCAAACCAGGATCTCAGTTTTTATTTAAACTTCCAAAGCCTCTGCATATTTGGGACATGAGAAATATGCCTTTATCCTACTTTGCTGCTAATGCTATTGCCCTGAATCTGGTCAACATGTTTTCTCTCAGCCTTGATGTCCCATTTCTGCAAATATAGGGCTGACATTCCTTTACCAAGAGACTATCATCCAGCAAGTTGTTCACAAGACTTGTCCCCAAAGTTTCCACTAGTTTGCTCTGACCTATTGGGCTGCTAACCTCAGGGATACCAGTTCGAAACCACCAGCTGTTTCACGGGAGAAAGAGGAGGCTTTCTGCTCCCATAAAGATTTACAGCCTTGGAAACCCTACACAGGGTTGCTATGAGTCAGAACTGTCTCCACGGCACATAACCACCACAACCACCCCAGCACCCCTAACAGAAGGAGCCCTGGTAGTGTAGTAGATTATGAGCTGGACTGCTAACTTAAAGGTCAGCAGTTCGAATCTACCAGCCAGTCTTCAGGAGAAAGGTGAGGCTTTCTGCATCTGTGAAGATTTACAGCCTTGGAAACCCTCTACAAGGTCCTCCTCATAGTTACTCGCTGTGAGTAGGGACCGGTTTGATGGCACAGCACCCCCCCACTAATATTGTTGTTAAGTACTGATGAGTTAGTTCTGACTCATAGTGAAAATGGAAACTTGCGTTGGTGAGAAAAAGGCCAGGAAAGTTGCACTGAGGAATGTTTTTCTATCACAACAATGCACCTGCTTATTTTCTGAGGGTACGCCAGGGCTGTCCTGTGAAAATTGCATTGGGAAAGCTGACCCCATCCACATACAGCTCTGAGCTTGCCCCTTCAGACTTCTTTTTGTTCCCCAAACTCACAGAACACTGAAAAGAAACACAATCTGAATCTCTTGAGGATTACCAAAGATACTTTTTGATGTGGTGTAAAGGCAGAGTACAGAATTCTTCCGGGAAAAGGTTGTTGTTGTTAAGTACCATGGAAGCGGTTGAAACTCATAACGACCCTGTATAGGGTTTCCGAGGCTGTAAATCTATGTGGGGGCAAAAAGGCTAGTCTTTCCCCCAATGGGCAGCTAGTGGGCTCAAATCGCTGACTTTGTGATTCACAGTCCAGTGTGTATTCTACAGAGGAAGGGTTGTGTTGTTAAGTGCCATTATATATACACGTGCAGACTGGAAGGTGTTATGTTGTGTTGTGCACAGGGTCGCTATAAATTGGAACTGACTGGTATATGTACATGTTGTTGTTAAGTGCCATAGAGTTGGTTCCAACTCACAGCGACCCTGTATATGGTTTCTGAGGAGGACCAGTTGGTGAATATGAACCATTGACTTTGTGGTTCAAACTGACTTTGCAATCCAGTGCATTAACCCACAGCACCACAACAATATATATATATATATATCTGGTAGCGTAGTGGTTATGAATCGGGCTGCGAACCTTAAGGTCAGCGGTTCGAAACTACCAGCTGCTCCATGGAAGAAAGATGAGGCTTTCTACTCCCGTAAAGATTTACACCTTTGGAAACCCTGTACAGGGTCACTATGGGTCGAAACCGACTCGACGGCACTTAACAACAACAACAACAACAACATATATATATATATAGTAGTGTGAGGGTTACAAGTCAGGCTACTAATCTAATAGTCAGCAGTTCAAAACTACCAGCAGTTCCTCAAGAGAAAGATGAGGCTTATGAGTTGGAACTGACACCGTGGCACATAACCACTATATATATATATATATATATATAATGCACATTGGAGTCCTGGTGTGGCGCTGTGGGTTAATGCACCAGACTACAAAGCTGTTTGAACTGCAAGGTCGGCGGTTCAAGCTCACCAGTTGCTCTTCGGAAACCCTGTATAGGGTCACTATGGGTCGGATCTGACTCGACGGTACTTCACAACAAAAACAATATGTACATTATTGTTGTTAAGTGCCATCATGTCAGTTCCAACTCATAGTGAACATAGGGTTTCCAAGGAGCAACTGGTGAGCTTGAACCACTGTTGTCATAAAGCCAATCAAAACTGACATCCAGTACACTAACCCACAGCGCCACACCACAGGTCTCTCTCTCTATCTACATATCTATATCTATCTATCTATCTATCTATCTATCTATCTATCTATCTATCTATCTATCTATCTATCTATCTATCTATCTACTGTTGTTGTTAAGTGCCATCGAGTCAGTTCCGATTTGTAGCAAACCTGTATAGGGTTTCCAGGGAGAAACTGGTGGGTTTGAACCAATGACCTTGTGGCTCAAACTGACCTTGCAGTCCAGTGCTTACAGCAACACACACACACACACACACACACACACACATATATATGAAAGTAAAGAGGACAAAATACTTACTGATGAAGATCGAAGACCACAGTCTTTGGTATGGATTGTATCTCAATGTAAAGAAAACAAAAATCATCACCACTGGACCAATAAACAAGATTCTTATCAATGGAGAAAAGATTGAAGTTGAAGTTGTCAAGGACTT
>NW_006408528.1:14539211-14578299 GCF_000296735.1 Chrysochloris asiatica | reverse complement strand
AACAACAACAACAACAACAAAATATATAAATGATACACCATCTTTTGTCTTTAAAAGGAGTCTTTGGGTGGTGCAAAGGATTAAGCACTCAGTACTAGCAGAAAGGTTGGCAGTTGGAACACACCCAGCAGGACCCTGGAGACAGGTCTGAGGATTTACTGAACGATCCCAGCTCTGAAAACCCTATAAAACAGTTCTACTTTGCACACATGGGGTTACCATGATTGGATTGGCTTCATGACAACTAACCAACACCAAAACCACCTTTAAAAATGTTCTTTAGGACTCTAGGTGTTTGTTTCCATCTGTGAGCCAGGGTAGGAAGCTTGAGTCGTGCATAGAGTTGATCTGAAAAGAGTGAAATCAGTTTCAACCCATCTTTTTTCAGGTGTGTGAGAGAGTTGTTGTTATTAAACATGGGTCTGCTTGTTTTCTGGTATTTACATAATTGTAACATTCTTTCTTATGTTGAGTCCTTAACAGTTTCCATGTTACTGGTGGCTAGTGGGTTGGTCCAGAGAAAAAGAGGAAGACCCGCCCCCCCCACCCCCAAGAGATGGATTGGCCAAGTGGCAGCATCAATGGATTTATTCGTGGCAACAGTGAGGTTGGCCCAGGATCGGGCGGTGTTTCTTTCTGCGGTTCGTAGGGTCGATATGAATCAGCACCGACTCGTTGGCACCTAACAACAACAACAACAACAACAACAACAACAACAACAACAACAACAAAGTGGGTTGGGATAAGGATGTCTGGTAGCGTAGTTGTTACAAATCGGGTTGCTAATCTTACGGTCAGCAGTTGGAAACTACCAGCTGTTCCGCGGGAGAAAGATGAGGCTTTCTGCTCCTGTAAAGATTTATAGCCTCGGAAACTTGTACAGGGTCGCTATGAGTCGGAACCGACTGCACGGCACATAACAACAAGTGGGTTGGGTTGCTAATCAAAAGGTCAGCAGTGTGAGTCCATCAGCCGCTCCTACAGAGAACGATGAGACTTTCTGATACCGTAAAGATTTACAGCCTCAGATACACTCTAGAAAGTCACTATGAGTCGGAACCGACACCACGGCACACAACCACCACTAACAATCGCTTAAAGTTGAAAAAAGAACTTTAATGTGACATGTGTATTTTATTATTATTATTCTTGTTCTGGCTTGATCACACAGGTAGTGAAAAGATGGGTAGCGTCCAAACTGATTTGGTTTTATGCTTTGCTTTTTCTTGCCAAGGATATCAAGACAACAGCCCTAAGCTTGGCTGCCGCTGATTGAACAAGCCTGGACCAGCCCTTTCCTCAGCCTAGCCCAGCGCTATTTTAGGAGTCGCTCGAGTTCGCAGTCACCTCTGGGAAAGTACGTTCCCTAGAGTTCTCGCTCTTTCCTTGAATCTCACCTCCCGTCCCGCCCCTCTAGACCTGCTGGAGTTTCTTCCATTACACTCTTTGGAGGCGTCAAGTCAGTGTGCTTTGTCTCCTCAGAGTTTGTCCCTGTCACTCAATGTCACTCGTGTTAGGTTTCTGCCTCTCCCAACAGGAACAATCGGGAGCAGACACTTGTGGAAAGACCGGCAATCGCCGTGGTCACTCAGAACAAGTTTTGTTGATTTCACTGACGTGCCCGCTGTTTTGTTTGCTGGGAAATGTAGTACCTTGATAACCCTCTTTTTTCCATTACAGGTGCCGGAGGTGGCCGGAAAACTACATTTCCCAGCATGCCCAAGAGAGGAAAGGATGACCTGGGTCTGTACTCACGTGATCACCCACTATGGCTTCCCGATGTTGGGGCCAGCTGTCTGGTTGTTCAACGTGATTTGTTAGCTCATTGTAGTCGGTTACCCCTCACGATTTCGACATGCAAAAAATAAAATCTCTCATGACCCGACAGGTAAGTCAAGGCGGCTCGAGCCAAAGCTTCCTTTACCTCCGCTGGGAGAGAAGGAGCTAAGATGTTCTTTTCCTGGGCCACTGCGGGCGGAGACCTGAGTTAATATGTATATAGCTGGTGGTAGGTGGTAGGACTAGGGAACCAGAGCACATTGTGGAAAACTAACCTTGGCCGCCTGAATCCGAGCCCTCCTCTACTGGTTAGTAGTCTTTTTGAGCCATCTTTTAGACGAGATGAGGATTTGGTTTTTCCAATGAGGAAATCCTTCTTTCCTCCCCCTTTCATTGTCTTTATAGTGACAGCCTTATAAGACCCCCCGCATTCATAATATCTGTGAGCCAGGGTAGGAAGCTTGAGTTTGTGCATAGAGATGATCTGGAAAGGGTTAAAAAAGCGAATAATTTTCAGACAGGATCTCTGGGTAATTTGCAAGCCTTGTAGTATAAATAAGTTTCCGGATGTGACTACAAGAATAGTAACTGTCTTTTTTTTGCATCCTGTCTCTCAGGTCTATTGATGTGCACCTCTAAATTTTATTTTTACTTTTTATCATTTGTTACAACAACATATATGTCCTTTTATTTTTTGCCAAAGGATAATTCATGATCAAAAGTTTTGTCTAGCCCCACAGCCCCCTTAAGTGCCATCAAGTTGGTTCTGACTCAGTAACCCTGTAGATGGTTGCCAAGGAGTAGCTGGTTAGTTGAACTGCTGACCTTGTGGTTTGCAGTCCAGTGCTGATTCTACAGTGCTCCACCAGAAGCCGTTCTTTATTATTTTAATATATGTGTGTTGCTGTTAAGTGTTGTTGAGTCGGTTCCGACCTATAGAGACACTGAATAGGGTTTCCTAGTAGCGGCTGTTAAGTTTGAACCACAAGTTAGTGGTTCAAACTGACTGCAGTCAAACACTTAATCAACAGTGCCACACCAAGAGTCCTTATTTTAATATGAGAGGTACAAAATTTAGATCTGTTTTGGATTCACGTAGTTTTGAGAACTTTGGAGAATGTGGAGGGTAATCTCTTAGTGAAGGGTTCATCTGTGAGGTTTTTATTATTACTATTATTATTATTAAATAATATACATTCTGAATTGAAGTTTTATTTGAGAATTCAGAGTTTTGAGAGAGTTCTGGATAGATTATAAATTGTAAATTTCTGGTGGAAAATGCATAAGTCGTTGTTATATGGTTATTTTACTTCTGTCAAATTGTCAATGTCATGAAAACAGAATTTTTAAAAAAGTTCTGTAGTTATATGAGGGAGTTTCAAAAAGTTCATGGGAAAATTCCAATATTTTTCAATTCCCTTTTTCCAAAAACTTTTTGAAACCCCCTTGTATTTGCAACAACAGCAACCAAAAAAAAATAAGAAAAAGTTTTGTAGATAATAAAAAGATTTAGGTAAGTGAATAGTATTACATTTGAGAGTCCTTCACATTCGCTGAGTGTTTCATGCCATTACTTAATTGGGATTTATATTTAGTAGGATTTTCAATCGAGCTCTATTACATAGTAGCTCTGTGACGTTGGGCAAATCCCCTAACTTGTTTTGAACTTATAAAATAGGAATCAGATCATATACTTCATAAAGAGCTTGGTACATATAACGTGAAGTGAAAGAAATTAGTAAAGGAGTTAACACAGATCCTGGGCCATATCTAGGAAGTACTTGATCACAGAGATTGTCTTTGACTACATTAATGGTAGAGAAGTGGGAAAACTGGAAGCTTTGAAGTGGATGATTTCAGGCTCACTTTGGTATTTGTTTTAAATATCCCAGACTGCCATTAGAATATTGCATGTGGACATTTGTGCATCAGTTACCTTTTGGTCACCCATGTAGTTTGCCATGCACTTCAATGGAGTACAGCAGTTTTGGTTGGTTAATTGTTTCTTGACTTTATTTTGTAAAATAAAGAAAAAATACAGAAGTCCAGATACTAAAAGTCATGTGAAAGAAAAAATACAGAAGTCCAGATACTAAAAGTCATGTTTCTTAAATGTGCTGAAAATGATAACTCTTAAACCTTAATCAGTTCCTTATTAGACTTAAGCAAAACCAATACGTTAGGGTGACAAGTTAGGAAGAAAACAAAAAACAAAGAACATGTACGTATGAAATGCTGGAACTATATTTTATAAAAGATTAGATCAAATGAGTTTCACACAAAAATCATTATGAATTCTATGAATATCATGGCTTGACTCACTCACATTTGGCCATTATTAATGCACAATTTAAAGAATTTTTGTGATATGAAAATAAGGTATGCATAGGTCCTTTGATTTGTACTGTTATTGAATTGAATAATACTTTTTGAAGCATACACAAAGGTGTTTCTGTAAAGCTACAGAATTCATTAATAATATACTGGTGGAGTAATGCAGAGAGATATGAAATTAGGATCTATATAACTTAGATTTTCTGTTATTTCAGCTCTTCTAGAATCTTGGTTTAGAGGGAGGGAGGGCTTTCACTTAGTTAGTTGAGATCTAGTCTTCAGCCTTCTCCATTATATTGGCCTCTAATCTTTTGTTCAACAAATGTTTATTGAGCTCTGTGTGGCGGCCACTATTCTAAGTGTGGGAGATGTGGCAGTACACAAATTTACAGTTCTACCACAAATGTGTTGGTATTTGCTTTGTCGCAAAGGGGGCTAGGGAATGCGGGGAGTTGTTGGCAGTTTGAGGTTATGTACAATATCAGGTCAGGTGGTCCTGGAAGACCTCACTGAGAAGGGAACATTTGAGTGAAGACTTGAAGGAGGTGAGAAGGGAAGCATGAGAATATGTGGGAAGCAGCATTCTCAGAGGGAGAGAAAGCCAGCGTAGAGGTCTTGAGGCGGGAACAGCAAGAGGCTGTTTGAAGAACCAGAGTGAAGTGAGTGAGGAGAACAATAGCAGCAGAAGAGGTTGGAGAGCTGAGGGCAGGAAGCAGGTCTCCAAGAACCTTATAGGCTGTCACAAGGCCCTGGATTCGATTTTGAGTAAAATGAGAAACAGAGGAGCGATGTGATTGACATACTGTTCAGAAAGATCATTCTGGCCAATTATAGGAGCAGATTGATGGGGAAAATGAGCAAAACCAGAGAGACCAATAAGGAGGCTATTTCAGTTGAAAAAGTGCATTGTGAATAAATACAGTGTGAATGTTGTTAAGTGCCATTGAATTAGTTCCGGCTTATAGCGACCCTCTATAGGGTTTCTGAGGAGGGACTGGTGAGTTTGAACCGCCAACCTTATGGTTCGTCGTCTGGTCAATTTTTTATACATCTAGTTGGTTTACACTCATAACAACGTTGTATAGAGTTTCTGAGAAGCAGCTGGTGGGTTCAAACTGTTGACCTCACGGTTAGCAGTGCAGTGCTTATCTTACAGCGCCACACCAGACTCCAACAAGTCATGTACTTTGTTTCATTTCAGTGATGGCAACCCCCTCAGTGGAGCGTCACATAGCTCACTGCCTCTCTGTGGTTCTTGTTTCTACTCCTCCATTCCCAACTTCTATGAATTTTGTCGTTAGGTAGATGCTGTCCTTGAGCTTGAATAGCTGACATTCATGCCATGGTGTGCACTAGTGTTGTTGTCCCCCCATGTACCTGTTTAATGCTAAGCTGAATATTGAGTCCCAGCGGTGAGTTCTCTTCCAGACCTGTAGGAGACCAAGGGCCATAGTTTCCAGCAGTCAGTCACTTTCTGACCAGCTAGCCTGGTCTTCTTTATAATTTTGAGCTTTGTTTTACATTTTCTCCCATTCTACCCAGGTTTCAGAACAGTTGGTAGTTTTCATGAACTTTTTGAAGTACCCACATTTGAAACCTTTCTGGTTGTGGTGGTTGTGTGCCATTGAGTCATTTCTCAATCACAGCAGCCCTGTATAGGGTTTCTGAGGTTGTAAATCTTTCAGGAGCAGAAAGTCTCATGTTACTCCCATGAAGCAGCTGTGGATTCGTATTGCTATGGTTAGCAGCCCCGAGAAGAATCCACTGTACTCCCAGGGCTCCAGTAAAACTTGGTAGGTCTTTCTTGTTTTCAGCAAGCATACCTGAAGACTTCAGTTTGAGGTCCATTGTGTGTTCTCATAGCATGCAGTTGACTTCAAAATGAAGTCATATGGAAGAAAACACTCAGTATTTCTTAAGCTGGGGAACTGAAGTAAAAATTCAAGCCTCGACTTGAAATAGTGAAGGAGTCCTGGGTGTGGCGCTGTGAGCTAATATGCTGGACTGCAAAGTCCCTTTGAACCGCAAGGTTGGTGGTTCAAGCTCACCAGCTGCTCCTTGGAAACCCTATGCAGGGTCACTATGGGTCAGAACCCGACTCAAGGACACTTAACAACAAACAATAATGAGCAAAATATTGAATGGTACAGAAAGCATCAAAATGAGATGGAAGGAATACACAGAGTTGCTGTACCAAAAAGAAATGGTCGATGCTCCTCTGTTTCAGGACGTAGCATATGATCAAGAGCCAATGATACTGAAGGAAGAAGTCCAAGGTGCACTGAGCCACATTGGCAAATAACAGAGCACTGGGAATTGATGGAGTACAAATTGATAACCTTTCAACAAACTGATGCAGCACTGGAAGTAATCACTCATCTCTGCCAAGAAATTTGGAAGACAGCTACCTGGTCAACTGATTGGAAGAGATCCTTATTTGTGCTTATTCCAAAGAGAAATGACCCAATGGAATGTGGAAGTCATCAGACAATATAATTAATTGCACATACAAGAAAAATTTTGCTAAAGATAATTCAAAATTATAGCAGTACATTGACAGGGAATTGCCAGAGACTCAGAGGGATTCAGACAAGGCCGTGGAATGAGGGATATCATTGCTGACGTCAGACGGATCGTGGCTGAAAGCAGTGAACACCAGAAAGATGTGCTTCACTGACTATGCAAAGGCTTTTGATTGTGTGGATCATGACAAGCTATGGACAACATTGCACAGAATGAGTATTCTGAACACTTAGTTGTGCTCATGAGGAACCTATACATAGACCAAGAGATAGTCATTTGAACAGAGTAAGAGGACAATGAATGGTTTAAAATTCACCTGGTAAAGGTGTGTGCCAGGGTTGTATTCTTTCACCATATTTAATTCAATCTGTATGTTGAACAAAAAGTCCAATAAACTGGATTGTGTGAAGAAGAATTTGGCATCAGGATTGGAGGAAGACTCATTAAAATCCTGTAATATGTAGGTGATACAACCTTACTTGCTGAAAGTGAGGAAGACTTAAAATACTTATTGATGAAGATCAAAGACCACAGTTTTCAGTATGGGTTGCACTTCAATGTAAAGAAAACAACCCTCACAACTGGACCAATAAATAACATCAAAATAAATAGAGAAAATATTCAAGTTGTCAAACACTTCATTTTGCTCAGATCAACTATCAACACTCATAGGAACAGCAGTCAAGAAATCAAATGGTGTTCCTGACTCAATCAATGATATTTTAAATAGCCTTGTCTTATATGCCTGTGAAGGTTGGACTATGAATAAGGAAGACCGTAGAAGAATTGATGCATTTGAGAATATTAAAAGTACCATGGACTGCCAAAAGAACAAACAGATCTGTGTTGGAGAAAGTACAGCCAGAATGCTCCTTAGAAACTAGGATGGCCAGACTTTGTCACTTATACTTTGGACATATTATTAGGTGGGACCATGCCCTGGAGAAGGACATCATGCTTGGTAATGTGGAGGGTCATCGAGGAAGAGGAAGATCCCCCCAATGAGAAGGATTGGCACAGTGATAGCAGCAGTGGACTCAAGCATAGCAATGATTGTGAGATTGGCACAGGACTGGGTGGTGTTTTGCTCTGTTGTGCATAAGGTGGCTATGAGTTGGTACCGACTCAACAGCACCTAATAACAAGTTACTGGGTGGTACAAATGACACTTAATAACAACATAACTTAAAAACCGGAGGGTACTGCTCTTTGTCTCAAATAATCAACTTCTGGTGCTGTGGGTTAATGTGCCAGACTGCAAAGCTGTTTGAACTGCAAGGTTGGTGGTTCATGCTCACCAGCTGCTCCTCAGAAACCCTATATGGTGGTCGCTATGGGTCGGAACCGACTCGACGGCACTTAACAACAACAACAACAAGTACTAATAAGCATATTCATGAGAGGTTCAAAAAGTTTGTTGAAAATTCCATTATCTTTCAATTCCATTTTTCCTTGAACTTTTTGAAGCTTCCTCATGTAGAATGGAGTCTTGGTGATGCCCTGTAGTGTAAGCACTGAACTGTAACCCACAGGTTGGCAGTTCAGACTCACCAGCCACTCTTTGGAAACCGTATATGGGGTCGCTGTGTATTGGAATCAGCTCAATGACACTTCACCACCACTACCACCACGACATATTTATAGGACATCAGTGTGCTCAAGTGTGGCAATGATAGTGAGGTTGGCCCAGGATTGGGCAGTGTTTCGTTCTGCTGTGCATAAGGTCGCTATGAGTCGGTACTGACTGGTACTCAATGGCACCTAACAACAACAACAACAACAGCAAAAGGATAACTTTGATCCCCGGTGGCACAGTGGTTGATGCTTCACTGCTAAAACATTGACGTTTGGCTCCACCAGCATCTCTGCAATAGAAAAGCCTTTGGAATCTGCTTCCATGCAGCCTGGGATACCCTGTCGAGCAGCTCTCCTTTGTTCTGTAGGGTTGCGGTTAGCCTGAATCTACTGGACTTTATGATAAAGCGCTCCTTAAATTACTGTTGTAGTTCATTTTGCCTAGAGACTAATAGGGAATTTAGGTATATGCGTTGACAGCCTATTGTAAGAGAGATTTTTAAAGAAAATTTTAAGTTGCTGGCTGACTATTTTTTTCTTGAAAAAGTTCCCTAGTACAAATGAGGCTTTCAGAATTCCTCACTTAATATGATTATAGCAAGCACCAAGTACTGAAGAACTAATAAAGAACAGGTAGAAAGCATTGGGATTTGAGATTTTAAGTCTTAATTCTGCAACATAAATTGAGTACACTGGTGAGAAATCATTAATTAAAATGGAGTCATTACATATATTAAGTATTTAAAAAGATTTGACTAGCTCAGATGGTTAAACTTTTGTATTTATGAGTTGTAATACTATTACCTGCCCCTTTTTACCAGGTGAATGTGTTGGTAATTGATGCTGTTCATGTTAGTTACCACTGAGTCAGTTCCCATGTTGATCCCATGGTGCAGAGTAGAATTGTACTCCATAGAGTTTTCAAGGCTGTGACCTCTCGGAATCAGATTGACAGGAATCAGATTGAGGTGTCTGTGTAGGTTTGAACCGCCACCTTCCAGTTACTAGTCTAGCATTTAACCATTTGTGCCACCAGGGATGCCTGATGATTAATGTTGTTGTTGTTGAAGACCCAGTATAGGGTTTATGAGGAGTGGCTGGTGGGTTTGAACTAACAACTTTGGGGTTAGAAGTCCAGTGCTTGCTTATCTTTCGGTACCACACCAGGACTCCATGATTAATAGATAATGCTTTTATTTTATAGAATGCTTTTTGTCATCTAAGTTTCTACCCTTTGTTTTATAAATTGTATTCGAGTTAGAAGTCAGCCATTAGTAATTAAGGTGCCATATAATGTTGTTGTTATGTGCCACGGAGTCGGTTCAGACTCATAGTGATCCTGCACAAGGTTTCCGAGGCTGTAAATCTTTATGGGAGCAACAAGCCTCATCTTTCTCCCGCGGAACAGCTGGTAGTTTTGAATTGCTGACCCTGAGGTTAGCAGCCCGATTCGTAACCACTACGCTACCAGAGCTGCCATATAATAGTCCAAAAATTGCTAAAAGTACATCTTTATTTGATTTCATTGTCATTGTTTTTAGAGTACATGTGCTATATATTTTAAAGCAAAAACATTTTAAAAACTGATTTCTGTATCAATAGTGTGAGCTGTAATTTTATAATTCTTAGTGCAATTAAAATTTGTGTTTCCTTTTCTCTTTTTTTTAAGGGTCTGAAAAGCCCTCCAGAGAGTTTCAATGATTTGGGTGCAATTGAGAGTCTTCGAGTCCCTGGAAAGGTATTGATCTACATATGTGAGCGTGACTCTTCGCTTCCTTAAGAAAATATTACTGCATTTGGGTATTAATTGACTCACAGAAGCTTTTCTTTCCTGTAGGCAGATGAATGTTATGATTAAGCTCGGCAGATTTTTATAGTGTGGTATGCTTGGGGCTTGTTTCTGCTTTCATTGCTCATTGGGATGCAAGATGATTCATTATTGTGCAGCAGGAAATGTGAAATTGATAAGTTTTAAGTTTATTATTGTATCATATTCTTAGCCTGAAAGCATTTATTTATATTTAACTTAGTGATTTACCTGTTGTAACTTGGTGAAATTAGATGAAATAATTTACTGAGAGTATCTATTGAATTTTAATGTTGTAACACTGTGAGTAAAAAAATCATGGATAAAACTGTTTTTATTGTAGAGCAGATGCTGTTGGATATAGCTGATAAAACATAATTTATTCTACATTTTAAGAGTCCTGGTGTGACGCTGTGGGATAATGGACTGGACCACAAGGTCGGTTGGAACCTAAGGTCGACGGTTCAAATTCACCAGCACCTCCTTGGAAACCTGATACTGGATTGCTGTGAAGTCAGAACTGACTTGAAGGCATTTAACAACAACAACATACTAAATTTTAGATCTCTTAGACTTTAGCCCTCTGACATTCATGTGAACCTCTCAGTTTATACATTTAATATGTGCTATCGACTTGACAGGAGCTCTGGTAGCGTAGTGGTTACGAATTGGGCTGTTAACCTTAGGGTCAGTAGTTCAAAACTATCAGCTGTTTTCACTGGAGAGGGATGAAGCTTTCTGTTCCTGTAATGATTTACAGCCTCGGAAACCCTGTACAGGGTCGCTATGAGTCAGAACCAACTCCACGGCACATAACAACAACAATCGACTTGACAGAGTTCTGGTGTGGCGCTGTGGGATAATGCGCTGGACTGCAAGGTTGGTGTGAACTGCTAGGGTTAGCAGTTCAAACTCACCAGTCCTTCCTCAGAAACCATATACAGGGTTGCTATGAGTAGCACTTAACAACAACAACAGCAATTTGAAAGCTGGCTGGCTGGCTTAGTTTTGTATGATTGGTTTAGGTATGCCTTTGATTTTTTTTTTCCCCCCATGAAAGAAAGATACAGGGTGAGGGCAGGCACAAAACAAATAAATACTTGTTGTGGGTCATGACATGAGAACATACTTGTTTAAATATAAGAAAGTATTTTTATTTTCATACTTCATTCCACAAATATTTATTGAGCCTGTATATGCTTTAGCATTTCTGTTAAATAACATTGTTATTAAGAGCTTTGAAGAGTGTTGACATGCTCTCTTGAGAAATAAGATAAATGGATTTGACTTGACTTTCAAGCTTCCATGAACAGCTTCCTAAAAGTGCACACTAAATGTAGAGCTTGGTTTCAAGAGCACCAGCATGGAATATGGAAAGGGTACTCAGGTAGGAGTGTAGAGACATAGGTTCAAGAGTTGACTTCAGTGTTCAGTTCATTAAAGGGTAAGCTCTTCTTGGGAGAAGTTGTTGTTCTATGTGTTTCAGTTTCTTTATCTCTGTAAACGTTGAGATTGGGCCAGATGATATTTAAGAGTCCTTTTAATGGTACTATTTTATACTTTCTGTGTTGTAATATTTATAGGAGGGAAGTAGAAAATATGCATTCAAAAAAATGTACTGAGTAACTTTTTAGAAGTATATCAGATAGATATACTTCTCCCAGTTATAAATTTGTATTGAAATTTATAACTGGGAGATTTATTTCTTTATTTTATTTTTTAAATCTTATTATTATTTTTCTTAAATGTTTTATTGTGAATTATGTGATAGTTTACATGGGAGAACATTAGTTTTACATTCATTCTATCGTATATCGTCTCATTGCCATGGTTACAATCCCCTCCATGCAATCCTTTCCCATACCCCCCAGGTCTTCAGCACACAGTCGCTCTCCCTCTCTGGATCTAAAGTCTCCAGCTGCTCCATCGCTCCACGTCATCATCTCTGGCTCCATTTCAGGCATCACTGCTTCTCTGGGTAGGGTCCCGCTCTCTGCTCTTCTCCCTTGATGGTCCTAGGGACCTCCGCTCCTAGACTGAAAAGTTGATCACTCCCCTCCTTGCTATAAAACGTCTACCTTTACATTTCCAACCCTCACAATCAGTCCTGATAACAATTATTCACTATTGTATCACAAGAGACCCATCTGCATTTCATTGCATCAGCCCCGCCTAGTCAGATTGAATACTACTCACTGGAGATTCTACCTTTCTCCAGGCCCTCTGGATCTAGGTTCCCTCTTGAAAGCTTGTAAGCCAGTCAATTCTTGCCTTTGTAGCCCCCCGCCCCCCATTTTGGGTAACCAATGTCCAAGTTGCCCATCCCTGTCTACTCTGTGTGTGGAGGGGGTGGGAATGATTCTTGCTGTAAGGACTTGTTCCCTCTTTTGAGCTACTGCTTCCATAGGTGTAGGTCAAGTTCATCAAATTGTATGAGGATGCTTTTTTTTTTCCCCTCTTCTTTTTACTTCTGGTTGAGCTCTGATCATCCAGTCACTGAAGCCAGGATAAATGGGTATTATCTGCAAGTGTGGGTGTTTTTATGCATATGCCCTCTCTTCTTATCAGCTGGATGCTTCACTCTCCACTCTAGTCCTCTGTGGCTATGTCACTGACTCTGGGTCCAAGAGTCCATAACTGGGAGATTTTTTAAAGCTTTTTTGTAGCTTCATTGATTCAGGTAAAGCTTTAAATTTAAGACTATTTAACATCAGGATAGGCATTTTCTGTAGGTGGTACCTAACATGACCATGGATCTACAAAATCATCTACATTATTTTCTGCTAGGCATTTTTGGCAACAAAAAATATTTTTTAGCAACATTTTTTTTAACCTTTAGTGAATTTGTGCTTTTTTTAAATTAATGAGTTTAGATGCTTTACAATTCTTAATCTTTTATGTTGTTAAGTGCTGTTTTGTTGGTTCCAACTCAGTGACCCTGTTTAGGGTTTTCAAGGAGCAGCTGGTGGGTTTGAACCTTGCGGTTCACAGTCCAGTGCTGATCCTACAGCGCCACACCAAGAGTCCTAACCTTCCATATCAGATCACAAAGGATCATTTATGTAGTCCCATTTGGCAAAAGTTTATTGAGCCAGGTAGTTACTAAGTATTGAAGATCTCCATTGCACTCTCAACCCAAGTAGGGGGAGATGCGCAAAGAAAAATACTGTGTTATTACTTATTATGGAGTACAGAATATTTATTTTTGTTTATCCCTTCCCATTTGAGTTGAGAGTACGCTGAGTTGGAATCAGACTAAGTGGCAGCTAACAACAACAGTAAGTATGAGGGGGCTTCAAAAAAGTTTGTAGAAAAATGGAATGAAAAGATAATGGGATTTTTCCATGAACTTTTTGAAGCCCCCTTGTATAATAGAGGTCTAGCCCTGGTGGCATAAGATAACAGCTAGACTCATAACCTCAAGATTGGAAGTTTAAACCCACCAGCCACTCTGTAGGACAAACATAAGGCTATTTCCCCTCCTGTGAACATTGGGAGTCCTAGAGTGGCAGTAATAGGATAAGCACTGGACTGCTAACTTCAAGGTTGGTGGCTCAAATCCACCAGGGACTCCTCAGAAATCCTGTACAGGGTTGCTGTGAGTCAGAACCGACTCGACCACATTTAACAAGAACAACAGCATACTGTTGTAGGCACAGTGGTAGCATAGCTAGGAAAAGGAGTCATGCTTTCGCATCAGCTAAGGAATAAGTAGATGTGAGTACAGTCTTGTAGAGTTGGTGATTACAGCCGAAGGGGGTTTGTTAAGTGACAATCAGAAAACCAGGGGTAGTGACAAGGGAGAGGATTAGAACATGGACTGCAGGAAATGGAAAAGGGTTGCATTGGAGAGAACATTATTTAGAATTGAAGGAAGATTATTTTGAATGTAGAAGGTGAAGAAATTGGAAAGACTGGTTTTTAGCTTAGGCACTGGGATTGAGCAATGTTTTGATAATGTCCTTTAATAGTATTTCTTCTTATAGCGAGTAGGGTCTAATGAGACCTTAGAATATGAAAAGAACACCAAAATTAAGATATACACACCGAGACCCTGGATTTTCTTTGCACCTGAATACCTTTTCTCCAGCATTAGCCTCTGAATGGACAGGCAAACAGTTTAACGGTGCTCACTAAAGCTGAGAAATACTTTAAAGTGAGCGTTTGGTTTTTAAGGTTTGGTATCTCAATAGCTATTTTCTTAAATGTTTTCCTATCACAGAAACCTATTAAAAAATACCTGCTAAAACTGTAAATGTATTGAGTAAGGGAAGTTTGCTTCTTAATTTTGTGATTATATTACATGTTAATAACAGCAAGTTGCTGTGACTAGATCTGTTTTTATTCATGATCTGCTTCTTAAAAATGTGTTTTGTTTCACTACTACTATGTTTAGAATGTGATGAAAATATTTGATTTTTATCATTGCAGTTTGTTGTAAATCTCGGTTTAGATAATGTTGCTTTAATGATCTTTTATAAAAATCTTGTGAGTAATTTTGTTAGAATTTCCTTTTGAATTGTAAACTCACCAGTGTTCCACTAGATGGCACTGAAAGCCTTTAGAAACAGTAGAGGGATTAAAAGCTATGTTTTATTTAACACACACACACATATAAACGGATGAACTGGCTTCCTTTGATGGATTATTATTGTTGTTCTAGTGAGATTTTAAGTAAATGCGCCCTTTCCTCACATAATCACACATCTGGTAATTCATTAAAATGTACGTGGTATATGTATGGTCTCAGTATCTGTGATCTTGAAGTAGATTTGAATCCTATTGCATTTGGAAACAGATCAAGCCTATTTCTGCTCAGTGATTTATGGGTTTTATGGCACCGAGTGAATATTACAAGCTTCGTGTTTTCTATTTTTTTAGGTCTGTTTAGATTTGGGTGGCTAAACTTTTTTTTTTTCCTTTTGCTTTCAAGAATTCGAGTTATAATGTGATGGTAACTTTAATAAGACTAATTTCTGTTTTTTGAATTTGTTATAACAGGATAGCTTTATATTAACTGATGAAGAAACGTAAACAGTACAAAAAACTTGTCCTGAAAACCCCAAATTCATGGTTTACAATAGCAATATTTCTTTCCTTTCCCCACTCCCAAACACAGTTTTTTGAGGTTTGTTCCTATATAGAAACTGTGGTCTCGTAAGCTGAGTGCAGAAATGAGATTTGGTTTGCATTTCACATTTTATTCTACTAGGCATTTCTGAGGGATTTTGAAACCTGTCTCACGAAATAAAGATTTTGCATGCATCTTTCTATTTGAATAAAAACCTGCTATTAACGATTATGGATTTTTAAGCTGTTTGTGGGTTTAAAAATTAGCTTAAATTGCTTTTCAAAAGTACAGAGAATATTGAGTTGAATAACAATAAGAAGAGCTGCTAGACTGTTATAACTGATGCTTTGCATTTATAAAGGTGGTTATAAAGGTCCTCAACTTGGGTTGGATATTTTGAATAATTTCACACAAACCCACTGCTGTTCAGTGGATTCTAATTCATGGTGACTTGGTAGGACAGAATAAAACTGAGTCTCTGGTAGCGTAGTGGTTACGAATCGGGCTGCGAGCCGCAAGGTCAGCAGTTCGAAACTACCAGCGGTTCTGCGGGAGAAAGATGAGGCGGTCTGCTCCGGTAAAGATTTACAGTCTCGGAAACCCTGTTTAGGGTCGCTATGTGTTGGAACTGATTCCACGGCACATCATCACCAACAACAGGGTCTCTAAGGCTGTAAATCATCACCACCAACAACAGGGTCTCTAAGGCTGTAAATCATTATGGAAGTAGACTACCTGTCTGTCTCCTGTGGCTGGTGGGCTTGAACTGCTGACCTTTTGGTTAGTAGTTACGCTCTTTACCTCCTGCGCCTTGCCTTCACTGTACCCTGATAATCTGAAAGTGGTGGTTAGATAAAAAATTCAGTCTCCTGTTTTCTTCCTAAGCTTGAATACATTCCCTTAAGAGATGAACTGTTAAATTGGACATTGCTTTGTAAAGTTACAGCCCACTTTCTTAGAAACCATTAATAATACTGAAAATGTATTATTCAATCTCAGATTGTTTTATAGACTTGAATCCTCAATTCTCATCAAACCTATTGTTGTTAGGTGGAGGGGAGAATGACTTGGCTAAAAACCAAAGCTGTTGACTGAAATTTCAATTATAATTGTTTTTCTTTAGTTTTTATGAAGTTAAATTTGTGGTGTACATTTATTTGCGTGCACTCATATAGCTTTATCTCAGAGATGATCAGAATAGAAAAGTAGCTCAGGGTAGTATTATATATAATTTACAGTACATTGTGACTGCTAGAAAAGACAACTTCTAAAATATTGAACAAATTTTTGTTGTCTACCACTTTCCTGAAATAAATCTTGCTCAGTTTATTCTGTGAAGTGAATATTGAATATCTTATATTTACTTTTTGATACAGGTTCTTGCACAATGATAGGTGTTAAGATACTTCAATTTTAATAAAGGAAAAATGCAGCTATGATATGTTTAATATATATTGGGTTTTCAAAAATCTGATGCCTTGCATTGTGTTGCCTCCTGCTGTCTGTGTGAGTTCTCTTGTCTGCCATTTTCCTCCCTGCGGGGAGCCTCCTTCTATTGCTTGAACCTACACTGGGCATTCACACCGCGCTGTTTTTGCTCAGGATTTGCTTTATATGTGTAGCTCCATTCCCCCAATTTTTCAGAATTGAAATTCTACTTATTCTCAAATTCTTCAAATGCCACCTCTTCTGTTGGATGCAGGTGGATGCCCTTTGTTTGTATTTCTCTCATGTTCTTTTCTGTGCTGTCCTAGTTGGCTTTCATCGGACCTCTCTTATTGCGTTAGCAGCTATTGGAGGGGAGGGCTTTACTTTATTCATCTTTGCTCCTGTGTCACACAGTTGGAAAGTTTTCACATACAGGGAATTTTCTATGAAATAAGTGTATGCATTTGATTGGGGAAGGTAAAGTGGTATAGATCTTATTGCTAATGTGGGGGAAAGACTTCATTTGTTTCTTGTTGCCTTTGTGCTTTTGTTTGCTTTCCTCTTTGCAATTAAATTATTTATCACTTTTCTCCGACTTTAATTCTAGTGACATTGTTGTACTTTTTCTGTAACTTAGGTGTTGTTGTTGTTATTGTTAAGTACTGTGGAGTGTGTTCTGACTCATAGTGACCCTGCACAGGTTTCCAAGGCTGTAAATCTTTATGTGAGCAGAAAGCCTCATCTTTCTCCTGTGGAACGGCTGGTAATTTTGAACTGCCAACCTTGAGGTTAGCAGCCTGATTTGTAACCACTGTGCTGCCAGAGCTCCTTAATTTAGGTGTTGTTGTTGTTGTTGTGTTGATTGTTAATAGCAGGATGCTGTGGCATATTTGATAGTCTGTAGTTGTTTACTCTGAAGTGGTTCACATACACAAAAAATTATTTTTGGGATTTCAGATTTTACAGAGCTTTATATATATTTATTTTTAGTTATTATGTGACCTAAAATTTACTATGAAATTCAAATCCTTTTTGTTTTGTTTTATTAGATTTAGTTTTTGAAATTTTATTTTTGTAACATCAGTCTATGAGACTGAAGGAGTCCTGATATGGTGCTGTAGGATAAGCACTGGACTGCTAACCCGAAGGTTGGCAATTTAAACCTACCAGCCACTCTATGGAAACTCTATACAAGGTGGCTGTGAGTTAGAACCAACTCAACAACAATAATAAAACGGAATATTTTATACCCTCAAGCTAAAATATCTAACATTTTATAATCATTCTTAATTAATATGTTTTAGTGTAAAAATAAGAGTTTCATTTCCCCCTGATTTTGCCCTTAAATTATTTTTTGAAGGGGATCTCTTACTCATTGTGTCCTTGTAAAATAGTAGGCTTGCCACATTGGTTGAGTTTAAAGTGAAGACATTTATATTCTACATCTTCATTCCTAAGGAATTAAGTTTATATAGTACTATAATCAGAGTTATAGAGTAATTCTGTTGGAAAAATATGCAAGATAGTTGTTTTTATTTAATTTTCTAGTAGTTTATATGAATAAAATACTACTGAAATCATTTAAGAGTCCTGGTGTGGTGCTGTGGATAAGCATTGAACTACTAAGTAAAAGTCAGCAGTTCAAACCTACCAGCTGTTCCTTGGAAACCTTATACGGGGTCTCTTGAGTTGAAACCAACTTCACAGCATTTAACAACAAAATGATTTAACATTTATTCTTATTTCTAGTTAGAAGAAAGAAACATTTTATTAAAAGTTTGTGGAAAAATTGGACTATTAAACATGAACGTAGTATCTTTTATTTTTGTTCTTCTATTCCTTTTCTAAAGTTGACTGTAAAATACTTTTAGTTTTGATCAGCACTTGTTATCTAGAATGGGATTTCCCTGTGGAACATGTGTTGGAGAATAAGGAGGAATCTCTTTTCCCACCTAATTGAGCAGGCTTTAGAGAGACTAGGGGAAGTCTTGGTGACACTGTAGGGTAAGGACTGGATTGCTAACCACAAGGTTGACAGTTCAAACCCACCAACTGCTTCATGGGAGAAAGATGAGGTGTTCTGCTCCCGTAAAGATTTATAGCCTCAGAAACCCTGTACAGGGTCACTATGAGTCGGCACCGACTCCACGGCACACAACAACAATAACAAAGCTCACACAGGGTGGCTATGAATCAATACCAACAACAGGGAAAAGCAGAGCCTTCTGGACTACAAGTGTTAGTGGGATTAGAAGGAACGTGATTTGTTTTCTAGTCAGAATGCAGCTTGTCTGAAGGAGTTGAGATGTATATTTTCATGTAAGAACTACCAGGTTTTCTGAAAGAGAGTATTTTATAGGATTAGTGTTTATTTGGGAATTACATTTTGTGTGTTACATTCCATTTTTTTGTTTGTTTGTTTGCCTTCCTAAATTTTTACCCATCACTGTGGTCTAGATTACATACATTTAATGTGTTCGTTGTTATACATACATTTAACTTCTTTGAAATAATTTGGGTTTGCACTCTCTCTGTAGTGTAATTGCTTTTTTTGACATTTTATGTGTATACACAGATTGCGCTCTTAAAATATTAACACATTTTTATTCAAAATGTTTACTTCCAAGATATTTATAAATGGAATTATGTTTTCTTTTTGACATTTTTAATACATTTGTAGATTTATTTCAGTGCCATTTTAAGAGTGAGTGTGTGCATGAATAAGAGTTACTTCCCTAACGCATGGAAAATGAGACATTGAAGTACAGATACCGAGTAAGTGAACAAGTGAGTAGCAGGGTTACGCTAGATCCTAAGGATCTTTACTGTCAGATGCACTAAGTCATTTATGGAGAACATCTTCATGGTGTTACATGCTATAGACACACATACATTTAAGGTAAAAGTGCTCACTTGCAGTCTATTTGAATTTTTGCTTGGCTCCAGACCTCATAATTTTCAATCTTAGCAGTTTTTGTAATCTTCACGTTCTATTTTTGATACTGTTAAAAAAATAATACTAAATAATAGAAATTGATTGAAGTTTATTTAATATACAACCTGCAAATAGGGACAACCTTTCCAACTACAGTCAAAATCTTCCAAAGAAGAAAGTATTTTTTATCCATTCTAGCTTATGGCTAGTAATTATGTGTTGCTAACAGGACCAGGGTATTATTTACATAGTAATCGACGGACATGTAACGTTTTCTGAAGAACAATTTATAGAATTATTGATTTATTCTTAGACTTACCTCTGGTCTGACCTTTGTAGTGTCTGTTGTTGAAACTGTTGTTGTTAATTGCTATTGAGTCGGTTCCGACCCATAGCGACCCTGTATAGGGTTTCCGAGGAGCAGTTGGTGAGCTTGAATCGTGGACCTCACGGTTCAAACTGAGTTTGCAGTCCAGTGCGTTAACCCACAGCGCCATACCAGGATGCTGTTGCTGAAACTGCACGTGAGTAATTTTTTGAAAGAGCTCAGTGTCCATGACTGGACTGTTACTTGACATAAAGAAGACTTGTTTGCTTTCTTGTTGATTATGATGCACAGGGACCCTATAGGACAGAGTAGAACTAATAGTTAACTATGGTACACAGCTTAAGTTTAAGTTGAACTCTAAAAAAGATCCAAATTAGGGCCTTTTTTTAAATGAAAAATATGCTCTGTCATCTAATAATCTAGAATATCTACATTTGGAAAGTTACATCCTTTAGTTGACCAAACACTTTTTGTATTTTGTATTTAGTTAGTGATGATCCACTAAGGATATTTGTGACATACTAATGACTTAAATGACTATAAAATGGTTTTAAATACTAGAAGATTCTCTTTTGAATCTAAAGATATTGTTAGTAGAGTTCTAGTTCATGTATGCACAGGTTTATTCCAAACAAAACACATTATAACTAATTGTTGTTGTTATTGTTTGTTAAGTGCTGTTGAGTCCATTCCCACTCATAGTGACCCTGCATAGGGTTTCTGAGGAGCAGTTGCTGGGTTTGAACCGCTGATCTTGTGGTCAGCAGTTCAGTGCTTATCCTGTAGTGCCACACTAGGATCTCTAGTCTCATGAGTGTACCTTAAAAAAAAAAAAGAATACTTTTTGTGCCATAGGGGAAAAAAACCCCCCAACCCAATGACTTAACAAAATTAAACATCTTCCCAAATCATGGAGTTTCTCAGCATGCTGCCCTACATAAAACAATGGCTTTTAAGTGGATAAAGTGTTTTAAAGTTGGGACAATCTTAAAGATGAGCCAAGAGAGGGAAGGCTGTCAACCTCAGTGAGAAACTGTGGCTGAAGTCCAGAAGCAGTGGAAGGAGGCCGTAGAATTGCCCCTCATGTGAGAGCTACTGAGAGAAGTTGGGGTCTCACAGTGTTGAACATTTTCAAATCGAAGGGCATATCTTGGCTATAGCAAGCTTTCAACTGGATGGGTGTCAAAAGTATTGCACAAAGATCAGCTAGCTCAAAGGGCTGATCTTATCAGTGTTTTAAGCAAGATTGAAGCTAATGAAGACAATTTTATGGAATGAATCATAACCAGGGACAGGTGTTAGATTTACCAGTACAATCCAGAGAGTGAGGTCTAGTTAAACTTGTGGCTTCTGAATGGATCTGCTGGGCCAGTTAAATTCAGCTTAGAAGATTATGGTGACTGTCATCTTGATAGATTTTCTTGAAGGACACAGGATAGTCACAGGCGCTTATTATAAAGAGGTTTTAAGAAAATTGAAAACCACATTGGTGAGAGGAAGGTCAGGAAAGTTAAACACCAAATCATTTTTTTTCATCAGTGTACCTGTTCATTCTTCGGAGTAATCAAGGTTGTCCTACAAGAATTTTGTTGGGAAACTTCACCCTATTTACCCTTTAGTCCTGAGCTTGCCCCTTCCAACTTCTTTTTGTTCCCCAAACTCAAAGAACATTTAAAAGTATTTGAGTCCTTGAGGATGCCAAAACTGCCGTTTTGATTTGGTATTAATCAGAGGCCAGAATTCTTTACGTTAAAGAGATGGAAATATTGCCTATAGACCTAGATGTTGAAAATCAATAGTTTTATATTTTAATATTTTTATTTAATTAAAGTTTCTGTGATTTTGTTGCAGTATGTTTTGACTCAAACCTCGTCTATACATGAACATATATGTATATGAGTATATATAAAAGATACATAAATATGATATGTACATATGAAAAGTACTTAAGATAGTTACACATCCAAGTTCTCTCAACCAGTTTTTGGTATACAAAAATTGAGAATAAAATATAAAATTTTTAACTGATCTTTTTTTTTTAATTAAATGAGTACATGAGTAGCTTATAGTTTCTGGCAATTATCTAATTTTCCACGAACTTTTCTGTTTTCTGTCTGTCTCTCTTCTTGGTTACAGTGGTTCACAAAGATACATGACTGCTAAGATGGGAGCTGTTTATTTCGATTCAGATGGAGTTCTGACCACTACAGGTATTATAATTGGGGCTTTTTTTTTTCTTACAGGAGGAATTCAGAGAACTTCGAGAGCAGGCAACTGACCCTCAAGCTGAACAAGAACTAATTAATAGTATTGAACAAGTGTATTTTTCTACAGACTCATTTGATATTGTTAAATATGAGTTGGAGGTAAAAAAAAATCTTGTTAAATATGTCTGAAGTCTGTTTTGTTTAGTGATTGAATTTGTGAGTGAGATTTGAATGCTTTTTAAGGGCATTATATTTTTTTGTTGCTGTAATGAAATGAACTGTCAGCATTATTTAAAAGATAAGATTAGGTTCTAAATGTAAAATTCAATGCATTTATGGAATACTGGCTAGAGAAACACGTCTGCATTTTTAGTTTTCAGATGCTTACAGCCAATATGCAAGTATGCGGCTTTTGTCGTATATTATACTGACTGAATATGTATTTAAAAGCTCTTAGACTTTTAATAATGAATGTACTTTTACATGATTGTTTGGTCTTGATAAATATTTTTATTCCTTGGGTTTAGCACAGCGGTGTTTGGAATTTATAGAAACTTCACAAAAAACAAAAAAAAAAGATCACAGTAGTAGAATTTGGTTACAGGCAAAACCAAATATTTGCAGTAAATGGAACAGTAAATGTTTTATGCCATAAAAAAAAAAAGCTAGTTTCTAATTTGTTCCAAAGGTTCATCAGTCAGTTGACTGAGATGTGAAGTCCAACTTTTCACATACACAGTGGTATGTATTTTTTTTTAGTTTTCCATGCTGGGCTCTGAAAGCTGATATAATCCAGAGTCTACTTTCATCAACTGTCACTATCAATCCATTGTACTTAATTGACGTTACTTCAGTAACATTGTGAGGTCTGTCCTGGACAAAGGATAAATCTAGGTTTGGTAGGATGGGGTTAGGTTTAGGCCTCCCCAACTTTCTCCTGTGACAGGTGTGGACACAGTGTCTCTGTGGCCCAGGGGTCACAGTCTCAGTGGCACATGGCTTCCCCCCAGGTGAGTGAAGCAGTAGCAGAGGTAGCAACTGGACGAGACCGGAATGGGAACACTGGAGGTTTGTTTGGGGTCGAGTAGGGGAGTTAGGACGGGAAGAACAGACAGGAATGAGATGTGACACTGTTTATAATTAGATTGTAGTTCACAAGTCAGAGGGGTCTGTGTAATTAATATAAGTGATACCAAGTTTAATGATTTCTTGCTCTTGTTGAATTTTTCTTCTGTAGAAACTCCCTCCTGTTCTCAATTTACAAGAATTAGAGGAGTATAGAGACACATTGAAACAACAGCAAGCTGCAGTAAGTAACAAGACCTATTTCTTTCCATCAAAACTGTAAATCAAAGGTAGTAGAGAAGTGTAATGTGCAGATTTTATGACTTTAACTTATATATTAATATATAAACAAATCATGTCTTTAACATGACTGACTCAAGTGATACATTTATATTATAATTAAATGTTTTATGAATGTAAAACAAACGCAGTTTTCCTCAGTTTCCTTTGTTGGATATGGTTTTAGAACATGGAATTCTAAGTGCGATCAAATAATTTCGAACTTATTGTTTACATTAGTACTGTTAGATTCCTTGTCATTTATATGTGACAACCCAACCTGTAGTTTTGTGATAAAGTAATCTTGTTTCAGATTAAAGGTCCCTACTTGTATTAGAAATTGGTTTAGAGAGAACACTAGGCTGAGAAGAGTCAGGAAGTCAGGGTTGTAGCCATTATGTCATTGTTGCTGACCTTGGGCAGGTTAGTTAACCACAGTAAATACTGGGCGCCAGCCAACCACAGCACATCTTTTCTGTTGTGTCTGTAAAATGATGGGTTAGGCCTATATTTTCTCTTATACGATAAAATTCTTTGATACTATGTTTTTCTCATTTTAGGCAGTACTCACTTTATGAAATTAAGACTATTGTAAAGGATGAATTGGTGTGGTGTTACTTTTTTAAAAAACTAATGGTGCAATAGTAATAAATGTATCGATTTGAATTTAATATATGGTTTTAATTAGGGCACAGTTTTCAATAATACATCTGCCAAGTAAAGCGTACATAATACATCCTGAGTGGGTAGTGGAGTCTCCCTGGGAGTAGCAGAGGTGATGTAGAGACGGCTGGACAGGAGAGGGGACTTGAGTCCAGGAGGGTGGTGTAGTTAAAGTAAATCCTGCTTTCTGAGGGTTAAATTTCAGGAGATGATAGCATTTTTTTCTTTCTTTCTTAACTTCAACGTGGTTAAATATGTATGTCTTATGGCTCTTTACTTCATGTAGTATTATTCTGTTGAAAATAGCCCTATGTTAAGGGCCATGTAGCCTAGTGGTCTTTGGAATTTGATAAACCTGGGTTTGCATCCTGACCTTACAATTTACTAACTGTGAGACTGTGGGTGGATTACTACTTTTGAGATTGCCAATCTGGAAAAGGAGTTTTGGTGTGGCACTGTAGTCTAAGCATTGGACTGCTAACTGCAGGTCAGTGGTTCAAACCCACCAGCTGCTCCTTAGAAACCCATCACAGGATCACTACGAGTCAGAACCGACTCAGTGGCACTTAACAACAACAACCTGGAAAATGAGAAAGCATGTTAACCTACCTCAGTGGATTGTCTTGAATACTAATTGAGATAATCTAAGAACATACTAGCACACTGCTTTGTACAGAGCAGACAATAATAACTACATGGGCTATTTTTTAAAAAGCAAGCAGTTCGCTTAATTTAAGTGGGTTTTTGTTTGTGCACATTGATAGAAATTCATAGGAGTTCTGGTGACATAACAGTAAAGCACTCAGTTTTTAACCAAAGGGTTTGTCATTGGAACCTACCAGCTACTCGTTGGGAGAAAAGGCCTGACCATCTGTTGCCGTAAAGATTTCAGCCTAGGACACCCTAGAGGTGGTTCTGTTCTGTCCTGTTGGGATACTATGAGTTGGAATCAGCTTTATGGTACACAGCAGCAAGAACATTACACATTTGTACATGTGAACATCCATCAAACAGCGAGCGCTTACTGATTTCAGTTTCTTACTTGGAGCACCTGTTTGGCTTTTTCTTAAAGAGACTGGTGTTTTCTTAATTAAGTTATTCCTAGACATTTCTATGGAGTCTTTGGAATTCTTAAAATGATAGTTGGGACAAACGATGCCATCTTCACTAATTGAGATTTATAAGCTATTTAAAATTTGATTTTCTTAATCTTAAAGGAGTCCTTCTTTGTAGACAAAAACCACAGAGGGTATCTGGAAATAAATTATAATTTCAAAGATACTAAAAGTAGATTTAAAAAAATGTGAAAGGGTGAAGTGAATGGAGTAGTTTAATGTGTCTAATGTTTTGTTCTTAGTTTATATGGGGAAGGGGAGCCAATTATATTTCTTCAGCAAACATCCATTCAGTATCTTTTGTGTGCCTCTCTTCATAGTAGGTTTGGTACTGGCAAGAGTCGCATGCTCAAAATTACTGTAATTTTAACTGTCATGTAATTGTTGTTGTTATGTGCCTTGGAGTCGGTTCTGACTCATAGCGACCCTGTACAGGGTTTCTGAGGCTGTAAGTCTTTACAGGAGCAGAAAGCCTCATCTTTCTCCCACGGAACAGCTGATAGATTTGAACTGCTGACTGTGAGAATAGAAGCCCGATTCGTAACCAACAACAATTAACTGGCATAGAATAATATTATTCATGGAATTAACCAGTAAACATAAGCCATCTTCATGGTATTTCAAAACCAAAAAACAAAGCCCACATGTTTCCAGTTTTTCAGTAGGAGAGGGCCAGATTATTGGTTTGTCCTCTTATATGTATGGTACCAAAGATGGAAAGGATATAAGGAAGTTCTTTTGCCTTTAAGGTATTATCTTCATAAATTGAGTTGAGTAGAAATGTATTTGGTTTGGCAAGTTCATCTTTTAAAAGCCAATCCTTTACCCATAAAGATGGTTACACTTCTGTGCATGTTGTTTATATCAAGTAGTGCTCAGATTATAGACAGTACTAGTGATCACTTGTTGAATTTCTAAGAAGCAGGTACTGTACTGCATGCTTTAGTATTTTACCTTTTAGCTGATTTCATAGCCCAGGAAAATGTGTGACCAAAGAGTACCAATACCTACTGTAAAAAGGGAAGATCTACGGAATGTTCTTGTAAAAAATTAAATGTCATGTGTGACAGGAAGCATGTGGCCTTTTCTTTTACTTCCTTTGTTTGATTGCATGTTCTTTTAGGTCTCTAAAAAAGTAGCTGATTTAATCCTTGAAAAACAGCCTGCTTATGTAAAGGTAGGATAATATTTGTTATTTTCTTTTGGTAAAAATTTTAAAATGCTTGAGTGTTTCTAGTTATTTTCTCATACTAAAATTTAAAAAAATGTTTGATTTAAAAAATGTTCAAGTTACAGTAGAAACGGTTATATAATAGTCATTTTGCCATTGTATAGCAACATGTTTGCTATATTGTATGTATTCATGTGTGTGTACATGTTTGGTTGTATGTATGTTTTTCTGTCTCCTTCGGAGGTATTTACCAAATGTAATTGGATCCCATATTTTGTACATAAGGCCGCTGAGTCATTACTAATTCAATGGCACTTAACAGCAACAACCAAAATGAAGTAGAATTTCTGTATCTGATTCTTAACTAATCTCTTTGGTTTCCTAAACTTTAGAAAGGTCAGTGAAAATTAGTTCTATGTGCTTTGTAATAGATCAGTAATGTTGATTGCTGTATGGCCATGTAACAGTCAGGCTTTAAAACATGATAAAATTGGAGTTATCTATCAGAGAGTCTTTTCATCAGAAAATCAGACACTTCAAAACCCACTGAGATCTATACCAGTGCTTAAATGAAGACGTTCATTGTCTTAATAAACATAAATCATGTTGTCATATCCTTAATTACCTTGTGAAATTCTGTTTGGTGGGAACATGTAAATTGATGTATTATTAGTATTTGTTTATTCTTGTCTAAAGCAGATTGGGTCTAGATTTCATTACAAGCAGTACTGATGAAATATTTAATCATATATCATTGTGAAAGTCAATTGAAACTTGTCATTTTAGGGATTCTTATGAAAAATTTACTAATAACTTTCAAGTTCAGGTATTTTTGTAGTTACTTTATTTTCCAAGTAGACTTTTCTTTGAAACCTATGAGTTTCTGTTAGTTACAGTACCATATGAATAAGAAGGAAAAAGAAAATCACCTCAAACAAGAATCTATACTTAATCTTTCCCTAGGAACTTGAACGTGTTACCTCATTACAGACAGGACTTCAGCTGGCTGCTGTTATCTGCACAAATGGGAGGAGGTATTGCATATGATGATCTTTTATTTTTCAAGTTGGAACATGCTTCAATAAATGTGAAATATAATGTGGATAGTTGATTTTCTATTAGGACTATGATTTAAAATATCCATTAACTGAATTTATATTATGACTTAAAAATTGTGCTAAGAAGGTAATGGGTTAAAAAGTTTCACTGTTTTTGTATTGTTTAGATCAGGGCTTTTCAAACTAAGTGTGATGAGGACCTGTACTTTTTTTTTCTTCCAATTTTCAATCTGTCACT
The DNA here is from genome assembly GCF_000296735.1 of Chrysochloris asiatica. Lineage (NCBI taxonomy): Eukaryota > Metazoa > Chordata > Mammalia > Afrosoricida > Chrysochloridae > Chrysochloris > Chrysochloris asiatica. Next base: position 14,550,723 of record NW_006408528.1, on the reverse strand, counting down.
GACTGATATTTTTGTAAAATTTGATAAAATCAAATTACTACGAAAATGAAAAATTTAAAAACCCAAAAGGCATACAAAATACAGTCCTCTTTCTTACTTTATTATTAGACTCATCAGGCATAACTTCATTCTGTCAAATTTTGCTCTTAAGTGTTTTAAATGTGTACTTTCACTTCCTCTACTTTTCTTGTCATGGACCAGTAACAGTTCTGATTGGCACCTGTCCACCCACCACGCTTAGAGCAGTGCTTGTTTAGATTGAGCCATTGAATAAATTTGTAAAATTGTAGTCAAAACTCTTAATTTTAATAGTAATCCTGGCTGCTGCCTTCTTACTTTTCTAATTGTTCTGTGTGGATAATATTCTTCTTATGCTGAGACATTTCAATTATGTACTGTTCACTTTTGCAGACACTTGAATATTGCAAAAGAAGGTTTTACTCAAGCTAGTTTAGGCCTGCTTGCAAACCAAAGGAAACGCCAGTTGCTGATTGGACTTCTAAAATCTCTGAGAACTATAAAAACTTTGGTATATACAAATTACGTTTTAAAAATTAAAACTTAACTTTGTGGTTGAAACAGATTTTACCTTTGATTTTTTTTTTCTCCCCCAGCAAAGAACAGATGTCCGCTTAAGTGAAATGCTGGAGGTAAGTTAACAAGACCTAGCAGTTTGGTAACCCTGATAATGTTATAAGAAAATAATAATGTACCTAATAATGTACAAAATTCAGATGTACATTTTTCTCAAATTTGGTATATGGTATAAAGAGTAATTTTTAGATGTGTAAAGGTATTTGCTCTAGGGTATTTTCTACTGACGAGGGACCTTCAAAAAGTTCGTGGAAAGATGGAACTAAAAGAAAGTGAATTTTTTCCATGAACTTTCTGAATCCCCCTCATATATACTTGATTTAGAAAAATAAAAATTTATTTGGTGACAGTTTACTTTATAGCAATGTGGGCATGTCAACGTCATGTCATTTGATTATATTGCATTCAGATGATCTTTTGTATATAACATATAGCAGTGATTTAAGGCATATGCTATCTTTTCGTTATGTTAGCTATTTCATATCTTAATTGGTTGTCTGAGCGAGCCATCTGTTTTCTTTTTAATGCGTTTCTTAGCATTCTCTATTTGCTTCTGTTATAATATTGACCAAAGCACATTGTAGTATGTGCTTCCTCACAATACTTGAGTTCCTTGGGGCAGGCACTTTTTCATCCTCCCATCAGCCCCAGTGGTTTAAACTGCATTTGTTGAATTTAGATATAAGCATAGGGGCATTCTTGTAGGCTTTTTGCATAATCACTTTATTGCTTTTGATTTTAGTTATCCACTAAACTAGAGTTCTGAGAAGCCCATATGAAAAGTGCATTTCACATTAAGTTACTGTTGAGATGATAAAAATATTCAGAGGCTATTAATTGTCCAAATTTCTTAGAAATATCTATTAAGTTTTGGTGGTTTGTTGTAGTTGTTGTTAGGTGCCATTTAGTCGGTACTGACTCAGCGATCCTATGCTCAACAGAACGAAACACTGCCCGATCCTGGGCCAACCTCATAATTGTTGCCACACTTGAGCCCATTGATGTTGTCACTTTGTCAATCGATGTCGCTGGGGGTCTTCCTCTTTTTCTCTGTCCCTCCACCTTACCAAACATGATATCCTTCTCCAGCAACTGGTCCCTCCTGACCATATGAGAGGCGAAGTAGGAGTGGCGAAGTATGTCTAAAGTATGAGAGGCGAAGTTTGGCCATCCTGGCCTCCAAGGAGCACTCTGGATGCACTTCTTCCAACACAGATCTGTTGGTTCTTTTGGCAGCCCATGGCACTTTCAATATTCTCCTCCAACACCATAACTCAAAAGCATCAATTCTTCTACGGTCTTTCATATTCACTGTACAGCTTCTGCATGCATATGAGGTTATTGAAAATACCATGGCTTGGGTCAGGCACACCTTAGTCCTTAAGCTGACATCTTTGCTCTTCACTTTAAAAAGGTCTTGTGCAGCAGATTTGCCTAATGCAACATGTTGTTTGATTTGTTGACTGCTACTTCCATGAGTGTTGATAGTTGATCCAAGAAGAATGATGTCTTTGACAACTTCAATTTTTTCTCCATTGATAAGAATGTTGTTTATTGGTACAGTGGTGAGGATTTTTGTTTTCTTTACATTGAGGTACAATCCATACCCAAGGCTGTGCTCTTTGATCTTTATCAGCAAATGTTTTAAGTCCTCTTCACTTTCAGCAAGCAAGGTTGTATCATCTGCATATCACAAATTCTGGGTGTCAGCTCTAGGGCAAGGTTTTCTTTGTGTCAGCTCTGGAGGAACAGTCTTTGTGTCCTTCCAGCATCTGTGAACCTGATGTTCTGTGGAGATTTCCATGTATCTTGGCTTCAATCTTCCCGTGGTTCTATGGGGTTCTCAGCGTAGGGGCCCTGGGTCTGCAGAACACATTTGCACTCTCCTCTCATCTTTCTTGTTGGTGGCCAGGTCCTTCTCTCTCTGCTAACTTCTACCCCCTTTTATGTCTTGTAAGAGGTGTTCAATGAAGCAAGATTAGGGTAAGGCGTATCTTGAGAGTCAATCTCTTTTAAGATATAAAAGATATTAAACTCAGAACAGAGAACAGAGAGCAGAGAGCAGAGATGGGGTAAGATAGATGCCAACATACATGGAGCTCTCCAAGGAACCAGGAAGCAGAAGGTAAAGAGACAAGGATGGTTCTCTGGACCCTTTGAGTCAGGCTTCTAGTCTTCTAAACTGTGAGAAAACAAATTCCCCATCTGTTTGTGTTTTTGTTTTAGCAGCACTAGATAACTAAGACAAGTATGAACAGAGATTTGCTTTTTTTCAGAGACTAAGCAAAATATTTCCAGCCTAATGCCTTCTGTTGTTATCTTAAAGGAAGAAGACTATCCAGGAGCTATTCAGTTGTGTCTGGAATGTCAGCAAGCTGCCAGCACTTTTAAACATTATAGTTGTATAAGGTAAGATAATATATACATTTCAAAGCTGCCTTTATTTTCAGTTTTTAATGAGGATTGTATGGCATGTAATGTTAATAAACATTGAACGTTAATATGAAATGCTTTGTTCTGTTATGGGATTCTTATTTTTCAAGGAGCAGTATAGTAACACTACAAGTAATAGTTCTGAAGATTTGTAAGATTAGATCGTTTTTAATCATGACCCACTTGTCACCTTAGTGAAACCCTTTTTCCCCCCCATAATATTTCCAATCTGATGAGTTTCATTTTTATAGAATGGTAGAGAAAAATAAATTAATGTATTCATATCTCCATTGCATCCCTTGAGAATTCCTCTTCTTTAACTTGGTTTAGCTTCTCAATATTGAGAGTGTTACTGGTTTTTAAGATCCAGATGGTTCAAGTGTTTGACCTATCATAATAGGAATTCTGGAATATGTAAGTGTGATATTAATTTTTATAATGACTTTTTGTAATATTTAAGAGATTATATATTGAATGGTCTATATACTTTGTTTAATTATTTATAAAATATACAGTGTAAAAATGGCTACTACATTCTTTGCTGCTAGTTCGAACTTTACTAATAGTTTTTTGGTTTGCTCAACATGAAGCGTTTGCCGTATCTGTTGTAGTAGCTTAAGGAAGGGGGCTCTAATCCTGGATTTAATCTTCATTACTTCTGTAAAGCCAGCACAGATCATATAATCTAAATAAAATAGTTTTCTTGCCATGCAGTCGAGTTTCAAATGAAATCTGCTACCTATCCCAGAATGCAATCTTGTGGTCTCTCTGTATGGAGATTCTGGCAGGCAGTGATACTGAAAATGTTGATTGCAAGTATCTGAAAAATAAAAGAATTGTGGTACAGCAACATTAGTATGGAGTCCTGGTGTGGTACTGCCGGTTAATGCACTGGATTGCAGGTTGGTTTGAACCATAAGGTTGGTGGTTCAAGCTCACCAGCCACTCCTTGGGAACCCTATCCATGTCTCTATGAGTTGTAACTGGCTCGACTGCAGTTAACAACAACAAACAACATTAATATTGGTTCAGATTAAGTTTTTCTTTTAATATAGTCTCAAATTTTTTGTCCATACCAAACCTAGGTTAAGGGATAGATTTTCTTTTTTTCGTTCCAAAGCTAATATACTGATTTTTTTCTTTTGGATCTTGCAGATTGAAGTTCCATCCTTTAAATTTTATTAGGAAGCACATAATTGGGTAGATACCAGTTATATTTTGCTTTTGTTGATTTTGATCTTGATCAGTAGTTAAATGTTTGCAATTTGATTAGGTCATTTCTACTATTTAGATTGAGTAGATAGTGAATTATCTCTAGTATATTGAGTATGTCTGGAACTGTCATACAAGGCTTTAAGATTTGGAAAAGCTTATAGTACCCAATTAGTTCATTTTTGTGGTGATACATTTGTTAGAGTGGTACTAGTTTGTGATTGGGTGGAATAATTTAAGTAGTTACATATTTACTGAGTTTTTGCTGGTACCAGGCACTTCACCAGGAAATGTTATATTGGAGAACAGTACGTGTGGTAATAGTGATATCCCTAGTTTTACAGAGTACTGCTTTATGAAGAGGGATGGGCATTGGAGTAGGTACAGTGGGATGGGCCTTGGGGAGGAGGAAATTGAGTGCACAGTGGAAGCACTGGGATCTAACTCCTTTGGGGGTCAAGTAAGACTTCTGGAAGAGGACCTTGGGGAAGAATCAGACCAAGATGTAAGGGGTTGAGGGTAAGAGATACCCAAAACCCCATTACTATTGACTTTTGAATCATTGTGACCTTACAGAGTAGAAGCAGCCCAGGTAGCATAGAGAATTACGAGCTGGGCTGCTAACCGCAAGGTCAGTAGTTCAAATCCACAAGTCTTTCTGCTCCCATAAAGATTTACAGCCTTGGAAATGCTGTACAGGGTCATTATGAGTTGGAACTGAGTCGGTGGCAGACAACCAGGACAGAGTAGGACTGGCTGGTGGGTTTGAACTGCTGACCATGCGGCTAACAGCTAACCCTGAACCCACTGCATTAGCAGCGATCCTTGAGAGATTCCAGGAAATTAGCAGCATAGAAGTCATAGTTAGAACTAACATAGTTAGTTCTAGCATAGCTAGAACAATCAAGCTCTTCAAAATCAAAGACAAGGAGAGAATCCTAAAAGCAGCCAGGGAAAAGAGAAGTGTTACTTACAAAGGCAAGCAAAATCAGATTAAGCTCTGACCTCTCAGCAGAAACCATGTAAACAAGAAGGCAACGGGGAGACATATATAAAATCTGAAAAGAAAAAAAAACCAAACTGCCAACCGAGAATTGTCTAGCCAGCAAAACTGTCAATCAAATATGATGGTGCAATCAAAACATTCTAGGATAAACAGAAGCTAAAGAGATTTTGTCAAAGCCAATTTAGCGTTTCAAAACAACTAGACAAGAAGTAAAGTGTGTTGATACCAGCGTAAACAATGTCACTGTTCATTGTCTTAAAAACTCTTAAATGGTATTGAGTTTTACTTGTGTATATATTCACCAAAAATAGATTGAAAATACTATTTTTGAAAAGTGATATTTAACCTTCGTGGGGACAGATTTGGGAGCTGGTTGCAGTATATCTGTTAAGTGCAAGGTGAGGAAATTTTGTATGTAGAGGAATATAGAGGTAGGATTAGCAGAACAGTTTGAGTCCTCTAAGATGAAAGACGTTTTATTCTGGCATCCTTGTTTAGTGTTTTTATTGATTAGATGCATTATTTTTATTCTTTGCATTTATTTTTCTTTCTTTTGCCCTTTCTCTTTTGGTCTTCCAAAGCCTAACACTTTACCTATATTTTCTCTCTTTCAGTTGGGCTTGTTCAGACAGGATTCGTCAACACTTTAGAAATTCATGTAGTTGTTGACCTGCAGTTGTGAAATTTAGCCAAACACAAGATTTCATCTTTGCTTGGACCTGAGTGAATCAGAGTGAAACATCATTTGACACTTTGGAAATCACAGGATTAGTAATTAATTTTTAACTGAATTCAGATATTCTCATTTCCTTTAGCATTTAAATTCATTTTCATTTCTGTCAATCACTAGCGAATCATAAAATGCATCTGCTCTAGAAATGTCCTTTAAGAAGCATAACTCAGTGAGATTTGGGGTTTTATGACTCCATGATTCAGAACCATTTCTGGATTCTAGTGTGATTTTTATAGTGCAGGCAAATTCATGCTGCAGGAAAATGTTCCTGCTCACATATCTCTTTGTGTTCCCTTGGTAGATCTTGTGTTCTTCCTTGTTTCCTGGTCATATCTCTCCTTTATTGGAAATAAAGTTTTTGATTGAGGGCAGAGACCTTGAGGTCTTAGGAGAAGTCATTGTTATTGTTATGTGCTGTTAAGTTGGTTCTGACCTATAGTCACCATGTGTATGTAGGGTTTCTGAGGAGCAGCTGCTGGTGAGCTTAAACCACCAACCTTGTGGTTCAAACTGACTTTGCAGTTCAGTGCAATAATCCACAGCAGCACCAGGAGAGGGGGTTAGAAGTGATTATATGGAACAACTAAGGGCTGACTTTTATGATTCTGAAAGTAGGAAAACTATAATTCACATATTTTCTTCTGTTTAATGAGCCACTGATTTTATTTCTAGTTGTTGTTAAGTGCCATTGAATTGGTTTCGATTTGTAGCGAGGGGTTTCTAAGGAATGGCTAGTGGAGTTGAACCACCAGCCTTGCAATTCAAACCAACCTTTAGGTCCAGTGCTTATCCTACAGTGCACACTAGGTTCTAGTAAGTCTAAGATTATACAGCTGTTGTTAAGTGTCATCGAGTCAGCTCCAATTTACAGCTACCCTATATAGTGTTTTTGAGGAGCAGCTGGTGGGTTTGAACCACTGACCTTGTGGTTAACAGTTTAGTGCTTATCCTACGGTGATACACCACATGAATTGCCAAATTAAGATCATGATGTACTTGGTTGAAAAATGGGAGAGAAGCAGTGATTGTTTGGTACCGTGTATCTTCCTTATGATGTATGTTGTGGTCCAACATCATTAATAAAAGATACGGAAATACCAGATTCGTTCACTTTTTGCAGTTGACATTTTTATATTGTTTGACATTTCTTAAGTTGATTGACAGAGTCATATAGTTGGGCTTTATTGGGGGTAAGACTCAGAATGTGTTTATGTTAAAGTACATGTACATCTCTGAAAGAAGCATTTTTTTTATTCACTTGAAATTTATCTAAATTAGTTTTGAGGAAAGTTAATTTAAAACTCAAAACTTTTATTGTTTTTTTTTTTTTTCATTTGTAAAAGGGAACCTGAGAACATTCTGTCTTGTGTGTTCAGAAGTTTGCATGCCATTGAAACTAGTATGTTCAGTACTATACCAAGGGGCTTTCAAAAAGTTAATGGAAAATGGAATGAGATGATAATGGAATTCTTCCACAAACTTTTTGATGTTAGGGTGGCACTGTAGGCTAAGCATTGGACTGCTAACCAAAAGGTCAGCAGTTTAAGCCCACCAGCTACTCTTTGGGAACCCTATGCAGGGTTGCTGTAGTTGGAACTGACTTGACAGCACTTAACAACAACAACTTTAATATAGATAAATGTTTTCAATTTCTAATAATTTTTAAGGTATCTTTTTGTTTTGGGTCAGAATATTTTGTTTACAGTTTAATGAACACTGTAGGCAGTAGGAGAGATTTTTTTTACAAAAAATCAGAGTGATGCACACGGCTTCTATGAACCAGTACAGCAGATGTACCATTTTTCTCTTTTTTAGGGCTCAGGCAGGGCAGTGGGAGGACTTCTGCCTTGAGAAGTCTTTGAACATTGAGTAGTTCTGCAGAATCATGAGGCATGTTTGCTAGAGCCATTGATAGCGTTCATACTTACATCATGAGTCCTTTTTGCCTGGGCTAATTGGACTGAATTATTGAAACCAACTGCATTTGTTATCTTTTATCCTAACTTGTTTCCCCAAGCCTCATGCCATTTAAAAATAATTTAATAAAAATAATGGAGTCCTGGTATGACACTCTGGGTTAATGTGCTGGACTGCAAGGTTGGTGTTTCAAGTTCACCAGCCACTCCTAGAAAACCGTGTACAGGGTCGCTATGAGTCAGAACATGCTCGATGGCACTTACAACAACAATAACATACACATGGCAGAAACACAATATGTAAGCTAAAAGGTCTTAAACAAAAGGCAGAGTTTTTTTCTTCTGCCTCGCCCATCATTCCCTTTCTGTTTCCACTTTTACTGCTAATTTATTTTCTTAGATTTTATTATAGTTTCAGTGCTAAAAGATATTTCAATAAAATACCTTTTCTTGGTTGATCACTGTTGACTTCCCTTGATAAAGTACCAATAGAAGATAGGAGTTGGGCATACTGCTTTTTACTTCTCTTGTTTTTCTGATTTTGTTAGTGACATTTTTACTTGGGAACATTTATGACATCTATATTTTTGCTGGTGTGCACTGTAGGGCAAGCATTTGACTGCTAACAACAAGGTTGACAGTTCAAACTAATAGCCACATCTTGGGCACTATATACAAGGTCACTAGGAGTCAGAACTGGCTCTATGGCACTTAACAACAACAGTGTTGGTGTGGTTCTGTAGGATAAGCCAGGACTGCTAACCATATAGTCAGTGGGTTCACGCCTATGAGGTTTCTTGGAAACCCTGTACAGGGCTAGTGTGAGTTGGAACTGATTCAGTGACACTTAGCAACAAATTATTTTTGCAACTGTTTATAAGCCTTTTGTGCTTTGTCAGTAGCTTACTTCTGAGAAAAATTGAGCTAATTGAATTGTCATTTGTTGTATTGTTATTAATTTTTATTATTGTCTATAAAATTAGAGTGATGACTTTTATAATCTGAAAAGTAATATTTTGTTTCAAATGAAAATGTCCCTAACATCAAGCTCCTTTGTTGTTTTTTCCTTTTCTTGAAGCTTTTTATATTTTTTTTTTGAAGGTTATTACTTTTCAGCTGTTATCATTTCTTATATAATAAATCCTTTTTGTGTATGCCTTTGTCATGTTTTGGTACAGCTGCCTCTTAGAGAATTTTTTTTTTTTTTTGGATACAAGATACAGATGAGAAAAACTTTGATATTATTTCCATTTAGTCTGCAGAAATACTTAAAGTAAAATTTACTTTCTCATGAAAAAATGTAGGCCATTACTCAGCTGTTTTCTAGAACAGAAATCAGATGCTATATTCATTCTCATTTCATTGTAAATGCTGGCATTCTTTTTTTGAGTAGCTTGTAGAATTTTCTCTTTTTCTTTTGTGTTCTAATACTTTACCAGTTGTCTGGGAAAACTACCTATGTCAGACTCTTTGCTCTCTTATTTATTTAATGCTTATCTCCATGAGATGCTGTGTTATTTATTATAACCAGAGTTGTTTACGTTTGTTAGTTGTCTAACAGTTTGTCATCATTTACTATAGGGCCTGTGGGATCATATGCCAGTAAAGAGTACACAGATAGTCATCCTAGGTACTTAAGTTGTGAGTGGTGGTGGTGGTGGTTATGTGCCTTGGAGTCGGTTCTGACCCATAGCGACCCTGTACAGGGTTTCCGAGACTGTAAATCTTTATGGGAGCAGAAAGCCTCATCTTTCTCTCGCGAAACAGCTGGTAGTTTCGAACTGCCGACCTTGTGTTTCACAGCCTGATTCGTAACCACTATGCTACCAGAGCTCCTTAAGTTGTGAGTAGTTCACCTCTTACATCCCTGACTGAATGGGAAGCATGGGACTTTATAGGAGCAGGAGTGGAAGCTAGACACTGTTAGCTAAGCAGTACCGACTGAACCATAATTCTAAAGTAGATTTAATATTATTTTCTCACTAAAACTTTATTTACTTTAGGTTTTAAGAATGTGTCATGATGATGGTGATAGAATTGCAATACATATTATTTGGAGATGTTTTGAGCATGTTGTTTTAAGTGATGTCGAGTCAGTTCTGACTCATAGTGACTCTGTATGGGGTTTCCTAGGAGCAGCAGTGGGTTTGAACTGCTGACCTTATGGTTAGCAGTCCAGTGCTGATCCTCCAGTACCACACCAGCATATACTCCCCTTACTGGTGGACTGTAGCTTCCTTTCTGGTGAATGACTGGATTCTGGGCTAGGCCAGGGAGATCTGAGCAGAGATCTCATGTGGTTTATGGAGCTCTATTGCAGCCTGGCTTGAAGGATACCTTAAAGTTGTTGGTTTAGTTTCAGAACATTTGAAATTAGTTTTTTTCTGGTACCTGTGATTAGGTTGGAATCCTTGGATTAGGCTTCAGAACTAACTAGGTTGGAATTTCTAGATTGAAACACAACCTAACAAGTAGATGTATAGTATAGACTTAGCAGTCCCTTACTTAAATTTATTCTAGAAAATTTAGTGTTTTACTGAATCATATGTAAAGACCCCATGGTAATTGGTATTCCGCGTCATGGAACTTTAGAGCTGGAAGCAACCCTTTAGATCTAGCCCACTTTAGATGATGCCCAAAGACATTAAGGAGTTTCATTCACATACATTACATGACTTGTTAATAAAAGACCAAGGAAAGATCAACATCATTAAATTGCTAATTACCTCTGTACCATCTTTCCTCTGTTCTGTCAAATTTGTACAAAATTTTTATTTCTAAGCAGTCTTTCTAGGATGTGTATGTGTTGTAAGTTAAACTTTTTAAAACACTCAGTTATTTGTGGCTATATTATCTGTAATGTTTTCTGTAGTGATGCTAAACATACTCTATAGAATTATTTTGATTTATTCCATTCAGCTTGCAAGTAGCCTTTGATAGCTCCTTAACCTTCCATATTAGAACTAGTAATTTTTGTACCCAGTGGTTATGAATCAGGCTGCTAACCTCAAGTTCGGCAGTTCGAAACTTCCAGTGGTTCCATGGGAGAAAGATGAAGCGTTCTGCTCCCGTAAAGATTTACAGCCTTGGAAACCCTGTGCAGGGTCACTATGAGTCGGAACCAACTCCACAGTACTTAACAACAACAACAACAACAACAACAACGGAGTATGTTTATCAAAATACAAATAGATGCTATTAAAATGCTTTGATTACTTAAGTGACGTAAATTCATGTTTCTAAGTAGTCATTAAGGACTTCTTTAAAAGCTGGAGTCAATATGTCAGTCCTTAACAGCATAATTTTTATACATGTCCTTTAATTAGTAGTAAATTGTCAAAGTGCAGTCATAGTTTTTTTTTTTATTTTGAATTGAGTGAAAGTTTACAGGGCAGACCATCAATTTTATATTCTATACATCATACACTTTGTTTCATTACAATTATTATAATCCCCTCTGTGTACCATCAGTTAACAATATTTCTCTCTATTCGTTTTAGCTTTTTTTTAAACACTCAGGCATATAAAATAATTTAAACCACCAAAGGGCACATTCATAATAATTTAAACCACCAAAGGGCACATTCATAATAATTTAAACCACCAAAGGGCACATTC
>NW_006408528.1:14490809-14539111 GCF_000296735.1 Chrysochloris asiatica | reverse complement strand
AATAATTTAAACCACCAAAGGGCACATTCATAATAATTTAAACCACCAAAGGGCACATTCATAATAATTTAAACCACCAAAGGGCACATTCTGCAAGCCTGTCTCCTGGCCGCCAGCTCTCAGTCCTCTCTTTACATGCATCTAGAGTCCTCAGCTGCTCTCTCTCTCCATGTCCACATCTCTGCCTCCAACTCTGGTGTCGCTGCTTCTCTGGATAAGATCCCGCATTCTGCCTGTGCTCTTCTCCCTTGATGGTCCTAGGGTCCTCTGTTTCTGGACTGTAAGATTTAACTACTCCCCCATTTTTGTTTTTACAAAACTTCTATCTTTACAATTGTGACAGTCAAAATTAGTTATGGTAACAATTACTCACTATTGAATCACAAGAATCTTTTCCTCATCTCTTTTCACCAGACCCATGTAGACAAGATGAAAACTATTCAGTGGGGACTCTATCTTTCCCTGCACACTCTTAAACTAAACTCCCTCTTGAAACCATGTAAGCCAGTCACTTCGTGCCTTTATCGCCCCCTCATTTTAGTTAGCAATGCCTAAGTTGCCCGTCCCTCTCTACCCTGTATACAGAGGGAATAGGATGGATACTTGGTGTGAAGACTCCTTCCCTCTCTGTTGGTATTTTGAGCTACTACATCCATGAGTAAGGAGCTCTGGTAGTGTACTGGTTACGAATTGGACTGCTAATCTCACAGTCAGCTATTCGAAACTGCTAGCTGTTCTGTGGGAGAAAGATGAGGCTTTCTGTTCCTGTGAAGATTTACAACCTTGGAAACCCTGTACAGAGTCGCTATGAGTCGGAACTGACTCCACGGCATATAACAGCACATCCATGAGTGTAGGTCAAGTTCATCAAATAGTAGCAGTTTACCTTCGTTTACTGTATCAGAAATTGTTTTTTTTTAATCTTCCTCCAGTTGAGTTCTGATTAGCAAGCCATTGAGGCTAGGTCAAATGGGTGCTATCTGTAAGTTTGGGTGTTTTTGTGCGTCTCCCCTTGCTTCATATCAGATGGATGCTTTACTCTTAGCTCTAGCCCTCCATGACTATGTCCTTGTCCATTGACTTAGGTGTCCCCAGATCTGACCACACTTTGGACCAACTAGCCCTTCTTCTTCTCTCTCTTATCTCCAAGTCAATGGGAGTCTATGGAACGTGGTTGAACTCAGCCCATTTCTTCATTGCTGCCTTTCCTCCTCTTGTACTTCCTAGTAGACCAATGTGGTCCCTTTGAGTTTCAGTCTTAGAGGGGGGTACAGTCATAGATTTTGAAAGTACTTTTAATAAAACTAAATTTTGTTTGATTTTATATTTAGAATATTCTATATACAATTTATATTACCATGCTTATATTAACTCTTAATACATTAAGATATAGAATAATTTTAACCATAAATAACAAAAATAAAATACAGATTTATAATAATTTTATAAATACACTAAAGGCCCCCCTTTTTTTAGTAGAGACATTGAAGAAACCATTACACTTACCTTTGAATGAATTTAGATATATTTATTTTTTCCCCAACTCAAAATATTCCTTAAAAGAATGTTGACCAGTTTTGAATTGCTCATTATGCCAAGGTTTCTTGCTTTTTTGAATGAATCTTCAGCTTCAGTGTGAAGTGAATTTCTGGACCCCACCTGATAGTGGAGAGGAACCTAGCGATGATGGCTCAGTTCTCAGCTGAGCCTCCTGGAGCCCCAGAGTCTAATGGAGTTCTGGTGCTTCTAAAGCATTCACCCTCTTTCTTTTTTTCTTCATTTGTATCTAGTAATTTTACTTATTGAGGTAGAAATAGGGACTAAAAGGATGATGATGAGAGGTGAGACCTGGGGACTCTTGGGCCCAGAGTCAGTGGCGTGGCCATGGAGGGCTTGAGTGGAGAGTGGAGCTACCAGCTGATGGGAAGAGAGGGCATGGGCATAAGAACACCCACACTTGTAGATAGTACCCATGTGACCTGGACCAGATGACTAGATGATCAGAGCTCAACCAGGAAAAGAAAGAAGAGGACAAAAAAAAAAAGAGAGAGTTGATACAATCTGGTAATCTTGACCTATACCTACGGATGCAGTGACTCAAAAGAAGGAACAAATCCTTACAGCAAGAAACATTCCCACCCCTTCCACACACAGAGTGGGCAGAGATGGGCAACTTGGACATTGGATACCCAAATGGGGAGGGGAGGACTACAAAGGCAAGAAGTGACTGGCTTACAAGCTTTCAAGAGGGAACCTAGAGCTAGGGGGCATGGAGGAAGGCAGAATCTCCAGTGAGTACTGTCCAATCTGTCTAGGCGGAGCTGATGAAATGAAATACAGATGGGTAACTCGTGATACTGTAGTGAATAATGGTTATCAGGACTGATTGTGAGGGTTGGAAGTGCAAAAGTAGGTGTTTTATAGCAAGGAAGGGAGCAATTATTTCTCCAGTCTAGGAGCGGAGGTCTCTAGGACCATCAACGGAGAAGAGCCGAGAGCGGGACCCTACCTAGAGAACCAGAGATCCCTGAGATGGAGACAGAGACGATGACGTGGACTGATGAAGCGACTGGGGACTTTGGATCCAGAGAGGGAGAGGGGGGGGGGGGGGGAGAGGGGGGAAGGGAGGGGGGGTTTCTAGGATATACCCTTTGGTAGGTTGATTATGCATGAAGGGGATTGGAACCATGGCAATGAAATGATATACGATGGAATTAATGTGGGACTGAAGTTCTCTCATGTAAACATGTAACTATCATATAATTCACAATAAAACATTAAAGAAAAAAAGATGATGAACTTTCACCAAATTTGATACAGTAGACATTTATTGAATACATGCTTAGCGTCAGCTCTGAGTTCAGTCACAGATGTTCCTAATGTTGTTACTGTTTATTTAGTGCCTTAAGAGTTGGCTTAGACTCAGAGTGACCCTATATAGTGTTTCCAAGGAACAGTGGTGGATTTGAACCATAAATTTTGTAGTTAGCAGTCCAGTACTAACCCTACAGTGTCACACCAGGACTCCAGTGCTGTAAGTAGAATGTTGTGAGCATTAGGAGGAAAATTAGCAGGAAAGGCCCCCCAGAGAAGATGCCATTTGAATTTGGCCTGGAAGGAGAGGTAGATGGACATTTACGAGTGAGAAAAGGAGAAAGGTGTATTCTAGCTCCTCTAAACAGAGAGTGAAAAGAATCAAACCTAATACATTTCAACTCAGGACAACCCATTTGTGTAGACTATAACTGTTCTGTGGGGTTTACAAAGGAGGTCTGGTAGCGTAGTGGTTACGAATTGGGCTGCTAATCTCAAGGTCAGCAGTTTGAAACTACCAGCTGTTCTGCAGGAGAAAAATGAGGCTTTCTGCTCCTGTAAAGACTGACAGCCTTGGAAACCCTGTGCAGTGTCGCTATGAGTCGGAAGCGACTCCACGGCATACCACCACCATCATGGGGTTTCCAAGGCCATGGACTTTCTGAATAAGCTCCCAGGCCTTTCTTCTCAGGTACTTCCGGTAGGTTCAAATTGCCTTTTTGTTAGTAATCTAGTGCTTAACCTGTGCCTCCCCTAGACCTGGGCACAGAAACAGAGGGTGTGAACGTCTGTTGTTTGAGGGCTGCACAGATTCAGCTGACTAAAATGCAGGCATGAAAAATGAACTGAAAGTTTATTGTTCATGTCAGATTGCTAAGGGTCTTACTGTCCCAAGGTTTTTTTTTGTTTTTTTGTGTTGTTTTAATGGGAAGCCACCAAAGGTTTTAAAGCAGGGGATTATTATAATTTCATACCTGCTTAATTTAGGAGTGGCAAACTCAAATGTGTTTAGGGGACTAATCATGTCACATAAATGTGAAGCTGCCCAGTGCAAGACAGCACAGAATGGTAGGGCACAGTGGGACTTGAGAGTACTTACATTGCCTAAAGCTTTTAAATACAAGCTACTGAAAGATACTGCGCCTGGTCAACCAGACAGAATATTGACCAAATGCAGTCTGAAGTTAGATCCTGGCTCAAATAACCATCCCTGACAACTGTCTGGAGGATAATAAGCAGTGTTGATGGTTGTTGTCAAGTAAGTGGATAAATGGACTAAATCTGGAGATGGATATGTATTGCATGTGGAATTGCATTAAGAAGCAGTTATGATAATTTAAGAATAAATGGTAATGCTTGACACAGAATTGAGTAGAAGCATAGCTAGATATGGTGACCCCATGTATTACAGAGTAGAACTGCTCCATAGGGTTTTCTTGGCTGTTATCTTTACAGAAGATTGCCAGACCTTTCTTCTGTGGTGCTGCTGGATTGGTTCATACCACCAACCTTTCAGTTATTGTTGTTGTTAAATGCTGTTGAGTTCGTTCTGACTCATAGTGACCCTGTATAGGGTTTCCAAGGAACAGCTGGTGGGTTTGACTGTTGACCCTGTGGTTTGCAGTTCAGTACCGATCCACGGCACCACACTAGGAGACAAGTGCAAACTGGTTTTGTTATCAGGGTCACCATGAGTCAGAATCAACTCAACAGCAGTGTGTGTGGTTTGGATATATTTTTGATATGAGGATACTGACATGGTAGAGTCATCAGCATTTGCCATGTATAAGTATATGAATATATAATGAGTCTGTGCAGCCCTCAAACAACAGACTTTCACACCCTGTTCCTGAGTATGGGTCTCAGGGTGGCACAAGGTTAAAACACAGTATATATACATATATATATATATATATATTGTTGTATTGTTGTTAAGTGTTGTCGAGTCAATTCTGACCCATGGCAACTTGTGTAGGGTTTCCAAGGAGTGACTGGTGAGCTTGAACCACCGACTGTGTAGTCCAGCGCATTAATCTACAGTGCCACACCGACTCCGTATATATATGTGTAAATGCATATTACACATAATAGTTTTAAATATTGATAAAGTTCTTAGATATGTATCATTAGAAGTACATCGTAAAATTGCTGTAATTTTAGAAATAAACTTTTTACCATTTTGATGTATAGTTAGGTTCATTTGTTTCATTTTGTTTCTGGTTTTAAGGAATTACTTTCTCCTAATCTTTTGATTTAAATTTTCAATTACAAAAAAAATGTATGTAACATAATGGCTCCAATTAAAAATATGAAACAATATACTTCAGAGAAGACTATCTTCTATCCTTATTACTGCCGCTCACGTCCCTTCCTCTGCACAAAGGTAGCTTTTTTTTTTTTTTCTTTAAGAAACTAATTTTGGGTTCTTTCAGTTTTCATTTTGAAATTGTAATTTTATTTTACACATATGTAGATGAAATGTCTTTTAAATTACAGTAGAATCTGCAGTACAGAAGTACTTCCAAATGGCTGCTGTAGGACCAGTTGTAAGATTGATTGCTCATTCTGCCTGTCGTTGAATTTGTTGAACTGTATGTACCGAGCATGTATTTATTTAGCACCTTGTATGTCCATTTTAATGATAGATATGTCTAACTCTGTTTTATTTAATAGTGAACTGAATTCAAAGCTGCAAGATACCTTAGAACAAATTGAGGTAAGAAGAATCACATTGTAAGTTAAACAACTTTTTCTTTTCAGATTTCTTTGAATGGCATAAGTATACCTTAATTTTGGCTTTCATATTATCATTATTATGGTGTGGGTGGTGCTGTGGGTCAATTTGCTGGGCCAAGTCAGTTTGATCTGCAAGGTCAATGGTTCAAGCTCATCAGCTGCTCTTCGGAAACCCTATACAGGGTCGCTATGGGGTGGAACTGACTTGACGGCACTTAACAACGAGTCAGAACTGACTTGACAGACAGAACTTAACAGCAGCATTATCGCTGTCAGTGTTTCAAGCTTTTAAAATTATTTTAATGTTCTTAATGGTCAAGTTAATGTTAATCTACTTGTAAACTTAATAATACTTTTGGAGTCATGGGATCTGAAAACAGTATTTTAAAGTTGCAGCATTTCCAGAAAATCCTGAAATTGTTAGTCATAGTTGTGTCTTCCTTCTCTGAATTATCACTGAATTATTTTTCCTGTATTCTCTTTTGGTGATCAGCTGGTTTTCCTTTTTAGTTCAGTCAGGATTTACTTAAGAATACTTATTAGCTTGATAAAAGCCTTCCTAAATTCCCAGACCTCATAATAATATCTCATAGTTCATCAAGAGGATAGAAATCAGAAAGAAGGTAAGTCATGAACTTGAAGCTTTACTCTTCTGTTTCCATACGAGTGCTTATGCACACGTAAAAATGCACACACAGCTTGGCTCTTTCCTTGGCAGTCTTTGCAAAGTCGGTTATTAAGTTTACAAACATGATAAGAATAATTTTCTTCTGGGATTTTATCTTACTGTTTTCCTGATCAGAGGACTTAGAAAGAAAAAGCTGGATTTTCAAATGACCTCTTATGCAGGTAGTTCATGGTCATGTATACAGCTGCTTGTTCATTATAAAAAGAAAAAGCCAATATATTTGAAAATCATAAAAACAACTGCTTTAAAATCTCATAAGAAATCATTATAAAAAGGCTGGTCTTATTGGCTAGAAAGAGTGGAGGAGACTGAAACTATGGCCCTCAACTACACTTCAGGTCTGGAAAAGAACCTCACCCTCCTAGCCCCATTTTCAGTCAAGCAGTAGATAGGTATATGGGGAGACAACACTAGTAATGTATGGTCACCATGGAATGGTCTGTCATTCAAGATCAAAAGGGCAGCATTTCCCTGAGGTCAAAGTTGAGAAGGGATGGTAAGCAGGGTGAAATGGACATAGGAACTACAGGGAGGAAGCCAGCTGACTGCTGTTCCATGGAGGGGATTGCAGTCATCGAGATGAAACAAAGTGTATGATTTGTTTAATAGAAAACCAATGATCTTTTCTGTAAACCTTCACTCAATTTAGAGTAAGAAATTAAGAAAGAAAAAAAATATATAGTTAGTATGACTTAGGAGCTAAGTATTTAATTTTTATAAATAACTTTTAAATCAATACAGATTGTTGTTGTTGTTAAGTGCCGTCGAATTGGTTTCAACCCATAGCCACCCTGTATAGGGTTTCCGAGGGTTTCATTTGATATAAGCTATAGTGTAAAATGGAGTCCTGGTGTGGTGCTGTGGGCTAATGCGTCAGATTGCCTGTGGGCTAATGCGTCAGATTGCGAAGTCGTTTGAACTGCAGGGTCGGTGGTTCAAGCTCACCAGCAGCTCTTTGGAAACCCTATATAGGATCACTATGGGTCAGAATCGACTCGACAGCACTTAACAATAAAAACAACATAGTGTAAAATAGCTTATCAAATGAAACATTAGATTTAAACAATGAAAGGCAAATGTATTCATACCAAAATAGTACTTTATAATCTGTATTGGGAGTCCAGGTCTGGCGTTGTGGGTTAATGCGCCAGACTGCAAAGTGGTTTGAACTTCAAGGTTAGCAGTTCAAGCTCACCAGCTGCTCCTTGGAAACCCTATTCAGGGTCGCTATGGGTCGGGAACGACTCGACATCACTTAACAACAACAATATAGTGTAAAATATGCTATAAGTGTAAGAAATTGAACTTTGAAGACAGTATGAAAAAAGGAATGTAAACTGCCTCATCAATAATTTCATTGACATTAATTATGGGCTTAAATTATACTGTTTCAGCTGTATTAGACAAAATAAAACATTAAAGTTAAAAATAAATCTCATAAGCAAACAGTCCTCTATGTATTTCTCATTAGGGCTTTGTAGAACTTTCTATGGAAGCTCATTTCTTCACTCTTAATGTTGTTGTTAAGTGCCGTCAAGTCAGTTCCAACTCATAGTGACCCTGTATACGGTTTCTGAAGAGTGACTGGTGGGTTTTAACTGTCGACCTTGAGGCTAGCAGTCCAGTGTTTATCTTACTGCGCCACTTCAGAATTCACTCTTATTATGCAGTATTATTTTATACTTATATATAGAAAATCAGTATTTTTAAATGAAATTTTTGAAATAGAAATTCATAATGTTAATAAATTTATTTATAAAAGTGTTTGTCTTTTAAGATCAGTGTTTTCTTTTTTTTGAGAATTATTTCCCAGTGACTACAGAGGATTGTTTTATTTGTTCTCAATAGTCCCACAAATGTAGTTTGTATAATTTTAAGATGTTAGCTTGTGCTCCAGGGAACATAAAGTTAAGTTAAAAAAAATTCTTAAAGAATATATACTCATTTTGCGTGTCCCTTCAGGCTCTTAGCTTGGGATTTTAGAAACTGAAATGGTAATAATACCTCAGTAACTCGATTATACCCACTAAAACACACAGCTGTTGAGTGAATTTTGATGCATAGTGACCTTATGCATGGGGTTTCTGAAACTAACTGTATAGGAGCAGACAACCTTATCTTTCTCCTGCAGATCAGCTGATAGGTTTGAACTACTGATCGTGCAGTTAGCAGCCCAACTCCTAACCCACAGCACCACCAGGGCTCCAGGACTTGCTTACAGTTGCTTATGGTTGCTAATAAATAATAAATAGCACATGAATGATCATTTATTTATCAGCTTCCCTAAATTTATCTTTCATTGCCAAATTCAGCATGATACTAATGTATTTAGATATTGAAAGTGAGAAATTACTCCTAATATATTCTTCTCCTTGCCCTGGACATTTCCTTAAGCACTTCTGCCTTCTCTTTTAATTATACAGGAACAACTGGATGTAGCTCTTTCTAAAATCTGCAAGAATTTTGACATTAACCATTATACCAAGGTTCAACAAGCTTATCGACTCCTTGGAAAAACGCAGGTTAGTTTTGAAAAGATGTTTGCTATTTACTTAATCAGAAATCTGTTGATCTTTGTTGTTGTTGTTAAGTGCTGTCGAGTTGTTTCTAACTCATAGTGACCTGTATAGGGTCTCCAAGGAGCATCTGGTGGGTTTGAACCACCAATGTTGTGGTTAGTAGTACAGTGTTTATCCTACAGTGTCACATCAGGAAGATTGCTTAAATCTGAATATTACCAATCAGTATCCTTGTTGGATTCCATTTAGTCATAAATTATGTTTTTATGCTTGTTAAGAGGCATTATGTAATTGTCCCATGTGTTTATAGAATTTTGTTTTGAAATATGTTGTTAAGTGCTGTCTCATACATTTTATTCACAGTGACCCTGTATAGCGTTTCTGAGGAGCAACTGGTGGGTTTGAACCACCAACCTTGTAATTAGCAGTGCAGTGGTTAGCCTATATCGTTAAACTAGGATATGTAGTGTTTCTTACATTCAGTATTTTCACAGTTTTTGTAGACTTTTAAAAAAGTATATTATAAAATAATTGAACATATATAGAATCTTGTATCTTAGCTCTTGGTTCTGTATCAGGGTTCTTAATTTGAAGCTCTGTGGGTTCCTAGACATGCCAGAATGCTGTTCAAAATGGTTTATAAACTGTTGTACATTGTGTAATTGTATATGTAAAAACAGGTCCATTGCATTTATGAGGTTTTTCAAAGGCTCTTCTGTGCATACTACTCTCATAGTGCGTGGTTTTACATATTCTAGCTGTTCACATATTCTTATTGTTCACGGAAGGGTTCCTTGAAAAGACTTGAAGCATGTGCAGTGGTTAGAAGGCTAATTATATCTTCTGTTGTACACATTTATATATGTCTCTGCACAACATTTTGACATGGTAGATATGTCTTCTTCCTTTAAACGTTTCCCTCTACAAATAACTTCAAATATAAGAACCAGTACAGAGCCAGTGGCTATGAGGTGGAGGTTTCTATGTCCACTCTCTGACACTGGCCACTCTCCCTCCCCTCTACTTTCCCTCCCCACTCCCCCATTTCAGTTTGGAAATCTCCCTGCAACACCTGCCAGAGCTCATGAACAGTGGTTTTTTAAGGAACAGGTATGACTAGTGATCTGGAGCAGGAAGCATTCAGGCAGAGGTTCCCTTTCTATCGCAGGACGGCTCTCTCACTCCTTGTGACCTTGTAAGCCTCCTCTTAGCTCTCTGACTTCTCTGGATCCTGACATCTGTTACTGCTGGCTCTGCTGCTGGGCCCCTTCAAGGCCTCTTGTTTTCTTCAGTGTTACAGCTTTGGCTGTGTAACAGTGCTTTTAAGCCATTCTTTGCCTCTTCTCTCTCTCTTCATTTTTCTTTTCTTTCTCTGCTTCTGTCTGCTAGTTCACTTCCCTGCTGCGTTCTGTCTACAAAACCTTTGTGTGGCTGGCTGCTTCTGTTAAAAACTCCTTGTCAGTTTCAAGACATGACTGTCCCACATCCCGCCATGGCCATGAGCTGACCAGCCCTCCTTAATCCCATTTTAGTAGGCAACTTCATTTGCATAGTAGGTTACAAACACTTCATTTACATAGTTTCCTGTCACTTTATTTGCATACTATGTTGACCAATCCCTGCAAGGTGCATACCAATTATAGGGCAGACTGCAAAAAATCATCATGTTTATAACTTACTCAAAAAGTCAGTCAACCTGGACAGAAGTTACAAACACTGAGCAAAGGTGACTGTTAGGACTTTGTTCTTGTGTTAAGTGTCATTGAGTTGGGCTCATAGAGACCCTGCATAGGGTTTCCGATGAATAGTTCGTGGGTTTGAACCGCTGACTGTAGTTAGCAGTCCAGTACTTACTCTGCAGGACTCCACTTTTAGGGATTAGGGGGAAAAATCAAGGAACTTTATGGCAAAAGGCCATAACAAGATCATTTCACTATATCTTCCATTATCATATTTATTAATTTTCAGTTCTAAAGCAATATGTAGAAAAAAATACAAGAAGGAAGGCATTTGGCAGTTTTGAGGGACTTATTTAAAGATCTTTGAAAATGCCATTATACTTCTGATTTCCCCCTAAAAGATCCATAATAAGATTCATTAATTTTTATTATATTTATTGTTCTAGGCGCCTGGTTATAGACCCTCATGTATCTCATATTTTAGTCAGACATAGATATTAGAAATGTAAATGAATATGTTGATTGGTTGTTGTTGTTAGATGCTGTCAAATCTGTTCCAGCATGTAGCAAGCCTAGTACAACAGATCGAAACACTTCCCAGTCCTGCATCATCCTCATAATTGTTGTTAATAAATGAGCTCATTGTTGCTTCCCCTGTGTCATTCTATCTTGTTGTGGGTATTCCTGTTCTTCACTGACCCTCCATTTTACCAAGCATGATGTCCTTCTCCAGGGAATGGTCCTTTCTGATAACATGTCCAAAGAATGAAAACCAAACTCCTTCCTTCTAAGGCGCGTTCTGCCTGTACATCTCCCAAGACAGATTTATATGGTTTTCTGACAGTCCATGATACTTGCAGTATTTTTTGCCAACATCATAATTCAAATGTATCGATTATTTTATGGTCTTCCTTGTTCAATATCTAACTTTAACATGCATATGTTGTTGTTAAGTGCTGTCAATTTGATTCTGACCCACAGCAACCCTGTGTAGGGTTTCCGAGGAGCAGCTGGTGAGCTTGAACTGCTAATCTTTTGGTTCAAACCAACTTTTTAGTACAGCACATCAATCCACAGCACCACACCAGAACTCCAAGATGATTGAAAATATCACAGCTAGGGTGAAAGTTGCACCTTAGTCCCTAAACTGACTTCTTTGATCTTTAACACTTTAGAGAGGTCTTTTGCAGCAGATTTGCCTAATGCAATATGTCATTTTATTTCTTGACTGCTACACTTATTGATGCTATTTATTGGTCCAGTTGTGAAGATTTTAATTTTCTTTACGTTGAGGTGAAAACTATAGTCTTGGATCTTCATCAGTATTTTAAGTCTTCTGCACTTACAGTAGGAAAGGTTGTGTTGTCTGCATATTGCAGGTTATTAATGAGTCTCCCTCTAGTCCTGATTCCACGTTATTAATATACTCCAGCTTCTCTGATTATTTGATCAGAATACAGATTGAATAAATATGGTGAAAGACTACAGCCCTGATGCACACCTTTCCTGATATGAAATAGTTCGGTATCCCCTGTTTGAGTGGTTCCCTGTTAGTTTATGTCCAAGTTCCTAATGGGCACAATCAGTATTCTGGAATGCCTATTCTTTGTATTATTATCCATGGTTTGTTATGAGCCACACAGTTGAATTCCTTTGCATAGTCAGTAAAGTACAAGTAAATATCTTCCTGGTATTCTTTGCTGTTAGTCAAGATACATCTGATGTTACTAATGCTATTCCTTTTTCATGTCTTCTTCTGAATCTGGCTTGATTTTCTGGCAACTCTCTGCTGATTTACTGTTGCAATCACTTTTGAATTATCTGCCACAGAAGTTTACTTGCATGAGATGTTAATTACATTGTTAGATAATATCAATATTCCGTTGAGTCACCTTTCTTTGGAATGGGCACAAATATGGATCTCTTCCAAATGATTGGTCAGGTAGCTGTCTTCCAAATGATATAGATGAGTGAGGACCTCCAGTGCTTCATCAGTTTGTTGCAACATTTCAATTTGTATTCCATCAATTCCTGGAGCCTTGTTTTTCACCAATGCCTTCAGTGCAAGCTGGACTTCTTCCTTTAATACTATCATGTGCTACTTTTTGAAATGGTTGCGCATCGACCAGTTCTTTTGGGTGCAGTGACTCTCGTATATTCCTTTCATCTTCTTTTGATGCTCCCTGTGTCATTTAATTTTTCCCTCATAGAGTTTCAGTATTGCAAATTGAGGCTTGAATTTTTTCTTCAGTTCCTTCAGCCTGAGAAATGCTGAGCATGTTCTGTTTACTTTTGATTTTCTAACTACCGGTCTTTTGCACATTTCATAGTACTTTACTTTGTCTTCTTAAGCTACCTTTGAAATTTTCTGTTTAGCTCTTTTACTTCCTCATTTTTTTCAGTTGCTTTAGCTTCTCTATACTCAAGAGCAAGTTTCACAGTCTCTTCTGATGTCCATTTTGGTCTTTTCTTTCTTTTTTTGGTAACAAGTACTAAAAATATAAGTCAGGGCTAGAAGATAGAGGATGGGAAGTACTGATTTATATGGGTGTGTCAGTAAAGTCTTCTTTGAGAAGACGACGCTGAGAAGTGCCCTACATGATGAAAAGGAATAGTATCTGGGGACAGTGGAAGTCCTGAGATGTGTGATTGGGCATGACGGGGTTGAGATTGATCCTGAAAGGTACACAATCAAAAGTTCAGAGCAACAGGGCAGTGTTAGTGATTCAGACATGCCTTCACCAATATGTTTTGGTTAATTGAAAGATTGTTTGTAAATAACCCACATTGCAATTGTAATTCTGTGAATAACAGTGATCTTCTTCCTGGTAGCTATAGTTGGAGTCCTAAGGAGCTCTGATAGCATAGTGGTTACGAGTCGGGTTGCCAACCTCAAGGTCAGCAGTTCGAAACTACCAGCAGTTCTGTTGGAGAAAGATGAGGCGTTCTGCTCCTGTAAAGATTTATAGCCTCAGAAACCCTGTGCAGGGTCATTATGAGTCGGAGCCGACTCCACGGTACTTAACAACAACAACAACATAGTTGGAGTCCTAGTGTAGCAGTGTATGACAAGCACTGAACTTTTAACTACAAGGTTGGCAGTTCAAATCCACCAGCCTCTCCCTAGAAACCCTTTGTAGGGTTGCTGCGAGTCGGAATCTGCTAGACTCTGAGTTGGAATCAACTTGATGACACTTAAACAGCGTTGTTGGTGATGTTTCCCTGGTCTTTTTACATTTACTTACATTAATAATGTGAAATTACTTTGTATTGTTTTCTTTCCACAGACAGCAATGGATCAGCTTCACATGCACTTCACGCAGGCCATTCACAACACTGTGTTCCAGGTGGTTCTCGGTTACGTGGAACTCTGTGCAGGAAACACAGATACAAAATTCCAGAAGCTGCAGTATAAGGATCTCTGTACAGTATGTGGGATTTAATTACTGGTCACATGTCTCTTCACATTTTAAAATTTATATTCCATTCTTCTTAGCATTTACTATTTTAAAACACTACTGAAATTTAAAAATATATATATTTGTGTAAATTTTTTTCTTCCAGTTGTGCTCCTTTACTCATAGAGGAGGAAACGGAGTTCTCAGTCACACAGTTGACGAGAGGTGATGAAATGGAAGAGAGTCATGAAGTGCAGTTAGTTACGTGTATAGGAGAAGTGTCACAAAAAATGAATCAAGATTTAAAACACTCTAACTTAATAAGTCTAAACCAGCTACCTTGTCATTATTCAGCTTTTGTTAATCAGGTAATCAGTTCAGCTCAGGAAGGATAAATAAGGAGTTTTCTAGCTAGTTGTGTTGGGTGCTATTGAGCCAATTCTAACAACCTGGTTATTGTTGTTGTTGTTAAGTGCTGTTGAGTCCATTCCGACCCATAGTGACCCTATATAGGGTTTCCAAGGAGCAGCTCGTGCATAACCTGGTAAGGACACATTAATTATGATCAGAGGATGAGCAGGCTAATTTCAAGCAGCCTCAAGTGTCAGAGTGGTCAGTGTAGTTGTTTAAGCTTGCTAAGG
Organism: Chrysochloris asiatica; assembly: GCF_000296735.1. Classification (NCBI taxonomy): domain Eukaryota; kingdom Metazoa; phylum Chordata; class Mammalia; order Afrosoricida; family Chrysochloridae; genus Chrysochloris; species Chrysochloris asiatica. The sequence continues at coordinate 14,524,636 of NW_006408528.1, read as the reverse complement.
AAGGCAAAACTGTATTTTTATGCAGAGGCTGCAGCTTCTGAGTTGGATCTTGAAGGATTCCAACAAGTAGAATGTATATGGGGGTCCAGCAATGTGGAGTAGCTTGGGAGTAGAGAGCACAGAGCAGGTGAAGGGGACAGTACGTTGTCCAGCTTGCTTTATCTGGATTTCAGTTTGGTGATTTGGTTGTTTATAAATGCCTCCTGGAACCAATGAGTGCATGTGGACACTTTGGACTGTTGTTTTCTGACTAACCAGCCTTACCTGTCTTGAGTGGAACTAGGGAGTTTTCTATACCCCCCGACACCGATTCAGGTGTGGTGAGGTCTCTGCTGTGAAATTCTAAGAACCTTTGATACAACCAAGATAAGACTGCTGTGAGATTAATTTTTTTAAGAAGTTTTTCTGGGAGTGAGTGGTGAAAGAGTCAACCCATTTTTAAAATGTTGCATACAGTTACTAGCAGATAGAAAAAAATGGTTTACTGATAGAAAGCCTTTCTTGAAACCTGCCAAGAAACCTAATATTGATAGTGTTCTTTATTTAAGTACTATGTTGGTGTGTTGATGGTCTCAGACAGCAGAAGGGGCCAGAAGCATTTTATCACTTGAAACCTTGAAAGAGAATTATATTATAATTAGACATACTTTGCTTGTATTGTAGTAGCAAGTGCTTAACTGATTAGTGCAGTTTACCAGCAATGAGGAAAGCCTGAGGATGGTGGTAAAGAAGCGCTTTCTGTGTCGTATACAAGTTAAAGGTGGTGGTGAAGTTGGGTCGACCCATAGCCACCCTGCATGAGGTTTCCAAGGAATGGCTGGTGGGTTTGAACCACCAACCTTGCAATTAGTAGTCCAGTACTTATTCTACAACATAACACCAGGACTCCAAGTTAAAGGGTACTAGTTACATACTTCCAAGTTGAGGTCATTTACTTGTGCATTTATGTGAACTGGTAAACATACATTTAGTATTAATGATATCATTTTGATCAATGAGAGTGATTATTTTTTATTCATGAGATACTTGAGTCTTTAAATTATGAATGAACCCAGTGTGGTACAAGGAAAGTTTTGCCACAAGTCTATGAATATTTTTATCTATGGAGAGTCAGTTTTTTTATACTTCGGAGATGTTCTAGTTTATTTGCTTTAGTAGCATTTGAGGTTCACGAGACAGGAAGTAATATGTGTGAAGAATGCCCTTGTTGTGGTGTTAACGTGCTGTTGGGTTGGTTCTAACTCTTAGTGATCCTATGCATAACAATGAAACACTGCCCGGTCCTCTGCCCGCCCCACAGTCGTTAGGCTTGAGTCCATTGCTGCTGCCACTGTGTCAGTCCATCTCGTTGGGGTCTTCCTCTTCTTCACTTACTCTCCACTTTCACAAGCATGATGCCTGTCTCCAGGGACTGGTCTCTCCTTAATATGTCTGAAGTATGAGAGACAAAGTTTTGTCATCCTGACTTCTAAGGAATATTCTTCCCTAGAAAGTCACAGAGTTGGACCCCAAACAATGACCATTCATTTGAGTGCTCTTTCCACTGACCAGTGCTACCTGTCTGGTTTCTAATGGTTAGAAAGTACTTATAATAATCATCTTCTGTACAGCTTGGCACTTGTAAATGTAGTTAGGGACTGGATAGACTATGGAATGTGGCCCAATTGGTTATTTGGGTCGAGCTTTCAGTCCCTGAGAGAGGTGTTTTCATTCCTTGGACCAGTGCTGTTTTCAGCTGCAGGACAAGCGGGGATCTTTCCAGCAGCTTCTGGTGATGTGTGCTCACAGTGCAGCAGCATTTATCTAAGGATTTCAAGAACCCTTTGCTATTTTTTCAAAACCATCTGTCAGTGAAGGGTTGTGAGGATGCTAAAACATCTGTTCCCTTTATGCTTGTCAGGATGTGATTAGAGTGCTAAATGTACTCGTGAAACAAGAATAAAATAATATTTCTAGGATGTTCCTAGAATTTTTGTTTTGATACTTTGACATAATAATCATCTTCCTAAAATTTTATAGGGATTTGGTAACAGAGATTTCTGTTGGGTATAAAAATAAGTTATATGATGAGAATTAAGAGACCAAGTCTAACATCTCCCTTTTTAATCTCTACCTTTCCACTTTCAAAAGATGATGTGTTTCCATTATATACTTCAAGGTGAGAAAGGCTACTTAAAGTTCATTTTTTGTTTTATCCTGATCTTTGAAAATGACCCCTAGATTCTTAATAAAATTTTCTGTGTCTAGTCAGGAGTTAGAGGTTGCTGGTATTAATAAGTTGATGTAATCACTTTTGTTTTGTCCCCAGGTAGGTTGGTTAATAGTTGACATGGAAAGTGGCAAATGTTACTCTGAACGATGAGGTGATGGATAGTGATGAGATAGGGAATCAGATTTGTGGATTTTGTGCAAGTTTTAATCAAGATTGGATTAAGTGCATAGGAGCCTATTTTGATGTTTGAATTGTGAAGCGTGGTGGAAAAGCTATGTTGAGCTTTTTGGGTTATAACATCCAGATTTGTGAATCTTTTCTGAATTCTGTCCCCTGGGATATTTATTACCTTTTATGATCACCATAGTTATTAGATGTGTATGTTTGTCTGTGCAGAGGTTATGGAGTTAATTTTTATTTCTTTTTTTTTTTTAGTTATAATTTTCCTTCTTTTTTGAAATTTTTTTTACATATTTCTAAAAGACTATTCCTCTTTTTCTCATTTCCCCTCACCTCAGAACCTTCACAGAATAATTTTCAGTCAAAGAATGCCAGTGTAAAATAGTTCTGGAACACACAAATATTTAGTAATTAATCTAATTCCCATCTAATCTTAATTAAAAAAGAAAACAAAAACATTTTAACAGGTTGTTTTGTTTGGGGGATGTTTTCCTTTGAATATTTTCTAAACTGATTAATTCAAGAGTTTCATAGTTGTTACTGAGATGTGATAACGGTCACAAAGGTCTAGAGTTACAATGTGGTAAAACCCAGCAGCCTGTCTGCTGGAGAAAGAGGAGAATGTCTGCTCCTGTAAAGATTTACAATCTCAGAAACCCTAAGGAATAGTTAGTTCTGCTCTGTCTATGGGGATAGTATGAGTGAGAATTGACTTGTTTTGCAGTGGGTATTGGTGTACACTTCTGATTCCTGTGGGTATGGGTGTATACTTTTGATTCCTGTGGGTATGGGTGTACACATCTGATTCCTGTGGGTATGGGTGTACACTACGTAAGCAGATCTTCAGGCCTTTTTTTCTGAGGTACTTTTGGGTATATTCCAACTGCCAACCTTTTTGTTACTTGTAGCATACTTAACTGTTTGTGCTGCCCAGGAGGCCCCTTTAATTGGAACTTTTCACTTTTAACAAAAGTATTAGCACTAGTAGGTTGCCATTTTAGGTGTTTTGTTGTTGTTAGGTGCCGTTGAGTTTATTCTGACACATGGAGATACTGTGTAGGGTTTCCTAGGAGCAACTGGTAAGTTTGAACCTCCAACCTTGTGGTCAGCAGTCCAGTGCTTATCGGACATCTCGGTAATCAATAAATTAATTAAGCCAGTAATGAGGTAGACAAGCCCACATCTTGCTAACACTTTTGTTAAAGGTGAGAAGTTGTGGAAATGGTGCCGGCTGGGACCAGGAACTTTCAGTTCATTGTTTAGGCCTCTTCCCATTTTGTTGTGCAGGTGTGAAGAAGTGATACCTGAGTGTATGTGGTCTGGGTGTTAATATGGACCCTCAGGATCTCATCTTGACCTTGTCTTTTGATTTTAGATTTAGTATCCAACTATTTGTTGATTTGTATGTTTCCTTGAATCGCCTTAGTCATGGTTTGCCCATCTCTGTCTAATAAAAATCTGTTTAAAATTTGAAGGTGATTTCTATGCAGTAATGTGATAACCAACCCAAGCCATTGCTACTGAGTAGATTCCAACTCACAGCAACCCTATGGGACAGCGTATAACTCCTGCTCTTTAGGGTTCCAAGACTGTGAATCTTTATAGAAGTAGGCTTCTACTTCTTTCTCCCACAGAGCAGCTAGTGAGTTCAAACCACCAACCTTTTGGTAGGCAGTTGAAGGCTTTAACCACTGTGCCACCAGGGTACCAGTGAGAGAATACTAGTTGCTAATAATTCCGCTATGATGAGGTGTTAAAAGCATGAGAGACATTCCTCGCTGGGAGACATGACATCACCACTGGGCTCCATATTACAGCTAAGTGTGGTTTTTGGAGTCCAGCTCTAAAATGAAATGGCACTTTTACTTATTGCCAGCGTGCCCCTCAGGTACAGGGATGAGCACATCTGCTCTTAAATGGAATGATTTACCCCCTTGCCTTTATTCCTTACTTTCAAGGTATTTAGTAATGGATTTCTACATTCCTTTCTACTTTAGAATATATACCTAGGGAAGAATCTTACTTGGCGGTGCTTAGTATATGTTATACTATACAGTTATTGAGTTTGTATGAATGAACCTATTTGAAAAAAATAAAATTTGCATTATTTTATTATTATTACTATTATTTGTAGTATTATTGTCTCCTCATTGGGGAGATTTAGGTATACACAGCTGAATTACTAGATCTGTGAATTACTTAGTTTAGAAAGAAAAGAGCCTGTTATTACATGCTGCATAGTTTCAACTTAAAAAAAAAAAGTTTCATGGATGTGTTCTGTGTGTATTTTTGTCAAATCCATTAAGCTTTAGCAAATCTCTATGAGGTAACATAATAAAGGACCTCCTTTTCTCCAAAAAATAGACAAATAATGTAGCAAGACAGTAGTAGGGTGGAGTACAGAAGGTAGCAGTCCTAAGATTCAATTTTCTGGTTTGTTAAACTGTGACAAGTATAATAGAAATTAATTGGTGGACTATAACACAATTATTTGTATAGTGTTCATTTTTCTTTGGGAAATACTGCTTTCCTCTTATCTACTGAAAAGACTGTGGGACTATAATTAGATTAAATTTATTTGCATAATATAAATATACATTTATGTAAAGTTGAGTTTATGAAAGTTAGAAACACTGAGTTTTGTAAGACTCCTTTTATTCAGGTGAACAATTGTTGAGTTGTATCCCAGAACTTTTAGTGAATTTGGTATTTCTTTGCCTATTGTCTCTTAGCATTTCCTGACCCTGGATGTTGTATCTGCTTGTATTACATGTGTCTGTGTGTGTTTGTGTGGTATAATGAATGTCAGGTGTAATGCTGGTTATAGTCAAACCAAACCAAAGAAAAAAAAATCAAGACCGGTTTATGGTTGTTGTTGACAAGTGCCATTGAGTCCTTTCTGACCTGTAATGACCCTGTATTGGGTTTCCAAGGACTGGCTGTTGAACTTGAACCACCGACCTTGCAGTTCAAGCTGACTTTGCAGTCCAGAGGATTACCCACAATGCCACACTACGACTAGGACTCTTGTGTATGGTAAAGATAGCAATTATAAAAGTAAACATGAAAAATTATACCAAATTATAAATATGCCCAACATTTTATATTGATCTCTTTATTTTTTTTAACTTTAAGGAGTTCTTTATAATTTTATGTATTGTGAAAAATATCCCCAATTTATTATTTGCTTATGTTAATTTTTTTATTTTTGGCCATACAAAATTTGTAAACATTTTTATACCCAAACCCACTGCTGTTGAGAGGATTCCAAATCATAGCAAGCCTGTAGGACAGAGTGAAACTGCTCTTGAGGGTTTCTGAAACGATAAATCTTTATGGGAATAGACAACTTCATTATTCTCCCTTGGATTGGCGGGTGGGCTTAAATCACCAACTTTTAACTAGCATTCCAGCACTTAGCTCACTGCACCACCAGGGCTCCTTAAAATTTTATATGATTTAGATAACTTTAAGTGGCCTTGGTGGCACAGTGGTTAAAGTTCTCAGCTGCTAATCCAGAGGTGGGCGGTTAGAATCCACTAGCTAGTCAGTGTGAGAGAGAAAGGGTACAGTCAGTCCACTGACAAGTGGCAGGCTCGTCTGCTTCCATAAAGATTGACGCCTTGGACACCTTATAGGGCAGCTCCATCCTTCCCACAGGGTCCCTATGATTTGGAATTGACTGGGCGGCAGTGGGTGGGATGAAGTTAAATTTACCAATTTTTGCTTTTACTACTTCTGATTTTTAGTCACAATTAGATAAGCTTTCTTTTATACCAAGGTTAAAGATAAGTTGACCCTTTTTTTTTTTTTCTTTCTTCTAATATTAATATAGTCCTAGTGTCCTGGTGTTTTGTAGGTTAATGCGCTGGACTGCAAGATTGGTTTGAACCACAAGTTCAGTTTGAACCGCAAGGTCAGTGGTTCAGGCTCATCAATAACCAAATAGAGGGACACTGAATCAGAGCCAAATCAATGGTACTTATCAAAAACAATAGTAGTTTTATTTTTATATTTCTATCCTTGTCTCATTTGGAGTTTATTGTTCCTGATTGTGTGGGGAGTGGGCCTGCTTTTATCTTCTTCTGACTGATTATCCAGTTATCCCAAATTGAGTTATGAAAAAGACTAACTTTGACCCCATGATGTGATGTGAAATACTTCCTCATCACACATGTGATTTTTATATGCAGTTGCATTTATTTCTGGTCTTTTCCATTGGTATCTCAGTAAGTTTGTAAATTAACTTTAGAGAACTGACTTCTTGATGCTGCTCAGGCATCCTAACCAAGGACTAAGAAATATTTTTCCCTTTGTTCAAGTCTAATTTTATGTCTTTAAGGAGTTCTATATATTTTTAATAGAGGTTTTGATCATTTCTATTTATTCCTAAAAATTATATCTTTTTTGGGGGTTGCTACTGTAAATGTACTTTTCTCATCCAGTATGCATCCCTAATAGTTATTTGTTAATAAGAATTCTATTGTTTTTTTAATTTATTTTACTTTATTGGACTCCTGATGGCATAACAGTTAAGGCACTCAGGCTAACTAAAAGGTCAGACCTTTGAACCCAGGGGAGAAAAGAACTGGTGGTCTGCATACTCCCATAACAATCTGCAGCCTTGGACACTCTGTGCTAACGGTTCTCCTCCGTCCTCCAGGGCTTCTTTGAGGTGGAATCCTCTTAATGGCAGCCAGTTTAGTTTCCACCTTTTTTCTAACGTTGCTGAATTATTTTACTATTTAAAAAGTCACAAATATTATGCTAATATAAGCAATTTTTGAAGTCTATTTAAATACCAGATTTTGCTAATATAAGCAGTCTTTTAAAGGCTACCAAAATATAACATTCGTTTTATCATTGATTTTTCTAGGAATTTCCAGGTGTATTATTATGTCATTTGCAGATAAAAAGTTTTATTTCTTCTCTTCCTATTATATGCACCTAATTATTTTCTCTCATCTAATTGCATTGGCAGGCATCTCCAGAACACTGGTAAATAGTAGTAGGCATCCTTGCTTTGAAGGAGCTCTGGTAGCGTAGTGGTTACTAATCGGGCTGCGAACCGCAAGGTCAGCAGTTTGAAACTACCAGTTGCTCCACGGGAGAAAGATGAGGCGTTCTGCTCCCGTAAAGATTTACAGCCTCGGAAACCCTGTACAGGGTCGCTATGGGTCGGAACCGACTCGATGGCACATAACAACAACAACAACAACAATCCTTGCTTTGCTCTTGACTGTAGTGGACATTCCTTAGAGTTTCCTCATGCTAAGAAACTATCCATCCATTCTCCTAAGTTTTTATTACAAATGGATGTTCAACTTGTCAGAGTTTCTTGCAATCTCTGTAGTGTCACTGAGTCAAAATTGACTCAATACTGTGGAGTTGGTTTGGTTTATGGAGATTATTGTTTGGTTTTTCTTCATAAACCAGTTAATATGACATTATATTAATGGATTTGATGAGATTCTTGATGTAAACCTCACTTGAGTGGTCTGACTTCAAGGCTCAATCTCTTTATTTTATCACTTCCTGGCTGAATGTCAGAGATTTGACATGCTTACATGAAAGGGCAGTACGTCATCCAAGGATCCCTGGTGGTGCTGTAGATAAGCGCTGGACTGGTAATCTCAAGGTTGGCAGTTCAAGCTTAGCAGCTGCTCCATGGAAGAAAAGTGAGGCTTTCTACTCCTATAAAGATTTACAGCCTGGGAAACCCTATACAGGGTCGCTATGAGTCAAATTCAACTCGATGGCAGTGGGTTTGGGTTTAAATGACATACATTGTTAAATCAGAGTTTAGAGTAAGAAGCCATTACGGGAAGAAAAAGCTTTTTGAAAGAAAGAATAATATTGTCAGCTGTAGCGTCCTGAACATCAGCCACACCACAGTTATACTTTCTGTAGCTTATTTCTACTGGTTATTTACCTTGAAGGGCTTACTTAAAGCCTTAGCTTCTGTATTATAACAACATGATTAGTTGTATGCGTGGATCATAAATTGAAGAAATACTAGCAAATCTGAAAGTGCAGTGTAAATGCTGCATTCTGCACAAATGGGCACCCTACAAAATAGAATGAAGGTATCACTCTACCTGAAGAGAAAAGGGAAGAGTGACAAATTCTGATAGTTTTTTCAAAGCATAGAAGCAATCCATCAGAGAAATTTGGGACCACATATTGTTTCATAGCCATGTTTAGGTAAAAAATTTTAGAATGTTATTGTCATTTATGAATGTTTTATCTTATGATTTAAAGAATTCAGAGCTTGTCAAAGCTGTTTACTTAATTTACATAAATGAAATAATTTAGTTATAATACCTCCCTCATTTTTGCAAGTTGTGACTTGCGTCCAAGAATGATGATGGAGGCGGGCGCTGGGCTTCCTTATTAGATGGAGGGAGCGAGATGGGAAGAAGGCTTCCTCGTGGTTCTCCTTGGGCTCTGCAGTAGGCCGGTTGGCTGGGCTTTGGGGCACGGAGCGCAAGCAGTACGATGTGGGGGCTACTCGGGACCCTGACCCTTGGGCTGGTGACCACCTTCCACTCCCTCATTCACTGTGGGGAGGAGGAGTGGACTAGACAAAGCTGCTGGTCGTTGGGACACTGGGTTGGCTTAGCTTCCTCAGGATCTTCTTCCCATTAAACAAGAAAAGGAAAAAAAAAACCTCAGAAAACATGGATGCTTTTGAAAAAGTGAGAACAAGATTAGAAACACAGCCACATGAAGAATATGAAATCATCAATGCAGAGTTAACATGGTGGCTTCACGTACTATCAAGAAGGTTGCTGCTTGGTGCGTTCAAAAGATGAAGAAGGCGCACCACGGTTTTTCCTTTTAACATAATCTGATTTTTCAGATTTTGTATTTTTCATAGGAAATTTTATAGTAATTCTTAAAAGCACCTGAAATTACAGAAAACACGATGATGAAGTAGCCTACTTTTTCAAAGAACAGTCAAAATTCAGATATGAAAGCATGATCGTATCAAACCTGAAAATGAAGGATTAAAAAGAAACCTGTGGCAGAGGCGAGAACTGTTCCTGGAGGATGTACCTCTCAGGGGGAGACAGGCGGTCCTAAAATACAGAGCTCTGTGTGGACCTGTGCTGGATAACCCTGTGCAGTGTGGCCTTGATGAAGCCTAGGGGTCCAGCTCTTTGTCACATCCCACCTCCCACCCCACCACTCAGAAGATCCCTACATATACAACACTGACATTTTAGGAAGGGAATTTCCTCCTGTCTCACACGACCATATCAAACCTGAGTCAGTTTATTCTGTTTCTTTTATTCTGTTTATATTCATTGTCTTTAATCTCTTGTTTATGTGTACCCAAATAGTCTGAAATGATACTATGCATGGAAAGTTTTTTCATAAAATAAACATCAGCTATGATCAAGGAAAAAAAATGATGGACTTTGCATGCTTAGAAGCATAGTTTGGAAAATTATCTTAATAGTTGAGAAAGGTTTGCTTTGAGCATTATGGCCTTTATGAACTACTTGTTGTTGTTAAGTGCGTTGAGTTGGTTCTGACCCATAACAACCCTGTATAGGGTTTCCAAGGAACAGCTGATGAGCTTGAACCACCGACCTTGTGGTTCAAACTAACTTTGCAGTCCAGCACATTAAAGCATGCTCTCTCTTTCTAATATGGGATCAAATTGACAATAACAACTTGAAATATTAGATAGGAACCTAAGTGGCCAGTGAGTTATGTGAGTGGGGAAGAAGTAACTCAGGAAAGGAGGGTGAGAATGCTTGTACAACTTAAAGAATATAATCAGTGTCTCTGAGTTGTATGTGTTGAAACTGTTGAATTGGTGTATGTTTTGCTGTGTATTCTTAACAACAAAAAAGCATGTTTGGGGAGTTTACACTGCTGTCTGTGAGAACTCTTGCCAACCCAGTAGTTTTTGTTGATTGATTTACAGAATGTGGGTTGGTATTCCTAATAATTAAAAAGCCATGTTGAAATGGGAGTTACTTGAAAAAAAAAGATTCTCACCATTGCATTTCCTCTTTATAAGTCAGTGGAAGATATTTTCTTTAGTTCTTGGGTGAACTTGTATAATAGTATAAGTCAGTTCTTATTATTCATGGTATTTGTGTTTTCTGCAGCTCCCAGAGATACCGAATTAGTGAACCAACTTTGTTCTACCTCAACTGGGAATTTTTCTGCTGCTCTGCATGTCTGCAAATGACGGCAAAAGCATCAGAATATTTTTAACGAACAGAAAGATTTTGAATATGCAATCTGCAAATAATGAGAATCAACTATATTTCATTTTGATTAACTTAAGATGTTAATTTTAATAATTTGAAAGTTGGTTTTTCTTATTTTGTTTAGCACGTCACACCAGACAGCTATATTCCATGCCTTGCTGACCTCTGCAAAGCACTATGGGAAGTTATGCTTAGCTATTACAGGACTATGGAATGGCATGAAAAGCATGACAATGAGGATACTACTTCAGCTTCTGGTAGGAAATTGTTTCATTTTTTTAAAAATGAGATAAATATATGCTACATTCCTTGGGTAAGGAGAAAAAAAACGGGCCAGCATGGCTTAAGGATTTCATGGACTGCAGTCTTGGTGTGGTATTGTATGATAAGCATTAGACTGTTAACCACAGGCCAGCAGTTCAAACCCACCAACAAGTCCTTGGAAACCCTGTATACTGTTGTTAGGAGTCAGAACTGACTCAATGGCATTTAACAACACGGAAGGCAACAATAATTAAATGCTCACCTACAAGAGTGATTCACATTGTAACGTAACATAAAATAACACAACACAACACATGACACGACACTACACATCATAACACAACACATCACAACACAGCACAATAAGGGCCCCAATACCTTTAGGGATTATTGAGCCAAAGGATTCTTTTAAGTGGAAGGTGGTACTAGTTTCCAGGGGTACATTCCTGTTGGCCTTATTGGGAAAAGAGCTGCTTTATTATTTATTTCAAAGCTAGATATAAACTACATAAAACAGTGCTTTGTCCAAATTTGCTATCAAAATAGTGCTAAATGTTCAATTACAAATTTATTTTCCTAATTTTCAAATTGAATTAATAAAACTAGATTTTAGGAATTGTTTCATTGATATTTTTATTCCTGAATATATGTTGTTGTTAAGTGCTAATTTTCTAAATAAAGATAGTATTTTAAAATATTAATCTTTGAATGGATGATGCAATGTTAAATGACTGCAATAGACAGCTAAGCAGTAGCAAAGAACTCTTTGAGGAATTACTGTACTCACTAGATGTTAGGGGCTGTTGAGTTGGTTCTGACTCATACACAACAGAACAAAACACTGCCCAGTGCTAGCTATTACATACATACATAGATATATGTTGATTACTTAATATATATAATATCTATTTCAAATGGTTATCCTTGAACAGTAGCTGAGATTAAAGCAAGCTGTTTTGAATTCCTCTAACACACAAACATAAGGAGCTCTTGTAGCATTGTGGTTATGAATCAGGCTGTGAACTGCAAGGTCAGCAGTTTGAAGCTACCAGCTGTTCTGCGGGAGAAAGATGATGCTTTCTGCTCCCATAAAGATTTACAGCCTTGGAAACCCTGTACAGGGTCGCTGAGTCAGAAAAGTCTCCACGGCATATAACAACAATAACAATAATATATATATATCGTTATATTAAGTGTTGTTGAGTTGGTTTCAACTCATAGCAACCCTCTATGGGGTTTTCAAATAGTGGCTAGTGAGTTTGAACCACCAACCTTGTGGTTCAAACTGACCTTGCAGTCCAGTTCTTTATCTCGTAGTGCCACACGCTCCGTAGATATATATGTTGTTGTGTGCTGTGGACTCGCTTCCGACTCATAGCGACCCTACACAGGTTTCCAAGGCTGTAAATCTTTACGGGAGTAGATTGCCTCATCTTTCTCCCACGGAACCCCTGGTAGTTTCGAACTGCTGACCTTGTGGCTCGCAGCCCAATTCGTAACCACTACGCTTCCAGAGCTCCTTATAGAGATACATAAGTACATACAAACTTCTAAAATCCATATAAGGTCCGTATTTCAGTTCAAAACATTTTATTGATATGCACTCATCTGAGTCTTGGTTTGGCACTGTAGGATAAGTGCAGGACCACAAGGTCAGTTTGAACCACAAGACTTGTGGTTCAAACTCACCAGTTGTTCCTTGGAAACCCTATACTGGGTCACTGAGTCCGAACCAACTCGACAGCACTTAACAAATATGCATGTGTGTGTGTGGTTCCATGAAAGTTTACCGAATTATCTAGAGGCATGTAGCAGTTAGGACACAGACTGTGTCATCATCATGAAAAACTCTCCTGTCTACTCCATCGTAATCACACCCTGGCAACCACTGATCCTTCACTATGATTTTGTCTCTTTGAGAATGTTGTGTAACTGGAGTCATACTGTGTATGTAACCTATTGGGACTTGAATTTCCAGTCTACATAATGCCTTGAGCTCCATCCAAGGTGCTGTATGTATCAGTAGTTCGGTTCTTTTTATAGCTGAGTTGTGTTCTGTGGTATGGATGTAGTGCATTTTGCTTAATTATTTACTCACTGAAAGCTATTTGGATTGTTTCCAGGCTTTGGCTGTTAAAAATAAAAGTGTTTTGAATATTCATTTACAAGATTTTTAATGAATTTATTTGATTTTTTTAGGATAAATGCCCCTTCCTCTGTATTAGAAACCCTCTTTTGCACCATAGTAATAGAAGAAGGACAAGCAAACTAGAAAAACCCCCACAAACAAACCTTATAGAGGAGCAATTGCCAAAAGTAGCAGAAAAGGCTTTTTCAATGCTTATTATTGGTGATGAGTCAGCATTCCTTTATATTTTTCCTTTTGAGAAAAATCACTTTCTATCCGCTTGATTTGTTTGTTTGGAGATTATTTGTAGATTTTGGTAACGTGCTATGAAATGAGTGTTGGTTCACAAAGTTCATCAGATACATAATTGGCAGTTACCGAAGCCAGCATTGTATTTGTTGTTGTTAAGTGCCGTCGAGTCAGTTCCAACCCATAGTAGGTTTTCCACGAAGCGACTGGTGAACTTGAACTGCTGACCTTGCAGTTCAAGCCGACTTTGCAGTCCAGCGCATTAACCCAGCGCCACACCAGGACTCCTAACATTGTATTACAACACATCTTATATAAATTTTAAACTAGGTTTTGTACTTAAATATTTAATAGGTGACTTCTTTCTAAAGACGGAATGCCATTTCAGTATTGATTTAACTTAAAATTTATTTTATATACTGTTAATAAAAAATAGCTTATTCTGTATTTTTTTCAGAAAAGATAAATCTATATGTTATTGTATAAATACTGAACTTATTTTCCTTATCTCATGTGTTGCTTGTTGTTGTTAAGTGCCATTGATTCATACAGACCCTGTATAGGGTTTCCAGGGAGCTGATGGTGAGTTTGAACCACTGACCTTGCATTTCAAACCAACCTTGCGGTCCATGCTTATCCTACAGCACCACACCAGAACTTACATAGCCTCACAATATGGTAGAGACCAAACTGTAATTATTTGGAAGGCAAAAGCATTTTTGGATAACTCAAAGTACATCACATCTTTTGTTTTCAGAAGGAAGTAGTATGATGGGCACTGAAGAAACAAACTTTGATCGCGGCTACGTGAAAAAGAAATTAGAACATGGACTTACACGAATATGGCAGGTTTGGTTTTCTTTTTAAATTACTTCTAACAAAATCAGTAGAAACCATCATATCATAATTGTCTTAGAAACTCAGTTTTCAAATTTCCTATTATCTTTGTATTCTTCTTACTTTTAATCATGTTAATTTTTCTTTGACAAGAGTCAATTAATTTAATGTCTATAATGCAACAACAACAATAATGCCATTATTAACTGTATTTGATTTTACATAGTAGTAAAATGTCTTTTCTGAAAATCTCTTTTGGAATTATTTATGCATTTATTGACTACACTTTTGCTTTTAGTGTATTGGTAAACATGTTTTTCTGAAGAAATTCCTTAATTGGTGACATACTCATTGTTTATTTTTTTCATTTATTTGTATTTTCTTAATCTCTTTTCCTCCTAATTTTAGAAGTTGAAATGCCTGACATTAGATTCTAGTATAGAATAAACAAACTTTTTCTAAGTCAAACATCTTTGTGCTTTGAGGGAATCTTGCATAGTTAATGGAAAGATGTGTTTCCTTAAGTTTTTCTTTTTTCTTTTTCCATTTAATTCACTTGTTTTCAGATATTAAATTTCTTTTGTTATTTCCTAGGTCAAAGTGTAACTTTTTTTAAATTAACTCTTTTTTCAGTTTTTTAAATTTTATTTTGGCACTTAAACCAAAAACCCACTGCCATTTAGTTGATTCCCACTCATACTAACAGATTAGAACTGCCGCATAGGGTTTTTGAGGCTATAGATCTTTGCTGAAGCAGACTGTCGCATCTTTCTCTTGCAGAACAGGTGGTGTGTTTGCGCTGCTGACCTTGTGGTTAGTAGCTCAATGCTTTCACTGTGCTACCAGAGCTGCTGCTTCCTCTGACCATACTGTAGTTTTTAAAGCATGTTTTAGATTTTTGTAGGAAGACTGGTTTTAAATTTGACAGTCTGTTAAAAGGATTTTTTTGAAAAAAACTTTTGTAGGAATATATATCCTGAAAACAAATTTCGTCAGTAATCATTTAACAGGTATAATTTAATGCTCTACTATTTGATATCCCTATATGGCGCTGATGGATAAGCACTTGACTACTAACTAAAAGTTCAGTGGTTCAAACCTATCTGCTGCTCCTCATAAACAGGGTCACTATGAGTTGGATCCAACTTGATGACACTTAACAGCAGTAGCAACATATTATATTAGATAAAGCCATTTGAATTTGTAATTAAATATTTTAAACATTCTTGTGATAACTAAACAGTTCCAACTTCTCTGTTTTCTAATATGACATACTAATTTTTAATTTATCATTAATGTGGTTTGAATTTTTTTCTCTGTGTTGAAGAGTTCTGGCGTGGTGCTGTAGGATAAGCATTGAATTGCTAACTGTGAGATCTATAGTTCGATCCCACTAATTGCTCCTTGAAAATCCTATACAGGGTCACTATGAGTTGGAAACAACTTAACAGTACTTAACAACAGCATTATGTATAACGAAAAGGGAAAGCTCATTGAATGTATTATATATGGTCAGAGTTATTTATGATTTCGTCTCCTACTTTGTTACCATTGAGTCAGTTATGACTCATCTTTCTTCTGCAGAACAGCTGCTGACCTTTTGATTAAAACCTGTTGATGTCACTGTGCCACCAGAGCTATTTCTTCTCCGGGTAGAGCCTCCCCACAAGGTGTCCAAGGCTGTAATGTTTTTTCTTAAGTTTTAGGGGAAACTAACTGCTGCATTTTTCTCCCACAGAGCGACGGTGGTAGGTTCAAGCCACCCATTTTTGGTTAAGCTGAGCACCTTAGCTACTGTGCCACTGGAGTTCCTTTGGTCTTCTAAGGCAACTTCATGGCGTTCCTGAGATAGAAAATCTGTTAAATGTAAAGTTCAGTAAAAATATTCTCAAGTAGGTAGTTATTTTAATGGGAATAATCACATTTTTCAGTATTTTAGGTTTCAAGCTTTAGCTCATCTTTATCTCCACCATTCTGAAGTCCCCTCACATCCCTAATGCAACCAATTCCAAAACTGGATTTTGCATGCTTCAGGAATTCATTGAGTGCTTGTTAAATTTAAATTACAAGGCACATCTGCAATTCAAAAGAGTAAAAGCTCTGAAAAACAAATGTTTTTTGATAATGCATTTAGCAGGCACAACCTGACCTGAATTGAGTTTATTTAGCAGCAGAATCTGATTGTTATTACCATACTCTACTTATAGTATTTATTGATCCTGTTTAGACCAGACCGTACATTTATATGTTGTAGAAATACAGTGTTTGATTTTGAGATACTTCTCCAGAAGCCACTGGAGGTGTTACGTAATCAAGGTGCTCCAAAAAGTTTGTGGAAAAATTCCTTTTTTCCCAAGCTTTTTGAAACCACTTTGTACATATATACTTACCATATTAACCTTTCTAACATTTGAAATCGAACATTTGAAACACATTTAACTCAGGATATATTCAGATAAGATAGTGAACAAAATATAAGCTCTAATAAAGGCCAAAAATTTACCTATAATATAAAGTTGTTATGTGTCGTTGAGTTGGTTCCAACTCACAGTGACTCTGTATGTCATTTCTGAGAGCTGCTGGTGGGTTTGAACTGTTGACCTTGTAGTTCCCTGTCCAGTGCTTATTCTGCAGCAGCACACCAGGGATCCTAATGAAATAGGGTCGATTAAGTTAAAAGGAAAATTATATCAGATGGAAACCTGGATCTGCATGAATAAATGAGGAACACCAAAATGGGTAAACATGTAGGCAAACATATAACTTCTTTTTATTTGTTTGCTTCAAACATAACAGAAAAATTGCAAGAATAGTACCAAGAACTCCCATAGTGCTGTCACTGAAAGAACCATTCATGTTTTTCCAAGAGTCTCAAAATCATTCTTTCTGTTTATAGCACAAGGATCCAGTCTAGGTTCAATTCTTGAACTTAGTTGACTTTTTTTCTGAGGCCACCTCGGATCTTCTTTGACCTTCATTTCCTTAGTATTATTTAAGATTACAGGCTAGTTATTTAATAAAATGTCCCTGAATTTGAATTTGTTTGATTTTTTCAGATCATGAATTTTTAAAATGAATATTAAAAGTGATTCTGTGTTTTTCTGACTACATCACTTGGATGGTATATGTTTTCAGTTTGTCCATCACTAGTGAGGTTATGTTTGATCACTTGAGTATGGTGCCTTCATTTTAAAGTTATTCCTTTGCCTTTTGTGATGAGTAAGTGCTTTATGAGAGGATGTTGTTAAGTGCCTTGATTTCAAGTTTTTCTTTGATATTTGTGCTCATTTTGTTCATATTTTTTATGATAAAACCTTAGACCACTCCTGTATTTCAAATATTTTTGAGTTGTATCTTAGTTGTCTTCTATAGATGTAAAAATAGCAGGTTTTGTCTTGCTTTTAGAGAGATATAGTATCTTTTAATAGTACAATTGAACCTAATCATATTTTTCAATAATGTTTTAACTTAATACTTTTTTAATTATGAAAGAGGTTGAGATTTAACATTAATATTTTATTGTGAATTGTTTTGTAAATTATTTGCTCATATTTTTGTTTATAGGATTTAAATAATTCATGTGATCATGAATTAATCCTTTATAGACTAGGAGGCTTCAAAAAATTCATGGAAAAATCAAATAGATAATGGAATTTTTCCATGTACTTTTTGAAGCCCCTCACATCTTCTTCTCGTCACTAATTTTTATTATGCTTTTGATAAGCCTGTGGTTACGATTCTTTTGTTAGATTAAATTGTTTAACTGTTGTCCATTTGTGACTTATATTCTTGGGAAACAGGTCTGGTGATCTGCTACTGAGAGGTCACAATCTTGGAAACCCTGTGGAGCACAGTTCTGCTCTGACAGTAAACTGTCATGTCATGGGGTCACCATGAGTTGGAATCACCTAGGAGACAACAACCAGCAACAACAGCTTATCATGCTTAAGGGTGTTTGTTGTTGTTAAATGCCGTCAAGTTGTTTCCAACCCATAGTGACCCTGTTTAGGGTTTCTGAGGAGCGGCTGGTGAGCTTGAACCGCCAACCTTGCAGTTCAAATGGCTTTACAGTCTGGCACATTAACCTACAGCGCCACACCAAATATCTACCTAAACATTTAAAAGATAAAATTAAGAGTATACTCCTGTCTTATTTTAATCTGTAACTAACGGACTCCTGGTGTGGCACTGTAGGTTCAACACTGCACCACGAACCACAAGGTTGGCAGTTCAAACCCATCAGCTGTTCCTCGGAAACCCTATACAGGGTCACTATGAGTCGGAACCAACTTGATGGCACTTAACAATAACAATCGACTAAATGATTATGAGAACTATTTCCTATATTTTGTGTTTACTTGAAATATCTATTTGTCTTATAGGATGTTCAACTAAAAGTAAAAACCTACTTGCTTGGAACTGACTTGTCTATATTCAAATATGATGATTTCATCTTTGTGTTGGACATAATCAGCAGGTAGTGTTTGACATCTTATTTGTCTTATTCTTTAGTTTGGTTTATTCAGCCATGATAATTGAAGAAATCATCAGACAATGAATTATATGTAACTAATTAATGGAAAGGAAGAAACACCTAGATTCATAATCTAATTGCCACTGTGTATGTATGTGTTTTAAAAGTTCCTCCTTCAAATGTTTCTAAGTTACAATGAATTTAAGATATTTAGAATTTCCTCAAACACTGAAGTGTCTATGATTTGTTATTTTGTGAGGAGTTAAGAGAAGGACCCTTGACTTTATTTCTCTTTAGGAATATTGCTGAAATTTATACAAACTTTTCTAATATAAACTCTGTTGAATTAGGTTGATGCAAGTTGGAGAAGAATTTTGTGGTAGCAAGTCTGAAGTTTTGCAAGAGTCTATTAGAAAACAAAGTGTCAATTATTTCAAGAACTACCACAGGTAAGTTATAACTCAACTGAAATAAGAATGAATTTATTTAGGTAATAGAAAACTGTAATCAAATGCTTAATTTTATACCATTAGTTAGTTTAAAACAATTACTTCTAAATTTGAATGACTATGCTCTTTGTAGCTGTTTTTAAGATGGTTAAGGAATTTTACCAAAAACATAAAATGTTTTTATTATTTCTTTATTGTTGATCTTAAATACACTCTTTGTCTTGAAGGGTTCAGAATACTGAGTTGCTTTTTTTATGGACAAAAGATGTCTGTCTGCTTGCAAGTACTTTCAGATTGTTGGCAGGATTCAGTTCCTTGTGATTATAGGACTGTGGTCACCGTTATATTACTGGTTCTAGGGACCATTCTCACCTCTACAGGCTGCTCTCTGGTCCTTGCCCATGACCTCACACATGACCTCTTCCATCTTAAAGCCAGTGATGGTGCAGCAAACCTTTTTACTGCTTGAATTCTCTGTGAATTCCTCTTTTGTCACTAGCAAGAGTAAGATTTTGTTTTAAAAAGGACTCATGCCATTAGATAATTTCCCTTTAGTTCATGTCAACTGTTTGGTTGGTTAGTTACCTTAATTGCACATGGAAAAAACCATTTTGTCGTAGAAGATAACATAATTAATAGTGTGAAGATTAGGGTGGGAAATCTTGATGGGGGAGCACTTGGAATCCATCCTTCTTTTTCTTTCTGTTTTTAAAAAGTAGCTTTGTTGAGATATAATTCACATGCCGTAAGATACACCCTTCAAAGTGTACAGTTCGGTAACAACCATCTCCTCGATGTAATTTTAGAGCATTTTATTAGCCTGATAGGAAATCCTGTAGCCATTAACAGTCACTCCCCCACTTCCATATCCCATGGTCTGTGGCCATCACTCATATAACTGTTGCCTATTGGAGTCGCCTGTTCTGTGGACAGAGTAGAACTGCTCCATAGGGTTTCCCAAACTGTAAACCTTCATGAGAGCAGACAGCTTTATAGTTCTCCTGCGGAGCAGCTACTGGGTTTGCAGTGCTGACCTTGCTCTTAGCAGTTCAGTGCTAACCCATTGTGCCACCAGGGCACCTTGCTTATTCTAGTTATTTCAAATAAAAGGAATCATGCAATAGGTAGTGTATTGTGTATGACTTTCGCTTAGCATAATGTTTTCAAGGTTTATCCATGTTGTACCATTTGTTAGAACTGTGTTTCTTTTCATGGCTAAGCAATATAATTGTATAGATAACACCACATTTTGTTTATCCATTCATCATTTAATGAATATTTGTGTTGCTTCTACATTTCTGCTACCAGGTTTTAATTTGAGTTACTGTATTTTTCAGTTTTAGAATGTTTGATTCATCTTTTGCTTTTTTTTTTATGATGACATTTCCTCTTTGAAATTCTTTTCTCTATTTTATTTACCTGATAGATTGTTGTTGCTAGGTACTGTGAGTCTGTTCTGACACATAGCAACCCTGTGTACAACAGAATGTGAATCAGTGCCCGGTCTTGTACCATCCTCACAATGTTTATTACAGTCCAGCCTGTTGCTGCCGCCACTGTCCCAGGCCATCTTGTAGGGGGCTTTCCTTTTTTTATCTGCCCCTCCACTTTGCTAAGCATGATGTTCTTCTCCAGGGACTGGTCCCTTCTGATAATATGCCTGAAGTATGAGACATAAATTCTTATCATCCCAGCTTCTAAGAAGTATTTTAACTGAGTGTTCTAACTGTACTTCTTCCAACCTAGATCTGTTTGTTCTTTTGGCAGTCCATGGTACTTTTAATGTTCTTCTCCAACACCAATTTGTCCACGTTCCAACTTTAATATGCATATGAAACTATTGAAAATACTATGGCTTGGGCACTTTAGTCCTTAGTCATCTTTACTTGTAAACCTTTAAAGAGGTCTTGTGCAGCAAATTTACCTGATGTAATATGTCATTTGATTTCTTGATTGTAACTTCCATGAGTGTTGATAGTGGATCCAAGCAAAATGATGTCTCTGACAACGTCAATCTTCTGTTTATCATGATAATATTTATTGGTCAAGTTGTGGAGATTTTTTTTTTTTTTTATGTTGAAGTACAACCCATACTGAAGGCTGTAGTCTTTGATCAGTTAGTATTTTAAGTTTTCTTTGCTTTCAGCAAGAAAGGTTGTTAATGAGTCTTCCTCCAATCCTGATGCCATGTTCTTCTTCATATAATCCAGCATCTTGGATTATGTACTCAGCATACAGACTGAATAAGTATGGTTAAAGAATACGACCCTAGTACACACCTTTCCTGATTACAAACTCTTGTTCATAATCAGTTTCTGTTCACACAACTGCATCTTGGTCTATGTGTAGGTTTCTCGGGAGCACAGTCAAGTGCTTTGGATACTCATTCTTCGTAAAGTTACCCATAGCTTGTCATGATCCACACAACTGAAAGTCTTTATGTAGTCAAGAAAGCACAGGTAAACATCTTTCTGATATTCTCTACTTTGAGCCAGGATTCATCTGGAGTCAGCAGTGATTTCCCTCATTCTGTGCCCTCTTCTGAATCTAGCTTGCACTTCTGGCAGTTCCCTGTCAATGTACTTTTGTAAATGTTTTTAAATTATCTTTAGGAAAATTTTACTTGTATGTAATATTTATGATATTTTCTGATGATTTCTGCATTCTGTTGCATCACCTCTCTTTGGAATGAGCACAGATATGGATCTCTTTCAGTCAGTTGTCCAGGTAGCTGTATTCTAAATTTCTTGACATAGATGAGTGAGTACCTCCAGTGCTGTATAAGTTTGTTGAAAGATTTCAGTTTGTATTTTGTCAGTTCCTGGAGCCTGGTGTTTCTCCAGTACCCTCAGTGCAGCTTGGACTACTGCCTTTAGTATCATATGCTATTTATCATATGCTACCTCTTGTAGTAAGGAGCTCTGGTAGCGTAGTGGTTACGAATCAGGCTGCGAACCTTAAGGTCAGCGGTTCGAAACTACCAGTCGCTCTGCGGGAGAAAGATGAGGCTTTCTACTCCCGTAAAGATTTACACCCTCGGAAACCCTGTACAGGGTCGCTATGGGTCGGACCCGACTTGATGGCACTTAACAACAACAACAACAACCTCTTGTAGTGGGTCAACATTGACCATTTCTTTTTGGTATAGTGACTCTGTATTTCTTCTATCTTCTTTTGATGCTTTGTGCATCATTCAGTATTTTGCCCATAGAATCCTTTAGTGTTGTAAATCAAGGCTTGAAACTTTTCTTTAGTTCTTTTAGCTTGAGAAATGCTGAGCATGTACTTCTCTTTTGATTTTCTAACTCCAAGTCTTTGCACATTTCATTATAATATTTGACTTTGTTTTCTTGAGCTACCCTTTGAATTTTTCTGTTCAGCTCTTTTAACTCTTCATTGCTTCTGTTTGCTTTAGTATCTTTATGCTGGAGAGCAAGTATCAGAGTCACATTTTTTTTTTTCAACTTTTTATTGTGAATTAAGTGAAGATTAAGAAACAAGATCATCAGCTTTCCATTCTACAAATTACATGCTTTGTTTTATCCAATGATTATAGTCCCTTCCCTGCAACAACAGTTATCCTGCTTCCTCCCTGTGGCTTCCCTTTTACATCTCATATTTCACAAGTGAGTAAAGAAAAAATATTTGATGTACACAAGCAAAACAAAACAATTCATTTAAATGTCCTAAGGGCATATTCTGCAAGCTAGCCTCCTGCTCTCAGGCCCACAGCCTTATTCATTGCATGGGCTTAGAGCCCACAGGTGCTTAGAGACACTTTTTACATCCATGTTGGTCTTTACCGTCTTTCTTGTCTTCTTCGTGTCCTGTTGCTTTCTTCCTGTGTGATGTTTTTGATGGCATCTCATAGCTCTGTGGTCTTCAGTCGTTAGTGTCTAATGTACCAAATTTGTTCTTGAGCTGACCTATAATTCAGGCAGGATATGTTCAAGGTCATATTTTGGCTAATGTGGGCTTGTTTTAATTTTCTTCAGCTTCAGGCTGCACTTACATATGAGCAGTTGATGGTCTATTCCACAGTCTGCCCCTGGCCTTGTTTTGGATGATGATATAGAGTTTTTCCACACTCTTTTTCCACAGGTGTAGTCAATTTGATTTCTATGTATTCCATCTGATGAGGTCCGTGTGTATAGTTGTCTTTTATTTTGTTTAAAAATATATTTGCAGTGAAGAAGTCATTGATCTTGCAAAATTATATCATGTGATCTCCAACATAATTTCTGTAATCAAGGCCATATTTTCCAATTACTGATTTTCCTCTTTCATTCCAATCCTTCCATTCCAGTTACCAGTAATTATCAATACATGTTGATTGCATGTTTGATCAAATTTCAAACTGAAAAAGCTGATAGAATATTTCACCACCATTGCCTTTAGTGGTTGGTCTGTAAATTTAATAGTAGTGGTATTAACTGGTTTCCCTTGTTGTTAGTGCCATTGAGTTGGTTCTGACTCATAGCCACCCTTTATAGGGTTTCTGAGGAGTGGCTGGTGAGTTTGAATCGCTGACCTTGTGGTCCAAACCGACCTCAAGGTCAGTCTCACCTGGACTCTAGTCTTCTTTGTAGGCATATGGATATTATCCTGTCACAGATAGCATTATACTTCAAGACAGATCTTGAAATGTTTTTGATGATGAATGTGACACCATTCCTTCTCAGTCTGTCATTTCTGGCATAGTAAACCAGATGATTGACAAATTCAGAATGACCAATACCAATCTATTTCGGCTCACTGATATATAATAGTTATTTTAAAGTCTTTGTGCATCTGTTAACTAAAATATTTATAGTAATTCCTGCTTTTCAGAAATTCATCCACTTATTTTTTATTTAAAAACGTGTGGATTAAAAAAAAAATCTGGATTATTTTGCTAAGGGTATAAGCACCATGCCTGTGAATTTAATACATGAATGCTCTTATGTAGGTAGACACTGAGCTAAATATATTCTGAGAGTGCTAATCACATTGATGATGGTAGCTTAGTAAGGATAGTTAATACTTATGTTGTTTAGTATAAAGTGTTCATTACTGTTTGTGAGCTATAATTTGTAAATTATTTCTCTTTTTTGGCAATGAAACATGATTAGCTAAGAATAATGTAAATACACAATTTGATTTCAAGCTTTAGTTTAATCTTTTCTTACAAATCGCATTTTCTAGATATTAAGTTATTTTTGGAATATAATAAAATTATTCTGAGCTTGGAGTCCTGATGTGGCTCTGTAGGATAAGCACTGAACTGCAAGGTTCATGCTCACCAGCCACTCTTCAGAAACTCTATACAGGGTCATTATGAGTCAGAACTAACTTGATGTCACTTAATAATAACAATTTGGAGTTTAGTAAATATTTTAGGAAATTTTTATCTTTTAAAAATAATACATTTTTAAGAAGTTAAAGTAAACATTTGGGCTTACTGTGTGTTAGTCTGAATTATTTCCCAAAGCTGATAATGATTATGAAGTGATGATAATTCCATCATTGTTTGTATGTATTTTATTTTTGTGTGTGCAGTTAATTTTTCTTTTCTTCTTACTTTTTGATGTGTTCAATTTTCCTTTTTAAGAACACGGCTTGATGAACTTAGGATGTTCCTGGAGAATGAGACCTGGGAGCTTTGTCCTGTTAAGTCAAATTTCAGCATCTTGCAACTTCATGTAAGTGTTTCTTACAAAGAAATAAATCTGTTAGACTTTTTTTTAACAACCCAATATATGGAAGGATTTATAAAGTAAATAATTTAAGAAATAGTGTCTTATATTCCATTCTTGAAAGTAATTGTGAATGAACCTATTTTTCACTAGTGATCCTTTCATGCATGTGAAAATCTGTCTTTACACAATTTACAAATATTTATAAACCCTTTTGCTTAGAAGATACCCTTTTATCTTAAAAGAGGCACAATTTAAATGACATATTTTTTTAATCCAGAAGATCTACTGTTTCTTTGAACTTTTGTAGAAAACAATTTTAGATTTTGGTGCTGGTGGTTGTTTGCCACCAAGTTGGTTCTGACTCATAGAGACCCTGTGGAGTGTGTGAGGCTGTAAATCTTCATAGGAGCAGAAAACCGTACCTTTAGCCTCAGAGCAGCTAGTAGCTTTAAACTGCTGACCCTGTGGTATGCAGCCCAGATTTGTAATCTACTACTGTACCAGGGCTGAAAATTGTTTATTTTAGCAGAATCTTATATGTTGGTATCCTTTTAAAGATTGCTTATAATAGCAGAATCTTATGTTTTGGTGGTCTTAAAAATGCTGTTATTGGCAGAATATTTGTGATTTCTTAAAGGTACTAAGTGGTTTTTACTTTATGTTGCCTCAGATATAAGAGAGTGACATAAAAAAGCTACTGTTAACTAATTTTTTTTTCTGGAGTCCTGCTGTGGTGGTGTAGAATAACCACTGGACCGCAAGTTTGGTTTGAACCCGTCAGCCATTCGTTAGAAATCCTATACAGGGTCTCTGTGAATTGAAACCAGCTTGATGGCACTTAACAACAGCAGCAAAGTTTTAGTAGCTCACTGATTCTTGAATCCTCATAGAGTAAGCAATCAGTGAAAAAGTCTTTCATTGTTTGCATTTTTTTCCTTTGGTTGCAACACATCGTAGATAGTTTTTGCCATTAAAAGAAATGCCTTTTTGGAAGCAAATTTTTTATGTTTCTGATTTAATTGTAGTTCAAATTTAAAAAGAAAATAATCACATTATTTAAAACTTAATAAGCTTTTAAAGAGTATCATTGGATATGAGAAATTTAAAATTTTGAATGAATTTTTTTAGATATAAGGAAATATTTGTTACATTTTTGTGATAAATCATAAAATCACAAGTTTTGTAATTCAAAGGAGTTTTAGAAATTATTGCAGCTGTTAAAGGAATTAGCTGTGAAATCTTGAACTTGGCATTGAATCATTCTGACTGCCTCAGTTTCCTTATCTGTGCAATGCTTGGTTTAGACCAGCTGCTGCAGTTTTTTAGTAGCTTTTACATTTGTGATTCTCTCACCTGAGAGTGACCCCCTAATTTTACAAATGAGAAAATGGAGGCATAGAAAAGCCAGGTGATGTTCCTAGCATTGAGAAGGAAATTAATGGAGTACATATAGGTTAATGGCAAGCTAGGACTAGAGGACACACCTTCTGACCTCAGCATCTGTGTTTGTGTTGACCACTTGTTCGCTTATGAAGAAAAGTAAATTAAAGTTAGAAATGTAAGTATGACCAAGAAAGATACATTATGCATGTTTTTTTTATGTGTTTATATAGAATGTCTTGAGGAGCTCTGGTAGTGTAGTGGTTACGAATCGGGCTGTGAACCACAAGGTCAGCAGTTCGAAACTACCAGCTGTTCCACGGGAGAAAGATGAGGTGCTCTGCTCCCGTAAAGATATACAGCCTCGGAAACCCTGTACAGGGTCACTATGAGTCGGTTCTGACTTCACGGCACATAACAACAACAGCATACAGAATGTCTTACCAAATGGATGCATGCATATAAGCTAGATGTTTGATTTAATAACAGTTGTTTTTAATGACTTTGTTGATGAAACCCATTATCCTAACAAAGCTTTACCTGCTGTGTTAAAATTTGCAGGAGATATCATTCATTGTTCGTAAGTAATTCTCAGGAAGTCTGGTTCTATAAAATATGTCAAAAGTTGCTTGGTAAAGATGACATTTTTTAAGAAATGCCATAAGAAAAGACAAATCAGTTGATTTGTCTGAAAGCCTTTATACCTGTGTTTTAAGTTTGTGCTTTTAGATGACATGCAAGATTTAAGAACTTTGTTGTTGTTGTTAAGTGCCATCAAGTTAGTTCCGAATCTTAGTGACCCTGTATAGGGTTTTTTAGGAGTAGCTGGTGAGTTTGAACTGCTGACCTTGCAGTTCAAACCAAACTTATGGTCGAGTGCTTATCCTACAGTGCCACAACCTAAGTGTGATGCTGTAGGATAAGTACTGGTAACCCTAAGATCAGCTTTGCAAACCTACCAACGACTCTTGGAAACTCTATACACTGTCGAGTTGACACACAGTGACAAAAGACAATCTGAAGATCAGGATTGATCCTTGTCCCCACTCTACCCCCACCCCCTAAATGGTGTGGCGCTGTGGCTTAATGCATTGGACTGTAAAGTAGATTTGAACCGCAAGATTGATGGTTCAAGCTCACCAATCACTTCTTGGAAACAGGATTTCTGTGGGTCAGAACCCACTCAACAGCATTTAATAACAACAACAACAGCAGCAACCCTACGTTTACATTAATGGAATATGTTTATGTTGTTGAACTTTACTGTTGTTTCTAAAAGGTATGTGCCTCCTTTTTTAATGCCTAGGAATTTAAATTCATGGAACAGTCCCGTTCCCCATCAGTATCACCTAGTAAGCAGCCTGCCTCAACTTCCTCAAAAACAGTCACCCTGTTTGAACAGTACTGTAGTGGTGGGAATCCATTTGAAATTCAGGCCAACCACAAAGATGAAGAAACAGAAGATGTCCTAGCTTCTAATGGGGTATGTTATGTTTTGAAAACATGTTGTGGAACACAAGTGAGATTTCTTTATCTATAAAGCATTCTACTTAATGAGTAAGGTAATTTACTAGCCACCACTCTCCTACTTACCTACTTAACATATTACTTGTGTAGATAATAATATGCTTTGTTGACTTTATTCTCATCAATGATAAATTTTGTCTTTATGTTTGCTTTATGCTTTTATATATTGCTTTGTATGCTTACTAGATTGCTAATCAAGTAGTAATACAGTTTCTTCACTGAATACTTTTCTGATATTTTGGATTGTCAAATGGATGATGGAGTAGTTTATCTGCACTTTTTTCTCAGCTCTGCTATTGAATAAGTAAACCATTTTGCTCTATGGCCCTCTATCTGAGAGAGAGGGTATGTGTCTTGTTTAGTTGCCTGACAAGCATGTTTTTAAGATGTATAAGTATGAAATTTTAACAATACCTTCAAGATCTCAAGAAGCAATAGTAAACAGAGGCAGATAGTGGAAAGGGTTTGAAATATAATAGATGAATATTACCATTGTTATTTATTAGCTGTGCTGCCATTGACAAGTCATTTAAACGTGGGGACCCTGAGTTTCCCTATATATAGAATGGAGATAATGCTTAGGTTACAGTTGCCTATAGGACACTTCCACAATAGTTCATATGTAAACTGTTTCAAATGTTCTATGATGACACCTTCTGATGGTGATATGCATGGACTTTACTGGTTTTTTTCCACACTGGCATTTGACCGTGGTGTTGTAAAGGTGATGACAATGTTAAGAGGACATTTCTTCCTCTTATTTTTGTCTTTGTTCTCAGTAAATCCCTGTATGCTAAAACTTGTTTGCTAATCTTTTTGTTTATGGGATGTCAAGAGTGAGGAGTTAGGGCTAAGACTATGGCTAGCTCTACGCTAGGCCTAGGACTTAATTTTTAGTATTAGAGTTGTGGTTAAAACTAGGGCTAGTGTTAGGGGTACGGGTTGTGCTAGGGCTAACAGTAAGGCTTGGTCTAATTTTAGGGTTGTATTTAGGTTTATTTTTATTTTTTTCTTGAAATCTGCTGGATTTCCTCTTCATTTGGAAGTTCTATAACTGTTACTCCTTTTTTACTGTATGTTATTTTTTCTTGTTGTTATAACTGTTATCTGTGATTCCCTGCTTTCAGTCTTGTAGGTTTGTCTTACTTTGAATATTTCCATATCTGGGTTGAGTTCTGGCTGATATTGTCATGTATGTTAGTCTGAAGTTGTTGTCTACTGTTGTTGGCTCTTTGTCCAAATAACTCCCTTTAGTGTTTGTTTTTTTTTTTTTTTTTTTTTTGTGTAAGGTTAGTATGCTTTTCACAAAATCTTTTAATTTCAGTTTTTTGAAAATGACCTAATTTCACCTTCATATTTATTTGATGAACAGTTTTGCTGGTATGTCATTCTTTGTTGGCAGTTCCCCCCCGCCCCCCAGAATGTTTTATATGTTATTCCATTGTCTTCTTGCCTGCATGATTTCTGCTGAAAAATCAAAGCTTTTCGTTTTGTTTTCTTTTGTAGGTAACTCCATTTTTACTGAAATGCTTTCAGGAATCTATCTGTGTCTTTGGTTTTGAAAAAGTTGATCATAATATGTCTTGGTGATTTTCTTTTAGGGTCAATCCTGTTTGGAATTCACTCAGCTCTTGAATGCATATCTTCTTGTCTTTCGTGATGTTAGGGAAGTTTTCTTCCAACACCTCTTGGACAGTTTTCTCTGTTTTTTGTGTTTCTTCTTGTCTGGAATTCCAAACACATGTAAATTAGTCCTCTTGATAGTGTCCCACATGAATCACAGTTTTCTTTCTGATTTTTTCAATAATTTTTTTATGATAGTTCCTATAGTAGATGAATATTGAGAGGTTTGTCTTCAAGCTAATTTAGCCTTCCATTGATTACATTCAATATATTTGTCCTTTCAATGTGTTTATCTATTTCTGAAGTCTTAGTATTAATCTTCTGACTTTCTAATTGCTGTTTTTAATTTTTCGTTTGTCAGTTTTTTCTTCAATTATTCTAAAGTTTTATCTTTGTTTTCCTTGATTTTATTTGCAGTTTTCTTGGTCAGTTTTTTTAATATAATGAAGGTACCTAAATACTATTTTTACAAAATTTCTTATGAGGCAGTACCAATACCATTTCTGGTATTATATTTTTTTACTTTGTATTTTGGGCACTTGTTTGAGGCAGTATTTCTTGTTCCTTCGTGTCACTTGTAATCATTTATTTTCTCTCAGACATTGTTGGATCATTTTGTTGTTGTTAAGTGCTGCTGAGTTGATTCTGACTCATAGCAACTTTGTATAGGGATTCCAAGGAGCAGCTGGTGACCTTGAACCACCGACCTTGCAGTTTACAGTGACTTTGCAGTCCAGCACGTTAGCCTACGGCACCACACTAGGATGATAATTGTATGCTTGTGTGTTCTCAGGCACTTATTACCTGTCTCCTGGTGGATATGATAGAAGTTGCAAGTGTGAGCACAGTTCTTTATTTGTTGTTTGTGTAGCACAGCCTAGGGTGGGTTCACGTGCCTCCAGAACAGGGGTGGTATGTAACCCCAGGTAGTGCAGAGATTGTGAAAGAATTGACTGCTGGGCTGGTGAGAGCATGCGCTTCTGGCTACCAGGAAGGCACAGGAATGAGGAAGAACTCTGGCCTCCAGCTTTGTCCTGTTCCTGCAGTCTGCTGGATTGACAGCCACTCACAAATTCTACAGTCTGCCCTTTTGCTTCTCTCTCACTGCGCCTTATGCTTCCAGTTGTCACTCAGTCCACCTGTCTCCTAGTCTCTGAAGCTCAGGGTCCCAGGGTCACCATCTGTATCTGTGTCACTTAGTCTCCCAGGTCTTTGTTGTAGAGGGTCTGCTCAGTGCATCTGCCTACTCTGCCATCTTGCCCCAGAAGTGACTAAGCCTAATTTTCTAAGCTGTCTTTGGAATGAAATCTCGCCATAATAGAACATCCATCATTTGTGCATTATATGTATTTATTAGGATGAATTAACACTTCTGGAGTGTTGAAATTGTACACCCAATCTCTTTATAATAAAGTAGAAAATCAGAAATAAGTATGATGAATCCACTAGGAGGTATAAAAGGACTTTTTTTTTTCTTTTCCTTTTTAAAATCATATATGTATGATTTTTTTCTTTTAAGCCCTACTTGATTTTTTGTTTGTTTTGTATGTAGAGATTTGATTTTGGTGGACATTTACAAGCTTTTGTAGGTATAGTTATATTAAATTTTCCTTTACTTATATTTTAACTGGTTGCAATAGGATGATGGGGAAGACAATGGAAGGTTAATATGACCCTTGATGGCAGCATTAAAGCAAAACCATTAAAAAGTGTTTTATTTCACCATTTATCCTCATACTGGGTATGTCTGTTGTATAGACAGTCCCTATGAAAGGATGGCTCTCCATGTCCATTTTTGAATGTTCTGTGTTCTCTTCAGTATGAATCTGATGAACAAGAAAAGAGTGCCTATCAGGAGTATGACAGTGACAGTGATGTTCCTGAGGAGCTAAAGCGAGATTATGTGGATGAGCAGACAGGTGATGCGCCTATAAAAAGGTAATTGCTCTTAGATTTAGCATTTTATGTTATGTGGGTGACATACCATACATAGTATTTCCTTTGAAGATTGAGGAAAATGAAAAATTGAAAAACTGTTATTTTCTGGTGATTTTATCATATGTCTAAAATATGATTCCTGAAAGCCTAAGGTAATAGTATTGTTCTTACATTCCTTAAAAGTGACTACCCAGCAGGACTTCTAACCAGTTCAGACTGGTTCAATCATGGCAGAAAAAGTGAAATGGAAACAGATCTGAATTTTTAAAATTTGGGTAAAGCGGAGCAGTAACCAGAACAAGAGAAAGTATGGGCTGCAGTTCCGGACTGGAAGGCTCGAGAGAGGTGTAGTGAGCCCTTTCAGGCAGCTGATAGGGGGATTGGATTATTTCTACAACTGTTGAGAGTGACGTACATTCAAAGTGTTGCTTCCAACACTGCTGGTCAGGGAACAGGAAAATTTGTGTCTGTTCCAGTTTTTCTTCATCAGCCTTGACTAAACCAAGAAGAAGTGGATCAAAGCCCCGCTTTCCAGAGAAAATTAAAGTTTTCAGAAAAGTTCTACTTAGCAAAATTCTTTTCTACCCATTCATAAAGCAGTTAATTTAACTGAGTTTGTAATTGTGTTTAGGACAGGGTTGTTGTTAAGTGCCATCCAGTTGGCTCTACTTGTAGCAATCCTGTATAGGGTTTCTGAGGAGCTGCTGGTGTGTTTGAACTACCAACCCTGAGGATCAAGTTTGACATTGTTGTCAAGTGCTTGTCCTACATCACCACACCTCTTCATAATATTTAGAGGGAAAAAACCCAGAACTTTGGTTTGCTATTGTTATGTTGTCAGATGCCGTCCAATCATTTTGATTCATGGTGGTTATATGCCATGGAGTCGGTTCCAACTCATAGTGACCCTGTATAGGGATTCTGAAGCTGTAAGTCTTTACGGGAGCAGAGAGCCTCATCTTTCTCCTGTGGAACAGCTGGTAGTTTCAAACTCATGACCTTGGGGTTAACAGCCCCACTTGTAACCACTACGCTACCAGAGCTCCTTTGTAAACCCATTGCTATTGCCACTGTGTCATTTCATCTCTAGGAGTTTTCCTCTTTCTCACTCACCCTCCACTTGACCTAGCATGGTGCCCTCCAGGGACTGGTGCCAAAGTAACATGTCCGAAGTATGAGACATGAAGTCTCACAATCCTGGCTTCTAAGAAGCATTCTGTCTGTACTTCTTCCAACACAGATTTGTTCTTCTGGCAGTCCACGGTTACTTAAAATATTTTCCCCCAAACTGTTAATTCAAATGAATCGATTCGTCTGTGAGCTTTCATATTCACCTTGTCCAACTTTCATGTGCATATGAGGTAATTGAAAGTGGATTGCACCTTAGTCCTCAAACTGATATCTTACGAACACTTTACAGAGGTCTTTTGCAGCAGATTTGCGTAATGCAATACGCCATTAGATTTCTTGCCTCCTGTTTTCATGAGTGTAAATTGTGGATCCAAGCAAAATGAAGTCTTTGACAACTTCATGCTTTTCTCCCTTTATTATGATGTTATTTATTGGTCCAGAGGATTTTTGTTTTCTTTGCATTGAGGTGCAACCCATACTGAAGGCTGTGGTGTTTGATCTTCATCAGTAAAGTATTTTAAGTCCTCTTTGGTTTCAGCAAGTGATGTTATATCATCTGTCATCACAGGTTGTTAATGAGTCTTCATGTAGTTCTGATGTCATGTTCTTCATATAATCATCCAGCTTTGATTTAGCCATTTAAAATGTTTTCAGTGTCTCTTGATTTATACACCTTAGTTGACTTTGTTTATACAGCAGCAGTCTATGTCCTTTATTTATTTTATGGTTTTACTAAATTAAAAAAAAAATCATGTTTTTACAACTCTTTCATTAGAAAATAGCATAATAAAGTAGGTTTTAATTTAGAGATGAACACTTTTTGCAGTTAAACAGTGTTTAGATTTATAAAATCCATACTCCTTCTGGAGTTCATCTGGGATAAGTGCAGGACCGCAAGGTTGATTTGAGCCACAGGGTTGGCGGTTCAAACTCACCAGTCACTCCTCGGAAACCCTGTACAGGGTTGCTGTGAGTCAGAACTAACTCAACATTTAAGAACATCAACACCTAGATAATACTTGTTTGACTTGACTCCATGGCTGTTCTCTCTTCAAAAGTGGAAACTATTTTTCTATTAGTTTTTTTTTAAACATTTAAATAAACCCAATTCCATCAGGTTGATTCCAACTCATAGTGACTGTAAAGAAAGAGCAGAGTAGAACTACCCTATAGTTTCCAAGGCTGTGATTTGTATTACATCTTTCTCCTGAGTTTTTGCATATAGATTATATGTAAGTATCTACATTCATAACCCAGCTGCTCTGTGGGAGAAAGATGAAACTTTCTGCTCCTGTAAAGATTTAAAAAGCCTCGGAAACCCTATAGAGGGTCGTTTGTGAGTCGAAACCAACTCAAAGGCACTCTGAATTGGCTAGAATTCTCTTATTGGATGTCTTTATTAGTTTTAATATATTTTGTCCCATATAAAAGCTACAATTCAACCTGTATGCTGAGCAAATAATACGAGAAGCTGGGTTCTATGAAGAAAAACATGGCATCAGGATTGGAGGAAGACTCATTAACAA
>NW_006408528.1:14485348-14490114 GCF_000296735.1 Chrysochloris asiatica | reverse complement strand
TTGGCCCAGGATCGGACATTGTTTCGTTCTGCTGTGCATGGGGTC
The DNA here is from genome assembly GCF_000296735.1 of Chrysochloris asiatica. Classification (NCBI taxonomy): domain Eukaryota; kingdom Metazoa; phylum Chordata; class Mammalia; order Afrosoricida; family Chrysochloridae; genus Chrysochloris; species Chrysochloris asiatica. The sequence continues at coordinate 14,490,069 of NW_006408528.1, read as the reverse complement.
GCTATGAGTCGGTTCCGACTTGATGGCACCTGACAACAACAACAACAAAAGCTACAATATAGTTGAAATGAACAGCTAACTAGTGTCTGCCAACACATATTCCTCTGTTTTTAGTAGGGTTAACTCAGAATCTTAAACTGCCTGCTTTTTCCCTATAGAAATTTGAAGAATCCAAACTGCTACTTGTCTTTGTTGATAGTTGTTGTTAGGTGCCCTTTAATCTGCTCCAATTTATAGTGACCATGTGCCCAACACAACTGCCTGGTCTGCTCCATCCTCACAGTTGTTACATTTGATCCTATTGTGGCAGCCACTGTGTCAGTCCCTGTCCTTGGGGTCTTCCTCTTTTTCGATGACTATCTAATTTACCAAGCTTGATGATGTCCTTGTCTGGTGCTGCACCATCCTCACAATTGCTGTGTTTGATTCCACTGCTACAACCACTATGCCAGTCCATTTCATTGGGGTCCTCCTCTTTTTCGATGACTCCCTACCAAGAATGATGCTCTTGTCCAAAGTGTGAGAATTTAAGTCTTGCCATCTTTGCTTCTAAGGAACATTCTGACTGTACTTCTTCCAATAGAAATTTGTTTGTTCTTCTCCTAGTCCATGGTATTTTGAATATTCTTCTCCAACACCATAATTAAAATGCGTCAGGTTTCTTTTGGGTCTTCTTTACTCATTGTCCAGCTTTCACACACACATGAGGCAACTGAAAATATCCTGGCTTAGGTCAGGTGCCACTTAGTTCTCAGGCTGCTCTTTAACACTTTAATAGAGGTCTTTTATGGGAGTTACTTGATTTCTTGACTGTTGCTTCCAAGTGTGGGTCCAAGTAAAATGAAATTCTTGAAAACTTTTCCCTGTTTATCATGGTGTTACCATCTTAGGAAGACTGACTAGACAGTCCATCTCTGGAGGATTAGCCCCTGGAAACCTTATGAACAGCAGTTACCACCTTAATTCATGCCGAAATCATCTGTGCCAGCATCGACCCCTTTAACATTGGTTCTTCTTTGCAGTATTACTCCTTTCCAGTTCGTACATAGGCACTTTAGAATTTTTTCTTAGATACAAATGTAATCTTGACATTTTCCTGGTTTGTAATGGCTCACCACTACATATTCAGAATAAGGATCATACTCCTTAGGTTTCATTGCCTGCAGTGATCTGGCCTTTACTTCCCTCTTTCCTCCTGATGGAGTCGTTTACCCACTTAACTTGGTATGATAGTCACGGTGAACTCCTCTGACTTCTCTGTCCACACTATTTTCTCTCCTCAGACTGTAGTACATGGAGTCCCTTCAGATTAGAGTTTTTCTGGCACTTATCATATAACTTTTGTTTCCTTTGAAACCTTGCTGCAACACATATATCACACATAATAAACATGAGAAATTCATGTTTATTATGTTTGTTGTATGTGTTGTATAATTTCCCTAGAAAACCTATGTTTTAAAGTCATGTCACTTCTTTTAGTCATGTTTAATGGTCAGCAATGTATTAAAATCAAAGAAATACAGTACATTAATTCTTTGTTTACTTAAGTCTCTTCTCTGGACTCTGGGCTCTGTAAGAGCAAAAGGATCATCTTGGTCCTCTGACACATAGTAAGATTTTCATGAAGTAATTAGTGAGTGAAAGATAAATCCTACACCTAAGAATGATTTCTTGGTTTGCTACTTGACATCTCTAATTGCAGCTCTCTTGTTTTTCCAAATTAAGTGTTTCTCGAGAAACCCTAAAAAGCAGGAAGAAATCGGATTACAGCCTAAATAAAGTGAATGCACCCATCTTAACAAATACTACGTTGAATGTAATCAGACTTGTTGGTAAGTACATACAGTTTTTACAAATAGTATATGTTTTGTTGTTGTTTGTATGTGCTGTTGAGTTGGTTCTGACTCATAGCGACCCTGTATGGGGTTTCCAAGAAGCAGCTAGTGAGTTTGAACGGCCGACCTTGTGGTTCAGACTGACCTTGTTTTATCTTACAGCACCATACCAGGACTCCAGTACATGCTATATACTATTAAATTAACAGTTAAATTAGTATATGTTATACTATTGGTTAAGAGTCGGGCTGCTAACCTCAAGGTTAGCAGTTCGAAGCTATCAGCTGTTCTGCGGGAGAAAGATGAAGCTTTCTGCTTCCATAAAGATTTACAGCCTTGGAAACCCTACACATGGTTGCTATGAATCAGAACTGACTCCATGGCCCATAACCACCACCAACCACCACCTTTGGTATAGTGTTATTTTTACTTGGGGGTTTTTATGTCCACTCCAGTGAAGGATTTATAATTGTCATCTGTCAGTATTTTTTCATTGTAAATGTTGCGAATAGTATAATACCAGTATTATTGCTAGTTCCTGTTTTGTTGGTAACTAAGTCTTTGTATATTCCATTTTTTTCAAAGATACTCAGTTAATTGAAATAGAATAACTCTCTTTGTGAGTCAGAAAAATTTGTAAGACAAAGAAAATACCCATTTTACACTTTTACAATGTTTTGGTAGTTAATTGTTTCATTCTTCTTCACAATCTTGTCAGGTAAGATTTGAAAATAGTGATTCTCTGGCATTGTCAGCCATTATGGTTCTAGAAGCTAAATGTGTTGTTCTTATTTCAGATAAGACTTTTATTGATGATTTTTTAGAAAGCAAACAACATGAAGAAATCCCATTTTAAAAATTCAGGTTTGAGGATACTGTAAATTTTTTGACTGCTTACATGCTGTTTCAGCCCTCATATCTCACAGAGAGGTCTGCACGTTTAACAAATAAGCAATCGAGGTATCTTTTCAAATTAATTAAGTCATCTGTACCAATCAGGGATTTCAGTGGTTTTTCTGTAACAGTCTCTATATTCTATTTATGAAAATGATATTTGCTGTTGCTTAGATTTTTTACTTTTATCTATGACTAAACAGTTTATGTTTTTTAAGATAATTTCTGAGTTTCATTAATGAAAAGATAATGTATACAATAAGGTTTTTTAGGAGCCCCATTTTCTTTAGGGAAATTAATGACAACCGTATAGTGAATTGATAGGGAAAGAAAGTTGTATATTTTCATGACACATAAAAAATGAAGACATTCTGCAAAGCTATAATATGACTAATTATTGAGAAAGCTAACTGAACTTTTAGTATCATGAAGTACTCTAGGATTTATTGAATCAGAATTGGAAAGTCATTGAGGTGTCATTTGATATAAAACCCACTGGCATCAAATAAATGGGGGAAATATCTCTGGAAGCAGACTACCATATTTTTCTTCCATGGAGCAGCTAGAATTCACATCACTGACCTTTCAGTTAACAGTTGAGTACTTTATTTATGTCTCTACCAGGACTCCCTTTGATTTGGTGTAAGTTCTCACAAAATAAAGAATTGTGTCTATAATTCCCCTAATCTTTGTTGGTCTTTCCTTCTTGACCTATAGGCACTGGAAGCAAATTATTTTACAGAGCTATTCCTTTTACTATCTGTTGTTGTTAAGTCGATTCAGTTCCGACTGTAGTGACTCTGTATAGGATTTCCGAGGAGCGGGTGGTGGTTTTGAATCACTGACCTTGTGATTCAAACCTGCCTTGAGGTCCAGTGCTTTATCCACACCAGGACTCCTTTACTATTAGACTGATCTCATTAGTAGGTATAGCTTCATTATGAAAAACCAGAATCTCTCAATATATGATTCTGTTCATCTTGGTTCTGTTCCTAGAGCAAAAGGAACATGTCTATACATTTTTCTCCTATACTTTCATATGGTCACTCTTACATATTACCCTGTCGTCAACCATTCCCCAATCCAATTTTTAACATAAATGTGCTCAGTTCCATTATCTGAGCCTCACTGATAGAACTATCAGACCTTTCAAAATCCTTGTTATCCTCCTCAGCCTTCTGGATTCACTGTAGATTTCCGTGTCTAAACATACTCTTCTATATGTAATCTAATGTAGTAAGCTTTTGCTAGATTATATTGACGAAGCAAACAGCTCTCATGATCAGTGACTTTAAATAACAAAGGTTGCCTTTCACTCATGATGCGTATTAGTTCATGATCATCTCTAGCACTGCTCCAGGTATCTCTTTATTCTGGGATATAGGTTTTTCAGTAGTGATCTAGGACATGGGAAGATTAGTAAGAGCCAAACCATGTCACTCCTCTAAAAACGCTGGCACCTTTGCCTTCCTCTGCTATGTCATTGCTAAAGCAACGGGAGAGAGAAGTGCTTTCTCCTCCAGTAAGCTATTGCAAGTTACAGAGCAGCAGACCGGGAATGGGGGAGTGAATAATTGGGGAAAATAACACAGTGTGCCACATATAAGTGATTGTGTTTTTTTTCTTTACGTAGATCAAAAGGGATTAGAAGTACAATGTGTCTTACTCTAAAAGGCATATGCAGGGTAGAATCAAATCAAATCAAAGGTTAAAACAAAATTGAGGATGGAAAATTGTTTTCCTTCAGGTTAACTGTAAGCATTAAAAGCAACTTGTAACGTTGCAGTAGGAATAAGAAAATGAAAGAACAGTGACTTTTGTCATTCTCAGCATCTTAACAAAAGAATACTTGCCCTTTAATATGGCAGCTGTGTGTTCCTATGCTAAATTCAGAAGGTTGTTGTTGTTGTTGTTAAGTGCCGTCGAGTCGGTTCCGACCCATAGCGACCCTGTATAGGGTTTCCAAGGGTGTAAATCTTTACGGGAGTAGAA
>NW_006408528.1:14373957-14485248 GCF_000296735.1 Chrysochloris asiatica | reverse complement strand
ACCCATAGGGACCCTGTACAGGGTTTTCAAGGGTGTAAATCTTTACGGGAGTAGAAAGCCTCATCTTTCTCCCGCGGAGCAGCTGGTAGTTTCGAACTGCTGACCTTAAGGTTCACAGCCCAATTCGTAACCACTACGCTACCAGAGCTTTTGCTCATACATGGTGACCCTGTTTTCTTACAGAAGATCTATAGAGATTGAGGAGCCTCTTTCTTAGATATTTTTGGTCTGTAGCCCTCCTGTATCAGCGTGCAATCTTGAGTAAAACCATACTCAGTGAAGTTATCTGGCCATTGTAACTTCAGCATTCTGCACCACCAGATCCTTTACTCGAGTTACAGCAAGGCAGCAGTGTTGGAGTATGATCATTTTACTTTCGTATCTTCTCATTTAGAGCTGGGATGATTCGCTGTCATTATTTCCAGCTCATTTCTTTCTCTCTCTGGGTGTTTATCTTCAGTCAGTTTATGTTTATTAATAGAACTTTCTGGAAACCACATACTCGGGGATCTGCATCTAGTAAATGCATGATTCTGTCCCCCTGCTATTAATGAATATACAGGTGTTTGAAGATTATAACTGGGCAGAGGTAATGTCTCTTCTTTCAAAGCAAGAAGAACAGTTGTATAAAAAAGATGGATTAATTTTTAATGCCTGGGAAAAAGAAGGAACTGTGTAATTATTGAACAGTTGGGAGACACATTTTAGAACATTAAAGGCATATTCAAAATGCCCTTTTCAAGTGTCATTTCCTTGGCACATAATTAGAAGAGATTTAAACAAAACTGTGTTAATGAGGTTTCCCAACCACAAGTGCTACTTAAGTCTGTTAGAATGTTCAGGGGAACCTTTCCACGATGGCAGAGGACTGATAAGAGTGCGTGCGTGTGTACTGAAAAAATCCTACAAGTTCTTGCAGACAGAGATGGAATGTGTCTCATCACTGAAATTGCCCTGGTGGTCAAGAGTCTATCTTGGAGGGAGTTTTCACTTGGGCAGGTCTGGTAAGTGTGAGGGAAGGCAGATGGGTTGCCAAAGTACATGCTCTAAAAACTAGAGATCTCACAACAAAGTTATTAATTTAGCAACTGAAAAAAAAAAAATACATACTTGAATATGCATCAGAATTTAAAATGAAGCTAGAATAGGTACATCTAAGTGATCTTTCCACCACTCATCTGTCAGTTTGTCCTACTGTGGTGGTTTGTGTTGCTCTGATTCTGAAAGCTATGCCATGGGTATTTTAAATACCAGGATGGTCTCCCATGGCGAACAGATTTCAGCTAAGTTTCCAGACTAAGACAGACTAGGAAGAAGGAGAAATGGATTACTTCTGAATATTTTGTCACTGAAAACCTTATCACTGAAACATGAAGAACATCAGAATATTGTCAGATACAGTGCCGGAAGATGAGCCCCTCAAGTTGGAAGGCAATCAAAATGCAACTGGGGAAGAGCTGCCTCCTCAAAGTAGAGTTGACCGTGATGACGAGAATAGAGTAAAGCCTTCTAGACCTTCATGTGTTGATGGGACACAACTTAAAATGAGGAAAAACAGCTGTAAACATCCATTAATAATTGTAACAAGGAATGTACGAAATATGAATCTGGGAAAATTGGATGTTGTCAAAAATGAAATGAAACACATAAACATCAATATCCTGGGCATTGTTGTTGTTGTTAAATGCCTTTGAGTCAGTTCCAACTCATGGCGATCCTGTATAGGGTTTCCAAGGAGCGACTAGTGAATTTGAACCACCAACCTTGTGGTTCAAGCCAACCTTCCAGTCCAGTGCATTATCCCACAATGCCACACCAGGACTCCTAGGATTAGTAAGGTGAAATGGACTGGCGTTGGTCATTTTGAATCTGACAATCACGTGATTTACTCTGCTGGGAATGACAAATTAAGGAGGAATAGTGTCACCTTCATCATCAAAAAGAACATTTCAAGATCTAAAGGTACAGCACTGTCTATGATACGATACCTTCCGTACTCATCTAAGGAAGACAGAGTCCTGGTGTAGCACTGCAGATTAATGCGCTGGACTCCAAAGTCGGTTTCACTTGCTGCCTTTCTCCCTCTTCCACTTACCAGTAGACCAGTGTGATCACCAGCCAGCTTATATGCTTGTTTGTGTGTTCCCTTTGAGTTTCAGTCTTAGAGGGGAGTTTGTCCTGAAGGACTTGATTTCTTGCCTTGATGGCTTCCTGGTGAACAGCTTGCTTATTCTTATAGTAGCCAGTCATGCTGACATTTCTGCTTTGAGTTTTTCCTGATGATCTTTCTTTGAAGATGTACCTTCTGCCACTCTAGCTGTTCCAGGCTTGTTTGCTTGTCCTTCATAGTGGGAATGTCCCACTTCATAGGGTTCTGGATGGGGCTCAGGATTCCACCTAAGGTCCTTTACACTGCAAAGGCTCTGCAAGAGGCCTATTTCACTGGGCAAGTTCTAGAACCCCTTTTAGGTATTCCAATCAGTTATAGGCTGAAGATGTGCTTACAAGTTTTCTGTTACTAGGTTTCCCAACATTCCTCTCTATCCCACTCAAGTGTCTATTTTACAATAGTAGGCAAGGGAAACTAATATTCATAAGGCAGTCAAGGATTTTAGTATTATTTACCCTCTTCAAGCTATGCCTAGATTCGTGTGTCACTGAGCCCTGTTGTTCCAAGTTTGAGAATGCATCACTATTCTCTGTCCCACTTAGGACATGCAAACCTGTCTCAGTGTTCCCCTATCTATCTTGTTCTTCCACCTCCTCCCTCTTCTTGTATTACCCTCTCCAACACCTGAACTAACCCTCCACCCCCACCCCAACCCCACTGTTGTGGTTACTTTATATTCCATGAATTCTATTTTATTCTGTAATCTACCTGACCTTCCCACCACCTGGATCTTTGTTCCTCTGTGTTTATCTTCTTTCACATTGTAATTGTTTTAATCGTAGGCTGACCTCCCAGATCCTCTGTTCTTATAATTTTATTCTGTTATTGACTCTTTCAGTTGTCGATTGAGTTAAGGGTGATGCTGCCACGGACATCATTCTCTAGTTGTCTGTTCTTGTTGGTTCTCAGTCCACAGAACTTCCTTTAGGATGTTTTTCATAGCAGGGTTGGCTTTGGCAAACAAAATCCCTTAGCTTCTGTTTATCCTGGAGTGTTTTGATTACACCATCGGATTTGATTGAGAGCTTTGCAGGATAGAGGATTCTTGACTAGCCCTTTTTTCTTTCAGGGTTTTATATATGTCTCCCCATTGCCTTCTTGTCTGCATGGTTTCAGTTGAGAGATCTGAGTTTAATCTGATTTGCTTGCCTTTGTATGTTATACTTCTCTTTTCCTTAGCTGCTTTCAGGATTCTGTCCTTATCTTTAACTTTAGAGAGATGATTATTATATGTCTTTTAGGGTCTACCCTTTCTGGGATTCGTTGAGCTTCTTGAATGCTTACCTTTCTTCCAGAAACTCTCCAACTATCTCCTCTGTGGACTTGTGTGATTCTTCCTGTTCCGGAATGCCAATAATTCTTAAGTTATTCCTCTTCAAGTTGTCCAACACGAATCTTAGGCCTTCTTCAGATTTTTTTATCCTTTTTTGTGTTTGCTCTTGTATCTTAGTAATGTTGAGAGATTTATCTTCTAGCTCACTAGTTCTGGATTCTGTCTCTTTAGTTTTACTCCTTTGCTCTTTCAGTGTATTGTCCATTTCTGATATTCTATTATTTACCATTTGGACCTCTTTCTGTAGGTTTTTAATAGTTTCCAGTGCTGTATCTCTTTTATTTGATTGTTCCTGTAGTGCTTTCCTGACTTATTCCATATTTTTCTCAACTCTATTGTTTAGTGTTTTGATAACATTTTATAATCATTTTCCTGAATTCCTTCTCAGGCATTTCCAAAGCCTACCCTCCTTCCAGTATGGAATGTAGGTCTACTTCCAGCTCATTTGTCTCAGTCACTTTATCTCTTTTCTGGCCATGTGTTGATATGGTCATCTGCTTTTGTTTTTTGGGAATATTCAGGGGTTTTCTGTGACCTTAATACTTAGATGTGTGTGTTTTGGTATTTTTTATGCTTTCTGATTGCCTCCAGGTAGATGTGATCAGAAGATGGGCTTCCCTTTTCTCTCATCTTCCTGAGAAATTTCAAGATGCCACTGTTGGTCATTGTGATGTAACTCAGGATTTAATTTTCTGCCTATTTCCTTTTCAGTCTGCCTGTTCCGCTCCACAATCCCCGTTCAGGCCTTTTTTCTAATTATAAACAGTTCAGTGCCAGCTGTGGCCATTTGGTTTTAAGTGGGAACTGTCCCTTTAAATTTCGAGGAGATATGTGCGCATGCATAGTAGAACCTTCTTGGGGGGTGAGGGTGGGGTGTCCACTTGCTCAGTCACCAGAATGGAGGTTCATAGACAATGAGAGACCAATGAACAGATACCAAAAAAAAAAGAATGTCCACACCTTTATCTCCTTGGTTCTGTCAGGCGTCCGTGGCTGCTCTGATCCTTCCCCCGCTTGGTCTCCCCCAAGATGGTGGCTCCAGGAGCAGCTGAGCGTCTTGAGTTAGAAAGCAATGGATTTCTTGCTTCTGCTACAAACTCCCCTAGCTGTAAGTCTTCCAGCCTTTTAAATATTCCTGCTTGGTCTGGTATTCTGTGTTGTTGCTGACAGAGCTCCTCATTGCACTTCCACCCTCTCCACCATCTTGTTTGTTCTCTCAGGTTTATTCACATTTAAGGTAAAAGTCTTATATGTCTGCTGTGGGTTTCCTTTGCTGTGCAAGCCGAACTGTGTTCTAGCTGACTTTTTTCCATAGTAGGAAATCTGACTGAGAATTGAGTCCGGCAGCCTTTACTTTATGGTGACAGATGCTGAAATTCCAGAATGAGGGAGATTTTAATTTGTGGTGCCAACATCTGCACTAGTAAAGAATCATTAGCTTTTCAGTTTTTTGGGGTTTTTCCAAGTGTCTGCTAGTCCAATAAGTCTTCCCTCCACCCCTCCTTTTTTTTAAGTTTTGAGTTTTGTTTCTACCATTTGATCCCATTCTCCCCATACCATCTGTTGTGGCCCTGGTCAGAATGGCCAGTAGTTCTGTTTTCAGGAGAGATGACACCAGGCTTTGTGGACGCAACTGATCTTGTTGATGGATTTCTGTTTGAGTCTTTGTTTTCCTTCTTTCTCTTTTGCTCCAGATGAGTAAAGACTAATGGTTGTATCTTAGATGACTGTTCTCAAGCTTTTCAGACCCTCGGCACTACTTGCCAAGATAGTTATAGGACATAAACTTGATTGACTGTGTTATGCCAGTTGCCCAAGATTCCCACTAGACTATCATCTTTAGCCTTCAAACCCAATAAACCAGTTCTCTGAGAGGAATTTGGATATGTTTGGGAGGTGTCTGTGACTATGCCACCAATGTACTTTATTATGTGTGTGAAGCACTCATAAACATGAATATAGATATGCCTACTGATAACAGCTATATGAGGTCACTACAAAAAATTCATGGAAAAGTGTAATTAAAAGATAATGGAATTTTTCCATGAACTTTTTGAAGCTCCCTTGTATGTATGTGAGCATATATAAGGGTCTTTAAAAAGTTCATGGAAAAATTCCATTATCTTCTATTTTCCATGAATTTTTTGAAACCCCCTCATATACATGTATACTTTCTGAAGGCTTAATTTATTATCAAATTATCTTTCAATTCAATAGCGTCTGAGGAGGTATGCAAGCCTATTCAGGTCTCCAAGGCCAGCTGTCTGTCTAGTCTGCCCTCCTGCACAGGACAGGACAGAATTTTTACTCTCACACATGGTAATATGCTGATGGCCAGCTTATTGAAAGGCATCTTTCATGTATGGAAACTTGAGGTGTGAGAGCAGAAATTCTATGAAATTCCTTGTTCCTTTAAATTTTCAAATTTTTTTTTTCTTCAAAATTTGTTGTGAACTAAGTGATAGTTTACATGGGATAACGTCAGCTTTACACCATTGTTTCATTGCAATGATTATAATCTCCTCTGTGCAACATCATTCAACTGTGTTTGCTTCCATTCCCTTTGTTTTTCTTTTTTTTTTGGTGGTGGGTAGGGTGGGGTGGGTAGATGTACACAAAAACACTGGGAAATGCATAATAATTTAAGCAACCAAAGGGCACATTCTGCAAGCCTGTCTCCTGGACGCCAGCACTCAGTCCCTCTTTTTCCATGAGTTTAGAGTCCTTAGCTGCTCCCTCTCTCCATGCCCTCATCATCACTGCATCCATCTCTGGTGTCACTGCTTCTCTGGATAGGGTCTGCATTCCGCTTGTACTCTTCTCCCTTGATGGTCCTAGGGTCCTCTGTTTCTGGACTATAAGATTAACTGCTCCCCTGTTTTTGTTACAAAACTTCTACCTTTACAGTTGTGCCAGTCGCAATTAATTATGATAACAAATACTCATTATTGAATCATAAGAATCTCATCCCTCTCTCTTTTCGCCAGACCTTCTAGACAAGATGAAAACTGTTCAGTGGGGACTAATCTTCCCCTGCACACTCTTAAACTAAACTCCCTCTTGACAACTTGTAAGCCAGTCACTTCGTGCCTTTATCGTTGCGTCCCCTCATTTTAGGTAGCCAATGTCTAAGTTGCCTGTCTCAATCTATCCTGTATACAGAAGGGATAGGATTGATACTTAATGTGAAGACTCCTTCCCTCTCAGTTGGTATTTTGAGCTACTGTATCCATGAGTATAGGTCAAGTTCATCAAATTGTAGCACTTTACACTTGTTTCCTTTATCAAAATTGTTTTTGTTTGTTTGTTTGTTTTTGTCTTCCGCTAGTCGAGTTCTGATTATCAAGCCATCAAGCCTAGATCAAATGGGTACTATCTGCAAGTTTGGGTGTTCTTGTGCATCTCCCCTCACTTCATATCAGCTGGATGCTTCACTTTTAGTTCTTGCCCTCTGTGATTATGTGTTCCCTTTGAGTTTCAGTCTTGGAGGGGGGTTTGTCCTAAAGGGACTTGATTGTTTGTCTTAATGGCTTCCCAGTGAGCAACTTGCTTATTCTTGTAGTAGCCAGTCATACTGCCATTTTTGTTTTGGATTTTTCCTGCAGATCTTTCTTTGAAGATCTATCTTCTGTTGCTCTAGAAATTCCTAGTTTCTTAACACAAAATCCAATCCGTCTGGAACCTTCAGAAGTGTTTGTAGAATATACTGAATGAATAAATGAATATATCTGTGTATTAAATTTCTCTTTCAGATTGACGGAAAACATTTAGTTTTTGTTTTGTTTTTTCTATCTGAACACACATTTAAAATGTTGTTGGGTTCCGACCCATAATGACCCTGAATAGGGTATCCAAGGAGTGGTTGGTAAGCTTGAACCGCCAACCTTGCAGTTCAAACCAACTTTGCAGTCCAGTGCATTAACCCATAGCAGCACACCAGGACTGCATCACATTTAAAATTTCTTTCGTCTGGTAATCATTCATTTTCATATCCTTTCTTGAAATTAATTATATGAACAATGGTTAATCTTATTTTTAGGAATGGAGAGGAACTTTGTGTTTTGAATGTAATCAGCCATGTTATTGTATTCTACCTCATATTCTTAGTCATTTCTCTCTCTCTTTTTTTTAACTGATCCAAGTATGTAATATAATAAATAAAACATACATTTCTTTCTTGTCTTTCTTCATTATGTTATTTTATGTAGCTTCACTAACTGTCTGTGTGGGTTATTGTTGATAGGTGCTGTCAAGTTGGTTCTGACTCATAGTGGCCCTTTGTGCAACAAAAGGAAACATTGCTCAGTCCTGTGTCGTCCTTACAACTGTTGGCTATGTTTGAACCCATTGTTGCAGATATTGTGTCAATCCATTGAGCCCATTGTTGTAACCACTGTGTCAATCCATCTCATTGAGGGTCTTCCTCTTTTTTCTGACCCTCCACTTTACATAATGTGATGTCTTTTTACAGGGATTGGCCCCTCTTGATAACATGTACAAAGCACATGAGAGGATGTTTGTAGTTGGTGAAGTATCTGCATTATGATCCAGAATGCTCCAGGAATATATTTAAAAAATATTTTCCAAATGTGATTTATTCTGAAATTTCTGAAAGTGTGAGGATATTTGTGTAAGATGATTCTGAAATTGCTTGTAAATGAATTATGAATGAATTTGAGTTGAATGGTTTTTACTACATTTGGTTTTTGTGTGTGTTTCTCTTACTCACCATCTGGCTACTATTTAGAATTCTTTACTCAATGTAAAGAGCCTTTGTGTGGCACTGTAGGATAAGCAGTGGACTGGTAACTACAAAATTGACAGTTCAAATCCACCAGCCACTCTCAGAAAACCCCATACAAGGTCTCTGTGAGTTGGAACTGACTCGGCAGCACACAACAATAATATAAATTATGCCGGATTTACAATACTGAGACATTAGTTACTTTTAAAAATGGTTTTGATAGTAGAAATTTCCACTACCGCAGTTAATTAATTTATTTTTTTCTTGATTCATGGTGTTTCCTTGAGTAGCAATCTAAAATTTATAACATACATAAAGTAAAGCCATACCTGAATTATGTACTGATTTGGAAATTAAGAAATGTCCTATTTTGACTTTTGCAAAATAAAGAGTGTGGAACATTTTTTTTACAGATATACTGCCTTTTATATTATTTTTTGTTAAAAATAAAATAAAATTAGGGACTTGTTGTTATTTGATTCAGTCCTTCCCCTGTGCATACTTCAAGTATATTAACAAGAAACTGTAGTTTTGTGTGTGACTGTTTTTGACCCTGTGTTTAAAGGAAAGAGAATGTAATATTGGTACTTCCCAAAGGAAGGAATGAGAAGGATATGTTCTTGGCATTTTTGAGAGTGTTGAGCTCTGGAGTGATATAGTTATAAGGAAATGTTCTTGGCCTCTGACAGAAAGATTTCACAGGGCGAGCATTCGGGGGACTACACAGTGCTTTCCATGTGCCTTTTTCTCCTATTGCTGTGTGTGTATAAAGTTAAACACATGTATAAAGTCTCTGGCGTTTTGTATTGTATTACATTAAGAAATTTGTGAAGAAATTATTTTAAATGGAATTTCTTAGAAAACAAACTGTATATGTGTACTATGATTTGTAGAAGACTGTAGGAGTTCCATGAATATTTGAAAAATATGGTAATAGGAAATCAACATTGTTGGTATCATTTAAATCAGTGCTGTCCGATAGAACTTGTCTGACAGATGATGCTGTTTTGGAACTGTCCAATATGGTAGCCACGTATGACTGTTGAGCATTTGAAGTGAAGCTAAATACCTGAGGAAGTCAATATTTCAGTTCATTTAAATAGTTTAAATTTAGTTACCTGTGACTGATGACTACTGATTGGTTAGATTTAGACTATGTTTTCGTAAGCACAATATTCTGTCCATCTGTGCCTCTGTCTTTTAAATTATTCCCCCGAGGAAGAAATTCTAGCAAATATTAAATTTGATAATGAGTAAATAGCTTTTTTTTTTTTTTAACCACTCATTTGTCACTTTGTCATTCTTTGGTGGCTTCAGTGTTGGAAGCTATGCCACTGGTGTTTAAAGTGCTGGCAGAGTCACCACTGGAAGACATGTTTCACCGACTAAGAAAGACTAGGAAGAAGGTGAGGCAGATAACTGATGAAGACCTTATGGATAGCAGTAGAACATTGTCTGATACAGTGCCTGAAGATTAGCCTCTCATGTTGGAAGACACTAAAAATACCACTGGGGAAGAACTGCTTCCTCCAAGTAGAGTTAACTCTAATGATGTGGATGGAGCAAAGTTTTCAGGACCTTCATTTACTGATGGGGCACAACTCAAAATGAGAAGAAATACTTGCAAACATCCACTAATAATCGGAACATGGAATGTACGAAGTATGAATCTAGGAAAATTGCGTTATCAAAAATGAAATGGAATGCATAAAGGTTGATATCCTAGTCTGGCCATTTGGAATGGGTTTACTATTCCTAAATCGACAAATTGAGGAGGAATGGTGTCACATTTATTGTCGAAAACAGCATTTCAAGATCTATTTAGAATCACAGTTTTGTCTGTGATAGGATAATATCCATATATACCTATAAGGAGGGTTGGAGTCTGGTGTGGCACAGTGGGTGAATGCTCCAGACTGCAAAGCTGCTTGAATTGCAAGGTTGTCAGTGCAAGGTCACCAGCGGTACCTCAGAAACCCTATACAGGTTCGCTATGGGTCGGAAGTGACTTGATGGCACTTAACAACAAAAACAACATGAGGAAGTTAATACTACTGTTTCAAATTTTCTCACCAACCACTAAAACCAAGTATGAAATTAAAGAATTCTACCAATGTCTTCAGTCTGAAATTGATCAACATGCAATCAAGATTCATTGATAATTACTGGTGATTGGAAAGCAAAAGTTGGAAACCAAAAAGGAAGGATCAGTAGTTGGAAATTATGGCCTTGGATACAGAAATGATGCTGGAAGTCCCATGATAGAATTTTGTACTATCAATGACTTATTGCATTGCAAATACCTTTTTTTTAACACTACAAATGGTTACTATGCACATGGACCTCATCAAATAGAATACAGAGGAATCAGATGGAATACAAATTCCTATATGTAGGAAGAGATGATGGAGACGTTCAATATCATCAGCTAAACCAAGGCCAGGGAGTGATTGTGGAAAAGACCATTAATTGCTTATTTGCAAATTTAGGCTGAAGCTGAAGAAAATGAAAACAAGTCTACTAGAGTCAAAATATGACCTGAATTTAGAGACCATCTCATGAGCAGATTCCATGCTTTAGAAACCAATGGCTGAAAACCAGAAGAGTTGTGGATGACATCAAGAACACCATATATGAAGAAAACACAAGAAAGGAAAGAGTGAAAAGTCCAAAACAGGGGAAACAAGAGACTCAGAAACTTGCTCTTGAATGTAGAGAAGTTAAAGTGATGGGAAGAAATGGGGATGTGAAAAGACCTGTAGTTAGAAAACCAAAAGGGAAGAATACGCGGAGCATTTCTTCAACTGAAAGAACAAAAAAATATTCAAGCCTTGACTTGGAATATTGAAGTATTCCATGAGGAAAGTATGGAAAGTTGCAGGAAACATCAAAAGAAAATGGAAGGAATACACAGAGTCATTGTACCAAAAAGAACTAGTTGATGTTTAACCATTTCTGGAGTTGCATATGATCAAAAGCTGATGGTATAGAAGAAGTCCAAGCTGCACTGAAGGCATTGATGAAAAAGAAGACTCCAGGAATTGATGGAATTCAAACTGAACATTTTTAACAAACTGATACAACATTGATACATTTGTGGAAAACGATGGTGAAAAAGCTCCATGTCATCCAAAACAAAGCCAGGGGCAGACTGTGGAACAATTGCTCATATGCAATTTCAGACTAAAGCTTAAGAAAATGTAACAAGTCCACAGGAGCCAAAATATGACCTTGAACATATCCCACCTGGATTTAGAGATCAGCCGAAGAACAGATTTGATGCATTAGATACTAAAGACCCAAGACCAGAAGAGTTGTATGATGATATCAGGAACATCATACAAAAACTCCAAAATAAAAATGGCAGTATGATTGGCTACTATAAGAACAAGCAAGTTGTTTGCTGAGGAGCCATCAAGGCAAGCAATCAAGTCCCTTTAGGATAAACCCCCCTCCAAGACTGAAACTCAAAGGAAACAAATGAGTAGGCATGCAAACTTGCCTTTGGTCTACTGGTAAGTGGAACTGGGGAAAGGTAGCAATTAAAAAATGGGATGAATTCAACCACATTCCATAGACTACCATTGACCTGGATATGGAAGAGAGAAGAGTAGGTGCTGGTTGGTCCAAAGTGTGGTGTGAGATCTGGGGACTCCTGAGGCCATAGACAAGGACATAACCACGGAGGGTTAGAGCTGGAAGTGAGGAGAGATGCCCAAGAACACCCAAACTTGCAGATATAGTATACATTTCACCTAGCCTCAATAGCTTGCTAATCAGAACTCGTCTAGAGGAAGATATATATATTTTTTTTTATAAAAGAAACAAGTGTAAAGTGCTACAATTTGATGAACTTTACCTATATTCATTGATGTAGTAGCTCAAAATACCAACAGAAAGTGAAGGCGTCTTCACATCAAGTATCAATTCTGTCCCCTCTATATACAGGGTAGATAGGGACGGGCAACTTAGACATTGGCTACCTAAAATGAGGGGGTGATAAAGGCATGAAATGACTGGCTTACAAGATTTCAAGAGGGAATTTAGTATAAGAGTGTGTGGGGAAGGTAGATGAATAGTTTTCATCTTGTCTAGATGGGTCTGTTGAAAAGAGAAGGGGATAGGATTCTTATGATTTGATAGTGAGTAATTGTTATCATGACTAATCGCAACTGTCACAACTGTAAAAGCAGAAGTTTTGTAACAAAAATGGGGGAGTAGTTAATCTTACAGTCCAGAAACAGAGGACCATAGGACCATCAAGGGAGAAGAGCACAAGTGGAATGCGGGACCTTATTCAGAGAAGCAGGACACCAGAGATGAGGACATAGAGAGAGGGAGCAGCTGAGAGCTCTAGACTCATGGAAAGAGAAGGACTGTATGCTGGCCATCACGAGGCAGGCTTGCAGAATGTGCCCAATTATTATGTATTCCTGAGTCATTTTTTGTACACCCCCCAAAAAACCAACAACAATAACAAAACAAAACTCAAAGGGAATGGGAGCAAATATTGTTGAATGATGATGCACAGAGAAGATTGTAATCATTGCATTGAAATGATGGTGTAAAGCTGATGTTCTCCCATGTAAACTAGCACACAGTTCACAGTAAAAATTAAAAAAAAAAAAACCATCATACAGGAAGAAAGCAAAAGGTCATTAAGAAGGTAAGAAAGAAGGAAAAGACCAAAATAGATGTCAGAAGAGACTCTGAAACTTGCTGTCCAGTGTAGAGATGCTAGAAAACTAAAAGGGAACAGTGTGCTCAGCATACCTCAAGTTGTGGGAACTAAACAATTCAAGTCTCAACTTTCAATATTGAAGGATTGTATGGGAAAAATGTTGACTGATGCAGAAAGCATTAAAAGAAAATAGAAGAGTCACTGTATCAGAAAGAGATGGTTGATGTTCAACCATTTGAAGAAGTAGCATATGATCAAGAGCCAGTGATAATGAAGAAGGAAGTCCAAGGTGCATTGAAAGTACTGGCAAAGAACAAGGCTCCAGGAATTGATGGAATACAAATTGAGATTTTTTCAACAGACTGTTGTAGCACTGGAGGCACTCACACATCTATGCCAGGAAATTTGGAAGACAACTACCTGTCCAACTAACTGGAAAAGATCCATATTTGTGCCCATTCTAAAGAGAGGTGACCTACTAGAGTGCATAAATCATTGGACAATATCATTAATTTTGCATACAAGTAAAATTGTTCTAAAGATAATTTTAAAATGCCTGCAACCATACATTGACAGAGAACTTCCAGAGGTTGAAGCCAGATTGAGCCAGAAAGCATGGAGTGAGGGTATCATTGCTGAAGCAGTTCTTGGCTAAAAGCAGAGAATACCAGAAAGATGTTTACCTGTGCTTTAGTGACTACGCAAAGGCTTTTGACTGTGTCAATGATGACAAGCTATGGATAGCATTGTGGAGAATGAGTATTCTGGAACACTTAATTGTGTTTATGAGGAACCTGCACATAGACCAAGAACCAGTTCTAACAGAACAAGGGAACTCTGAATGGTTTAAAGTTAGGAAAGGTGTGAGCCAGGTTTATATTCTTTCACCATAGTTATTTAATCTGTATGCCAAGCACATAATCTGAGAAGCTGGACTGTATGAAGGAAACCATGGAATCAGGATTTGAGGAAGACTCATTAACAACATGTGATTTTCAGATAACATGACTTTACTTGCTGAAAGTGATGCAGACTTAAATACTGCTGAAGATCCAAGACCAGCCTTCAGTAGAGGTTGCAGTTCAATGTAAAGAAAACAAAAGTCCTCACCGCTGGACCAATAAATAACATACATATAAATGGGGAAATGATTGAAATTGTCAGAGATTTAATTTTGCTTGTATCAACCATCCACACTCATGGAAGCAACAGTCAAGAAATCTAGTGATGTATTGCATTGAGCAAATCTGCTGTGCAAAACCTCTTTAAAGTGTTAGAGAGCAAAGCTGTCAGTTTGAGGACTAAGGTGCACCTGACCCAAGCCATGGTATTTTAAATAACCTCACATACATGTGAAAGTTGGATAGTGAATAAGGAAGACTGTAGAAGAATTGACACATTTGAATTATGGTGTTGGAGGAGAATATTAAAAGCATCATGGACTTCAAAAAACAAACAAACAAACAAACACATCTGTGTTGCAAGTACTGCCAGAATGTTCCCTGGAAGTTAGGACGGCCAGACTTCATCTCTCGTACTTCGGACATATTGTCAGAAGGGAGCAATCCCTGGAGAAGGATACCATAGTTGGAAAAATGGATGGTCGGAGAAAACGAGGAAGTCCCCCAATGAGATGGATTGGCACAGTGGCAGCAGTGATGGGCTCAAATGTAGCAGTGATTGTGAAGTTGGCACAGGACCAGGCAGTGTTTTGTTCTGTTGTATATAGGGAAGCAATTTCCTGGTACCTAACAATAACAGCAGCAGCATATGCATGTGAAAGTTGGATAATGAATAAGGAAGACTAAAAGTACCGATGCACTTGAATTGTGGTGTTTGCAAAGAATATTGAAAGTACCATGGGATGCCAGAAAAGGAAACAAGTCTGTCTTGGAAGAAGTGTAATCAGAATGCCCCTTAGAAGGAAGATTTCATGTCACACACTTTAGACATGTTTTCAGGCAGTCACTGGAGAAGAGTGATCATGCTTGGTAGAGTCAGCAAAAAGTCAGTTGACCTCCCCCAGGAGATGGATTTATAAATTGACTGCAAAAATGGCCTCAAACATACAATAGTGAAGAAGGAGTAGGACCTGGCCGTGTGTCTTTGTTTCAGAGGTGACTTGATAGTATCTCACCACAACAGCAATAGAAATAGCTTTCTTATAAGGACCCCAGGAGGCAGAGTGGTCAAGTACTCAATCGCTAACGGAAACGTCTGTGGTTCCAACCCACCAGCGGACAAACGGTGTGGCAGTCTGTTTCCTTAAAGGTGACAGCCCTGTAAACCTTATGGCCAGATGGTCTCTCTGAGGTAGAAGTGACTTAATGGCAGCAGGTTTGACTTATCAAATACTCACTGTCTTACTCAAAACATACTGCTTTAAAGATGGTTTGTTTATTTGGATGTTTCATACTTTCAATTTTAATAAATGTATTAGCCATCATCTGTTTTAAATTCAAAACTGGGTAAATCACTTCAGTAAGTCCAATTATGTGGTAGAGTCTCAATTTATTCTTGGAATGAACCCATATTTCTTATCCGATAGCAACATTGGGAAATGTCATTGTTTTATATTCATATTTAGACAGGATGAAAATTTAAGATATCTGCTTCAGGTCATTTTTGGATTAATTGTAAAATTTTGAAAAATTTTAAGGTCATAAACATGACCTTAAATTGGGGAAAAAAATTGTGTAGAGTGTTGATTTAAGTTTCCTACCTACTTGGTATTTAGTTGTGGCACTGTAGCATGAGCACAGGGCTGGTATCCACAAAACTGGTGATTCAAACCCACCAGCTACTCATCGGAAGCCCTATACAGGGTCTCTGTGAGTTGGAACCAACTCAATGCATTTAAGAACAGTAATACAACTACAACTTATTTGAAAGATCATTTTTGGCTCTCAGTTGTATTATTCTTGTAAGAAAGTATCGCAGAGAAAGTTGTTTAGCTTTATATAATGTTTAAAGTACTTGTACCATTCAATTGATTAAAAGGTTGTTGAGTGCTCACTGAGTGCAAGGTACTGTCTGAGCACACGGGGGACACCGTAGTGAATGAAGCACAGAAATTCTGGTTTCTTAGGACGGATATTCTAGTGCAGGGAGATACAAATAGGAAAAATGTGTCATTTGTTAGAAGGGGATCTATGCTTTGGAGAAAAATGAAGCAGTAAAGGGGAATGGCATGTGGGTGTTTATCTTAATAGACTGTTCAGGGAAGGCCTCACTGACAAAATGACTTTTAACAGAGCTGAAGAAGGTAAAAGAATGAGTGAGCCATTATAGTTCTTTGGAGAATAGCATTCCAGGCAAAGAGTATAAAGGTGCAGAGCTGAATGTGTCTCTGGAGTGTTGTGTTATCAAGAAAGCAGAAGATTTGAAGCTGAGTATATGTGGGTGAGAGTAGTAGGTTATGAGGGTGAGATGGCTTATGATGAAGGACTTTGGATGAGAAACCATTGAAAAGTTTTGAGTGGAGGAGTAATAGCATGGCTAAAGTTGTATCTTACAGATTCTTAGTAGTTTGAAATCAACAATGTGCTCTGATTAAGTCTCTCAATTCTGGTTGGGCAAGAAACAGCCTTCTCACATGTTTTCATCATGTATGTAGGCCTATTCTGTTTTTTTCTTTCTCCTGTATCTATTTTCTGTAATTTTAATTAATTGAAACGAATATACAACATACTAGAAAGGTATTATGTATTATAGAGTTTTTATAATTTTCTTTTTCCTTGCTTTTTGGTGCTTATTTACCAAGATTATTTAAATTGGTAGTTGTACATTTTTGATACCTGAGTATCATTCCATTTATTGTTTTATATATGTATTTTTATATGTTTATATATATTTATTTGTGTCATATATATGAAACTTGAGTTTTGCTTTAAAAAATTTTGTTTCATACCGTTATATGAACTATAATATCTCTATATTAGTAACAGGATTTTATAACACATAATAGTATTAAGGCTTTTTATAGCACTAAATTTCTATAGCAGCTTGTAAAATTAATATAGATCACTAAATTACATAAGAACATACAGCAGTTACATGAAGTAGAGCCAGCCACTGAATTCTGTGCTCATTTAAAAATTGAGAAAGGATCTGTTGTAACATCTTACTTTTGCAGAAAAGCGAGTAGGGATCTTTTTTTTTTTTTTTTTTTGCAGACATGCTTTTCTTTCCTATTATTTTGCTGTAAAAAGCAATAGAATTAGAGACTAATCTCATTTAAAACAACTAAGCTTTATTCATCAAAGAATGTTTTTTGTCTCTTTATAACTATAGAATAACAAATTTTAATTTTGTTCTACATGTTTTGTTCTTTTTCAGGGAAATACATGCAAATGATGAACATTCTTAAGCCAATTGCCTTCGATGTTATCCATTTCATGTCACAACTATTTGATTATTACTTGTATGCAATATACACATTTTTTGGTCGGAATGATTCAGTAAGTGAAACCTTTGGAGGGAAAGTCTATTGCTTTTAACATATGTTTATTTTTAAAATGTACGTGTAATGTTTTATAAAATATATAAATAACACACAAATACCACAATTTTGAGAACTATCTTTCATGTATGAAATTATTGCCATCAGCTTTTTGTCTGCCTAATTTCCTTACTTATATGTTCATTTTAAGCTTTGATATGGTAAACATATTGTGTGCTATTCAAATTTTTGGCAGAAAAAGTCAACATCTGTTTCTAACCTTGACATATTTTGGCATTAAAAACTGTGCAGGTTGTCTTATTAAAATCTGGCCCTATGCAAAATTATTGCACAGCAAATGAGACATTATGAATAATGATTAACAACCTCACTATTCCTATTGCTAGGTGCTGTCAAGTTGGTACTAACTCACAGTGAGCCTGTCTACAACAGAAAGAAACACTGCCTGGTCCTACATGTACATCCTGACAATTGTCGCTTGAGCCCATGTTGCAGCTACTGTGTCAGTCTCTCTCATTGGGAATCTTCCTCTTTTACACTGACCTACTTTACCAAGCATGATGTCCTTCCCCAGGGACTGCACCTTCTGATTACATGTCCAACGTACATGAGATGAAGTCTCACCATCCTTGCTTCTGCAGAGAATTCTGGCAGTAGTTCTTCCAAGATAAATGTGTTCATTCTTCTGGCAGTCCATGGTATATTCAGTATTCTTCATCAGCACCATAATTGAAAGGCAGCAATTCTTCTTCCCACTTCTTTATTCATTGTACAGTTTTCACATGCATATGAGGCGATACCATGGCTGAAGTCAGGTATACTACAGTCTTCAAAGTAATGTCTTTACTTTAAAACACTTTAAAGAGGTCTTTTGCAACAAATTTGCCCAATGTAATGAATGCATCATTTGATTTCTTGTCTGCTGCTTCCATTTACCACTGATTGTGAACCTAAGTAAAATGAAATCATTGACAGTTTCATTATTTTCTGTTTGTTATGATGCTGCTTTTTGGTATGATTTTGAGGATTTTTGCTTTCTTTATGCTGAGGAGTGATCCATTTAAAGACTGTAGTCTTTGAGCTTTATCAGTAAGTACTTCAAATCTTCTTAGCTTTCAGCAAGCAAGATTGTGCCATCTGCATATCACAGCTTGTTAATGAGTTTTAACAATAACAGTGCCATGGTCTTCTTCATTTTGTCCAACTTGTTGGATAATTTGCTCAGCATGCATATTGAAGTATGGTGAGAGGATATAACCCTGGTGCATACCTTTCCAGATTTTAAACCATTTAGTATCCCCATGTTCTGTTTGAATGATTGCTTTTTCATCTATGTACAAGTTCCTCATTAGCACAATTAAGCATTCTGGAATTCCCAATCTTTGCTATTTTTTCCATAATTTTTATGATCCCCATGGTCTTTGCATAGTCTTTGCATTGTCAATAGAACACAAATAAAAATCATTTTGATATTCTCTGCTTTCAACCAAGATTCTTGTGACCTTAGCATGTCCCATGTTCCCTTGCCTCTGTTGAACTGGCTTGAATTTCTAGCACCTCCCTGTCAATACACTGGTGAAACGGTTTTTGAATTATCTCCAGCAAAATTTTACATAAGCATGACACTAATGATATGGTTCCATAATTTCCACATTCTTTTGGATTTCCTTTCTTAGTTGGCAGGTAGCTGTTTTCCAAATTTCTTGGCTTCCAGTACTGCATCAATTTGTTGAAACATCTTAGTTATATTCCATCAATTTCTGGAGTCTTGTTTTTTGCCATTGCCTTCAGTATAGCTCGTACTTCTTTCTTCATAATTATCGTTTACTTATTGAACATCAAACAATTCTTTTTAGTACAGTGACTGTATTCCTTCCATCTTCCTTTGATACTTATTACATGATTCAGTATTTTGCCCATAGAATCCTTCAATATTGCAATTCCAGGCTTAAATTTTTTCTTCAGTTCTTCTAGCTTGAGAAATACTGAGTGTGTTCTTCCACTTTGGTTTTCTAACTCCAGTCTTTGCACATTTCCTTAAAACATTTTATTTTGTCTTCTCGAGCTGCCCTTTGAAATCTTCTGTTCAGTTCTTTGTACTTCATCAGTTCTTCCATTCACTTTAGCTATTCTATATTCAATAGTGAATTTCTGAGTCTTTTCTGACATCCATTTTGGTCTTTTCTGTCTTTTTATGACCTTTTTGTTTCTTTATGTATGATCTTCATGATGTCATTCCTGAACTCTTCTGGTCTACAGTCATTAGATGCATTAGTCATTTAATGCATCAAATCTGTTCTTGAGATGGTGTCTAAATTCAGGTAGGATGTATTCAGGATTATATTTTGGTTCTTGTGGATGTGTTTTAATTTTCTTTAGTCATTAGAGGTCTGTTCTTGATGTGGTCTTTAAGTTTAGGTGGGCTATGCTCAAGATTATATATTGGCTCTTGTGGATGTGTTTTAATTTTCATCAACTTCAACTTGAACTTGCATATGAGCAATTGATGGTTTGTTCTGCAGTTGGCCTCTGGCCTTGTTCTGACTAATGGTATTGAGCTTCTCTATCATCTTTCTCAACAGATGTTGTCAGTTTGATTCCTTTGTATCTCATCTGGCATATAGAATCACATGTGGAGTCACAGTTTATGTTGTTGCAAAAACAAGTTTTTTTGTTTTTGTTTTTAAATAGTGTCTTCTGATACTATACCAGACAGTGTTTTTGTTGCTATTCCTAAGATTTACACTGACCAGTTTTTAAATAAGTATATCATCAAGTCCTTTGTCTTAGTTTGTCTTACATGGAACCTCTCTTGAAACCTGTCTACCATGGGTGACTTTGGTGTTTGAAAATCAGTGGCATAGCTTTCTTCATCACAGCAATATACAAACCACCACAGTACTACAAATTGGCATTTATTTCACGGGAGATAAATTCTCCTAACAACCTTTGCAATCACTGATACATTCAGAGGCTAACCCAGTGTTTATTATTAATGATGCAGTATCTTTAAACTGGTTCATTTTTTTGGCACCAATTATATGTTTCCTGTGCTTCCTGTTTGTGTTTCCAAATCATTACTAAGTTTATTTTTCCTACTTCTAATGGAGAACATCACAATTTTAGGCAGGTTGTTGTTTGTTGTTATGTGCCTTGGAGTCAGTTCCGACTCATAGCGACCCTGTACAGGGTTTCCAAGGCTGTAAATCCTTATGGGAGCAAAAAGCCTCATCTTTCTCGTGCAGAACAGCTGGTAGTTTCGAACTGCTGACCCTGAGGTTAGCAACCCAATTTGTAACCACTATGCTATCAGAGCTCCTTAGTCAGGTAGTTGATATTTATTGGTATCAGTGAACGGCTGAAGGAGGAGGTGAGACTTGCGTTAGACTGTAATGAACTAGTGTGGGTTTAGCTGGAAAGAGAAGAAAGAGTGATATTTGATTAGATACTTTATTAGGTAATTAGGTACTGATATTTGGAAATTATTATGTGATGCAACTAGATGTGTGGCAGTTCTATATGTAAAAGCATACTGCTATGAATGCAGCATAATAATATCTAACTCTTATTGTTAAGTGTGCATTTCATTGTATAGTCACATTTGTCATGAGGATAATCATAGCTTTGTTGAAATTACAAGTATATTAAAGACATAATCCTTTATTATAAAATTTGAATTTCCTATGCTCTTAATTCTGCAAAATGTTCCTTAGAAAGAACATTAAATTTAAGCAGAGACCATTCAGTATATACAGCTGCAGTGTTTATTTTATAAAATATGTGCTAAAGAATTGCCCTGAGTTTGGATACTCAATAAATATTAATGAAGAAAGGCATTCTAGTGTTTTAACTGATTGTCAGGATCCTATCTTTATTTAAGTTTTACTCTGTCTTCTGGGAAATGGTCAATATTTGCGCTGCCCATTATGGTAGTCTCTACTCAAATGTGGTTGTTCAACTCTTGAAATGCGACTGAGGAACTGAATTTTTAATTGCATGTAATTTTGGTTAATTTACCTTTAATTATAAAATAGACACATGTGGGCAGTGACTCTCATATTGGATAGAATACTTCTGTACTGTTGTTGTTAGATGCCATCGAGCTGGTGCCGACTCATGGTGACTCTGTACACAACAGAATGAAACACTGCCCGGTCCTGGGCCAACCTCATAACTGTTGCCATGCTTGAGTCCATTGATGTTGCCATTTTGCCAGTCCAAATCACTGAGGGTCTTCCTCTTTTTCTCTGATGCTCCACTTTACCAAACATGATATCCTTCTTCAGTGATTGGTCCCTCCTGACAGTATGTTCGAAGTATGAGACACAAAGTTTGGCCATCCTGGCCTCCAAGGAGCACTCTGTACTTCTTCCAACACAGATCTGTTGGTTCTTTTGGTAACTCATGGTACTTTCAATATTTTCCTCCGACATCATAACTCAAATGCATCATTTTTTCTATGGTCTTCCTTATTCACTGTCTAGCTTTCGCATGCATATGAGGTTACTGAAAATACCATGGCTTGGGTCAGGTGCACCTTAGTCCTCAAGCTGACATCTTTGCTCCTCAACACATTAAAAAGGTCTTGTGCAGCAGATTTGCCTAATGCAATACATCGTTTGATTTCTTGACTGCTGCTTCCATGAGTATTGATGGTTGATCCAAGAAGAAGAATTCCTTGACAACTTCAATCTTTTCTCTGTTGATAACAATGTTATTTATTGGTCCCATGGTGAGGATTTTTGTTTTCTTTCCATTGAGATGCAGTCCATACTGAAGGCTGTGCTCTTTGATCTTCATCAGTAAGTATTTTAAGTCGTCTTCATTTTCAGCAAGCAAGGTTGTATCATCTGCATATCGCAGGTTGGTGATGAGTCTTCCTCCAATCCTGATGACATGTTTTCTTCATATAACCCAGCTTCTCAAATTATTTGCTCAGCATACACATAGAATAAGTATGGTGAAAGAATACAACTTTGTTGCACACATTTCTTAATTTTAAACCATTCAGTGTTCTCATGTTCTGTTCGAACAACTGCCTCTTGGTCCATGTACAGATTCTTCATCAGCACAATTAAGTGTTCCAGAATACTCATCCTTCCCAATGTTGTCCATAGCTTGTCATAATTCACACAATTGAAAGCCTTTGCATAGTCAATAAAGCACAGGTAAACATCTTTCTGGTATTCTCTGCTTTTAGCCAAGACCCATTGGATGTCAGCAATGATATCCCTCATTCCATGTCCTCTTCTGAATCTGGCTTGAACCTCTGAAAGTTCTTTGTCAATGTACGCTTGCAGTCATTTCTGTATTACCTTTAGTAAGACTTTACTTGCATGAGGTATCAAAGAGATTTCCGCATTCCATTGGGTCACCTCTCTTTGGAATGGGCACAAATATGGATCTCTTCCAGTCAGTTGGCCAGATAATTGTCTTCCAGATTTCTTGGCATAGATGAGTGATTGCCCCCAGTGCCATCTCACTTTCTTGAAAGATTTCAATTTTTATTCTATCAATTCCTGGTGCTGTGTTCCTTGCCAATTCCTTCAGTGCACCTTGGACTTCTTCCTTCAGTATCATTGGCTTTTGATCATATGGTACCTCTTGAAATGGTTGAACATGAACCATTTCCTTTTGGTACAATGACTATGAGTGTTCCTTCCATCTTTTTTTCGATGCTTTCTGCATCATTCAATAATTTTCCCAGAGAATCCTTCATTTACAAAGTTGAGGCTTGAATTTTTTCTTTAGTTCCCCCAACTTGAGAAATGCTGAGTGTGTTCTTCCCTTTTGGTTTTCTGACTCCAGATCTTTGCATGTTTTGTTGTAACATTTTACTGTGTCTTCTCAAGCTGACCTTTGAAATTTTCTATTCAGGTCCTGTACCTCCTTTTTACTTCTATTTACTTTAGCATCTCTACGCTGGAGAGCAAGTTTCAGTGTCTCTTCTGACATCCATTTTGATCTTTTCCTTCTTTCTTGTTTTCTTAATGATTTTTTGCTTTCTTCCTGTATGATGTTCCTGATGTCATCCCACAACTCTTCTGGTCTTTGGTCTTCACTGTTTTAATATATCAAATCTGTTCTTCAGATGATCTCCAAATTCAGGTGGGGTAGGTGTATATTCAAGGTCATATTTTGGCTCTTAAGGACTTATTTTCAGTTTCTTCAGCTTCAGTCTGAATTTGCATATGAGCAGTTGATGATCTGTTTCATAATCTGCCTCAGGCCTTGTTTTAGCTGGTGATATGGAGCTTTTCCACTGTCTCCATTGTCAATTTGATTTCTGTGTATTCCATCTGGTGAGATCCATGTGTATAATCTTCTCTTATGCTGTCAAAAGAAGGTATTTGAAATGAACAAACCATTGGTTTTCCAGAATTCTAACATGCAATCTCTAGCAATATGTCTTTCACCAAGGCCATATTTTCGAAATACTGATCCTTCCTCTTTACTCCCAACCTTGCATTCCAGTCTTGATTGCATGTTTGATCAATTTCAGATTGAAGAAGGTGGTAGAATTCTTCTATTTCATCTTCACTGGCTTTAGTGGTTGGTGCATAAATTGGAATAATAGTGGTATTAACTGGTCTTCCCTGTAGGCGCATGGATATTATCCTGTCTCAGACAGCATTGTACCTCATGACTGATCTTGATATGTTCTTTTTGACAATGAATTCAACACCATTCCTCTTCAATTTGTCATTCTCAGCATAGTAAGCCATGTGGTTGTCAGATTCAAAATGGCCAATACCAGTACATTTCAGCTCACTAATGTCTAAGATATCAATGTTTATGCGTTCCATTTTCTTTTTGACAGTTTCTAATTTTCTTAGATTCATACTTTGTACGTTCCATGTTCTGATTATTAATGGATGTTTACTGCTGTTTCTCTTCATTTTGAGTTGTGCCCCATCAGCAAATGAAGGTCCTGGGGGCTTTACTCCCACGGGCTTAACTCCAGTAGTGTCATCACGGTCAACTCTACTTTGAGGAGGCAGCTCTTCCCCAGTTGCATTTTGACTGCCTTCCAACCTGAGGGGCTCATTTTCTGGCACTATATCTGACCGTGGTTCTCTGCTATTCGTAAGGTTTTCAGTTACTAAATATTAGGAAGTAGTTCATTTATCCTTCTTCCTACTCTGTCTTCGTCTGGAAGCTCATCTGAAACCTGTCCACCATGGGTGATTCTGCTGGTATTTAAAATACCCATGACATAGGTTTCAGAATCACAGTGTCCCACAAGCCACCACAGTATGACAAACTGACAGACGAGTGGTGGACTTCTGTATTACATTGTTGGTAAAACATGTCACTGTAGAGTCCTTAGGGATCTTCTGGAAACTAAATGCTCTTGACTATGACATTCTCCAGTATAGGCTGAAAGGTTGGCAATTCAACTCTACCCAGAGGTACCTCAAAAGATAGTCCTGGTAATCTGCCTCTGCAGGGTCACATCCTTGATAAACTATGGAACAGTTCTACATATGGGCCACCATGATTCAATATCAGCCCGAGGGCAACTAACCACAACTTATACTGGCACAGATTTGATTCCACATAAACACATCACAGTGTACCTAAAATACTATAACATCTTTAAGCATGTTAAACTCAAGTTTTGCAATTTAAAATATTTCATGGGAATTAAATTTTTGTGAACTCTCTTATGATGAAACAGAACATTTATTTATGTTAGTGTGATCTACTGTATATAAATGTAAATGGCTCTTTTGTTCCTTTGGGGGCAAAGGTTTTACTTCTTTGCATATTGTGTTGGAAATTTTAAGTATGATTTGGAAACCTCTGAGGTCGAAATATTGAAGTAAAAATTCATCAGCTACTTTGTTTATTTAAAGTGAATGTTTGCAAGATTTTCTCGAGTGACTTACCATGCTTTTGTCTTTCTTTTTCAGTTGGAATCAACAGGATTAGGCCTTAGTAGTAGTAGGTTAAGAACAACTCTAAACAGAATACAAGAAAGCCTTATTGATCTGGTAAGTGATAAATTGAAATCAGTTCCTCTGGTTTATGTAAAATAGAAATTAACTGTCCAGTTAACTGTATAGAAGTATATGCCTGTGTGGGTGTTGTGTGCCTGAGTCTTTAGTAGTATACTAAGTGTACAGGTAGGAAATTAAATGAACATTACTTATATGACAGGGGATTCAAGTAATTCATGGAAAAATCGGTTTGAAAGATAATGAATTTTCCACAAACTGTTTGAAGCCCCCTTGTAATGTGATTGAAGTAAGAATATTAGTATACATGAGAGAATATTAACTGATTATATGGCCAGTATAGCTTCAAAAGGAGCATAATGGCTCAGTAGGATCGGCACTGGACTGAGAACCACAAGGTCAGCATTTCGAGCCCACCAGCTGCTCTGTAGGTGCACAAAGATTTACAGCCTTTCTGTTTGCACAAATAATGTTTTCCACAAAGATTTACAGCCTCAGAAACCCTATAGAATGCTGTGCATCAGAACTGAGTCAATGGTAGTTAACAACCACCACCAACAACAACTTAACTTTAAAGCCAAGAAAATGATAATGTGAAAAATTGGTATCAGTGAATGGCTGAGGAAGAGTTGAGACGTGTGCTAGACTTTGACGAACAGGTGTGAGTTTAGTTGGGAAGAGAAGAAAGACTGACATTTGAATTAGTTACTGAGCAAGCTCCTTGAGCTGGGAGCAGACCTTGCGCATGCTGAAGACTGATATTACAGAGGGCATTAGGGACATCTTCGTGAATGGCCTGAATGTGTCGGGGGAGCATTTGGGTTTGGCTTGCTCTGCAGTAGGGAGCTCTGGTTCTTGCTGTTCTGTCAATTAATGACATGTGTGCTCTAGGATTCGAGAGGTGGCATTAACATAGGGCTGACCCTCTATTGTGTCTAAGGTAACATGCTGTTGTTGTCAACTGCCGTCGAGTTGGTTCCGACTCCTAGCGACCCTGTATAGGGCTTCCAAAAGAGTGGCTGGTGAGCTCGAACCATCTACCTTGTGGTTCAAATTGACCTTGCAGTCCAGCACATTAACCCACAGTGCCACACCAGCTATCCTAAGGTAACACAAACATTTAAAATAAGAAACATTATTTCTTGTGATTGATTACTGTAGCCAGATATTTATCTTGTTCAATATGTTTGTCTTCATCTATTTTAACCCAAGAATTCTCAGAATTTTCCCTTAGTCTTTAACCTACTCAAAGCAACATTTTCCTCTTCTTTTTAATAATCCTGACATTGTGTTCAAGGAACAGTGGCACTGTAGCATAAGCACTGGACTACTAATACCAAGTTGAACTTAACAGTAGAGTTCAATTGCTCCACAGGAGAAAAATAATGCTTTCTGTTCCTGTAAAGATTTACAGCCTCGGAAACACCCTATACAGGAATCGACTATGAGTCAAAATCTACTCAGTGGCAATGGGTTTTATATTATGTGCATATTTCTGTTACTGAAGTTTTTATAAAGCACTATAACTAATCATTAATTATTTGAAGGAATACTTACTGAAATAATTGTTATGTGCCAGACATTACCATAGCCCTAGGAATTGACCAATGCACAGTAAAGGTAATTAGTCCTTCGTGGAGCCTTCCATTTATCTTGCATACAGACATAAACACATAAATAACACAGAGCCATATTCTGATAAGTGTCAAGAAGGAACATAATGCAGCATACAGTATTAGGCAGCAATAGGACAGTGCTCTTCGAGCAGAGATGTTAATAAAGTGAGAGGCACGTGGGCAAGCACTACTTAGGCAGGGGAAATGACCAGTTTCTGTCTCCCTTACTGTTTGGAGTCTCTGCAAAGCACATATGCTTTTCTGATATTCATAGCCCTTACCTTGGAGTTCTGGTGTGGCGCTGTGGGCTAATGTGCTAGACTGCAAAGTCAGTTTGAACCACAAGGACCATGATTCAAGCTCACCAGACGCTCCTTGGAAACCCTATTATGCAGGGTTGCTATGGGTCGGAATTGACTCAACAGCACTTAACAACAACAGCCACCCCCTTGGACACAACATTTCTTCCAGTTCCTGGGTTTCATGTCTCTGGGTTTAACCTGACTTATTTTCTTGGCTCTACCATCCATTTAATCCTTGATTATCGTCATCTTCTCTTTTTAATCATGGTGATAATATCATGCATAGAGTCTCATTGTGAGAGTCAAGGTTCTTTGTTTGCCCACTCATCTATCTTTTTCTCACTTACTGTTTTGTATAATCCATTGGCTTTCAAACTCATTGACAGTGTTTTGGTTTCAGTTTTGCTTCTCCTTGTTTGATGCTTAGTATAACCTTGCCCATCAGCTCTTGTTCCCCTGATTTGGGTTCTTAGTCCGTGAACTGAAGTCTGT
The DNA here is from genome assembly GCF_000296735.1 of Chrysochloris asiatica. Classification (NCBI taxonomy): domain Eukaryota; kingdom Metazoa; phylum Chordata; class Mammalia; order Afrosoricida; family Chrysochloridae; genus Chrysochloris; species Chrysochloris asiatica. Next base: position 14,457,487 of record NW_006408528.1, on the reverse strand, counting down.
GGTCTTCCTGACTGAATGCCTCAAGATTGAGGAAGTCAAACTTACCACTAGAGGCATTCGCTCTTGGCATTTCTCTGTCATCTCTGCTAGTTAGTATTTTATGATTGTCAAGACACAGGTTTAGTCTTGACCCATAAGGTATGGATTTAATACTGCAGGTCCTACCGCATGGTATGTAATAAAACCACATGACCAAGTAAGTAAGCAGTTGCACCAAACTGCTCATTAAGGCAAGCCGCTTAATTATGGAGACATAACCCTGGTGGGACAGTGGCTACCCAGTGTCTCTGTGGGAAAAAGACCTGGCAATCTGCCTCCGTAAAGATGACAGCTAGGAAACCCTGTGGTTACGGCGACTGTCACACAAGGTCACGGTGAGTCGGAATCAACTTGGTGACATCTAACAACTACCACAGCATCTGGCTGGAAGCTCTAATTTCATTGGATAGTATTTTCCTGAACTGGTGAGGTAGTCAGATTTAGAAATGTTTTAAGAAGATCAACACCCCCACTTCCTTTCCCATAAATAAATAGATAGCTGTTGTTAAGTGACGTTGAGTCAATTCCAACTTGTACAGTGTTTCCAAGGAACAGTTGGTGGATTTGAACCACCAACCTTATGGTTCACAGTGCTATCACCATACCAGGAAGATAGACTCCCCCTCTCCACCCCCCCCCCGGCTCCCTTTGACACTTTATCTTTAAATCTTTAGAGAAAGCTTTCTTTAAAGCTATCCTTATCATCTCTAAAATGAAAAGACAGCACATAAGATCAGAAGACTGTGTAAGACGCCTTCCTTACTGTGGGTGTGGACTTTGCCAGGGTCTTTCTAGTGCCCAGTGTCCTCATTTCTCTGAAGGTTGAGACGCCACAGCAATAAAGTACAAGTTTTAGTGAAGATTTCAGTTAGTTTCCAGTGTTTGCATGTTGAATAACTGTTCATAGTGTTGTTGTTGTTGTTGTTGTCAAGTGCCGTCAAGTCGGAACTGACTCATAGTGACCCCATGCACAGCAGAACGAACAATGTCCGATCCTGGGCCAACCTCACTACCGCCGCCACACTTGATGCCATCAATGATGTCACCTGGCCAATCCATCTCATTAGGTGTCTTCCTCTTTTTCTCTGACCCTTCACCTTACCCAGCATGACATCCTTCTCCAGCGACTGTTCCCTCCGGACAATATGTCCAAGTATTGGTTATTCTTTAGAAAATACATTTATTATTAATTAGACCTTGATCTCAAGGTTTTTTAAAGCTAGTATATTAATTTTCTTCACTTCATTAATTTGTATTTACATTGGCAGAGAACATTAATTGATTTCTTGCTACTCAATATATTATTTGGCTATTAAAATAATTTATAGCCTAATCAATCTGGAGCCAAGTAGATGGAAGTAGTATTTTTCCTTGTAACTCTTAACATGTCAGTTAAAATTTTAATAAATACTTTTTTGCGGGGAGGTAGTTTTATTTCTTCGGTAGATATCTTATGGTCTTAAAGGAATCTTGGTGTGGCACTGTAGGATAAGTGCAAACTCACCAGCCACTCCTTGGAAAATATGGAAGGTTGCTCTGGGTCGGAAGCTACTCGATAACACTTAACAACAACAACATGGTCTTAAGAATGCCATCTGAAATAGTTTAATGGATAAATTGAGCATAAACGAAAGCAATGTGTTTGACACATCAGAGGAAAGTCTAAGAGCAGGGTCTAATATGGGAACAGTGGGAGAGGTCAGTGAGACAAGTAATCATGTTACCCAGGTGTGGGATTTAATTATCCATTTGCCCATGCTAGCTAAATTGTTTACTTTAATGCTTTTGATCAGTTTAAGTCTAAATATATATATATTTCAAATTGGCGCAGAGAAGTCCATAAATTTGAATTCTCTTTGTAATATTGTTATTGGCAGTGAAGACTCAAAACTGTAACTTTTGCTATGAAATAAAAGATTAAGATTTCATTTCTGTAAGTTTTCAATTATCCTTTACTTATTATATTGGTATAATTTAAGAGTCCCCCCCCCCCATTTAAGTGCTCCTATAAGTACATACCATTTATTTATGTCAGCTTGACATTTTTGTAATTCTCTTCCTATTTTCTTTCTTAAATGTAGACATATAACTTTAGCCTTTAAGCAGATAATTACTATACTTTGTATGCTTAAAATGCTAGTGCTAACTGGGAATATGACAAGGTATCCTCAGGGAATTATTTGAAGTGGAGTGAACAGTACCAGTGATCTCTGAAAGAATGCCTTTGTGGATGACTTCAGAAGGTGAAGGACCTTACCTTCCAGTCACACTGTGTGGGTGGTAGCTCATACCCAGAAGGAAAAGAAGTAGCTTGTCTACTAACCAAAAGGTTAGCATTTTGAACCACCAGCTGCTCTGCAGGAGCAGGTGGGGTAGGGGTGGGGAGCATTTGAAGAAAAATTTAATTTTTACAGTTCAGATGGCTCCAAGTCTAAAGTTAGGGCACTGACTCTAGGAGAAGGCTCTCTGCTAGTTCCTGGGTGAACACCAAGTGGCATCTGACTTCCCCTGTTTCTGGTTGGTCCTGTGTCTAAATGTCTTTTAAGAACTCAGAAGTGATGAGGTTCAAGATACACATGTGCACCCTTTCCCCATTGTTAATGACTTATTAGCATTACAAAGCCCTGTTTCCAAAGGGAATTATTTCCACTGGTGTACTAGTTAGGATTCTGACACTTTTGGGTCCGGTGTGGGGAGACACAGTTCCATCCATAACAATAGCTATATTCAAAGGAAGTTACTTTAAATATGGTGTACATGTGGTGATAGCTAATCAAACAAAACACACACACACACACAAAAACAGGAAACCACTGGCAAAGTCACCATTGCCGTTGAGTTGATTCTTACTCATAGTGACCCAGCAGGATAGAGTAGAACTGTTCCATTGAGTTTCCAAGGCTGAAATCTTGATAGAAGCTGACTGCCACATCTTCTGTGGAGGGGCTGGTAAGTTCCAACCTCATGGCGACCTTGCATGTAACAGGGTGAAATACTGTCTGGTCCTGCACATCTTCATGAACTCTGTCCCCAATACTCTTTTGTGACTCATCGGATTTTCATGGGCTAGAGTTTAGAGTCCTGTTGTGGTGCCATAGGATAAGTACTCAACTGTAACGTTGGTTTGAACTGCAAGGTCAATGGTTTAAACTCATCAGCTGCTCCTCGGAAACCCAATACAGGGTGGCTATGAGTTGGAAACAACTCAACAGGACTTAACAACAACAACGGCGTTTGGAAGTAGATTATCAGATCTTTCTTTCTACTCTGCGTTAATCAGGAAGCTTCACTGAAGCCTGTCCACCATGATGGTATTTGAAATATCACTGGCAAAACTTTCAGCATCATAGCATCAGGTGAACTACCACAGTGTGGTAAACCGATGGTAGTAGTCAAAGTTAGGATATTAAAAAGAACTAAGAAGGAAATCCTGGTGTGGTGCTGTGGATTAATACGCTGGACTATAAAGTCTGTTTGAACTGAAAGGTCAGCGTTTCCAGTTCATCAGCTGTTCCTTAGAAATCCTATGTAGGGTTGCTATGGGTTGGAACGGATTCAACGGCACTTAACAACAACAAGGAAATATCTACTTTCTAACCTGAAAGACTTTAAAAATGTTTTTATTTCTGTTTTACAAAAATGAATCATATTCCCAATGTTTATTAGTGGTAGCCACTAATGGACTTGTCTTTATGTATATTTGCCTGTTCCAGGTATTTTGCATAAGTGGTATCATACAATACTTGTCATTTTGTGTCTGTCTTAGTTCACTCAGCATAACATATTCAAGGTTATGCTGTGATCCATGTTGTAGCATGTATCAAAACTTCACAACTCTTTATTGCTGAATGATAAAAAGTTTTTATTGAAGGACTGTGATGAGGGCATGGGTTGACCTGTATTTGGGTAACATAAAAAAAATAAAATAAATAACTCTTGAACCGTAAGTTGTTGTAGCATTTGCATACCAATTATTCTATTAATGTTTATTTTTTGTCAATTTCTCTTCTGGAAGTTGTTTTTAAAATGTAGTGAATGGATTGAGTTGGTGTGTCAATACTGGAAAACCTTACTGAAATGATCTTGTGCATTTCTGACTCAAGCTAGTTGTCATTAAAAATCTATTTCGTTATAAAACTCTTTCATGACCTCACATAGTATAGTGATTTTGAGATTGTACTATCATCAGCATTGTTAGGAGTCTTTTTTGAAAACCATACTGCTGTTGAGATGTTCTTCCTACAATGCATATGTGATGTCGCTACTTTAACCTCTTACCTCTCTTAAAGCAGTGGTCAGAAGTTTCTCTCTGTGACGTAGGATCTATTTGTTACTGACATGATGATAAAAATACTCTAAATCGCATCTTTTGATGTTTGCTTTCTAAAAAAGCTTTTTAATCGAAGTATACCTTTATTGAAATATGTAGAGTGATTGGTAACTTTTGACTGTGCTTTAGGTAACCAGTCTCTCACCTCCTTACCTAGGTCTCCTTAAAAATCTCCATTTGCCAATAAGTTCAACTTAAAAAAAAAAAAATTTTTTTTTTCACTGTTTGGTAAGAGCTCGGTAGCATTAAAGGTACCACTGTTGTAAACTGAGGGAGAACTGGATAACTGTAAAACGCTCCCAAAGCCAGTCTTTTTGTGTATAATCAGGGATCTGTTTCTCTGAAGCCCTAGAATATGTATGACTCATATCATTGGTACTGGCCTAGAGTACCTGGAAAGGTAAATTAGTAATGAGAAAGTTGCTAGTGAGTGTGGCATTAGAAAAAAGTAAAATTGAGAGATTTAAGGCTGATTAATTTTTCTACCTCCAAATAGATGACATCAACCTGGTGGAGAACATTGGTGTGTCTCCCATTTAGTGGTTCTCTCTTTTGGACAGTGCCAAGGAACCCAGTACATTCTGCTCTTAGAGCAGCCTGTGCTTTCTTTACCCTGATCATCATCCTTCTCATCACTAGTCTGTCTCCAGACATATGCAATATACATGTTTCTATTTCAACATTTATAACAACAGTCCAAATCTACCTCCTAGTGATTACACCAAGGTTACCTTGATTACGATTTGGATGTTAAATGGTCAGTCACACCATAGTTTGACTTAAGATCATTTTCTTCTTTCGTAAATTCCTGGGGAGCATATTTCTGTTGTCTCAAGGAAACTTCTGTTAAGTCATCAAGATTCCTTGTCTTGGCTGACTTCAGGCCATGCACAGATGACAGCATATAGTGTTAAATGATAGCATACAAGGATTACACTTCATATATAAAAGAGAGTTCCAATAAAAGCAGAAACCAAGAACTTGAACTAAACTGAATTAATATGTCTATGAAGAATTTGTTGATAGTTCTAGTTTTGTCAAAATTGCATGGCTTATTGCTGTTAGGACATATTGTCAGGAGGGAACAGTCGCTGGAGAAGGATGTCATGCTGGGTAAGATGGAGGGTCAGAGAAAAAGAGGAAGACCCCCAACGAGATGGATCAGCCAGGTGGCATCATTGATGGCGTCAAGTATGGCAACGGTAGTGAGGTTGTCCCAGGATCGGACACTGTTTCGTTCTGCTGTGCATGGGGTCGCTATGAGTCGGTTCCAACTCGATGGCACCTGACAACAACAACAACATTGCTGTTAGATTTGCTATTTCAGGTTGTGTGTATATGTGTGTGTGTTTCTTGCAGGAAGTTTCAGTTGATCCTAGTGGCACACTCACAGCAGCTGAAGAGAGAAAGGAGAAGGTACCGAGCCCACACCTCAGTCAGCTAGTGGTTCTGACCTCAGGAGATACACTGTATGGATTGGCGGAAAGAGTGGTAGCCACAGAGTCCTTGTAAGTTGCTAAAAGCAGTTGCTTTATCATTAAATATTGTAAGAGCAGGATTGTATAATTAGATTTCTAGATACATATCGTTACCATTTCTTAATATATTAGGTACTTCTGAGATTTGTATTTCAAAATAAATTACCAGTTAATTTTTTAAAATTATGCTTAGCTTTCAGTTATATAAATGTTGTTCTTAAGTGCCATGAGTTAGTGTTGACTCATTGTGATCCTGTATAGGGTTTCCAAGGAGCAGCAGTTGGGTTTATCAATGGAAAGAAGGAGATGTTTAAATTTGAATCTTCAGCAACGTGATTCTTGCTTTACTTTACAAAGCACTGCTTATTTCATATTGAGGCTAGATTACTACAATTGGAAAACTATGATATACTTGATAAATTCCTGTATGAGTCTACAGAAATCAGTTACTATTATCAGTTTAATGTAAATATTATTGATCCTTGGCATCAATAAGCATGCTTTCTGACCTCCAGTATTGTAGGATAAGCACTGGACTGCTAATCTCGTGGTCGGTGGTTCAAAGACACCCACTGTTGCTTGGAAGTCCTATAGTGGGTCGCTATGAGTTGGAACCAATTCAATGGCATTTAACAGCAACAACAACAATTAAAGCATATAACTTCTTCCATGAACTTGAAGCCAGTGCAGTAAGTTAAGAGATTTTACATACCTAACAAAAGTAGGGACATTCCAGGTACCTTTGCAGAGTGGCAGCTTCAGTGTTTGGTGTATTCATTAGCCTCAGGACTCCTACCCCTGCACACCAGCCCTGCTCGTCAAAGGCTAATTTTTTATACCTTAACCAGATTTACAGTTCATGACATGTTATGAAAGGAGCCCTAGCAGTGCAATGATTAAGCATTTTCTGCTAACCGAAAAGTTGGTAGTTCAAACCCACCAGCTCCTCCATGGTAGAAAAGCCTGGTGATGTGTTCCCACAAAGACTTATAGTGTCAGGTACTGTATGGATCAGTTTGACTCTGTGCTATAAGGCTGCTAAGTATCCCTGGTGGCACAGGGGGTTAAGTCTTGGGCTGCTAATGGAAAGGCCAAGGCTTGAACGAGCCACTCTAGGGAAGAAAGATGAGACAGTCTACCTCCATAAAGATTGAATGTCTCAGGAATCCTATGGGGGCAGTTCCACTCTATCCTTGTGGTTATGTGCCGTGGAGTCGATTCCGACTCATAGCGACCCTGTACAGGGTTTCTGAGGCTGTAAATCTTTACAGGAGCAGAAAGCCTCATCTTTCTCCCACGGGGCAGCTGGTAGTTGTGAACTGCTGACCCTGAGGTTTACAGCCCGATCCGTAACCACTACGCTGCTACTCTATCCTAATTTACATGTAAACCAAAAGTAACTTCGTTCTTCATGGTAACCAGATTAGCTCCTTTGAAGCCACCCTTATTCTTTCACCAGGTTTTCCATTGAGTGATAAGCTCAGCTTTAACTGTTGTGTATATTGTAAATGAGAACAACACTCAGTAGTGCAGGGAGGCTTGATAAAGGAGAAAGTGTTCCTAAAGCTATGTTCAAATATCTTACACATTACTTAAAACATGTGACAGGCTCTACACCTTTCACTCTGTTTACAATGTGATGTATTTATTCTCCGTAGGGTATTCTTGGCTGAACAATTTGAGTTCCTTCAGCCACATCTGGATGCTGTGATGCCTGCAGTCAAAAAACCCTTTCTTCAGCAATTTTATTCTCAGGTCAGCGTTGGCCATTTGTAATCTCAACTGTGAGCAAGACAGGACTGTCTAACGTTACTTAGGCCTTTTTGTTAGTGGTCAGTCTCCACACTCCTGGACAGCTGGGTTAGAATGTTTATCATTAGTGCATTCCCATGTTCAGTAAATACTGAGCACCTCACACAACTTTGAGTTTAGTGAGAAAGCCGGTTAAACTTGCATTTACAGTGAAGTGATAAGCACGTTGATAGGTGGAAGAACAGGCCCTATAGGACTAGAGAAGAGGGCTGTTGAGTGGAAGAACGTTGTCAATAAAGGCTGTTTGGAGGAAGTGATGGTTAAGCTGGACAAGCCAGGCAAATAGGATGACTGGGAGTCTTTTCCAGATTAAGAGAATAACACATATGAAGAGCAGAAAGTGAGTGAGTGAGAGAGAGAGAGACAGAGAAAGGTATATGTGAGCTTATGAGGAGCAACTGTCAGAACAGGGAACAGCTAGTGAGGAGAAAGATGGCTGGGGTGATAGCATAGGCTAATAACGGAGAGCCTCTTAGCCAGGCATTATTCCGGGGACACCCTTGGTGCTGCTACACAGATGGAAACAGCTGAGCGGTATGGCCAGTCATGTGTTTTAAGACGAGTATTCTGGTAGCAGTGTAAAGATTTGGCTTGAAGTAGCAAGTTTAGAGCCAGGGAGACCAGTTTGGAGGCTGTTTGGGTATGGCAAGTGAGAAACGATGAGCTATCAAATACGGGTAGTGCGAGTGGAAATGTAGGGAAGTAAAAATCTTTGAGACATTCTTGTTGGTTTCCATGAGAATCTGAAATTCTTTTATAGTTGTACCACTGGCCTAATGTTTAATAAATATTTTAAAATTAAATTTTGAGTAAAGACTTTGCCAGTGAGTTAAAAGTATTTTCATAATTTCTAAAGGTACAGTTATTTACTTATTTTATTTCAGATATGCATACTGGGAACTAGGGTAAAATATTGTTATAAATTTGATTTTTTTAGACAATGATTGTTTTATTGTGAAATTTATTTCAGACGGTTTCAACTGCCAGTGAACTGCGCAAACCAATTTACTGGATTGTAGCTGGTAAAGCAATTGATTATGAACAAATGCTGCTCCTAATGGCTAATGTGAAATGGGATGTAAAAGAGATCATGTCCCAGCACAACATATATGTAGATGCATTGTTAAAGGCAAGTACTCTTGGACTTTGTTAAACATCATTCTGGTAAGATATTTCTTAATAGTTATATTATAGTTCTCTCCACATTCTAGCTTCATGGTACGAGTTTCAGTCCCTGTATTGGAATAGATTAACTTTCAGAATTTTGTGTTCTTTTAGGGCCAAGAACACTTTGCAGATGTTTGTTTATGCTCTCTAATTTCTCATTTTACTTTGGGTTTATTACTTTCCTTGGCTGATTATCGTATTATATTATCTCTATAGTCATGACTTTAAGGAACTCTGGTAGAATAGTGGTTATGAGTTGGGCTATAAATTTCATGGTCTGCAGTTTGAAACTACCAGTGGTTCTGTGGGAGAAAGATAAAGCTTTCTGCTCCTGTAAAGAAGTACCACCTTGCAAACCCTATACAGGATCGCTGTGAGTCGGAACCAACTCCATGGCACACCCCACAACCACCATAGTCATGACTCTAGTGACAAGAAGATTTCCTGTTTAATTATAAGTTGTTTCTATAGTTTAGTAGGTATATTTATTAACAGAGACCAGGCCCATGAATTACCTCCAGGTTGGTTTTTTCCCAAAAATCGTGTTATTATTTTTTAATCTAGTGATGGAATTGTTAGGGAAATAAGTCAGGATTAGCAAATACTCACGTTATGATTTTCAGTCAGACAGTGTTCTCAGCCGTGCCCACTGGAAGACCTCTCTCTGGACCTCCAGCCTTTGACTCCTTGGGCCTCTAGAGCTGGCCCAGTCTTTGCCTTACTTACACAAGTGTTAGAAACCTTTAGCTCCACCAATAAGTACATGAAGGCACCCCGTACAGCCATTAAAGTCTCCTGCACAAAGGTACTCAGCTCTCTTTTTCTGTGAGTCAGTGAGCCTAGCTCCATCAAGTACCCAGAGGCCCCCACTCCAGTAGCAAGCCTCCTGCCCAAAGGTGCCCCATCACCTGTTGAGTTCCAGGTTTTGCTGGCTCTACTGCCACTTTTTCTCGGCTGCTGTCTCTCTCTCTCTCTCTCTTTTTTTAAATTGTGAATTGATTGTAGGTTTACAGAGCAGATCATGAGTTTTACATTCAACAAATCTTATACTTTGCTTCATTACAGTGACTGCAGTCCCTTCATGTTCCAACAGTTAATAGTATTTACCTCTATTTGCTTTAACTATTGCATCCCTCTGAGGCTCCCACTGTCTTCATTTTTCCTTTGCTAACCACCCTCTAGATGTATATTGCCTGCCCTGTCACCCACGTTAACATGTATCTACCCTCTCGTCCATGAATAATGCCCCCCACTACCTCTGTGACCATCATAGATTGCTTCTTTTATTAAGAAACTTTTTTTTTTTTTAACTTTTTTGTTCTTTTGTGATTAATTTCACTCAGCACAATGTCCTCCAGGTTCAACCATGTTATGATGTGTTTCACAGATTCATCATTATTCTTCGACATTTTGTAGTATTCCATTGTGTGCATGTACTAAAGTTTGTTTAGCCATTCTTCTATTAATAGGTATTTAAGCTGTCTCCATCTTTTTGATATGTCTCTTGTAGACAACTTATTGAAGGATCCTGTTTTCTTTTCCATTCTGTTCTCTGTGACTCTTGACTGGTACATTTAATCCATTCATTGTAATTATAAATAGGTATGAATTGATTGTTGTCATTTTTCTGTGTGTGTGTTTTGTGGGGCAGCTGGATTCTTTGTTCCACATCATTTTCTTTGCTGAGTTCATTTTGTCTGTGGGTTTTCTTTTCATTTTTATTTCTAATGTGTTAGTGTTTACGAAATCTTTCTGAGTTTTCTCTTTTTTAAAATTTTGATGTAGAGGTATGTAATTTTATTTTTTGAAGATACCGTATAATTTGTTAATTTTTCCCTGCTTAAAACAGTTTGTTTTATCTTTAAATCAACTTGACCTTCTTGTTATTTGGAAATTCTGTATCTACACTGTTCCCTCTTTTTGCTTTGTAGTTGACTTCATTATACATTGTTATCTTTGGTTCCCTATTTTCATTCTCCTAGGTTTGTTTTACTTAGATTGAACTCTGGGTGTTGTCATGTCTGATAATCTCAGGTTATTGTCTGCTATTGCTGGTTCTCAGTCCAAAGAATACCCTTTAGCATTTTTCCTAAAGTTGGTGTGGTCATTGCAAATTCCTTTAATTTCCATTTATCAAGAAATGTGCTGATTTCACCATTATATTTGAGGGACAGCTTTGCTGGGTATATGATTATTGGTTTGTAAATATTTTTTTTCTTTTAGAGTTTTATATATGTTATCCCATTGCCTTCTTGCCTGCATGGTTTCTGCTGAGAAATCACTGCTTAGTTTTAGTCTTAATTGTTTTCCTTTTTAGATAATTTTTCATTTTTCCTGAGCTGCTCTCAGGATTCTTTCCTTGTCTTTGATTTTAGATAGTTTGATGATGATATGTCTTGGTGATTTTCTTTTGGGATCTCTCCTGTTTGGAGTTTGTTCAGCTTCTTGTATGCTTAGCTTCTGGTCGTTCATAATGTTAGGGAAGTTTTCTTCCAGTAGCTCGTTGATAATTTTCTCTGTGTTTGTCTGTTCCTTTTCTGGAAATTCTGATCACCCATAAGTTGTTCCTCTTCATGGTGTCCCACAAAACTCTTAGACTGTCTTTGGATTTTTTCATTCTTTTATCAGATTGCTCTTCTAGCATACTAATATTGAGACATTTATCTTTAAGCTCACTATTGCAGGGTTCCATTGCTTGACATGTAACCCTCTGCCTTTTCAATAATTGTCCATTTCTGAGATCTTAGTATTAATCTTCTGGATTTCTAATTGCAGGTTTTATGTTGTTTCAGAATTTGCATTTATTTTGTCTATTTGTTCTTGTAGTGTTTTCCTGAATTCTTCTAAAGGTTTTAATTTATTCTTCTTGCTTTCCTCAATCTTTCAATTTCTCTCAGTCCTTTGAAGGTACCTAATTATCATTCTTTTAAATTCTTTTTCAGAAATTACCTTTTTACTTAGTTCCATTACCTTTTCTTCCTCAGATATGTTTCCTGGTTCTGCATTTTAGTCATTTGTTTAAGTTATTCTCTCTTGTTTCTTCGTGTGATCTAAAATTGTCTGTTGTTTCCGAGTCAATGTGGGGTTGTTATATTTGTGAAAACAAACAGTGAAGTTGTTGGGTCTGGAGAGGACAAATCTCTGGGGGGTGGGGGTACCTGCAATTCAAGGAGCTCAAGAAATGGTTGTGGAAGTGATGTGACAGCAGATTCCCTGGCCCTAGATGGAGTTCCTCTTGGCCTTGGTGTTGTCTGTGTTCAGGGCACTCAACCCAGAAATACTGGTTTCCGGTTCTGTTAGGACTACAGGGAAGCTGTAAGTCTAGAGCTGAGCCTACCTGAATCCAGGCACCAAAGCAGTGCAGCTGGCTCCCACCTCACAGTGGCATGGCTCCAAACTCCAGGAGAGTAAAGTCTGTGCTGGCGGTGGGTGAGAGTGGGAGCTGGCCACACTGCTGGTCACCAGGGAAATCTGTAGAAAAAGAAGAAATTGCACCTTTTTTGTCACCTGTGTGGATTTGCTCTGTCAGGCCTCCCTCTGCTGCCAAAGCTACTAACAGATGGTCGAGCTGTATCTGGCCAGCTGTTTGCCAGCCAGTCTCCTTTTCTTGTTGTCCCTGCTCACATCTCCTCTCAGCAAGCACTCCACCCTCCTCTCTAAACTTCTTTTGAATTTCAGGATGCTGGAATTTTCATCTGTGTCTATTTTATTTTGTTTCTTGTACCTTTGCTGTAGAGGGTCTGTATAGTGTGTCTGCCTAGTCCACCATCTTTCCAGAAGTCCCTCTGAAACACATTACTTTTGTACTGTGACTTTTAAACACCCCTTTGTGTTTAATAACTTGCATTTAAAGTTTTCTAGAGAGGATTAGAGTTTTTTTTTTTTTTTTTTTAATTTACCTACAGAGTACTAGTAGTGTAGTTGTTATGTGTTGGGCTGCTAATAAAAGGTCGGCAGTTTGAATCTACCACCTGTTCTGCAGGAGAAGGAAGACTATTTCTGCTCCCATAAAAGATTTACAGCCTTGGAAACACTATACAGGGTTGCTATGAGTCGGAACTGACTCCATGGCACACTACCACCACCTCCACCACCTTTACCAAGACATGTGTGCTGGCAGTGTAGTTGTGAATTAAGGATACCATTTCATTACTATAGTCAGAGAAGGATTCTGATAAAGTGACAGTCAAGGAGAGAACTGATGGAATTAGGAAAGGAGTCATGTGACTCCTTGGGATGAGGAAAGTACATTGGAAAAATGACAGCCTTCAGAAAAACTTTGTTTTTAATTTTTGTCAATGAAAAGAAAACTGCTATTCTTGAACTCATGATTGTATCTCGTTTACTCAGACTTTTTTTTTTTAGGACTGATTCATCAATTTATTGATTTGACTACTTTCTTAATTGCTACGTCCAAGGCAATACATAATAAAGCCTGGGACACTTGAAGACCAGTAAGTGATAGATTAAAAAGTGATATTAGCAGAGTTTCACCTAGTGTGCCAACTCTTTAACGGTCCCCTTTCAGAGGGCCAGGCTGAAGATGGAGGCTATGCTCTGACACAGGGACTAGAGGGAAAGGATGAGTAAGTAGGTCTAGGAGTTAGCATGGGGGACACCCGAAGGGTGCTGCGTAACACCAGGGGTGCTCTGTATTTGCCACCTACTGAAATATTAGGAAGAACTTTGATTTCTTGAGCACCCAGGAGATATCCGTATGGAATTTTAATGTGGAATTTGCTGTTCCTTGGGTGGCACAAATAGTTAAGGGTTCAAATCTTAGCTGAAAGACTTTTGGTTTGAACCCACCCAGAAGTACCTCAAAGGACAGGTTTGGAAATCTGCCTGGAAAGCGGTGTGGGGAATAGTTCTCTGTCTACTATACTTGGGGACACTGTATGTCAGATCTGCATAGACAGTATCATCAGTGTGTCATTTACAAGGTAAAAGCGTGTGACTTATAAATAACAGCACCTCCCTTTTTTGACAATTCTGTTTTTGAAAAGCTGATTCTATTTTTTATGATATTCAAACCATAGGCATGAAGAAAAAAGAAACATCTTCAGCATTTAGCAAGCATATTTAGTAGGAGTGTACTTCCTTCGGTTATTCTTTATTTAAAAAAATATGAATTTATAAGAACAAACGTTTCAATTATTAACCCAATTTATAGCACGTAAGACCTTTTGTCATAAAAATCAATTATTAGAGATAACTTTTGTCTTTCTATTGCTTATACAAAGCCAAACATTTAGGTTAAAGCAACTTGTTTTTCTTCCCACAAAAGAATCCGAAGTAAAATGAAATGCTTTTATTAGTCACTTAACAACCTTTCTTGATTATTTAATTTAGCAGTGAAATCAGTAGAATACCATTTTAAAAAGAAAGCATATAACTTTATCTTTAAGGGGAATATTAATAAAAAAAATTAGTATCATGACTCTTGAAATCTAAAGCAGAGTTTGTTTTATTGTTGGTGGTGGTTCCATCGAGTTGGTTCTGACTCACAGCCACCTTGTGTAGGGTTTCCAAGGAGCAGCTGGTGGGTTGTTGTTTGCAGTTCAGTGATTGTCCATAGCACCACACTAGGACTGAGTTTACTATGTAGTTTAGTGCTGTCATAGTGGTTCTGATCCATAGCGACCCTGCATAGGATTTCCAAGGAGCAGCTGGTGAGTTTGAACCTCCAACCTTGCAGTTCAAACTGACTTTGTGGTCAAGTGCTTATCCTACAGTGCCACACTAGGACTTTGATTTTACTGTGCTGGTGGTGATGTGCTGCAGAGTTGGTTCCAACTCTTAGTGAGTTTGTATAGTGTTTCAGAGCCTGTAAATCTTTATGGGAGCAGACAGCCTCATCTTTCTCCCACGAAATGGCTGGTAGTTTTGAACTACTGACCTGGAGGTTAGCAGCCTGACTCGCAATCAATGCTACCAGAGTTCCTTCTGAGTTTATGCTACCAGAGCTTCCTTTCTGAGTGAGTATATAAATGCAGTAGCAAATACTGTTGCTCTGCTGTATTCATTAAATGAAACAACAAATGAAAAGCAGTTATTTAAATGCTATTTTTGTCAGTAAGCTTAGTGACCCCTACTCTTCTATCAGTTTGTCATTCTGTGATGGCTTGCATGTTACCGTGATGCTGAAAGTTATGCTATCAGTATTTCAAATAGCAACAGGTGGACAGGTTTCAATATAAGACAGAGTAAGGAGGAGGACTTGGTGGACTCCTTAGAAAAAATTGGCCAATGAAAATCTTGGCCAATGAATAGCAGTGGAACATTGATATATTTGAACTGCTCAGGTTGAAAGACACTAAAACTACAACTGGGAAAAAGCTGCCTTATCAAAACTAAGTCGATTTAATGCTGTAGATAAAGATTTCAGGACCTTCTTTTGCTGATGTGGCACTACTCAGAATGATAAGAAACAACTGTACACATTCATTAATAATCAAAATTTAGAGTATATGAAGTATGAATCTAGGAAAATTGTAGTTGTCTAAAATGAAACACATAAAGATCACTATCCTAGGTATTAGTGAGTTGAAGTAGACTGATGTTGGCCATTTTGAAGAAGAAAATCATAAGTGGTCTACTATACTGGGAATGACAAATTGAAGAGGAATGGTATCATTCATGGATAAAAACGTTTCAAGATCTATCCTGAAGTCCAGTGCTATTATGATATAATAGTATACCAACATGGAAAACCAGTTAATATGAATAATCAAATTAAATATATGTAAAACACAAATGACAAAGATGAAGAAATGGAAAATTTTCTCTACCTTTTGCAATCTGAAATGGATCAAACATGCAATCAAAATGCACTGATTATTGTTAACCGAAATGTGAAAGTTGGAAACAAAAAAGAAGAATCAGAAGTTGGAAAGCAATGGGTATAGGAATGCCACCAGAGGTCTCCCATGGTAGAATTTGGCAAGACCAAGAACTTGCTCATTAAAAATACCTTTATTCAACAGCATTAAATGACAACCACACATGTGCATCTCTCTGGATAGAATCAAATAGACTCTATCTGTGGAACTAGATGATAGAAAAGTTCAATATCATCCACCAGTGACCGATTGCAGAATAGACTATCGATTGCTCATATGTATATCCAATTTGAAGCTGAAGAAAATTAAAACAAGGCCATGAGAGCCAAAATACAACCTTGAATATATCCCACCTTAATTGAAAGATCATCGCAAATATGAGAACAAACATGACTTACTGAATACTAGTGACTGAAGACAGTGAGTTGTGGAATGACTTCAAAGACACCATACATGAAGAAAACAAAAGATCATTAACAGACACCAAAGTGGGTATCAGAAGAGACTCTGATCAGAAAGTAGCAAAGATAGTGAGAATGGTGTAGGATCAGGCAGTATTTGGTTGTGCTGTACATAGAATCAATATGAGTCGGAACCAACTTGAAGGTGTACCTATCAACACCCAGCTTAGTGAATTGGATATTGCAAAAGTAATGACATCATCAGCCATTCCTCCACAGTCCGCCATACTCATCTGCTTTTGATAGTTCGTTGTAATTGCCACACACAACTCCAAGACAATAGTCCCAGTTAATTAGGGATGTTCACAGGCTACAATTTGGGGTCAGAAATATTCTGGGGACAGTTGTTCCAGTCAGCTGCTAAGACCCACAGGCCACACCATAACCCTTAGTCTGAAGTCACTTGACTCTAGCTCCATGGGTCAACTTACTTAGCTCCCCACTCAACAAGCAAGGCTGCTGCCCAGAGTCACTGAGCTTTACTTAACTCTGTGAACTAGGAAGCCCACTGCTCTGTCTTGTGCTCTGGTTCTTGGTTCTGCTGCTGCTGCTCCTCTATCACAGCGTAGACACTGGATAGAGGAAGTCCAGTGTGCAGGGATCTTGGGCTCCAAAGGATGAATTCCCTTCCTGATAATTCTCCTTTGATGGTAGTGAGGTAGTGAGGCTCCCCCCTCCCATAATTGTAGCCAGAGCTCCAAGTTTTTACAGTGAACTCTGCTCACATCCACAGCTGAATCATGTCGTCCTATCAATATCTTCTCTTACCCAGCCCCAGCAGGGCAGAAACGTTTGGTGGGAGTAACAGACTATGACTGAAAGAGACATTAGAAAACTCACCACACCACAAATATCTACTTCCTTTTCATAATTAATTAAAAACAATTAACTGTCAAATATAAATGAGCAAGAAAACTTGCTATTTAGGAAATAGAACAAAGGCAAGGTTAACGCCTTTATGTGTTAACTTGACTAGGAATGATCAAACATTTTTTCTTCTCCTTTAGTGTTATTAGTAAATTTGAACATATGTCAGTCTTGACTTGTTACATATTATATAGATTCTCTAGAATAAGTACTGGACTGCAGGTTGGTTTGATCCATAAGGTTGACAGTTCAAACCTACCAGCTGCTCCTCGGAAACACTATACAGGTTGCTATGAGTTGAAACTGATTCATTGGCATATGACAACAGCAACGTTCTAGAAACTTAAGAAAAATGCAACTTTCAACCTCAAATTTATTTGAAATGCATTGTTGGAAAAATTCAACAACATATATGTGTATATTTTTATATAAATGACAGTATTTAGATCAGGGGTACTGTAGGGTAAGCACTGAACTGCTAACCATAAGATCAGTGGTTCAAACCCACTAGCCACTCCTCAGAAACCCTATACAAGGTCGCTGTGAGTCATAACAGACTCAACAGCACTTAACAACATTTGTGAAGGGTGAACCATCTGCTACTTTCCTGTAAGAAGTTGTTTTGAACCACTAGTGATTTTGATCTTGCAGTTATCTGTCCCGTGCTTACACTACAGCACCACACCAGGTCTCAATATTATGTTGTTGTTGCTGTTGTAAGTGCTGTTGAGTTGGTTCCACCTCAGAATGACCTTGCATAGGGTTTTCAAGGAGTGACTGTTGGGTTTGAATCACCAATCTAGTGGTTATCAGCACTAAGTTGTTGTTGTTGTTAAGTGCTGTTGAGTCAGTTCCAACCCATAGCGACCCTGTATAGGGTTTCTAAGGAGCAGCTGTTGAGCTTGAACCACCAACCTTGCAGTTCAAATGGCTTTGCAGTGTGGCACATTAACCCACAGCGCCACACCAGGACTCCGTTATCTAAATTAGTTGTATGTATTTTTAGTTTTACTGCAATGGTATTATTATAAAAGTTACTAATATTTAAAAATTAAAGCATTCAATGATATTTTATTGTTTATGTTATTGTTTGCTCTTTGTTCAAGAAAGTTGCAGTGGTATTATGACTTTTTGATCAGTACATTGTAATTTATTCACTTTTATAGATTGTTTGGGAAAGAATAATTAATCAATTTATTCTCTAAAGAGTTTAGCTACCAATTGCAATCAATTTACTCTTAGTTGACAACTTATTAAAATACTTTTTTATAAAATTGAGTTTCTTGAAAATATTTTTAAAGCCGTATTTTTTCAGCTCTTTAAATTCCTACTGAGAACCATAGAAAATTTGACATGTAGAGAAACATTTGGACATTGTTAGCATTGTTTAATTAACAAATGACACTTACATTCTTTCAGATAAAGTTTAATGTTGCCTGTTTTACACCATAATATATTCAAAGTGGTGTACTCTTTCTTGAGCTACCCACTCAATCCAAATTATCTTTGGCATTATCTCATTTTTTATTTTCTTTGATTCTGAGGCTTTCTAATTCCTCTTCTTTAGTGAAAATCAATGTGACATTACAATGATATTTACAAACAGACATGATTTTTGTCTTCTTTAGGAATTTGAACAGTTTAACAGGAGATTAAATGAGGTTTCTAAGAGAGTTCGTATTCCCTTGCCTGTGTCTAATATTCTCTGGGAACATTGTATTCGACTGGCTAATAGAACTATTGTGGAAGGGTAAGTTTTTCATGAAAGCATTATCTGTTTCTTAAATGGTAATTTATATGGATAACACTGTATGTTATCACTAATGGATGGAGAGAATAGGTAGAAATATTGACAAACAGGCAACAATCCCTTAACAATTCAGGTTTGACTTTGAAATATAATTAAAGAGGATACCTTAAACCCCACTGTGCATGCCTCTGTCTTTGCTTTCTTTTCTTGCTAATGACCTAGACCCTCTTCTTAGATGAGTCAGGAATGAAGCACTGAATGGTTATCAGAAATATAATTTTGATGATGATAATTATACCTAACATTTATGAGCACCAATTATGTGTCATTTACTTGATAACTTAAATGACAATTGTGTGTCATTTACTGAACATATACTTCGCCAGATTATTTCACCAAATCCTAACATACACTGTTAATGATAGATATTGTTGTTGTTGTTAAGCACTGTTGAGTCAATTCCAATTCATAATGGCCCGGTAGGGTTTCCAAGGAGCAGCTGGTGGATTTGAACTGCCAACCTTGTGGTTAGCAGTCCAGTGCTGATCCTATAGTATCACATACTGTTATCTTTATTGTTACCTAAGAAAATTTAGCTTAAGAAAAATGTAAAGTAACTTGTTCAAGATAAGGACAGAAAATTTACATGGATTCCGGATTTTCTAATGCCCAAATCAGTCCTCAAAATTATTGTATCACAGCTAATAAAAATTATCAGATCATTATAATGCCTCTAGATATTTCATATGTTGTATTTGCAGTCTATTAATACTAATTTTTACACTTACTCAGAGATGATGCTTACTGTGTTCCTAACATTTAGAACACAAGTGGTGAACAGTAATCCCCAAAAAACAAATGTCTGCCACTGAGACCACACAGTGACCTAGACTTGCATCTCTATTGAATTTCATACTACCTTTGATCTCATTTCTATTCTGTTCTTGACTGTAATAACAAAGAAGGTGTTAGAAGGAAGGTAATGATGGCAAGCTGATGGCAGTCTTGCCACCTACCTGTTGAAACAAATGCACTTATAAATTGCAAAATGGCTCTATGTCAGCAATCTTGACTACAAAGTATTTTTAGTGACTTTGTTGAATAGAAAAGCGTATGATACATGTTCTATTCTGTACAAACACTTTATTGAAAAAAAAAGTGTGGTCATTTTAAGCAGTACAGGTTTTCATTTCCTTGTAAATTTCCTTAGATAAATTCCCTGAAGTTGAATTTTCCAGGTTTTATATGATTGAAGGAATGAGACACTTGCTTATATGTGATAAAAAGCTATGTTGTTGTTGTTGTTAAGTGTCATTGAGTTAGTCTGACTAATAATGACCCTGTTTAGAGTTTTTGAGGATCAGCTGGTGGGTTTGAACTGCCAAGCTAATGGTTAGGAGTCCAGTGCTTATCTAAAGCACAACATCAAGACTCCAAGTAAAATGCTGGTAAGTTAATAAATTAACATATACTGTTCAGTTAATAAATGTATTCTTATTTATAGTCTACCCTAAAACCCAGTGTTTCAGTAGTGTATGGGTGTGAGAATAAATCTATAAGGTGTTTTAATCAAGAAAAATAATACAAACTCCATATGTATTTATATTGATATGTTTCCTGAATGTCCATGGAAGAAATATTTTGATCCATATGTGAATTGTAACTAATTATCTGGAGATAAAGCTAAAGTATAAATATTGAAATATTGACTTTTTATTCTATGACTATTGTAAAATTCTGAAGTTTGTTAATATCAAGATAAATCAAATACAGCAACATTGAAAGCTTCAGTAAACTGAACTCTTGTAAACTGTTTTCTTTGTATCAAGTAGGTATATTTCACAGTCTTACAAGATTACTTGGGACTTTTCATAATTTGACTATAAATGATTTTTGGCAGATTAACAGGATTACCAGATTAGCATTCAGTGGTTTGAGTCGGGCTGCTGACCTCAAGGTTCTACCAGCTGTTCCGCAGTAGAAAGATGAGGCTTTCTGCTCCCATAAAGATTTACAGCCTCGGAAATCCTATGCAGGGTCACTAGGAGTCAGAATTGACTCCACGCACCACCACCACAAACCGTTATCTAAAGACCATAATCTAAAGAAAAATGGTCTTTCGATTGACAAGAACCTTAAAGTTATTGATCTCTTTGCTTTGCAAATGAGGAAACTGAAGTCTAGATAGTTAAAGTGACTGCTGAGTGGCAGGGCTTGAATTCACAACCCTTTCTCCTGTTGTTGTTGTTATGTGCTGTGGAATCGGAACCGACTCATAGCGACCCTGTACAGGGTTTCCGAGGGTGTAAATCTTTACGGGAGTAGAAAGCCTCATCTTTCTCCCGCGGAGCAGCTGGTAGTTTCGAACTGCTGACCTTGCGGTTCACAGCCCGAGTCGTAACCACTATGCTACCAGAGCTCCTTTCTCCTACAGCCGCTTATTTCTGGGGAATCTGTCGAAATAGGACTTAGAGAAAAGAACTGAGTTGTATGATTAGAATCTTTTTTTTTTTTTAAGTATCTAAAATGTTCTTTTTTTTAACCTGCCATCTTTTATTATTATTATGTATCTTAGGTATGCCAATGTGAAGAAATGTAGTAATGAGGGTCGGGCCTTGATGCAATTGGATTTTCAACAGTTTTTAATGAAACTTGAAAAGCTAACAGATATTAGACCCATTCCTGATAAAGAATTTGTGGAAACTTATATTAAAGCTTACTACCTGACGGAGAATGACATGGAACGCTGGATCAAAGAGCACAGGGTGAGAACTGGGAAGTAGTTAATGAAGGTCTTACTCATTCCCCTTGTGTGGTGGATTTCTTCAATTCAGGCTCATGGGACTGAAATGTAAAGTCAGATTTGCTTTTTTAGCATCAATTATTTAGGCCAATTCTTTATCATATTCTGATTGTCCTTTGTCTAGTCAAATCGTTTTGATCCCTATGTGAATTGTAACAGTAATTATCTGGAGATAGATCTGAAGTTCTAAATGTTGACTATATTTATTCTATGACTATGTTATAAAATTCTGAAGTTCATTAATATCAAGGTACATTAAGTCCAGCAACACTGTAAACTTTCTTAAGGTGCACTCATGTTATATACTGTGAACCTTCATGTACTTCCTCAACAAGTGACACCCTGAACACATTTACATGCATTAGTGACAATTGAAGGTATTATCTAACTGATTAAATTTATCATGCATACATGATTAGATTTTAATAATGATGATATGATTATTCTTGCTTTGTGAGTATATAGAGATTAGAGTGAAAAAGACTACTTATTGAGCAGTATTTATGATGCGTAATGTGTGGTATATTTCAACTCAACATGTATTATCTCCTGACCATGCCTACTCTGGGCAGCTTTCTGTGTGTTACAGCATTTGTCTAGGTCAGTAGAATGTGAAGATAGATTTAATTGAAATATGGACATGTTAAGATCATCAACAAATTGTATTACTTTGACTTTGGTGTTCACAGTTACTTAGGGCATAAAAATCATTTAAGCTAAGTAAAATTACTTCATTTGCTTGGATGAGGAAATAAGGAATTATTTGTATTTACTTTATCAGACTCATCTTTTTGGTTTCTGCACTATAGAAAATTGAAATCAACATTGCTATTGTTTTGTTGTTTGTTATATGCCATTGAATTATTGTAACATATAGTGACCCAACAGACAGAATAGAACTGCCCTGTATAGCGTTTTCTAGGCTATAATCTTTATGCTTGGAAAGTACTCAGAATTTGACTAAGGATAAATTAACAGTTGACCATGATGACACAAGTGGTGTAAAACTTTCCAGACCTTCATTTGCTGGTTGGGGCACAACTCAAAACGAGTAATAGCTGAAAACATGCATCAATAGTCAGAACATGGAATGTACAAAGTAGGAATCTCAGAACATTGGAAATTGTCAACAGTGAAATGGAGCCCATAAAGATTGTGTCCTCGGCTGAAATGGACAGGTATTGGCCATTTTGAATCAGACTATTATGTGGTTCACTATGCCGGGGACAACAAATTCAAGAGGAATGCTGTTGTCACATTCATCATCAAAAAGAACATTTCTCAAGGTCTGTCTTGAAGTACACTGTTGTCTGTGATAGGATAATAGCTATACATCTACTAAGAAGACCAGTTAATGTCTATATTATTCAAATTACACACCAACCACTAAAGCCAGCGATGATTAAATTGAAGAATTCTACTAACTTCTTCAGTCTGAAATTGATCAAGCATGCAATTAAGATTTATTGATAATTACTGCTGATTGGAATGTGAAGTTTGGAAACAAAGAGGAAGTATCAGCAGTTAGAAAATATGGCCTTGTTGATAGAAATCATGCTGGAGGTTGTATAACAGAATCTTACAAGACCAACAACTTATTAATTGCAAATACCTTTTTTAAACAACATTAAAGGTGACTATACTCATGGAACTCACCAGGTGGAACACACAAAAGTCAAATTGACTACATCTGTGGGAAGAGATGGTAGGAAAAGTTCAGCCAAAACAAAGCCAGGGGCTGACCGTAGAATAGACCATCGATTGCTCTTATGCAAATTCAGGCTGAAGCGGAAGAAAATTAAAACAAGTCCACGAGAGCCAAAATATAACCTTGAATATATCCCACCTGAATTTAAAGATCATCTCAAGAACAGATTTGATGCATTAGACACTAATGACCGAAGACTAAAAGAGTTGTATGATATTCCCCATCAAGAACTTCATATGGGAAGAAAACAAAAGGTCATTAAAAAGGCAGGAAGGAAAGAAAAGACCAAAATGGATGTCAGAAGGGACTCTGAAACTTGTTCTACAGCATAGAGATGCTAAAGCAAATGAAAAGAAATGGGGAAGATAGTTACCTGCCAAACAATTGGAAGATACCCATATTTGTGCCCATCCCAGAGAGGTGATTCAACAGGATTTGGAAATCATCAAACAATATCATTAATATCACATGCAAGTTAAATTTTATTGGACACAATTAAAAAATGGCTGCAATAGTTTATAGAAAACTGAGAGAAATTTAAGCTAGATTCAAAAAAGGATGTAGAACTTAGGATATCATTGCTGATGTCAGCTGGATCTTGATTGAAAGCAGAGAATACTTGAAAGATGTTTACTTGTGCTTTATTGACTATGCTTTTGACTGTATGGATCATGACAAGCTATAAATAGCATTATGAAGAATGGGTATTCCACAACATGTAATTGTGTACATGAGGAACTTGTACTTTAACAGAGGCAGTCATTCAAACATAACAAGGATACACTGAATGTTTAAAATCAAGAAAAATATACAACAGGGTTGTATTCTTTCCCCACACTTATTCAGTCTGTATGCTGAGCCATAATCCAGGAATTTGGATTATATGAAGAAGAATTTGGCATCAAGATTGGAGGGAAATTCATTAACAATCTGCGATATGCAGATGATACAACCTTGCTTACTGGAAGTGCATAGGACTTAAAATACTTATGAAGATCAAAGACTACAGCCTTCAGTATGGATTGCACCTAAGTGTAAAGAAAAGAAAAATCCTTACAACTGGACGAATAAAATAACATGATTAGAGAAAAGCTTTAAGTTGTTAGAAGTTTAATTTTGCTTGGATCTATGGAAGCAGCAGTCAAGAGATCAAATAATGTATTGCATTATTTGATATGACTGACTGCAAAGTCATTGAACTGCAAGGTCGGTGGTTCAAGCTCACCAGCTGCTCCTTGGAAACCCTATACAGGGTCTCTGTGGGTTGGAATTGACTCGATGGCACTTAACAACAATGGTGAAGAATACTGAAGGTATTAGAGACAGCCAGAAAAATAAACAGATCTGTCTTTGAAGAAGTACAGCCAGAATGCTCCTTAAAAGTGAGGATGGTGTGGCTTTGTGTCTTTCACTTTGGGCGTGTTCTCAAGAGAGACCAGTCCCTGGAAAGGACATCATACTTGGTAAAGTCGAAGGTCAGCAAAAAAGAGGAATTACCACCCCCACATGGGTTCAAGCTTGACAATTGTGAGAGTGGTGTAGGACTGGGTGTGCTCCGTTCTGTTGTACAGAGAGGGTAGCTATGAGTCAGCTGACTCTAGGGCACCTAACAGCAACAGCAAGTCACCATCTGAAATTCAGAAGTCAAATGTATTTCAATAGATACTTATAATCTTGATTTTACTTATTAGCTATAGATTATGATATGACTGATTGCAAAATTGTCACTTTTTCATTCATGTTATCTTATTCACTTACTGTCTCAAAAGATTTGAGGCTTTTAAAAAAATACTTTATGTTGTTATTGAGAATCTACACAGCAAAACATACATGTTTCTACATGTACACTTCAGT
This sequence comes from Chrysochloris asiatica, assembly GCF_000296735.1. Classification (NCBI taxonomy): domain Eukaryota; kingdom Metazoa; phylum Chordata; class Mammalia; order Afrosoricida; family Chrysochloridae; genus Chrysochloris; species Chrysochloris asiatica. The sequence goes on along the minus strand of NW_006408528.1, from coordinate 14,432,376 downwards.
GACTTCAAGTTTTGCAACCATTCTCAGCCTCCTTTTCTGAGTTATCCTTCCCCCATTAACACATACTCATTGTCCCTTAAGGTTCCTGTCTAATATTTCAGGTTTCTGTTGTCAATTTGACCCTAGATAGAGAGTTCTTAATAGAGCATAATACTCAAGGCAGACATTTCTATTAGTTAAACTAAGCTGTTGTTTGGTTTTAAGATCAGGAAAAATTTTTGGTTTAAAGATTGTCTCAGGACAAGTAGTTTAAGGGGTTCATCCAGCCTCATGGAGATTATGGAAATTTTAAGTTCTGTTCTATGGTTTTTCTCCTTTTCCCCAGAATTCTTCTATAGAATCTTCCATCAAAATGTTCATAATGGTACTTCTCTTGGTCTTGTGGCAAAGGAGGAAGTTGTTCATAGAGGCAATTAGTCACATATTCTATAGTGTCCTATTCCTAATTCTCCATCTTCCTGAATTGCTCCAGGAAAATAGAGACCAGTTTTTGTGCCTTGGATGACCAGTCTCAAGCTATAAGGCCTCAGGCTTACACAATGAACTAGGAGGTAGATAGACCAGAAGCACCAAGCACATTATTATCCCATTTAACTGGGGTGCCCCTTGAAGCCATGACCTTAAACTTCCAAGCCAAGAAGGTATATCCTATGAAGTTCTAGGTGATTTAAAATTGTTTTACTTTAAATTTTTATGAAATACGGAGTACCAGAAAATATTTATATGTTAGCATTTTTGAAATTTGAAATACCATTGTCTTTTGTTAAAAAGTTATCACAGAAGCCAGTGTAAAGTATATGACCTTCAAAGTAATAAAAAGCAAAGATAGGCATGCAGGATTATTCTGCTGCATGAAAACACATTTCTGCTGTTTCCTGTTTCCTGATTCAGATCTGGACCACCGTGTTCACAGCTCTGTTAACAATCTCTTTTCTATGGCCCAGCTGTATCTCACTGCTTTTCACTGATATTTCATGCTCAGTAGCCCTCCATTGATACCTGAGTATTTATTTACCTGTTTTTGTTACATTGATCAGATAATTTCTAATGTATTAAATTTGGGCCTTCTTTTTTTGAACAGGAGTATTCAACAAAGCAGCTGACCAACCTGGTGAATGTCTGCCTGGGGTCCCATATCAATAAGAAAGCAAGACAGAAACTTTTGGCAGCTATAGATGATATAGACAGACCCAAAAGATAATGCACAGCTTTCTCCCATGGCGTGTACCTTCCATGAATACAGATGACACGAAAGTCAGCTTTTCAAGCACTCCTGACAACTGTCTGCTAAGAAGTGTGTGCATGTTCTTTCCACCTGCAAAGTGGGAAATGGCTAAGTCTGTGTGCTGTTTTCAAATGACTTTTATCTGCTCTAGTCCTTTCACTTCCGCTTGTGATCTCATTTGTTGTAATCCATTCCTGAAATGACATTATAGCTCCATTATAAATAACTATTGTTAAGTGACTACCGTGATAATATTTTACAAAAGAATGTACCTTAAGTCTAAAAGTAGAAGGAATGGTCGCTTAGTATACTCATGGGGAGTTTTTGGAGAAAGAATTTCATTGAAAATATGTTGGCATTTTCTTACCCTCTGATCTTTGTTCTTAATAAGCATAATATGAGAGGCAAATGTACAGTATCTCCTAATTATGAGCACTGCATGAGCATTAAAAAGTATGCCTCAGCCAAATGGCTGAGAACTCAGTATGTTCTCTGTGTTTTTAAATATCAAAGTTTATGTCAGAGTTCATCTGGTCATGACAAAGTGATCATAAATGGTGACATTAAAAAACAGTATGCTGTAATATTACTAGGTTTTGTGAGACTGCTTTTTGATAATTTTTAACATGACAGGAAGATTTCCTGAGACTATATACAGTTGTAAGATTTAGGGGAGAAGGGGCACTAATTTTAGTCATCTTATGTCCTGAAACCAATCATGACATATAATTTCATTGAGTATGCATTTTCAGTACCTGAGTGGCACACAGAACATGGGTGTAGGATTCTTTATGGGCATTTATAATATAAACTTTGCTCTCTTTTGATTCATCTTCTGTGTGAGAACAACAAAATCTGGCTTAGTTGATTTAGGGGGGAAAATATCAGTTACTCAGGCATAAGTTCAGGGTCATTAACATTTCAAAATGTTAATACTGTATTGCAAATATAAAAGAATATGAGGCAACCAAAGATGAACTTTGTAACTAACCTTTGGTAACTCTGCTGCAATAATCTTTCCTCAACATTTATGACATGAAAACCAATATTCCATGCTCTCCTGAAAACTGTTTAAAACAATTTTTTTGTCCATGTTCTTGCCAGTCGGAAAGTAAAAGACAGCTAAAGCTTGTATGATGGTAGTCCATTGATTTCTGAGAATGACCTTAACCATGAAAAACTGATGCAATTCTGAAGTAGCATGAGAAACAGGGTTTGTGTAATGTGAATCTTCTGGGAATTGAAGTTTTGACGCAGAGAACAAAGGGCTGGGTGGGATCGGGCAGGTGGTGAAGAGACCCTGCCTCACAGTCACCTCATTCCCTGATGGTGCCCTTAACCGTAACACTAGAATGGGAAACAGTTACAGTATCTGTGTGGCTGGAGCTTTTTGTATTTTCAGCCTTTCACTTTGTATCATTTATTATCAATATAATATGAGCAGTAAAACTTCCCTTTTAAAAAATAGTATGAGTTTGGATTAAAAACCTAAATGTAAATTCCAGAACTATGAAGATCATAATGAAAAAATAGAGACAAACTTGAGGACTCTAATACATGGCATGCATAGACTATCAAACATTGCAAAAAACACACAAGCAGTAGAAGACAAAATAGATGACCAGGACATACTAAAAAGTAGAAACTGGTGTAACATCAAAAGATTTCACCTAAAGAGTCAAAAGGGAGCCCACAGACAGAAAATTTTCTTGCAGCAACATACCAGACAAAGGACTGATCTCTAAAATTTATAGGAAACTATAACACCGCTATAAAGAAAAGACAACCCAATTTTAAAATGAGCACAGGACATGAACAGACACTTCACTAAGAAAGACATTTGGGCAGCCAACAAACATATTAAGAAATTTACAGGATCATTAGTCATTTGAGAGATACAAATCAAAACAACAATGAGATATCATTTCACACCAGCATTAACAGCGAGGTTTAAAAAAAAACAAACAGGAAACAACTACTTACGAGGGTTATGGAGAGACTGTGACCCTCCTTCATTGCTGGTAGGATTGTAAAATGGTTTAATCGCTCTGGAAAATGGTATGATACTTCCTCAGAAATTTGGAAATAGAAATGCCTTCTACTTGCTATATGTGTCCACAAGAAATACGCACCAGAACACCAGTAGAGATATATACACACTAATATTCATAGCAGCACTATTCACAGTAGAAAAAAGATGGACACAGCCTAAGTGCCCATCAGTGGAAGAATGGAGAAACAAACTTTGGTACATACATACAACGGAATACTATGCTACCTTGAAGAATAATGGTGGAGTTGCAAGACATCTCATAGCACGAATGAACCTTAAGGACATTATGATGAGTGAAATTATTCACAAAAGGATAAATATTGCATAAGACCATTATTGTACAAGCTTAAAAGATTTCCAACCTAAAAGAAAAGTTCTTTGATTGTTACTAGGGGTGAGAGGGAGGGGTCAGTAATTCACAGGTTAAGAGGTAGACACATGATAGCTTCAGTGATGGTGAGGGCAATATACAAGGGCGGGGAGAGTAGTGTTAGGGGTGGGAGGGAGGGGTCAGTATTTCACAGGTTAAGGGGCAGACACATGATAGCTTCAATGATGGTGTGGGCAATATACAAGGAGGGGGGAGAGTAGTGCACGAGAAGAGTGAGGGAGGTAGATGCCCTTGGAAGACTTGGGAAGGTATGCATGGGCTAAATGGGATAGAGGTAACTAGTGATGTATATATAACCTTGGAGCAACAGTGCTCTGTGATACAGGGATCCAGACGTAGTCAGAATGGGCGAAGGAAGGGAAATAATGTTAGGTGCTTACTGTTTTGTGGATATTGGTTTCCCTGGCTTCCATTTTAAAATAGACATTTAAGTGGGATGTTGTTAAGTGCCGTTGAGTCAATTCCAACTCCTAGCGACCCTGTATAGGGTTTCCGAAGAGTGGCTGGTGAGCTTGAACCGCCGACCTTGCAGTTCAAATGGCCTTGCAGTCTGGCGCATTAATCCAGAGCGCCACACCAGGACTTCTTTAAGAAGGGAATAGGGGGGTGATCTACTTACAAGGTAGCTTCTGCCTGTAGGCATCCACTTGAAGAAAAATGAGATACGCTCCTCCTTGTGCTTAAATCACATCTTCACCGATGCACATGAAGAGCTAATCAATTCCTATTTATGTCTCAGCTGATTAGTAGTGACTTCTATTTAACATGGATTTCATAGTTGGCTTCCTTTCATTTTGACTTTAGTGGACTCTTGACAGTATGAACCACAGTTCCCTGGCTGGTGGAGGACAGTTTTCCTGGGCCAGTGGTAATTGTTACAGAAGAATTTCTTATTTTGTTAAGAGACTGCACCATGTAGTCTGACAAACTTTTTAACCTGTCCATACTACTAACAAAAATGGCAAGTCTTTCTTGGATACTTTTTTAAAAGTTGGTTTGCATTAAAAGATAGATTAATGAGTTTTAACATCACAACAAGAACAGCACATAAGAATCATGAAATTACCTAGCAACATAAGATTTAAAAGACATTTTTCAAATGTATTATGCAATAATATTGAATAGCCATACACTGGTGTGGCACTATAGAATAAGCACTGAACTGCAAGATCAGTGGTTCAAACCCACCATTTGCTCCTCAGAAACTCTCTACAGGGTCACTATGAGTCGGAACCAACTCGATGACACTTAGCAATAACAACTATTTTGTGAAACTAATTTTAACGTAAAAAGAACTGAAAAGCTGAGACTGAATTACACGTGTGCCAAGAAGTTTATTGTTAACCCATTTCTTTTGGTAGCTAAATTGACATTTTATTTGGAACTGTCCTAATAAACAGATCTGTGTTGGAAGAAGTGCAGCCAGAGTGCTCCTTGTAGGACAGGATGGCCAAACTTCATCTCTTATGCTTTGGACATATTGTCAGGAGGGACCAGTCACTGGAGAAGGATATCATGTTTGGTAAGGTGGAGGGTCAGAGAAAAAGAGGAAGACCCCCAGCAAGATGGATTGGCAAAGTGGCATCATGAATAGGCTCAAGTGTGGCAACAGCTGTGAGGTTGGCCCAGGATCGGGTAGTGTTTTGTTCTGTTGTGCATAGGGTTGCTATGAGTCGGTACCAACTCGATGGCACCTAACAACAACAACATCATAGAATTCATTATTTTAAATAAATATGGGAACATGGTAAATTAGTAGCCCCTATGAAAGAATGGCTGTTTCTACATTCTTAAATGAACTGACAACTGTCCCTAAGAAGCTTGTGTATGTTGTCTTAGATTTAAAAAAAATACTAGGGAGATACATAGTAATCCAAATGAACTAGTTTGCTTTAGAGAAGTTACAGTAAGCTCCTCAATTCACTTGGACTAATTAGATCATTTACTCAGTTTACAAAATCAGATCGAATTTCTCCTGAATCTGGGACAATATGTTGTTTTTCATCATATCTTTATGCAGAATTTCATTTGAAAATTTCTGTTGAGCCAAGTTACATTAAATATCTTTTTTTTTTTTTTCACTGAAACTTAGTTATTAAAAGGGTTTGTAATTCTACAAGGGTGAATTTTTTTTTTTTCTTTTTTCATTTAAAAAAGATTGTCTTCAGTTTGAAAGCATAGTTATTTGTAATGAGAAATTAGACTTGAAGTTAATAGTAAATAAAAGTAGTAAGGGGGCAGATGGGTGATTATTCATTAAATAATCACTGAATTGCTAACCACAAGGTCAGTGGTTCTAACCCACCAATCATTCCGTGGGTGAAAGATGAGGCTATCTGCTCCTGTAAAAAGTTACAGTCTCAAAAACCCTGTATAGGGTTCCTATGAATTGGAGTAGACTCAGTGGTAAATGGCGGAATTGTATGTACTCAGAGTCATTTTAATACAGATTTAGTAGTTAACAAAATGATATTTAGCTCTTGGCAGTGATTAATGATGGAAATTATTCATACTCTAGTGTAATATTTGTAAATGTTAAGACTGGTGTAGCTTTCTGCAGATTTATTTATTTGTAATTAGTTTGGAAATATTTGCTCATTTCTTATCCATAAATGTTTTAAAGGCCTTCAAAAAGTTTAAGATGCACAACTCTTCAGAAGAACAAAACTCTTGTCAACTTTTATAGATACTATTTCAAAATATACAGAGAAAAATAGTTCATAACTTTTGACAGATACTTTATTGATTGGCACATCTTTTTATGAGTATTGTTGTCTGCATCATTTTTCCAATTTGAAAGCAGAACCACAGTTAGATAGTCATCTTCACTTGGTAGGAATGTGTGGAGGGTATGGAAAGGGTCTACAGAAGAACGGCAACTAGTCAGTCTTCCTTTGAGATTTGGGTCTCTATTGATGCTTTGTATCTAGAGTTTGGATACTTGGTGTTGCGCTGTGGGTTAATGTGTTGGACAGACCGCAAGGTTGCTTTGAACCACAAGGTGGATGGTTCAAATTCACCAGCTGCACCGCGGAAGCCCTACACAGGGTTGCTATGAGTCGGAACCAACTTGACTGCACTTAATAATAACAATGTTGATCTAGAACAGTTGTGTTTGTGTGTAGGTTACCTTGGCGATTATTTCTTGACCCTGAAACTGAGAAGATACTTCGTTGAGCTGAAAATTTCTTAATTTACTCTTTAAGTTTTCATACTCAGCTGAGCCCTTCATCACAGAAGGATTTTTTTTTTAAGCAACAACCTTTATTTTATTGTTTCTCCCAAATATGGTCTTTGTATTCTGCTTAGCAATATCCAAAAGAATTTCTGTTTTAAAGAATACATTTGCATGTTAAATCATAGGCACCCTGGGCATTTCTATTCAGCTGGTTCTGCAGGGTAGCACAATGTTGATGGTTCTGGTCCACCAATTGCTCCAAGGGAGAAAGAGAAGGCTTTCTACTCCTGTTAAGGTTTACAGCTGACACCACGTGGAACCGACACCATGGCACTTAATAACAGTTAATAGTTGCCTCTAGGAGGTGACATTTCAATTGAACTCATTTCTGGAGTATATACAAATTTGACATCTCCCATAAGGTAACCATTGAAAGACTAGTTTACCTTATCTTCTATGGTTTTTAGTTCCTCATTACAGTGTCACTTCTAAAGCCCAACAAAAATGCTCTCCTTTCCATGAAGTGTGTCCTTTTCAGGAAGCAGTGGTGGGAACTTGGAGTGAAGTGAGGGTTATAATGGTATAGCTAGCCTAGGTAGAGTGCTGTGGCCTGAGGGAATACGTAAGCTCACAGGCCGTAGGGTGGAGGTTGCTGCACAGAGAACTGTGAGGCCAGTGTGGCTGGCATCAAAAGGACATGGAGGGGAGGGTGACAGAGAGGGAGGACCTGTGAACCCTCCAAAGGACTTTGGGGTTTCCTTAAAAATGAGAAGCAGTTGAAGGGTCAGGAATAGAGTGGTGGTTTGATCTTTGACTTAGGTTTTAGCAAAATCACTGTTTGTATATTTGACAAAAAGCATAGGGAATCAAGCTCAAGTGCAGTAGAAAGAGGATGAGGTAGAAAGCTACTCTAATAGACCCTGAGAGGCATGTGGTATATTGGGAGATATGATGATAAGTGTTCAGATTCTGAGTGTATTTCAAAGGTAGAACCAATAGGACCTGCCAGTTAGTTCATTTATGATGTATGAGAAAAAAGAAATTCAGGACTCTAAGACTTTAGTAATAGGAGGCGTGGAAGAGTAGAGTTCAAGGAAGAAGTCAGAACTGTTTATAAACACGGGCGTCATCAGCATAAAGATGCTATTTAAAGCCAAAGCTTTATTGAAGAGACAGAGAAACCCTACATACGTAATATTGGTCATGTAGGTTGATGCAGTTTGGGTCCTTTCAGAGTTGTCACCTGCCTTGCAGTTGGGCTCAAATTCTACATTAGACAGTCTGGGTTAAGGAAGAAACTATCGGGGAAACTTACGAGCACAGAAGAGCGGAAAAAAAAGAAAAGGCATTGCTTTAGTACCACCACCACCATTGCTGCTATGCAAGGTAAGACAGGGCCACAGAACTGGACTGGAATAAGAATTTGCTAGAGCAAATATGGAGTCCTGGTGTAATGCTGTGGCATAAAGCACTGGACCTCAAGGTCAGTTTGAACCACAAGGTCAGCAGTTCAAACTCACCAGCCTCTCCTTGGAAACCCTATACAGGGTCGCCATGAACTGGAATTGACTTGATGGCACTTAACAACAACAGGAATCCTGGTGTGGCACTGTGGATTAATGTACTGGACTGCAAAATTGGAAATTAATGTACTGGACTGCTCCTTGGAAACCCTATACAGGGTCACTGTGGGTCAGAACCAACTCGACAACACTTAACAACAATAACAGAGCAAATACGAGAGTAGGTTTGGGACCTGGGGTTTTCAGAATGTTGTACTCCTTTGACTAGAAGAAAGAGCCATTGTTTTTGTGGGAAGAAAAGTTTGGGTGTAGCTAGCTCACCTGAACTAGTTTGAGCAGCCCAAGTGAACTCCAGGGCCAGGGTTTTCCTGAATCAGGCACTAGCTGGGTGCTGAGAATGCTCTGGTGAATAGGACAGTCCCTGGGCCATGCAGCTATATCTAGCAGGATAGAGAGATGTAAGACAGATCTTATTACCTTACGGCAGATATTCCAAAGGGGCAATCTGGAATAGTCAGAAAACATTCCCCTGAGAGAGACATCCAAGTGGAGACTAGGGATGAATAGAAGGTAGATGAGGAGACAGAGGGGAGAGTATGCTTGAGGATCAGAAGAAGAGTGTGGCTAGAACAGAGAAGGGAGGGATCATGGAGGCAACACCACTGAATAAAACAGCAGATGTTTTCTGATAATGAATCCAACAGGAGTTTTGAGAAGTGGACAGTATGGGCCAGACTACCGAACAAGTTGCCATCGAGTCACCTAAGACTCCTGAAAATCCCTCTTGTGTCAGAGTAGAACTGTGCCCCATAGGGTTTTCCTTGACTGATTTTTCATAACTAGATCGTGAAACCTTTCTTCTGAGGTACCTCAGAAACCTTAAACCTTTTAGGTAGCAGCCAACTGTGTCAACCTTTAGCACCACCATATATTGATTTGGAAACTGAAGGTAAGGTCTGCAGTTGGGGTTTTAATAAGACCTGATTCATGTTAAAGATTGCGAACCATTACCTGCTAATTACATTACATTGTTGTTAGGTGCCATTGAGTCGGTACCAACTCATAGCAACCTTATGCACAGCAGAACGAAACACTGTCCAATCTTGGACCAACCTCACTATTTTGCCACACTTGAGTCCATTGATGCTGCCACCTGGCCAATCCATCTCGTTGGGGGTCTTCTTCTTTTTCTCTGACCCTCCACCTTCCCAAACATGATATCCTTCTCCAGCGACTGGTCCCTCCTGACAATATGTTCGAAGTATAAGAGACGAAGTTTGGCCATCTTGGCCTCCAAGGAGCACTCTGACTGCACTTCTTACAACACGGATTTATTGGTTCTTTTGGCAGCCCATGGCACTTTCAATATTCTCCTCCTACACCATAACTCAAAAGCATCAATTCATCTTCAGTCTTCCTTATTCACTGTCCAGCTTTCGCATCCATATGAGGTCATTGAAAATACCATGGCTTAGGTCAGGCGCACCTTAGTCCTCAAGCTGACATCTTTGCTCTTCAACACCTTAAAAAGGTCTTGTGCAGCAGATTTGCCTAATGCAATACGTCATCTGATCTCTTGACTGCTGCTTCCATGAGTGTTGCTAGTTGATCCAAAAAGAATGAAGTCCTGCTAATTAAAAAAACACACACCCAAGATGAAAGTGATGCAGAGAAGTTTGTCATCTGACATTTTCCACTCACAGAAAGGCAGACTGGAGATGTCTTTCCATTAAAAAAAAAGTTATTGCCCAGTTTCGCCTGACACCTGTTACTTATCCATGAAATAGACCTTAGACTCAGAGGATTGACTCTCATATGAGGCTCCATGAGAGGCTACAGTTAGACTGTTGGTTCTCGGTCACACTGACTTGAACTCAATGAGAGAGACTCTCCCAGGAGACTTTTAATGGATCGCTGAATCATCAGCAGTGAAACAAGTGGATCCACAGGATTGACAAATTGCATAGATCATATTTTATAGTGATTTGTTATTTAAATCTCAGCATTTTATTGAATCTGAAGGAGAAACCACTCCCTGTCTGGTAAGGGGACTTGGGTATCCAGATGGTCATTTTCTGTGAATCCCCAGGTTGCAAAGGTCTACTTTTTGGACAGTCCCCCACATATAGTATGTGCCGACACATCTGACAGTTGGTTAATGCACAGCTGTATTGTGAATACGAAAGGATTTATAGAGGCATTTGCTCAATTGCAAAGCTACAGCTGGACTTGGGCAGCTGACAGGAGCTATATGGAGAATATTTTAGCATCAAATTGATAAGCGGGGCTAGAAAATGAGTTTTTCTGAGATTCCCATAAGGCTTTACAGCAGAATGAGCTACTATAGTCAGGGTTTTATGCTTCTCCTAGCAAAATACACCAGGATAACATCTCAGCCAGTGAGAGTTACTATGGGAGAGAATAATGGGACAAGTGGCTTTTGTACATGGCTTTTTTGTTTTTGTGTTTCTTTTGAAGTAAATTCTAAGAACTACATTTTAAAAGAACTTTCAGAGGTCTAGTGTTTACATTGTGTACACACACTGTACAGGAGTCCTGGCGTGGTGCTGCAGGATTATGTACTGCACCTCAAGGTCGGTTTGAACCTCATGGTCTGTGGTTCAAACTCACCAGCCATTCCTTGGAAACCCTGTACAGGGTGGCTGTGAGTTGGAACCAATTCCATGGCACTTAACAACAACAACAACAACAATAATATATATATGTGTGTGTGTGTGTGTGTGTGTGTGTGTGTGTGTGTGTAGAGAGAGACAGACAGAGTCATACGATAAGCCTCTGGATTTCAAACCACAAGGTCGGTGATTCTTCTTGCAGAAGATGAGGCTTTCTGCTACCGTAAAGATTTTAAAGTCTCGGAAACCCTATGCAGGGTTGCTATGAATCAGCAGACTCGACACGTAACAACCTCAACAATATGAAGTCCTGGAGTGGTGCTGTAGGATAATCACCGGACTGCTAACCAGTAGGTCTTCAGTTCGAACCCACTAGCCAATTCTCAGAAACTATACCCAGTTGCTATGAATCAGAACTGATTAGATTGCACCTGACAACAACATGTATGTACGTGTGTGTGTGCGTGTGTGCAGTGTGTTTTTGTCTTACCTTTTGTGTTACCTTTGTATGCAGCTTGCTGAGCAAACTTGTTACCCCTACCTGTCCCTGCTCTCTTGGTATTGAATATTTTCTGCCTGCTTTTTTAACGGCCCCTGTTTTCCTAGCCACATTGACCTAGTGTCTTCTCAGTGAAGCCTTCCTGGTTACTGCTGCCATCACTACCAACATCACCTTCATCACCACCATCACCATCACTCAGTTCACCGGTCTACAAATTATACCACACTCTGGGCTCTTCAGTTATGCTGGCCTGGATTTTGGTTTTGACCATCTGTGGAGAGGGCTGCATCTTTCACAGTCCTCAGCCCGGCAATGAACAATTAGTAGTCACCACCTTCAGAGATAACACCCACCAAGCAGTTTTTACTTGTTTCCATTGAATCCTAACATATCATTGTGGTAGGTACCATATTTCCATCCCCATTTTACAGATGAAATTAGATGGTTCACTTAATTCCTTTGTAATGCAGTGTTGCTCAACCAGTAAGTGGAGGAGGTGAGCTTGAACTCATAGCCTGTGAATTTAACTACTACTCCATGCAGCCATCCAAAACAACCAACTTATTAGATTAGTTTAGAAAAAGTACATATTATTCTACACAGAGCTAATATGGGCTTTTCCCCTCCTCTTTGTTCTTATGTCCTACTTCCCATGTGTGTTGGATATATGTTGGTAGCTGGGGCTCATCTGCTTGTATTTTTGCCCAGCCTCTGCTTGTCTGTCCTCTGTATGGTAATTCTCTTGAGCATTTTCTTTGCTCTAAGGAGCCCTGGTTGTATAGTGGTTAATTGTTCAGCTGCTAATCAGATCAGCAGTTCAGACCTACTAGAGACCAGCCCCTGTAAAGATTGCACTTGAGAAATTCCATGGTGCATAACAGCTCTACTCTGTCACATGGGGTTGATGTGAATCGAAACTGACAAGCACTGAACAACATTTCCTTTGCTCTGATTTGCTTTACATACTTCATACGACCATTGTAGGAATAAAAGGAAATGTGAAACAGCACATAGAACAGTGTCTGCTGGTGGTGCTTATGTGCCATGGAGTCGGTTCCAACTCATAGTCATCCTGTTTCTGAGGCTGTACATCTTTACAGGAGCAGAAAGCCTCATCTTTCTTCTGCAGGGTAGCTGGTAGCTTTGAACTGCTGACCTTGTGGCTGGTAGTTTTGAACTGCTGACTTGCAGTTAGCAGTCCAACTTATAACCCACGATGCTACCAGAGTTCCTAGAACAATAAACCGAAATCTCCAAACCCACTGCTGTTGCGTCAGTTCCCACTCATAATGAGCCTAGAGGACAGCGCAGAACTCTGGAGGGTTTCTGGGTAATTAAAGGAGCAGCCAGATTTGTTTGTCTTCCAAGAAGCAGATGTTGTGTTCAAACTGCTGTCCTTGTAATCAGCAGCCCAATGCTTACCTCACTGTGCCACCAGGGTTTCTTACCACACAGTAAGAGTTTAAGAAATGTTATTAGTGAGGTGACAGACAGAAGGTCTAAGCCATCTGAACTTCCTACCACTGCACACCAGATTTGTAGCAGCTGTGTGATCCAGGTATTGGCCAAGGACCCCATCTCCTCAAATGTCTTAAGTGCCCAGGTTTGCCTGAGTGCTATCCCAGTATAAATTCCTCAGCTGCACATTTGCCTCTGAAGAGCTGTATGGCACACTGCAGAAGGTATGCTGGTCCTCACTGAACTCACCTCCAGCACTAGATTTCTTAGCAGAGTCTAGTGGGGTGAGTGATGTGTCCTGCTTAGGGAACAGTTAGGGTTAATTATAAGTCATGCGCAAGTGAGTGCTCAGGCATCTTTTCCTTCCGAGGAGAATCTCTTCTGGGTGTAAAGCCAAGAAACTCAGGTGTCATTTATGAAACCACAGCAGTGTTTCTGCTGCCCATGAACTCTTGAGGAAATCCCAATTCTTCAGTTCCACCTGGGTTGTAAGGGACATTGTTCCTTTACGGGGTAACCACCACTCCCAATCTCATTTGGGGCATTAGTGGAGATATGACCCTGCCAACTGTCAACATTAAATTGTCTGGAGAGCACTCTCAATACTTTATACCTAGTAAATTGTAAATATAAGACCGTATATTTCCCATTGTCCACACTCACGCAGCCCCTTTCCCAACTACCACCAACTTCACTGACTAAAAACAAGTGTAGTGCATGGTAACTGCTGCTTCAGATAATGAGTTGGTTAGTTTAAAACCCAAGGTCCATCGGCTACCTCATCTGACACATTAATCTTTTAGACAAGTCTTATTGCAAGCAGTTTTGTGCCTGAGATTTGTGTGTAAATAATAAAATTCTAAATGAGATTATAATTAGTGCACACCCAGGGCTGAGATTTAGTAGGACCTGGAATTCTCATTGCAGCAAGTACTTTGTCTTCTGTAAAAAGCTCACTTTTTTGACAGCTGGTTTAAATGATTTTCAAATGGTCTTGTAAGGAAAAGCCAAGATGCTCTTTATTGATCACCTGGAGCATAAGTTTCCAACATATTGGCAATTTAAAGTATTGTTTGGCTGGCAGATAGCCACGACGACAGGAGATTGACTGTGGTTTCAGGCATCTTAATGTTTTCTTTTTTATTTTAAAACAAAATAGACTTTGTTGTTTTCTTGTTAAAGGTCAAAAACTCTTCTTTTTATATTCTCTTTCGGCTTAGTTTTCATATTACAGAGACTATGAAGAGGAACTTCGGAAAGAGATCTGATATAATAAAAACAGTAGTAGCATAGAAGGCATATTGTGGGATGAGCAAGGATTGAGCCATCAATACTATGGGCTGCTGTTCCCCAAGCTTAAGGGACAATGTATACATGATATGTTGTTGTTAGGTACCAGCAAGTCAGTACCGACTCACAGTGATCCTATGCACAACAGAATGAAACACTACTTGATCCTGGGCTAACCTCACAATTGTTGTCACACTTGAGCCCATTGGTGCTGCCACTTTGCTAATCCATGTCGCTGGGAGTTTTCCTCTTTTTCTCTGACCCTCCACCTTACCAAACATGATATCCTTCTCCAGTGACTGGTCCCTCCTGACAATATGTCTAAAGTATGAGAGATGAAGTTTGGCCATCTTGGCCTCCTAGGAGCACTCTGGCTGCACTTCTTCCAAAATGGATCTATTGGTTCTTTTGGCAGCCCATGGCACGTTCAATATTCTCCTCCAACAGCATAGCTCAAAAGCATAAATTCTTCTATGGTCTTCCTTATTCACTGTCCAGCTTTCTCATGCATATGAACTTATTGAAAATACCATGGCTTGGGTCAAGTGCAACTTAGTCTTCAAGCTGACATCTTTGCTCTTCAACACTTTAAAAAGGTCTTGTGCAGCAGATTTGCCTAATGCAACACGTCATTTGATTTCTTGACTGCTGCTTCCATGAGTGTTGATAGCTGATCCAAGAAGAATGAAGTCCTTGACAACTTCAATCTTTTCTCTATTGATAAGAATGTTGTTTCTTGGTCCAGTGGTGAGGATTTTTGTTTTCTTTACATTGAGATGCAATCCATACTGAAGGCTGTGCTCTTTGATCTTCATCAGTAAATGTTTTAAGTCCTCTTCACTTTCACCAAGCAAGGTTGTATCATCTGCATATCGCAGGTTGTTAATGAGTCTTCCTCCAATCCCGATGCCATGTTTTTCTTCATGTAACCCAGCTTCTTGGATTATTTGCTCAGTATACAGGTTGAATAAGTATGGTGAAAGAACACAACCCTGTCACACATCTTTCTTAATTTTAAACCATTCAGTGTTCCCATGTTCTGTTCAAACAACTGCCCTGCCTCTTGGTCCATGTACAGATTCCTCCTGAGCATGATTAAGTGTTCCAGAATACTCATACTTCACAATGTTGTCCATAGCTTGTCATGATCCACACAATCAAAAGCCTTTGTGGAATTATACATTGCAATGATAAGTTGTGGGAAATTTAGAAGCACACTAGAATTGTCCATCTGGCAAGATAGGGCTGGAAGGTAAAAAAGACTTTAGTTTAAAAGGTAATATTGCAGAAGAAAGATAAGAAATCCTCTCTTCACATGATTTGGGGACTCCACAATGGATCGTCTTGGTGGGCTGGAGATGATCAGGAGGCAGGTAGTGTCAGGAACATTATGTCCATGCTAGATCCAATGAATCCACAGGAGAATCCACATGAATTTGGCAGTAGGAATTTAATAACACATATCCTCAGAGTGTTGAGTGCTGAGAAACTTGCAGAGTAAAATTGAAACATTTTGAAGCTAGTAGGTAGCTAAGAGATCAGCTAGTGCAACCATTCACCAGCAAGGTTATGGACACCTATAAGGAGCTCTGGTAGCATAGTGGTTACGAGTTGGGCTGCTCACCTCACAGATGGCAGTTTGAAACTACCAGCTGTTCTACGGGAGAAAGATGAGGCTTTCTGCTCCCATAAAGATTTACAGCCTTGTAATCCTTGTGCAGGGTAACTATGAGTTGGAATCGACTTCACGGTCCTTAACAACAACAACAACAAGGTCTCAATATACAGAAGGAAGGTTATCCTTTACAACACTCCTGACAAGCCAGTCCCACCTGCTGCCATATGCCCTGGAGAAGATTTACAGCAACTCTATAGGTCAGAGTAGGATTTCCCCGAAGAATTTCCTAGGCTGGTGCTGGAGGATAAGCACTGGACCGCAAGTTTGGTTTAAACTGCAAGGTTGGCAGTTGCAACTCATCAGCTACTCCTTGGAATCCCTGTAAGGGTCACTATGAGTCGGAATCAACCTGATAGCACTTAACAACAATAACAGTCTTTGCAGGAACACATCACCACGTCTTTTCTCCTGCTGCAGAATTCACACCCCCATCTTCCTTTCTGTTAGCAGTTGAGTGCTTTTTTCCTGTACAAGACTTCTGATAGATCAATTCCAGTAACTTCCTAGAATTTCCAGTGATATGAAACTCACTGCTTCCCAGGGTAGCTCAGCAGTTGACTTAACCTTTTACTTCATGTATGACCTTTAGAATTTTACTTTTATAAACTCCCCTAGATTTAGTTCTTTCATCTATAAAATGGCGATTTAATATCTACCTCTCAGGGTTGATGTGAGGTCTGACACAGAGCTTGCGTTTTAGTCATTAAATGGAGATAGTCTCCAATGCCCAACCCCAACATCCTGCCTCAGTAGCAATCTCCAGCTGGGGGCTATAGCATATACACACACTAGTTGGATTTGGTTTTCTTCTAACCCAATACAAATGCTCCCTGCTAGGAATTTTTCTTTACAGTTAGTACTATTCTCTACCTATTTCAGTATATCAGCTTTCTTTTTTGTTTTTTTAACAAGGTCCCACTCTGCTACTACTATTTGCCCATCATGTGTTCCATTCCTCTCAGCTTCAGTGATGTGTTGTTGCTAAGCACCATTGAGTCAGTTCTGACTCATAGTGACCCAATGTACAACCGAATGCCTTGTGTGGTCCTGTGCCATCCTCACAATTGTTATATTTGAGACCATCATTGCTGCCACGGTGTCAATCTATTTCACTGGAGTCATTCTCTGTTTCATTTACCATTTATTTTATTTTGTTTTTTTTTAAGGTTTTTATCATGGATTGAGTGAAAGTTTACAGGGCATATCATCAGTTTTACAACAAATCATATACCTTGATTCATTACATTGATTATAATTCCCTCCATGTACCATCAGTTAACAGTATTTCTCTCTATTCACTTTAGCTTGTTAAAATACACACACACAAAACAAACACTTAGGCATATATAATATTTTACATCTCCAAAGGGCACATTCTGCAAGTCTGCCCCTGGCCACCAGCTCTCAGTCCTTTTCTTCTTGTCCATGAATCTAGAGTCCTCAGCCACTCCCCCTCTCCATGCCCCTATCTCTGCCTCCATTGCTGGTGCTGCTGCTTCTCTGGATACGGTCCCGCATTCTGCT
This sequence comes from Chrysochloris asiatica, assembly GCF_000296735.1. Taxonomy (NCBI): domain Eukaryota; kingdom Metazoa; phylum Chordata; class Mammalia; order Afrosoricida; family Chrysochloridae; genus Chrysochloris; species Chrysochloris asiatica. The sequence continues at coordinate 14,414,921 of NW_006408528.1, read as the reverse complement.
TGTGGGTTCCTCTCTTGATGGTCCATTGACCATTTACTTTTCCAAGTATGATGTCCTTCTCCAAGATGGCCCTTCCTGACAACAAAGTACTAGAGACTAAGTCTCTTGCCATCATCACTTCTAAAGAACAATCTGGCTGAACTTCTTCCAAGACAAACTTACTCGTTCTGGCATTCCAGGCTACTTTCAATATTCTTTGCCAATACCACAATTGAAATACATCGATTCTCTCCCGATCTTTCTTAACCATTGTCCAGCTTTTGCATGCATATCACTTGACTGAAAATACCCTTGCTGGGTATAGGTGCACCTTAGTCTTCAAAGTAACATCTTTACTCTTTAATACTTTAAAAAAGTTTTTTGCAACAGATTTGCCTAATGCAGTAATACATCATTTGATTCTTTGCTGCTTCCATGAACATTAATTGTTGATCCAAATAAAATGAAATCTTCGACAACTTTAGTCTTGTCTCCATTTATCATGATTTTATTTATGGTCCAGTTGTAAGGATTGTTGTCTTCTTTACCGGAAAGAAAATGGTTCTGCTGTTGATGTAGCCAGTATTCATGAACAGGACTCAGAGCCAAGAACAAAGCATTTATTGAGTATTAATAGGGAGAACAGGGGAGTAAAAAATCTCCCAGATCTGTTTCCCCTAGGAAAAGGGGTGGAATTCTGTCGGGATTTAGGGTATGAAGTAGGGCCTGAAGGATTTATTCAAAGTCCTGCTGTTCATCCTAGCCAAGCTGTCTCCAGTGAGACCATTAATCTGCAGGTGTTGTTGTCAATAGCTATAAAAGATGTATGGTTGTTTTTCTTGCATTCATGCAATAGTCCTTGGGGTTGTTGTTGTTATTATGTGCCGTGGAGTCAGTTCTGACTCATAGCTGCACAGGGTTTCCGAGGCTGTAAATCTTTATGGGAGCAGAAAGCCTCATCTTTCTCCTGTGGAACAGCTAGTAGTTTTGAACTGCTGACCCTGAGGTTAGCAGCTTGATTCGTAACCACTACACTACCAGAGCTCCTTAGCGTAGGGTTTGACGACTAATTAAAGAAGAAGTGATTACTTTTAGAGAAAACTATTATATTATGATGGCTAGATGGCCACTCAAACTTTAAATTTTGCTCTGGCCACGTTAACCTTGGGGGTTCTCAGTGTTGGTTTTAAATCCATACTGAAGGCTGTAGTCTTTTTTGTTTTGCTGAAAAGCAAATCTCTATTTTAAAGTCATATAAATGTGATCCAAATGGGTCCACAACAGGTTTTGAGAAAGAAACATGTTGTAAGTAAGCAAAATCCATCTGCCAAGGTTGTGTATGAACTTCTTAGATGTCTCATTGGGCTAATTCCAAACCACTCACAGTAGAACATCTTTAGTATCAAGTGTAGCATGATGCTAAAGTCATTGTAGCTTTTGTACATACATGTTGCAGGACCTTGTTAAGCTACATTGTTAAGCTAGGTTGTATCCATCGCTTTAAATGGCATCAATATCAATGTTGTCAGACTTCACAATTTCAACTTTAGGAACACTGGTCGTCTTTGAATACATGACCTCAATATTTTCATCTTTATCTTCCTCTTCACCCCCTCCTTCAACCATTTTATGAATGGAACTGCTTTGACTGGGAATCTATTTGGCAAGTTCTTTGGAAATATATTTCTTAGAGGCCTTTTCTGACCAGCTGATGATGGCTTCTTCTTCCAGAAGAAGCTTTGTTTATCTTCTTCTTAATATGAAGGATCTTGGAGATGAGCTGAGATTGATGCTTTGGTTACCACACACTCCAAAACATGAAGATTCTGCTGGGATTTTTTTGTTTCTGTGACAAAATCATAGAAAGTGACATCTGTATTTCTTGAGTAACCATAATATCCTAGTTTAGAAAGAACTTCAGCCCAAAGAAGAGGGCCCATGCCTCTACATTTAGCTGATCTGCTTCAGCAACAATTCATTTGCCAGATGAATCAACAATTCCCTTTTCTTAAAAAAATTAAACAAGGTGTCGGCCCATTCTTCAGTGGTCCTCTCAGGGTCATTACTGAGGGTCAGGATTTTTTGCATGGTCACTGATTTCATCCTTTGGGTTCCTCAGTTGTTACTTTCTCCCCAGTCACCCTCCTCATTGCAAATAAGGACATAAATCCAACATTGCTCATCCGGCTCTGGGATGAAGTGCGGTGCATGATCACTGGGATTAGGGTGAGGACAGAGCGGGTGAGCACTGCATAGGAGGAGTCCCAGCCACATCCAGGGTCCTCATTGGACCCACACTGGTCAGCACTGGAGTTGGGGACCTCTGAAATGTTCTCACTCTAAGGTTATATAGTCTTTGATTTTCATCAGTAAGTACTTCAAGCCCTTTTTGCTTCCAGCAAGCAAATTCATATTGTTTGAGTATGCAGATTGTTAAGGAATCTTCCTCCAATTCTGCTGCCACTGTCTTTTTCACATAGCTCAATTTCTCAAATTATTTGCTCAGCATGCAGATTGAATAAATCTGGTAAAAGGATACAACCTTGACAACACACACATTTCCTAATGTTAAACCATTCAACATCCCTTGTTCTGTTCGAAGGACTGCCTCTTGGTCTATGTATACCATCAGTGGTACCTCTCAATAGTAGGATCCTCCCTCCACTAGCCTCCTCCACCAAATCCCAAAGTGTACTATGTAATGGGACCAGAGGTGTTGCCTAGTATCGTTTATCTCTTCTTACCATTTTTGTTCTCCAGGTGGCGCTGTAGGATAAGCAATAAGCTGCTAACAGCAAGGTAGCCATTTCAAACCCACCAGCTGTTTAAGATTTAGTCTCAGAATAGTCTCGATGGCAGTGAGCTTCAGGTGTTTGTTGTTTGTTGTTGTTGTTGCTAAGAATTACTGAGAGCTTTCCCCACCTTTTTTCTGGGTTTTTCAGAGAAATTGGTAGGGTAAGTAGAGCTCCACAAAAGGGTGATGGTGGTGGTGATGAACGTGGGTTGATAAGAAACAAGTGATGGTTGTAATACGGAAAAAGAAACTCAGGGTAAGTCTTGTAGGTTAAAAAAGTCATAAGTCTATTTATTGCAGCAGAAAGTAGAAGGAAATGACTTCTGGAGTGATTTTTCACTGGAAGAAGTGGAAGTCAAATTAGGAAGAGTCTATGAGACTGGATGATACATGAGGTGGGATGCGATCAGTTACTTCATAACTGGCACTTGGAGTTTGAAAGAGGACCTCAGCTTCTTCGGGCAAGGCAGCTGTTCCCTTTGCCAGCTGAATTGCCACTCCTGGTCACCTCTACCTTTCACACTCAAGCTTCACAGTTGAAGACTAATACTATGCTTAATGTTCCACTCTCCTGCTGATGGACAATAATTTTCTTTACTAGCTTGGCCTCCATGTCTTGTCATTGTTATGTGTCATTGATTTTGTTTCTACTCATAGAGACTGTATAGTGTTTCCGAATCTTCTTTCCCTCAGAGTGGCTGGTGAATTTGAACCAATGACATTGTTGTTCAAACCTACCTTGAGGTTGTGTGCTTAACCTACATCACCATCCTAGTACTCCTTTGTCTCCGGGTCTTAGAGTTTTCTAAAATTATGCTTCTCTATGGGGCTGTTCTGCTAACCACAAGGTTGGTAGTTCAAACCCACTAGTTTCTCTGTGGGAGAAAAATGAGGCTTTCTACTCCTGTAAAGATTTACAGCCTCAGAAACCCTATACAGTATCGCTATGAGTCAGAACTGACTCCATGGCAGTGACTTATAAAACATGAAGGTGTCCTGGAAGCACTGTGGGTTAGGTGCTGGGCTGAAAACTGAAAGATTGGCTGTTCAAACCCACCAGCCACTCTGAGGGAAAGAAGATAAGGCTGGCTGCTCCTGTGAAGATTTATAGTTGCAATTGACTTGATGACAGCAGGTTGTTGTTTGTTTTTTTGTATAGAACATGAGTAAACAATTCTGATATCTTTAAAACATATTTTATTTTCTGGAATTACAAATAAGCACTTTGTTATGCCTAGGCCTTCTTTTGCTTCAGACAGTCTCCAATGTTTTCCATTGGCACAAGAATATGGAAGGCCCCAACACGGGTAGTGTTCTTGATATTCTGCAGTGGGCTGGTTCAAAGAGATGACAGGTTAAAGAGATTGACCATATTTGCTCTGTCTGCAAGAGATGACAGGTTAAAGAGACTGACCATGTTTGCTCTGTCTGCAACTGTCATAGCACAGTGCAGCTTGATGAAAATTGTGGTTTAGGCCTTGTTTTGAAGGTTAACTTCATCAGCTAATGATTATTATTAACTCTTACCCGAGTGTTGGGTTTTCTCTTTGCCCTGGTGTCTATATCAGCAAATTAAAAAACAGACACATTCACCATATGAGTTGGTAACTCCAACCTACAAGCTGTTGTTGGAAGTGATCCCATGTGACAAAGGGGTGCTGCCCAGTAGGGTTTTCTTGATTATGATCTTTATGGAAGCAGATTGTCAGGGCTTTTGCCCGAAGAACCCCTGAGTGGGTTCGAACCACCATCCTTTCAGTTAGCAGCTGACTGGTTACTATTGCACCACCAGGGCCCCTTCTAACCTTTGTTGTTGTTGTTAAGTGCTGTTGAGTTAGTTCTGACTCATAGAGACCCTGCGTAGGGTTTCTGAGGAGTGACTGGTGGCTTTGAACCACCGACCTTACAAGAAAGCAAATAAATAGCACAAGCCTTGATACCCTCAGCACTTGTGATGTCTTTCCCGTGATGTCACTGATATATGGCAGTGCCTATTTTGGCACACTGTAGGATAAACACAGGGCTTCAAGGTCGGCTTGAACTACAAAGTCAGCAGTTGAAGCTCACCAGCCGCTCCTTGGAAATTCTATACTGGGGTGCTATGAGTTGGATCCTACTGGGGTGCTATGAGTTGGCATTTAACAACAATATTTTCCCTTGCATGATTTGACTCTTTATTACCTGACAACATGGTTCAAGATGATTTTGTGTAAGAGAAATGAGTTCCAGAAAGCTACAAAATGTTCCGGAAACAATATTTTCATCAAGAGATTTTGTTTTCAAAATTTTCAGATATTTGAAGCAAACTGCCTCACATCATGATAAACTGAGAAAAATTGATCTGAGCAGTGAATCTCTGTAAAGTGTGCAGTTTCTTCCCCTTTGTCTTCCAAACAGCCCTGTGCAAAGGCCCTATGGGCTAAAGATTATACTGACTTCATCTTGTGGATTCTCTGGGAAAGATCTAAAGTCATTGTGGTGTAGTGAAATACCTAATGTCTCCTCTAGCCATGGTCTGTAATGCCCACCAAACAACATTTCTGCCCTGCTGGGTCTGGGTAAGAGAAAGTGGGAGAAGATACTGATAGGCTAATAAAATTCAGCCGTGGGGGTTAGCAGAGGTCATTGTAATTGTAAAAACTTGGAACTCTGACATGTGTATAAAATGAGCCATCTCAGAAGTAGGAGAGGGGATGTCACTACCATCAAAGCAGAAGAGACAGGAGTGGAGCTTGTCCTTTGAACTTCCTCAACCCAGGGGCAGAAACGAAGACACCAGAAGATTGCCACAGAAGCAGCAATAGCAGAACCAAGAATCAGAGCACTGGGCTTCTCAGTTCACAGAGCAAGTAAAGCTGAGTGACTTTGGGCAGGAAGCTTGCTTGCAGAGTGGGCTACCTCCAGGCACTTAAGTAGGGAAGCTAGGTTTGCTGACCCATGGAGCTAGAGCCAAGTGTCCTCTGGCTGAGGCTTATAGTGAAGCAGTGTGTCCTGTGGGGATTTATCAGCAGCTGACTGATACCCTGAGCATTTTCTGATCCTGTTAACTTCCCTATTAAACCCCATAACTGTGAGTCTGGTGTTTGAGTTTGGGGTGCCCTTTTCAATGAATGATCAAATCCAGCTAAGGAGTAGACATAGTTGTGGGAAGAATGGTTTGTTTCATATTTTTGCAGTCATATGCTCTCAATAATTATGATGTTGGTGAGTCAGTTGAGTGCTGTTGAGTCAGTTCTGACTCACAGCAACCCTGCATAGGGTTTCTGAGGAACTTCTGGTGAGTTTGAACTGCTAACCTTGCAGTTCAAACTGACCTTGTGGTTCAAACCTGTCATCTCTTTGAACCAGCCCACTGCAGAACTTATCCTACAGTGCCACAAGAGGAGTTCAATTATGATGAAAATTAGTTAAAATGTAGGGCAATATGGAATTTAATTTTCATAGGTTTTTAAGTTAATCCTTACGGCATTAATTTGAAAATCTAAAAAATTCTCCTTGGTAGAACACTACTCTGATTTTGTTATTAGAAATCATGACAGTCAATGTGACTCTCTAATGTCATTTGTTGAGTATGTATTATGCATCATTTACAAATAGTTATACTAGGCTATTGCACCTGCAAATGCTGATTACTGTGAGCAACTTCCTAGCTCCACAGGTTTTACTTGCTACTAACTTTAAGTATTTTTGTGGCCACAGAACTTTACGTTAGTCAGTTGTGCTTCACAAATGAAAAATTTTTGCTTAAACTGTAGAAGAGGGTTTTGTGTAATTTTCTGAATTTAAATGGATTTAAACTTTAAATAAATGATTAAATGTCCGGTGATCCGTAAACAGTGCAAGGTCACTGAAGCAGGAAATAAATTGGCTCCCACATTATTGCAATTCTCAGATCTTCCCACCAGCTCTCAGTCTCAGGCTCCCGTGAGTGTTGAGGCAGCCATACCTGCACCCCACCAGTGCCCTGAAACTCCAGGGCAGCTGGATTCATCATGCCCTTTGACCCTCCAGGAACTTCCGTTTTTACGTTCACAGTGCAACTTGCTTGTTAACGCTGCTGAGTCTCTTGGTGCACGTCTGAGACAGTTTGATAGTCTGAAGGTGGTAGCATGATGCATCCACTGGCCCTTGATCTATGGCTATGGCCTTTACCTCCTCAGAAATGCCTGGGAACCCAGTGTTCCTATTACTGAAGTGTCTCAACACAGAAACGAATGGGAGCAGTCATGCTTTAAACATCCTGACAAGTGTTCTTCTCACGAGGCATGCTGGCCATTCAGTAGACCCCTTTCTGGTAGCCTTTATGGTGTGGCACTGCAGGATAATGTGCTGGACTGCAAGGTCAGTTTGAGCCTCAAGGTCAGTGGTTCAAACCCACCAGTCGCTCCTTGGAAATCCTATATATGGTCATTATGAGTCGTAACCTACTCCACGGCACTAAACAATAACAATAACTGAATCATTAAAAACAGAATTATTTTGTCTGATGAGTCTGTTTTTTTAAAAAAACATGTGCCATTCCCTCCTTTTCTTCCTTCCTACAACACATCCTTTTGTTGTCAACTGATACTTTGGCTTTATTTTTAAATATATTTTATTGTACTTTCTAGAGTAATTTGAATAAGTCTATTGGAGGCTTTCTGCTCCCGTAAAGATTTACAGCCTTGGAAACCCTGTTCAGGGTCACTATGAGTCGGAACCAACTCGACGGCACTTAACAACAACAACAATTGGTAAAATACCCATACATATAATAAAACAAACTTCCAGAACTTAAGGAATTTCATCAGTGTCAATGAATTACACATTTAGAAATTGAGTTTTGGTTGCTATGTATATTTTTACTAAATCAATCAATCAATTGATCAATCAGGTATCATATGAGGAGAGAAAAGAGTTAAAGAATTGTACTGGGTTTCACTTACCAAAGAATTACCAAAACAATACAGAATAATTGATCTCATCTTCTTCATCTCATCTGCCCAAGAATAAAGGAAATCAGGTTATGCTGTGCAGACACCAAGTCTACTTTTACAAGACTTCCAAATATATTTGTAGTATCAAAATTAAAGTGATGTTTTTATGGTGCCATGGGATAAGCACTGGACGGTTTCAGACCTACCAGCTGCTCCTTGGAAACCCTGTACAGGGCCACTGTGAGTTGGATTCAACTTGATGGCACTTAACAACAAACCTTTTATGAAGCATGTTTTTTACAAGATTGTTTTATGTTGGAAGAGGACGCCCTTTCCCTTTGCAAGCAGGGAAGAGAATGAGGTCTCGTGAGCTGTAAGAGTTCCTTAGCTAGCACACAGATACCACAGTGACTTTAAATGAATGAATGGATTGATTACCTATATCTGCTTTCAGAAGTAAGTAAGATATATTTGTAGAGGCTAAAATAGAACAGATGCTTCTACTGTGCAAAGAAACAAATCAAGGCATTTTGAACTTCTGCTGTTTGGTTTGCCCTGCCTTCTGGTGCTTTATTTCTGAAAATTCTATCTCTTATTTTCTGAGGATCATTGTTTCTAACCTTGCGGTTAGCGGTCTAGTGCCTATTCCTCAGTGCCACACCTGGATTCCTTCTGTATCATAATCAAGACAAAATATCCTATAGTTTAAATTGCCTTTAATCCTAACTGAAAAAATAAAAAGTATTCTTGGAAGTGGACTGACTACTTTCTTAACTATCTGAAGTTCGCTCTAGTTATACATGGGAAAACTCAATCTTAATTTCTCTTCTACGAATAATTCAGGTGTAATGTCTCAGGCTGCAATTTGGTTTTCCCATTGGTCACCTGGCCATGATGGTGGGACTCATGAATTTATCTGATTCTGTTAATTCTTTAGGAAACAAGATTCAAGATTTTGGTATTTTCTTTTTAATTCACAAGACATTTTAAAGTTCCATATTCTGGATTCAAAAGACAACTGCTAATCTGCCTCCTTGAATAATATCACTAATAAAAGACTTGTTTTCATCAAAAATCTTAATTCTTTATTTTTAGAATGATTTCCCCTATAGTTTAAAAGTAAAATTGTTTACACTTTTTCATACATTTACCTATTATAACACTTTAGCCTTTCAAAATTTTAATTCATAATTGTTGTTTAGTGCCATTGAGTCAGTTCCGACCCATAGTAACCCTGTATAGGGTTTCCAAGGAGCAGCTGGTGAGCTTGAACCACCCACCTTGTGTATCAAACTGACTTTGCAGTCCAGCTCATTAACAACCAATAGCGCCACATCAGGACTCAAATCCTGTGAAAAAAAAAAAGATCTCACTTGGTTAGTTCAAAGTATTCATTCTGTTTAATTTCTGACCTATTTTTGACTGATAATTGAGCCATGGAAGGGAGTTCAGTTTCCGGCCTGAAGGGTGACTGAGGATTATACTCTTGAGGGTCCCAGTAGTCTTTATCTGACATAAAAAGCCTGGCTTTTTATGATTTTGAATTTTGTTCCACATTTTGCTCCCTCTCTATCAGGATCTTGTAATGTGGTCCCTTTCTGAGTGGTGGTAGCTAGGCACCATCTAGTTCTGATCTCAAGGTGGTGGAAGTTGAGACCTGTTTAATCCATTAGTCCATTGGACTAACTCTGTATGTCTTTGATTTCTCCACTCTTCTCTGCTTGGATGAGGAGAGACCAATAGTAGTATCTTAAGTGCACAAGCTTTTAAGACTCCAGTTACTTCTCCCCAAAGTAGGTTTAGAACATTGTGCTTGTGAACTATGTTATGCCAATTGACCTTGGTGTCCTCCAAGACTATGGTCCTGATGTCCCAGGCCCAACAACATCTCCCCTCAAGGTGTTGGTTATGGTTAACACTAGGGAAGTGTGTACTTCTTACACTAAGCAACCATTTGAGATCAAAAGAGTAGCATTTGCCCAAGGACAGACTTCAGAAGGCAGGAAAGGTTAGGAAAGAAGTAGGACTGGAAAGGGAAATACAGGGAGGAAATAGGGCAAGTGATGCTATATTGTGGGGATTGTAATTAATGACGTGGAACAAAATGTGAATGAATTATTGAATGGAAAACAGATTTTCTCTGTAACAACAACCAAAAAACCCTAACCCATTTCTGCAGAGGCTTTCCCAATCATAAAGAGCCTGTAGAAGAGAGGAGAATTGCTCCATGGAGTTTCTGAGACTGTAAATCTCATCTTTTCCCCATGGAGCAGCTGGTAGGTTTGAACTACCCACCTTTTGTTTAGCAGACCAAGGTCTAACCAACAGTGCCATCAGGCTTTCTTTACTCTGTAAGGCTTCACCCAATTCATAATAAAAGGTTAAAAAACAAAACAAAGTATACATTCTGGGCCTATTCTACTAGCACCTCAAGTCCTAGGAAAATCTGCTTCTAGATAAAGGAATAAATTCATATGAGAATATCAGATCCTTTCATAGTCTTACTGGAGAAATATTTGGGGCCTGGTGAATGTTCCCCAGAGTCTTTAGACTTGGTTCAGCTCTCAGCTCTGATGATTCCCATTCTTAACGGCCCAGGGGTTAGGGTATTCCATGTAGAATCATGGGCTTGGTGCTGATCCAGCCCAAAGATTATTGATTTAAGTTCACTTCACCTGTGATCAAGCTGTCAACCTTATAAACAATATGTGCAATTCCATATGTACTCCAGTTCTCCCCTGTGTAAAAAGGTGATAATGGGTTTAAAACAAGCAACCATGGTTTTCCATGATAATACATTCCTTATCGTAGCAAAAATGGTTGATTAAAATGATTATAATGGAATAGGAAAAGCACAGTTATTAAGGCAAGAGGATTTACACAAATGTAGTGGGGACATGCACTGAGAACATATCCCGAGGGCTCCTTTCTGCCCAAAGTTCTCTGAGTGCAGCAGGAGTAAGGAAGGGAGCCTGGGTCTGGGACTCCTTCCGTTGTCTGATGAAAGCAGGAGATGGGTCCTCAACTGGTCCTAAGGTTGACACTTTAGGGTTTTCTCAACAACATGATTCAGAGTAGAGGCCTGCTAGGTGAGAACCGAAGAGGCACAGTCGTTTATGGATTCAAGACTGGATTGGGGAATTTGGATCACTGAATTAACAGAGTTGATCAAGGTTCTTTGTGATTAGGAATTAATACATGAAGTCCACATAAAAATATAAACAGGCAATGGTAAGGTCCTTGGGTTACAGAGTGGAAATTGCGACTTTGGAACATTTTTGCAGAAATATAGATAGAGTTATGCTAATTCACTGATTTCCTATGGATGTCCTTTAGGAATAGAAAAGACTTTTGATGTAGTGTACTTTAAAATGCACTATTTAAACCACTCACAACCTAAAAAAAATCAAAGATGTGAGGTACAAAATTTAGTACCAGGTACAAAAGTGCTGAAAGGCTGCATGTGTGTGGGTAGTCTAGCAGACATCCCCTGTGGAAAAAGAAGAAAGTTCTTCTTTCTCAGTACCACCTGGCACTCAAAGGAGACCCCTTTCTCCAACCCTAGCAGACAATTGAAACTCTGAGTTGAGATCGTAGTCTCTTTGTGTTTGATCTTTGAGGGTCAGCACGCAACAGGAGAAATGTGGTGTGGATGAGTGCTAACACCTCTGGTTGGAAGGTTGGTGAAAGGATGATGGGAGCCCCCACTGACTGGTGCTTGGACCATTGATGCCGAGCAGCTGGCTGATATTCTGAAAGCTGAGTGCAGCAGGTTCTGGGAGGGCTGAGAGAAACTGGAAGCTAGAGCTGGAACCTGAATGGTTATCTGCTACTAGAGTGACAGTGAGAGAGTCTAGAAACAGAAAAGAAGTCCCTTTTCTTTCCCTCCCACCTTCCAGACACCAGTCACTGACTTATCCCTGGCAACATTTAATAGGAATCTAGCTGGTAAAGGAATCTGAGAAATGTTGTTTTCAGACTTCCAAACTCAGCATCTTGGCAAAATGCAGAAGAGGGAGTTAGCACTGAGAGATAGACAATGAGCTTCACAGTGCTCCTATTTCATCATTGGAAAGGTTGGTCAACTTGTCCAAAATCAGCTTAGAAACAGGACTGGAATTTTTAGGCCAATGTATTGTGATGAAAAACAAACAAAAAACAACCCATAGCTTTTTCATGGTGTTAGGTTGCTTCCAAATGGAGAATGTTCTACTTTTGACTTGTACTTATTCAGAGAAACTATGTTTGACAAAGAATTATATATCAGTGGTAGTCCAAATGTCTATTAATAGTATGCTTTATTGGTGGGATTGAGTGGGGAAGAGAATTTTCCACGCATGTTGTACAGCATACATCATTGGAATAGCTGTAGTTTCTTTTTCAAATTTGATATGACATTTTATGACTGTAAGAATAATAGATACTCTCTGTGAAAACCAGACAATACCAGAGGAGTATAAAGAAGAAAATAAAAATCTCCTAATAATCTAGTCCACAGACTAGGGGTAACCTCTATTAATAGCTGGAATCAATTATGTCAGTATAAGCCATTTTATATATTATAAAATGAAAATATTACTCTATACTTACTGAAGTTTGACCACTGCTAAGCAGATTCTTCATGTGATTTTAGAATTATAAAGCCAGACAGAACCTCATTTCAGATGTGGAAACCAGGGCAGTGTGTGGCGGAGCTAGGATGAGAATACAGTCACTGACTCTAAATTTACAGCCTTCTCAACCAGCTTCTCACTACTGCAGCTTTCTTAAACCATTTTTTTTTTCTATTTTAAAACAAGTTTACTCATAATCAAAGTGTAGTAAAGCAAAGATCTTATTTTACATCTATACCAAACTCCTGGTAGGTCAGTGCTGAGTGAGATGCTGTGAGTCATTCCCAACCTCATCCCAGTGAATGCTTGCAAAGAATACTCTGGAGCTTTCTACAAGTTTGAGAATGAGGATGTGACATTCTCTCTTTCAACCTTTGCCTGGCCAACATGGTGACTAAGAAAACTAGGGGCCATGTCATTCCTGATACGTGGTGGTACCAGACCACTGGCTGCTCTACGATGGGAGGTTTGTACCAACCTTTCCCTAGTCACCTTATCCCTGGAGCGCTTCCTCTCCCTGAGTTCACAGCTCTCTTAAACCAAGTGCTTGAAAAATGCCATTTGTAGGCATGAAAGCAAACCCTGGTTGCAGACAGATCGGGATCATGATGCCATCAGCACTGGTGGTTTGTCATGCTGAGGGTGATGGGAAGCATAGATACCTGTGGGTTCATAGTGGTACTACAGCTTGGGGAGGAGGAGAAAGGCAGGTCAATGTAGCCCATGGGGATTTTCACGTCCACATAGGTGATGGGGAAGATGCCTTGCCGGGAGGTTCCCGGGATCCTCCCTTCATACCAGTTCTCGTCCACCTGTCGAAGCAGCGTGATCCTCTTGCCCTTTCTGAAGGGCATTTCAACTTGCGTATCACCATTGAAGTTAAATTTAGCAAGAGCTTCACAGTATTCCAAAATCTGCACTGGTGTTAACTTTTTGGGCTGAGCCTTCTCAGCAGGAGGCAGAAGCTCGATGTAGGTGCCTGGGAAGATCCCCACCCGGCTGTGGTGTTCGCCTTCATACTAGTTCTAATCAATCTGCTTATAAATGTAAACAATAGCTCCCTTCTGCAGAGAAGCTCCTTCAGTGTCTGAGCTTTAAAGTCAAATTTGGCTCTGGCAGGTCTCACCTCTTTATCATCGTGATGTCTTTGAATAAACTCTTCAGTGGATTCCAAGTAATCAGCTGGTATAAAATGCCTTGGTGATTCTGAATCTTCAAAATAACAAAGCAACGTTAAACCAGGAAGCGATTTAGTTCAGGAAAGCAGGTCGGGAAATGGATTCCAGCTATTAACCTTTTGCCAATTACAATGATGTTTTTTTTTACAGCCACTATTGATCAGGAATCAAGTTCTAAAGAAAACATACCACCTCCTCCCCTTTTGGACCCACTCGTGAACTAGTTTAATACAAAGAAAATGAAACAGAAGGCAAAAGATGTGTAAAAAGAGAGGGTCTTCTGTCACAGTGTCCCTATGAAGAGGCGTGCAGATCACAGGCACACATCGTGCACTCACACACACACACAGGACCACGGGAGAAGCTGTCTCTCAAAAAACCAAGGGCTAAGTAGGGGACTGGGGCAAACAGCAGGGGCTCAAGGGTTCAACCACCGAATTTCTCAGTTGCGCTAAATGGCCAATTTTTCTTTTCTTTTTTTTTCAAGTGTTTTATTGTGAATTATACGGTATAGTTTACATGGGAGAACATTAGTTTTACATTCATTCTATCGTACATCGTATCATTGTCATGGTTACAATCCCCTCCATACATCATCAACCTACCAAAGGGTATACGACCAAAGGGTATACCCTGCAAGCCTGCCTCCTAAACTACCCCGCCCTCCCCCCACCCCGCCCCAGTCCTCTCCCTCTCTGGATCTAAAGTCCCCAGCTGCTCCATCGCTCCACTTCATTGTCTCTTCCTCCATCTTGGGCATCACTGCTTCTCTGGGTAGGTTCTTGCTCTTGGCTCTTCTCCGTTGATGGTCCTAGGGACCTTCGCTCCTAGACTGAAAAGTTATTCCCTCCCTTCCTTGCTATAAAATGTCTGCCTTTACATTTCCAACCTTCACAATCAGTCCTGATAACAATTATTCAGTATTGTATCACAAGAGACCCATCTGTATTTCATTTCATCAGCTCCGCCTAGGCAGATTGGATACTACTCACTGAAGATTCTGCCTTCCTCAAGGCCCCCAGGCTCTAGGTTCCCTCTTGAAAGTTTGTAAGCCAGTCACTTCTTGCCTTTGTAGCCTCCCCCTCCCCATTTTGGGTAGCCAATGTCCAAGTTGCCCATCCCTGTCTACTCTGTGTGTGGAAGGGGTAGGAATGATTCTTGTTGTAAGAATTTGTTCCCTCATTTGAGCTACTGCTTCCATAGGTTTAGGTCAAGTAAACCATTTTTTTTGATGTAAGAAAACTTTGTATTTCAAGACAATGAAAATGCTCGCCAAACATTTTAATTTTTATAATAGATGATAAACTTCATTCTTTTCTGTTTGTTTCACTCAAAGCATTCAAGATTTTGAAGACAGTGATTAGGGGAATTCGTTGGTCATTACAGACTCTAAATGCAGGACAATCAAGCTTTCCAACCACCAAACAGAATAGAGGGCCCATGACACAGTATCAGACGCTAACCACCAGTAGGCACTCAGATAGTTACCAAGCTGTTTAAGACTTTACATAGATATCTAACTGCTGAAATTACCATGTGTAAAGTGTTTTTCTCTTAGAGCACATTATGAAGTTGAATATATTCTTTAAAATTCTGTCAACTAGTAATTAATGTAACTAAAGTAGGAGTATTTGTGGAATCAGAAATTGCTCTTAGTTGTAATTTTTTTTTGTTCTGGAAGAACAATTTTGAAACATCTGGATTCTGTTTTCTTGGCTCAAATTCTAGTTTATTATGTTGTTTTAATTTCTTGTAGGTGGGGATATGGTGGTTCAAAGAATAGGATGGAATATAAATGTGATTTTTCCTTTTTATAAGTCCTTATGAATAGAGAAGGAGAATCCATTCTGGATTTTTAAAAGGGCTGAATTATTCAATGACAGTAAATATTTAGGATTCAGTAAAACTCAATTTGTGTTTGGTTGCATACTTCTATTTATAATTTTGACATTGTATACCTTTTGAGGCTAATATGATATATATGTTTGATTCATGAGCATTACAAAATTCATAAACATGGATTAATAAATAGGACAGAATTTTAAGTACAAAATATGTTTTTATTAATAAGGATAAGAATTTTGCCTTCAGCAAATGAAAGATGACATTATCTTATACACAATCTGTTTAGAAGTCTCAGAACTTGAACACTTTGTTCATTCCCTATTTTGCTTTACATTGCTGTTGAGAAAATTTCCTAACCTGTAACCAAAAGACAGTAGAGGTGGGCTGGGTTTCTCTCTAGACTAAGAATATAGTCTTGGTTTGGTTTCCTTCTATTTTATTAATTTTCAAAATCTTAGCTTGAAACAAAGGAGGATCCCTCTCCCCTAGTCAGAGTGTCTTTTGCTACTCAATTACTGGCTGAGTGACATTAGATATTTTAGTCTGCTGAACCTTAGTTTCTGTGATCCATAAAATAAGTATAATATGTTCCTCATGTGGTTTTTGAGGGGATTAAATGGAAAATGTGTGTAAAGTGCTTAGCATATTATGTGACCAAAGCAAAATCTCATTTATCATAATGGAAGGAACTTCTCTGATTTGTCAGATGAAGGTGTATTCTTCCTCCCCTCTGTAAAACATACAAATGATGAACACCCAGGACATGCAAAGTCTCGTGACTTGAAGCTACTCTAGAAAATGTGTTCTGGGACCAGCCACTTCCATATCACCTGGAATGATCACCTGGCACCACCATGTTAGCTATGCAGAGTTTTAGTTCCCAGCCACAGACTCTGTAGGATCAGTACTGGACTGTGAACCACAAGGTCAGCAGTTCAAACCCACCAGCTGCTTCTTGGAAACCCTACACAGGGTCACCACTCAATGGCACTTAACAACAACAACAGCCAGAGATCTACTGAATAGAAATCACCAGGTGTCTGGCAAACATTCAAGTTTAAGGAGTCCTGGTGTGGTGCTGTAGGTGAAACCCTAGACCGCAAAGTTGGTTTGAAACACAAGGTTGATGGTTCAAACCAACCAGCCACTCCTCGAAAACCCTGTGCAGGGTCACTGTGAGTTGGCACTTACTAGATGGCACATAACAGCAACAACAGTAACAAATATAAGAAGTTTCAGTATAGCTCAAATAGTTAAGTGCTTGGCTACTAACTGAAAGGTTGGTGGTTTCAACCCACACAGAGATGCCTTAGAGGAAAGACTTGGAGACCTGCTTTGGAAAAGTCCCAGCCATGTAAACAATGAATTACTTTTATATGGCCTTTCTAGCTCTGATCTTGTAACTCCCAAAATGATTGGTTGAGCCACAGTCTTGCAAAGGACTGGTAGATTGTTATGTAAATAGTGGTTTGAAAATCTATCTTCTGTTACATGGTCCACTGAGGGATTAGTCACTTCATGGTCCTGCTGGGAGGCCATGGTTTGAAACTGAAAAGGCATTTGCTTACATAAGGGTCACTTCTATAGTTTCAGGGGAATCTCACTACCAACAAGAAGATTTTAGAATGGATCATGTCCTTTGGACCCAGGGTTCCTGGTGGAGTGGGGTGCCTCTAGGCACTAAATAGCTGAGCTAAAAAAACTGCAGTATTGCCATGTCGAACGTACCCCATGCCGAGGTTTCACTCTGTCCACCCTTTCGAAGCATGGCAGAAGTCATGTGGTACCTTGGACCTAGCAGTGGATGCTCTGAGGATTCTGTACAGGGGCCTTTCCCTAAGCAAGGCAAGGCCCAGTGAGGCCCAGCACCAGAACAGAGGTCTCAAGAGCTAAGCAGGCCCCCTGGCCAGTGTGATGGTATCCAGAAGCAATGGTGATATGGACACAGCATCTGACCTGAATCACAGTCAGTCTGCTCAGCAATTTAAGAATGGATGTATGTAATGGGAAAGGCAATATATTCCCCTTTGAGATTGTATTGTTATTTACTGTTTGCTTTCTACACATAATGACTTTTGCTTTGCCAGAACTGTGTCCATGTGTGAGGTGGTTTTAAAGAAGGACATAGCATCAAGGAATGGTGGAAGTCAGTGGATACATGTGCCTTGAGCCTAGAAGTTTGAGGCACAGACTGTCTGCATGTGCAGCATAGACAAACAGACAGACAGACCTGTGGAGCATTATTCTATTCTGGCACACAGGAGTGGAGTGGATGGCTACCGAATTAATGGCAACCGAATGATTTGGTTTATACCAGCTTAACAAGTGTTTGTGCCCAAATCTTTTGATACCAGTTACTTTGACTTTCATAATGGTGAAATTTAACTAAATATTATATAAAACTGTTCCTAAGAAACCTGAGTTAAATGCTTTTGAATAATAGTACTGATGGGTGAGTTATAAAAATTATTTCTTAATGAAATGCAGGTGAGACAATCATAAAGCTTGGAAAAGTGATACAAATTTATAAGGATTTTGCTCTCCAACTTCTCTTGCATCTTTTATCTTCTTGACTTGATTTTATTTTAAATTTAATATCACTTCATGATTAGCTGGAGCCCCTTGAGAAGAGTGTGCTCAGCTGAGGTGGATTGGAAATTCCCAGCTGGCAGCTACCCACACAGCTGGGCAGTCAGGCCTTTCTGAAAGAGGATATGAACTGCCCCAATCCTAGTGTGTTATTATTATTTTAAATCTGTAAACCTATGAATACATGCATGATGTAAACAATAAGCCTATAAAAGCAATTTCTTGTTTGTTTACTCTGTTGGATGGCTTGAGAGAGGTGTTTTACATTATACTGTTGGGATTAGACTTCAATAAATGTCTAATCTCCTAGGTGCAAAGATAATTTATCAATTTGAATAAAAGTGTTTGGGACTTGACAAACAATCTTGCTCTTTGCTCACCAGTCTCTGTAAATACAGTCATCAATAGACTGTGAGTTAAATCTAAAACTGATTTTCAAATTATTGTGAATTTGTTAATTAATCAAAATTATAATCACAAATGGGCTCATTCTGGATAAATGATGCATAACTAAAGCATAAAGGAAATATCTGGGTGGGCCTTACAACGCATTCTCCATTGTCTTATACCAAGCAGTGGGGAATAAACCAGATCACAGAATCACGTTAAAGGAATATGGTGCTTTAGGATTTCTCCCTCTGGAGGGCGATTGATCCCCAGTGAGTTTATTATTATTGTCTTAAGCATGAGCCTCATTCTGTTCAGTAGACAGTGGGTGATATTAAATGCTGAGGGAAGATAGGTTGTCAGAGGTTCCATGTGTTGTGTTCTGGTGCCCTAACATGTGACTTCTCAGACAGTAATACTCTCTTCTTAACCAGTTTATTGATCCTTACCAAGGGAATTTCTTATGGAATAGAATATTGGACTCAGAATGATTTATTTTCGCTCTTTCTATGAATTTTCTTCATCTTAACCTAATCTTCTACCTACCTACTGTGTCTCAAATATTCTTACATATATATATAAATTTTCATTATACACATTATATTTGACTATTTCACCATATTATGACATTTTTTATAATTTTGGTTCTTTGCAGAGATACCCATAATATGTTTAAACATAATCAACATTTTTTTTAATAACCTGAATTTAGCAACAAATCTCAACGTCAGCAGTTCGAAAGTACCAGCTGTTCTGAGGGAGAACGATGAGGTTTCTGCTCCCTTAAAGATTTACAGCCTTAGAAACTCTGTATGGGGTTGCTATGAGTCAGAACCGAGTCCACAGCGCATAACTACCACCATCAGTGCCTTGGGAGCATGATGGCTCTGTATGATACACACTAGACTGCCAACCACAAGGTCTGCTGTTTGCACCCACCAGCTGCTCTGTGGGAAAAAGATGAGGCTTTCTACTCAACAACATCAGTACTTTTGGAAAATCTTTTTTCCCCAGTTTTCCTTATGAAGCTTAATTCCTTTGTTGTTGTGTTGTTAAGTACCATGGAGTCGGTTCCAACTCATAGTGACCCTGCGCAGGGTTTCTGAGGCTGAAAATCTTTACGGGAGCAGAAAGCCTCATCTTTTTCCCATGGAACGGCTGGTAGTTTCGAACTGCCGACCTTGAGGTTAGCAGCTCGATTAGAAATTTAATTCCTTTAGTGCCTGGTTGTTTTTGACTGTGTATTGGACAACATATTTGAAAAACATTTTTTGACTATTAAAAAAAGTTTACACTTACATTTTTTTATATAGGGGATTTGTGTTTGCTTTTGCTGAGAAATAGAGAGCACAGGTATTTCTAGAGAGCATCAATCAAGTTCAAAAATTAAAATTCCCTAATTTAGCCCATGGAGTGGAATTTTACTTTAATACCTTCACTTTGTAAAGGACTCAACGATTTAAGGAAGGAGTTTTAATTTGCTTTTTGCCTTTCATATCTATCAAAATTAAGATTCTAACTTTTTATATTGGCAAATGTCTCAATATGTAAGTGGTTTCTGTTAGCACTTCATTTTTTTATCCTTGGTGTTACATTTTAAAATTTTATTATTAGTGCTTGGTGGTGGTATTGGGCCATGGAGTTGGTTCTGACTCATAGTGACCCAGCATAGGGTTTCTGAGGCTGTAAATCTTTACAGGAGCAGAAAGCCTCATCTGTCTCCCACAGAAGAGCTGGTAGTTCTGAATTGCTGATCTTGAGGTTTGCAGCATGACTCGTAACCACTACACCACCATAGCTCCTTAAGGCAGTGTATTATTCAATATTCTGGTCAATCTTTTCAAATAAAACCGTGCATATCCTCTTTAAGAAATCAGTCCTTTTGTGAAGACTTAGTTAAGGGTTAACTGGGAATGGTATCTCTTTCCTATTCTCAACCATTTCCTATTACTCAACCATTTCTTATACTATCAGATGATTGGGCTATTCAAAGTTCATGTGTTTCTTAGAATGTTTTATTTCGTTACAATGAAGTTAAGTCATTTGGATATATTAATTGAATACATTAATGGTAAAATTGCTTGATAACTAGACAATTGTTGTCAAGTGCCATCGAGTTGATTCTGACTCATAGCGACCCCCTATAGGGTTTCCGAGGAGTGACTGGTGAGGTTGAATTGGCAATCTTGAGGTTCAAACTGACCTCGAAGTCCAGTGCATTAGTCTGCAGCGTCACACAAGGACTCCTATTTTACATGCTTCTTAGAAAGTTTTATTTGGCTACAACAAAGTTAAGTCACTTAGAAATGTTAATTTTATACATTAATGGTAAAATGACTTGATAACTAGATTATTGTATGCAGTATTAATTTTGCCTAATTCACTTCTAAATGAAAGCAAAATACAATACAATATTTTAACTCCCCAATTTCTAAAGAGACCACAATAATTTTCATTTTTTGTCTTCTCATTTTGATAGTTTTCTATATCTGCTACAATACCACTGTCGTATTCCTGGCTGTCATTCACATACCATTTTATATTATCTGTGCACTAAAGTGTATCATAGTAAGAGGAAACAGTTCTGGCTCTTATTCTGTAATTTTCAGTTTCGTTGGTTCTGATTCTTTAAAAAAAAAAAAGTCAAAGGAAACTTCAAAATAATAAATGTCTCTTCAAATAAACCCGGGGCAAGATTTTCCCAGTGGCCCTACCAACTAGCAGAAATGCCAGAAGTTCTGCTACTCTGAAAAGTCATCTATTTTGAGCGGCAAACATGTGAGACATTAACAAAATCTAAGGAAGACCAAAAGACTTTAATAAAAACATTTCCTCTCCTGCTTTTTTATTACATGCTATGGAGCTCTGGTAGCGTAGTGGTTATGAATCGGGCTGCGAACCGCAAGGTCAGCAGTACCAAACTACCAGTGGTTCCACGGGAGAAAGATGAGGCGTTCTGCTCCCGTAAAGATTTACAGCCTCGGAAACCCTGTTCAGGGTCACTATGAGTCGGAACCGACTCCACGGTACTTAACAACAACGTTGTAATATTTCTAGTGAGTACATATGGATTAAAAAATGTGTTGCAAATATAAGTCCCAAGTATGGTAAAGTCACAAAAGTCTCCTTGCCCATAGAGTTCCTGAAAACACAAAGTCGCTTTGGTGTGGAACAAATATCCAGTAACGTGGGCAATGTGTAATCATCTCAAGACTAGATATATTAAAAGATATGAAAATACAACCACAACCATAACTCAATGGTTGACATCAATGGACATCAATGCAGAGCTGTTTGCTTTCTACACATGAAGTTGCTCCTCCCTATGTTTGGGACAGAAAGCTGTGGTTCTTCCTAATGTTGATTATATAAAATTAAACTCCCAGACCAATAGAAATGCTTTGCAGACATCACTAAAAGTGACTCATGGTTCCCCGCGCCCAGTAGCATGCTCAAAGACCACTACTTTAACAAGGTGTTAAGAAAAACTCAAAAAGTTTTCTGAGAGAGCCCAAGAGCAAAGACTTCACTATGCAAACTTCAGATAAAATCTTGGTTGGCCTCTTACCTTTGGGCTGAAATGTCAACAGCAGAGTCCTTAAACTCCTAAATGTTTTCAATGAATCTATAGCCCCAGTCACTCAGCCTTTTTACACACTTGTTGTTAAAGTGTCTTTGAGTTGGTTTCCAACTCATGGCTACTCTGTATAGGGTCGCTGAAATGCAGCTGGTGGGTTTGAGCCATCGTCCTTGCAGTTCAAACCAACTTAGCTGTCCAGTGACTCACAATTCAAAAGCAAAGAGTCTCAAAGTCCATGGCCAAGAGCAGACTCCCTACCACACCAACCACATTCATCACATTCCTATGCTACAGGGAACCGAGAGCAGTGGAGTTTCAAATTGGGTGCACTCACTTCTTTGCCATGGGTGTAATGGGAGTCACCATGCAGTCTGGGTGCTGCCATTTTTGAGAGCACGTATTTTTCTGAGTTATTTTTTCTTAAGTTTTGATCTTGTGAGGAGCTCTGGTGGTACTGTAGGATACCACTGAACTGATAACCGCAAAGAACACAGCTGGAAACAGATCAGTTTGAACCCACCAGCCATTCCTTAGGAGAAAGAGGAGGATTTCTAGTCCCATAAGATTTACAGCCTTGGAAACCCTATACAAGGTCACTATGAGTTGGAATCTACTTGACTACAGTGGCTATGGTTTTTGGTCTGATCTTGTATTTTCATTTCTTGTTTTGTTTTTCTCCTTTTAACTAGGTAATATTAATATCTATTTGAGGACTTGACCCAAGTGATGAGAACTGATGCGTTTGAGCTATGGGATTGGAGAAGTTTACTGTAACTATTGTTACAGTACCATGGACTGCTAGAAGAACAAACACATCTGTGTTGGAAGAATAACTAAAATGCTCCCTAGGAGCCAGAATGCTGAGACACACTTCAGACATATTATCAGGAGAGATCAATTGCTGGAGAAGAACATTATGCTTGGTAAATTGGAGGGTCAGGGAACAAGAGGAAGACCTCTCCCTCAACAATATGGACTGGCAGAGTGGCAGCAACAATGGGCTCCAGCTCATAACAATTGTAAGGATGGCACAGGATTCGGCAGTGTTCTGTTGTGCATCAGGTCGCTATGAGTTAGAACTGACTCAACAGCACCTAACAACATCAATAGTTTATCAAGATTTTTGTTGTTTTCTAATAGGGAATTAATCTGAATTACCTAAGCAATCAATAGGAATTCCAGCTATACATTTTGCTTCTAAGTATCTTACACTGAGAGATACCTGGGTAACCATACTGATAAACAACAACAACAACAACCCCCTTCTTCATCAGCTCCACTTTTGATTGCAGATCATTGATGAATGGTACATTCTTACTGTACCATTCTTCACTAGTTGAGTTTTTATAATAAGGAAGGCATCACATGCTTATATTATTGTTGTCTCTCCAAATCTCTGTATCATATATGTGGCAGTAATTCCCCATTCGTGTTAACATTTCTAAATTATTTTGTAAGACTATACATTGTATCTTTGTAGGATCTAAGAATTACTCTTGCTTTCCTTCCCATTAATTTCCCATGAGACATATCCTATTCTGCTATAATCCTACTTTATCTGTCACGCTGGGGTCCTCCAGAGGAGATGATTTTAGAGCTGTATCTGGACATTATTAATCTCCTCTTTGGTGTGTTTCAGTTTCCTTATTTTCCCAGTAGGTTTTCAGTCCTAGATTCCTCCCAGGGTTTTGGATGGGCAGGGACTGAATGTACTGTTGTAATAAGATTCTATTGTTCTATTTTTATTGATCTCACAGTCAAGTCTTCTCATTCCATCTTCTTACTCTGGCAAAGCTTTGACCTTCATTTGGAAGAAGAGATGAAACCATCTGTGCCCGATGACCTTGTATTTTTTACTAAAGTCTTCTGTAACAAGCAGCTTTTTTCCCTCTGACATTACTATTCATTCCCATGGGAATAAGAAAAGTGCATTTAATGTGCCTTGGTAAGTTTTTATTCAGGGCTGAGTCATGTGATCTAAGAAGTCAACTATAAGCGTACATTGTGATATTAGGGCTACTTCAAGGAAAAGAAGAATTCACTGTAAGAATACAGGGCACTCTTATGGAATCCTATTGTTGGAAATGCACTCAGGCTTCTTGAGAGAGAGAAGATAATCAGGCAGCTATTTTGTTTTTCCTGCTTTTCTCTATCTTCCCCCCACCCCCACTTCTCTCTCTCTCTGAACACTCTGGATACCCATCTATTCTCTAAGTGTGTCTATTTTGCTCTCCAGATTCTCTTTCTTGTTCATCAGTGCTCACACGGCTGAAAATAACTGCCAGCTCAGAGTCTGTATGAACTTATATTTCTGTGTCTCTTAGTTAAAATTGGTGTGAAAAAATTCGATTAGCTCAACTGAGGTTTGGCATATGCCCATGGTCCAATGAGCTTTGGCAAAGGAAATGAGGTCACTTGGTATCAACATGACTGTCCAAGTATGGGTGAGAGGGAAGACTCTTTTATATGATGGTGTGAATGAAGAGGTGTTGTTGTTAGGTGCTTTTGAGTTGGTGATGACTCATATCGATCCTTGAGAATGAACCTCTGCACCATCCTCATAATTGTTGTTACGCTTGAGCCCATTACTGCTGCCATGGTGTCAATCCATCTCATTGGGGGTCTTCCTCTTTTTTGTTGACCCTCCAGTTTACCAAACATAACGTTCTTCTCCAGGAATTGGTTTCTCCTGATAATATGTCTGACATATGAGGGACGAAGTCTCACCATCCTTTCTTCCAAGGAGCTGTACTGCTTCCAACGCAGACGTGGTTTTTTTTACCCAATACAGACATGTTTGTTGTTCTGGCAGCCCCGCATACTTTCAATATTCTTCCCCAACACCATAACCCAAATGCATCAATTCTTCTATGGTCTTCCTTAATTACTGTCCATCTTTCACATGCATATGAGGAAAGTGAAAATAGCATAGCTTGCGTCACATGCATTTTAGTCCTCAAAATGATATCTTTGCTTTTGAACACCTTAAAGAGGTCCTGTGCAGCAGATTTGCCTATTGCAATACATCATTTGAGTTTTTGATTGCTGCTTCTGTGAATGTTGATTGTGGATCCAAGCAAAATGAAGTTTTTGACAACTTCAGTCTTTTATCCATTTATCATGATGTTATTTCTTCGTCCAGTTGTGAGGATGTTTGGAACCAACTTGATGGCATTCAACAATCAGCTAACATCATACTTAAGGACTGAATGCTTTCTCCTTATCATTGGGAGCAAGGTACATGTATCTGCTTTCACCACTTCTATTCCACACTGTAATCAAGGCCCTGTTATTGTTGTTATTTAGTCCTGGTGAGTTGGTTCTGAACCATAGCAACCCTATATAGGGTTTCTGAGCTGGTGAGCTTGAATCACTGACTTTGCGACTCAAACCGACTTTGTGGTCCAGCGCATTAACCCAGAGCGTCACACTAGGATTCCTAATCACGGCCCAAACTAATGTCAAAAAGCAAGAAAAGACATGAACAGTTGATTGTTGTTCTTTACAGTGGTTATGTCTTCTAACCACTGCAAATATACAGGGTTTGAACACTCAGGGTTAAGTTCCTACAAAAATCCTCACCACTGGATTCATATAAATGAAGAAAAGATTGAAGCTGTCAAAGACATCATTTTACTCAGATCAACCATCAACACTCATGGAAGCAATAGTCAAGAAATCAAACTGTGTATCACATTGGGCAAATCTGCTGCACAAGACCTCTTTACAGTGCTGAAGAGCAAAGATGTCACTTTGAGGACTAAGATGACCCAAGCCATGGTACTTTCAATAACCTTAGATGCATGCAAAATTTAGATAGTGAATAAGGAAGACCGTAGAAGAATTGATTAATTTGAGCTATGGTGTTGGAGGAGAATATTGAATGTAGACTGCCAAAAGAACAAATCAATGTACGTTGGAAGAAATACAGTTAGAATGCTCCTTGGAAGCCAAGATGACCAGATTTCATTTCTAATGTTTCAGACATATTACCAGGAGGAATCAGTCCCTGAAGAAGGATATCATGTTTGATAAAGTGAAGGATTGGAGAAAAAGAGGAAGATCCCCAGCCAGATGGATTGGAACAGTGGCAGCAGCAATGGGCTCAATCGTAAAAACAATTGTGAGATTCTGCAGAACCAGACAGTATTTCGTTCTGTTGTGCATAGAGTTGTTATGGGTTGGTACGTACAGAACCCAGACGTACAGAAACAGAATTTTCCATTTAACAATATCCCCAGGTGATTCTTGGTGATCGCCAGGTAACTCTTGTTTATATCACCTAGAGGTTTTGTTAACTTGTAGACTTTTATTCAGTATATCTGGAGTGGAAATGCAAATTCTCATTAGGGAATTTAATAGGAATAAATTGTTTCAAAATCCTGGTTATGTCTTGGGACACTAATAGCACAATAGTAAAAGCTCTTATTTGTGAACAGAAAGGTTTGCTGTTTGAACCTACCAGCCGCTCTATAAGAGAAAGAAGTAGCAGTTGGTTAGTATAAAGATCGAAACAAAAAGTTCAGACTCACTGCCTTCATGATGATGTCTCCTAGTGATCCTGGAGGCTGTAAATCTTTAAGGGAGTGGAAAGCCTAATC
The DNA here is from genome assembly GCF_000296735.1 of Chrysochloris asiatica. Lineage (NCBI taxonomy): Eukaryota > Metazoa > Chordata > Mammalia > Afrosoricida > Chrysochloridae > Chrysochloris > Chrysochloris asiatica. The sequence goes on along the minus strand of NW_006408528.1, from coordinate 14,388,439 downwards.
TTTCTCCCAAAGAGCGGCATAGGGTTTGAGTTGCCAACCTTTTGGTTTGCAGTCCAATGCTTATTCCACACTAGATTTCCTTTCCATAAAGATAGCTAAGTGCTGTTGAATTGGTTTCAAACCAGGACTCTGTAAGTGTCAAAAATGCTATGGGACAGTTTTACTTTGCCCTATATGGTTGTTGGGGAGTTCTGGTGTGGCACTGTAGTTTAATACACTGCACTGCAAAGTCCATTTGAACCACAAAGCTTGTGATTCAAGCTCATCAACCACTCCTCAGAAACCCTGTACAGGATCGCTATGGGTTGGAACCAACTTGACGGAACACAATAACAACAACAGATGGTTGCTAGAGTCCTAGTGTGCTGTAGGATAAGCACAGGACTTGCAAGGTAGGTTTGAGCCACAAAGTTGGAGGTTCAGATTCACCAGTTGCTTCTTGGAAACCCTCTACTGGATCGTTAAGAGTTGGACCCACAAAACTTAACAACAGAACAACAGTGAGGTTGCTAGAGGGTCATCACATGGCACTGTAGGTTTAAGCACTGTCCTGCTAACCACAAGGTTGGCAGTTCAAACCCTCCTCAGAAATGCTATATAGGGTTTCTATGAGTCAAGATTGACTCTATGGCTGTGGGTTTGCAGTCCAATGCTTATTCCACAGTAGGATCCCTTTCCATAAAGATTGTTAAGTGCCGTTGAATTGGTTTCAAACCAGAACTCTGTAAGTGTCAAAAATCCTATGGGGCAGTTTTAATTCTATCAAGAGTCCTGGTGGTGCTGTGGGCTAAGCATTGGCTTGCTAAAACTGTTCCATGGGAGAAAGATGAGACAATCTGCTTCTGTAAAGACTTACAGCTTTGGTAACCCAAGGGAGCAGTTGCATTCTGTCCTATAGGTGCTTATGAGTCAGCATCAACTAATTGGCAGTAGGTTTGGCTTGTTTTTTCCATAGTGGTGACGTGTTGGCCTGTTAACTGCAAGGTCAGCAGTTCGAATCTACCAGCCACTCCGTGGGAGACGGATGAGACTTTCTACTCACATAAAGATTTACTGCCTCAGAAACCCTTTACAGGGTTTCTATGAGCCAGAACTCACTCAGTGGCACACAACCACCATCACCACCATGGGCTTATAAGCATTCCATCCTTTTATTTTGACCAACCTTGCCTGAGGCCTTTTTCTTTTAATAATTTACTTTTTCAAAGAATCCTACTTTTGCTTAGTCTTGTCTAGCCTTTTAAAATTTAAATTATTTATTTTAAATTCATGGTCCTCTATGATATATGTTTGTTGAATTATCTGAGAACATTTCATTCTACTATAGAAGACAAGGAAAGCAAATGATAAGTATAGATAGTAAGTCGATTGGTAACTACGAGATATTTTAGATGCAGAATCTATGTAACAAAGCGTGTTATTAACAGAGACTACCCACACATATTGACCCATTTTGTTTTTTAATTATATGAATCTTTAACTTTTCTAAAAGAGGAAAGCTTTAACTTATTATGTTGATCTTGTCACATCTTGTCACTATTAACACAATTTTAATTTGGGGTAGTTATTTAACAATCTTGAGTTCTTTTATTTATCTTTAGTTCTGGAGGATTTTTTCCCCCAATATTTTTTCAAATAATTCCCCTTCTCCATTTTCATTTTTGGTCTCTCCTTGAAACTAGTATCATTCAGATATTGATCTTCTTTCTCTGTATGTCCAAGGTTTTCTTTGACACTTTTTGCTCATTCTGGGAGAGCCTTCTAATTTTCGAATTCATTTTTAATGTGTGTCTATCTTATTAAACTGTTACTTGCTTTAAACTGTTCCATTTCCCCTCATATTTCCACTGGGCTCTTTTGTATGATTTCTTGACCTTTTTATATTGCTAATATCTTTATGTAAGTCCTTCATTAGACATTTTCAAGCTTATTTGAAATTCATCATAGTTCCTCAATCACTCTGGCAGAAAGTGTGTTTTGTTTACTTTGTTAGCTCTCTTTTGAAGTACTTTTATTTTTCAGATGTCTAGTTATGTTGGCCTGTGAGCTCCTGTTCTTAGAATAATTGGTCTGCTAATGTCTACTGGGGAATGGTAAAAGGTCAGAACTTATTTTTGTGAGTCCTGGTGAGTTTAAGAAGAATGGAGGGAGTAAGTTCTGAGGTAAAGACTTGGTCACCATAGACTTGACCTCTGTGTACTGTTATTCCACCAGGAAAACTGACACCTGGCTACTATTAAAACCTGAAGAGAAAAGGCACTGAGACAAGACTATCTCCATAGATAATAACCCACCAGTTAGGTAGAGTCGTAGAGGAATAGAAGGGAGGAATGAATGCCCAAAGTCTCTGCTCTGCTAAATGCTCACTTCTTTGTTTTCATAAACTTTTTACTCCCTCAGGGCTTTTATGCTGTGCAGAATGATCCCATGTACATTGGCACCAGTGACCAGACCGGTTGCCAGGGGAAATGGCTCAGGGCAATGAGGAGAGTGAGAGTAGAACATAAAGCATTCTCCATCCATGCTTCACTGCTCTGGTCTCTAGCTGCTCTTTAGATTGCTTACCCACCTCCACCCCTCCTCAGTATAACACTGGTTCCAGAAGCTTAGGATGTTCTTGTTTTTCTTCTTTTTGTTGTTGTTATTAATGTATGTTTCCCCTGCTTTTATAGTTATCTCCAGGATTGCTTGGGAGAGGAAGTCAGCAGCTCTAATTACTTTGCCATTTTGACTGGTCCTAAATTTATGGACTCCCGGTGAGGCACGGTAGGATCAGCACTGGACTGTGAACCACAAGGCTGGCAGTTCAAACTCACCAGCTGCTCCTCAGAAACCCTATATGGTTCCCTATGAATTGGAACTGACTTGATGACACTCAAGAACAACAACAATTTGTGGAGTGCCACACGTATAGTTGAACTGTTGTTATTGTTAAGTGCCATCGATTCGGTTCCAACCTGTAGTAGCCCTGTATGGGGTTTCTGAGGAGAGGTTGGTGAGCTTGAACCACTGACCTTGCAGTGCAAACTGAACTTGCAGTTGAGTAGCACCACACCAAGAATCTGTACAGTTGGATGTGTGGGTAAATATTCTTGATCAGTTCTCAGTTCTTGAAAAGGAATAGGTAGAAGTCTGATCCCAAACATTATACGTTCAGCTCTTCTGATGGGACTATTGAAAGACCATGAAAAATTTCCCCAAATGTGCTTTATTTCCCAAATATTTGCATCAAGACCACATTTCAAGTGGAGATGCTGGCAACTAGCACCTGTTGAAAAGCCTAACAAAAGGAATTTCCATAAAGAGAAACTCTTCTTTTCTGTGTGCTTATGGACTGTTGAAGTCCTGGTATGGTGCTGCAGGATAAAGCACTGGACCCAAGGTCAGTTTGAACCACAAGGTCATTGGTTCAAACTCACCAGCCGCTCCTTGGAAACCCCATCCAGGGTTACTGAGTTGAACCTACTCGGTGACATTTAACACATAACACATGGGCTGTTGTTGGGCGCCAGTGAGTCAATTTTCAACTAATAGTGACTCCATCTGGTAGAGTAAGTGGTCCCACAGGACTTTCTAGGCTGAAATCCTTACAGAAGCAGAGCCCAGGTCTTTTCCCCATGAGTGGTGGTGGTGGTTATGTGCCGTGGAGTCGATTCTGACTCGTAGTGACCCTGTATAGAGTTTCTGAGGCTGTAAATCTTTACGGGAGCAGAAAGCCTCATCTTTCTCCCACAGAACAGCTGGTAATTTTGAACTGCTGACCCTGAGGTTCGCAGCCCGATTCGTAACCACTACGCTCGCTACCAGAGCTCCTTGAGTGGATCTTTTAATTAGCAGCTGAGCTTAATTGTTGTGCCACCAGTGCTCCTAGATTGTTGTAGTTGTTCAAATGATCTTCCTTTGAGTTTTCTCATTACTGAAAAAGGGACAAAGATAGCTTTATTTGCTCTAAACAATAAGTAAGGTGATATTTATAGTTTCAAGTATATTGAATGTAATGTGTCAGTAGTTAGCGTTTTTGTTTTTCCCTTTCTTTCTGTATCACCCTATTTAAGGACTGTGCTCCAGTTTTTGGAATCTTGGTGTGGCACCATAGGATAAGCACTCGACTTTAAGATTGGTTTGAACCGCAAGGTCAGTGGTTCAAACTCAGCAGCCACTACTCCGAAACCCTATACAAGGTGGCTATGAGTGGGAAATGACTCAGTACCACTTAGCAACAACAACAACTCCATAGCTTTGGCCCCAGGACACTGTCTCCTGACACACAAAAGCTACAATGCATGAATGCAGTGGAGAAGGCTCTACCTCCAGAGAAATGGTTGATGCCCTGAAACTAACTACATACGCTGATGGGCAAGGATTTCCGGAGTTTGCAGATGGATTGATATTTAGATGTAAGGCCTCTGATTGGGAGACCCACATGCTAGCTTTGACTAACCAACCAGGCTTGGATGGGGATAAATTTCCTGAGTTATCCTGAAGGATTATTTTTTCCCATTAAAGATATCTCAACTAGTCTTATTGAATGTATCTATTCAAAGTTTCTCTAGCAAGTCTCAGATTTTATTTGGCAGCAATGTATCCAAATTAAAATACATTGTTGGGTCTCTTAAAGGAGACTGCAGTGGCATGCAGTGACTTTGCTGTCAATAGGTAGGAGTAGGTGCATGTATTTAGTATTTAGTGTCAGTGAAAGTGTTTCTGGGAAAGTTGGATCGAGGATATTGACTTGTGGAAATGGCATTAATCACTGGCCTAACCGATTGGTCAATACTTCCTGAAACAAAGCCACTCATGGTGACTGTACAGTACAGAGTAGGACAGCTTCTTAGGGGTTGTGAGGCTGTAAATCTTTACGTGTGGATGGGGATGGCCTCATCTCTTTCCCACCCAGTGGCTGATGGGTTTAAACCACTGACCTTGCAGTTCACAGTCCAGTGACTAACCCACAGTGCCACCAGGGTTCCTTGGTCAATGATTAAGATATTTGAAAAAGCTCTGGAATCTTTCAAAGATGCTTGTTAATACAAATGGGGGAAAATAAGCTATTAGGAGCTCTTCCTGACCTAAGGTAGGTAGAGTTCAGTGGTTGTGTTTCCTCCACTTCAATGCTTACTAGTATTTGGAAAAATTAAATGTTATTTCCATGTCATGAAGGGAAAAAATACAATCAAATCTTTATTTTCAAACGTGGTTCTCCACCTTCCTTTGCCCTGACACATACACGTTATCATCTTTTAAAAATGTTTTCCTGATCCCTATCCTTGGAGTCCTGGTGTGGCACTGTAGGTGCTGGATTGTTAACCACAAAGTCGACAGTTCAAACTCATCAGCTGCTCCTTGTAAACCCTATACAGGATCTCTATGTGTTGGAACCAATTCAATGGCACTTAACAACAACAACAACATCCCTTTCCTACTACCCCTGTTCCCTACCAGTTATCTTTGGATTGGTTCTGTAAAATCAATTCTATACTAGTTAAACTGGGAGTGGGCATCTTGCCTGCTCTTCAAAATAACAAATGGAGTTCTCTTCTGAGTTTATGGATTGTCTTTCTAAATATGTGTGTTTGTCTACCCATGCTCCCTGCCCACCAATGTGCAGGACCACAAACTCAGTGTGAACCGGCAGGCTGGAGGTTCAAACTCACCAGCCACTGCTCGGAAACCCTATATAGGGTCGCTCACTATGAGTCGGAACTGACTTGACGACACTTAACAATGACAACACCCCCCTTTTATGAATAATCTTGTTTTAAACTCTAAAGTGTTAACTCCTGCGATAAACAGCTGAACTTTTGGCAGTGGGAGAACTGCTACTGTAGTCCTCCTTGTCAAGAAACTGAGTTCTGACGAAGCCTTTGTATAGAGAACTGCCAGCCTGGGAATTGGCAGTTCGGTGCTTATCTCATCGTAGTAAATGTTCATGTATGGCTGAAAGCAAGGCGACGAAATATCTGTTGAATAAATGAGTAATGAATGCAGAAATGAATGAGAAGGGATGGAGACCCAGCATGCCTTTTCTCACACCTCATACTGTTGACGAACCACAGCACCCATGCAGGCCTATTTGGAATCAGTCTGTAGTGGGGAACAAAGCAAGTGTTCCGTTGACAGTCTGAGTTTAAGTTACTCTCTTGGAGAAACTGATTTCTACGGCATGATGAGAAATTCCTTTTGTTCTTCAAGATCACAAGGTTATTAATATCCACTTATATTATTCTATAAGGGGTTCTGGTAGTATAGTGGTTATGAGCCAGGCTGCTAACCTCAGAGTCAGCAATTCCAAACTACCAGAGGCTCTGTGGGAGAATGATGAGGCTTTCTGCTCCTGTAAAGATTTATAACTTGGGAAACCCTATGCAGCATCGCTGTGAGTTGGAATTGACTCCATGGCACATAACCACCACCACCACCATTTTTCTGTGGAACATAAAAGATGTGGTCTTTATGTATCCTTTCTGAACAAGTTCTCTAGGTCTTGTGAGACCAGCAGTTTGGGATGTTATCATAGAGTGTGAAGAACCTATAAATTGCTTCTGTCCTCCATTATTATTTCATCACAATTTTCATGTAATCTTCATTTTTTCCATTTTATGCTTTCCAGATTTGAAAATCTTTCCAATAATGCCCTTTATGCATTCTAATGATATTGAATTAGTTGCTTTCTATCCAGCCTTGGTCTTTCTACAAAATGACTTTAAAAACCAATGAATCTAACAATTCTATCAATATGGTGTGATAGGAAAATGTTGGATAGCTCGTCTGATCTCAGAATAAGGGGGGAGGACAGTTAAAGAGAATTTTTTGCCCAAATTTCTTTTCTGTGCTTTCCAAATTTAGGTGGTCTAGATTGACAGTTGGGTGTGGTTTTAGCTTTCTCTAGGGCATGAGTCCTCTGACACTGAGTGTAAGGTCAAATTGACTGGGAATGGTGATACTAGAAAAGCTTTGGTCTTTAGGCACACAGATGAGATGGTAGCTGCCCATGGCTGGAATGAACGAGAGAATGGAATGAACAAGAGGCCACATGAATGAATGAAAATGATGAGTGTATTTTTTTTTTAAAGAAAAATATACAAATATACATCTTTTTTTTTGCTTATACTCTGTATTAAATTTCTACATATACACAAGACAAGCATTTTACATAGTCTGGCATTATATGCAATTCTATGATAAGCTATTTTGTTTTCTTGAGCATCTACAATCGCAATATATATCTATAATATCTTAGCAATACATTATAACATTTGTACTAGAGCTGCCAGAAATACTCTGTTTTCCATGTTTGTAAACAAAAATAGGAACAGCACTAGTAAACACTGTGATTGGAAAAATACCTTCTTTTCAACCCCCTTACATTCAGTAAAGGAGACATAAACTACTTTTTGTATCCAAAATACATTTTCACTGGGGAAATATAATTTTCTTTGGGTGCATTAAAAATGTAATCAGAATAAATTTATTGATTGTCTTTCTACAGCTTAATTGTTTCTGAAAGGCAGTGCTTTAAGATGACATAGATGGGACTTGAGATTTGGAGGGTTTCAATATATTTAATTTAGAATACAAACTAAATAATACTAACTCTGATTGTTGTTTCAAATTTACAAATCAATTTCAGGTGCCAATAATGATACTGCTTTAGTCATTCAGGGAGTTTTGAAGATCTTATACTTAAGTAGTAAAGAAAGACATGGGGATATCATATTGTGTTTTAAAGAGAAACTCTACTTTTATTTTAACACGAATTAGTATATAGTGAAATTTGTAGTATTAACTTCCCCCCTCCACCCCTCCTGTTATGCTAATAGCAAACAAGAGGTCAACTACAAACTGACTCTACTTAACCCTACAGAATCTTCCTGGCAAAGACTGAGTGAGATCTTGTTAAGCTTTGAAGCGGGTGAAAGGCAGTTAATGGATTTATATGGAGTCTTTTAATTACCAGTCTTAAACAAATTTATCTTGTACTGCTAGATAGCACCCAGGGGCAAGAGGTAATTTGCTTTATAAACCTTGGAGTGATTTGCTTTATAAATCTTGGAGTTTAGGAAAGTGGAAAACTGTCTTTATAAAGGGTATTTTCTTCCATTAGAAGTTATAGTTTTGTGAAAAATTTAGCAAAGGATTCTTTGTGACCTCCCTGCTTAGAAATGTCTTCCCAAAGCACATTTAAGGTGAAGGCCAATTCTTTACAGCAGTTAGGGCCTGCCCAATGGACAGGATTATCTAAGACCAAGCTGAGCCTACAGTACTCATAAACCAATTAACAATTGGTCCATGTAGTACTTCTAAGCAAATTGACTTTTAATTCCCTTTTCATTCCAAGCATTACATCTTCCTGCTAAACGCAGGTTGTTTTTCTTCACATTCTCAGTCATCTTTATTTTAGAAAGCCACCTTGCCTTACAGAGGTCGTGCTAAATTTTGTGCAGTTGGCATAGTGTAGATGGTAAAACATCTGAGGAACACCAGAGATGATTGAAATAAGAAAAATTTAAAAACCAGATCCATAGCCAAATACAGAAATATTCTAATTAAAAGTCCAGAGAAAAATATTGACAGTGATTTTAATTTCTCAAAGATATAAATGGCTCAAGATTGACACGGAGCACCCTGTATCTGAACTATGTCAATTTATTTGTGGTTTTCTTGGATACTCTGCTTGCCTTTCTATGGCATTCACATCTCAGTTCTGTATGAATGATGGAGTCCACAAGTGTTGCAGTGGGAGACTCCATTCCTAGACTGTCTCCCAAAGCAATAGTACCAAATATAACTTTCCTCAGATTCACTATGGACAAATTCACTTAATAATTCTTCACGAATGATATGTTCTGTTCCTGGGAGGATGGAATCACTTTAGATGTATGGTCTGTCTTTCCCCCAGGAAGTGAAGGCTCAGTGGACAAAATGCTGTTGTTACTTCACACTCAAGCAGACGATTCCTGCTCTATGATTTTCAGAGCGATGATCTCAGCACCCTCATCGCCATTTTCGTTGGCCGCTTCGTTTCTCGGCTCCTGATGGCAGATGTAAACAGGGATGTCGTGGCCAGACATTCCAGTGTTGTTAGCCGGACGGTTGAAGTTGCGGCGTCTCCAACGCTGGTCCCACTGGGTCTTATACTGTGCCCAATGGCGCTTCACCGTAGTTTGGACCTGGAAAAGGTAAAGAAACATTGTTTTCATATAACTGCCAGAAGTGAGCTGAGTAACGTTTATGAGCATGCTTCTTGAAGTTATCAGAAGTTAAAGGAGGTTGGAGTGTAATTTTGATTTAAAGAGGCTGTACTGTGGAACCAATATGACGGCACTTAATAACAACTGAAAGGAGCTCTGGTAGTGTAGTGGTTACGAATCGGGCTGCGAACCGCAAGGTCAGCAGTTCGAAACTACTAGCTGTTCCTTGGGATAAAGATGAGGTTTTCTGCTCCCCTAAAGATTTACAGCCTCAGAAACCCTATGCAGAGTCGCTATGAGTCGGAACCGACTCCACGGCACATAACAACAACAACAACAACAACAACAACAACATATTATAGTTGTAGAAGATGCTATCTTAGAAGAAGAAATTTGCAAACGACACAACTAACTTACTTGCCTAAACTACCTGCCATTGTTATTTACTAATCTGAGCAAGGATTTCTTGTTTATCTCTTATATCCAAGAAATGAAACTTAAATTGGCTTCATAGTCTATATAACATACATCTCCTATTAGGGAGAGAGGTTTAGTAAAATTTTCATATGCTAAACTTCCTGAGAAAGCAGACATTCTTATCTAAATCTATACAATATATATGTAAACCATATTACAGTTCTGGATTTTATGAGATTGGTCTCAGACTGGATCATGGTTCAAGATGGTGTGTGCCAGATAAAAGGCTTTTTCTGATTAATGGAGAAACACTGTATCAGAATAAAATTTCAATCTTCTAGTATGTAAACAAACTTACCAAACATGTCTTATAAATTTTAAACATATAAGAACATGACATACTATACTGAACATAAGGGTGGAGAAGTCATTCAAAGTTAGGAAGCTCTGTATTTATCATTGTAGTTAAGAAGATGAAGGATAGTTGAGAAATGTCTCTAGATTTTATGGGAATATTGAGGTGCCTGAAATTGTAGGAAATAAGGGATTTTTTTGACAAATTACTATTGAAGATCTCTGTAGTGAAGGAGTTGTTGTCGTTGTTCTTAGGTGCCATTGAGTTAGTACCAACTCACAGCGACCCTATGCACAACAGAATAAAACACTGCCCAGTCCTGGGCCAACCTCACAATTGTTGCCACGCTTGAGCCCATTGATGCTGCCACTTTTTGAGTGCCTTCCAACCTGAGGGGCTCATTTTCCAACACTGTATCTGAAAGTGTTTCTCTGCTATATATAAAGTTTTCAGTGACTAAATATTTGGAAGTAATTTGTCACTCCTTCTTCCTAGTCGTCTGGAAGCTCATCTGAAACCTGTCCACCATGGGTGACCCTGCTGGTATTTAAAATACCAGTGGCATAGCTTCCAGAATCACAGCAACTCACAAGCCACCGCGGTACGACAAACTGACAGACAAGTGAAGGAGTAGATACTAGAAGATCTGTTTTTCATTTATTAGCAGCATTCCTTTCAAACCCAACCCAGGAGTCAAGGGTCACAGTGGTAACCTTTGAATATCTGAACTGAAAAGAGGATTTGTTTCTTGTGATCATTTTCACAACCAGGAAAGCATCAACGAATGTTTGAGCACATGCCCCACAGACAGTATTCTCTGGGTTTGATTCCTAGTTTGTTTGCTGCATGCTTTTTGTTTGTTTAACGTAGAGTTTTCTCCTTTGTAAGAAGGGAACCCAACATAAGACTTGTTCAAAGAGCTAATGGTGTGAATGATTGGAATCATTTAAAGCATCTCGTGGCTTGTTACATTTCCTTCTTTTGCTCATGTGGCCCCCAAGGATTTTCCAGTCAATGTGACTGGTCAGGAGAGTCAAGTATCTCCTTTCAAATAGTTTCAGTCTCCTATCTAGCTTGGTTCTTTCTAAGGGCTATTTACTGGTTGGAAATTGACTCATTCAAGTGTCTTGTCTCCTATGGTTTTCTAAGCATACAAATACAAGTTGTAATATCAATAGATGGAGACAGATGGGAGGAGGACAGCTTATAAGAATTAGAAGAGATAGAGGTGAGAGAGAATGAAACAGTGGAGATTCAAAAGACTCAATTAGGACAATTTATCTAACTAGATTTAGTGCTGAATACCTTTAGTATTGACTAATTTATTAGTTTAACTGCAGACAGTGCATTTCCTCCAGGAGATAAAAAAAAAAAAATCAGCAGATAATCTCCTTTCCCCCCTTACTTATATCTTAAGAATATCCATGGTGGAGCATGGATTTAACTTGTATGACTGTAGGTAATTCCTTAGACAAAGCCAACTAACAGTTGTCATGGATACAAGACTATCCACATAACTAGAACTTACAAATGTATTTGGAAGTATTCAGGGTCAAGCTCTATACACTGGTGTGGCACTGTGTGCTAATGTACTGGACTGTAAGGTCAGTTTGAACCACAAGGTTGGGGTTTGAAATTCACCAGCTGCTCCTTGGAAACCCTATAAGGGTCGAGTGGAAACCAAGTTGATGGCACTTAACAACAGCAACAAGAGTCAGAATCAACTAGATGGCATAGCAGTAGCAGCAGGTTTTCTATTAATTAAGCATTGCTGGAATAGTAAAGTGTATTCTGCCTACAATAGCAGCATCACAATTGCGTGAGTTAGAAATGCAAATTCTCACTTCACACTTACCTGCAGGAAACCCTGCAGGTGAAGTCCCATCAGTAAGTGTTTTGACAAAGCTTCTAGGTGATTGTTATACATTCTCAACTCTAGAATTCCTGTTCTTGAACAAAGAAATCATTGCTTTGACTCTAAGAGATTTTCTTGAGTCTCTTGAAAGACAACCTTGAAAGCCAGGCTTTATTGAGTGAGAGAGTTTCTAAATAGATACCTTCTCTTCTCATATGTGATGAAAATCTAACAGATATGAAATAGAATTTTTACTAAAAACCCTTACTGTAGAAAAGCCATGGGATATGCCACAGGAAGAGTCCCTTACAGACAGAAAGGGGAAGCGGTGAGTGCACAGCCCTTGAGAGGAAGAGGAGATAGAGATGCATAGAGATCCAAATGACCTTGCAAATTTGGGGAAAAAGGGAAAAGGAAGAAAGCAAGAACTAATAGCACTACATGATAGCAGGTGTTTTCCTTTGAGTTCCAGAGCACAGTCAAGAAATGGAAAGCCCTGCAGTGAAATCCTATATTTGACATGACGCCCAAGTAGTGGCTATGGCAGCTACTGAAGACAACTTCACAGGACCAAAACACCAGCTGCTCCTTGGAAACCCTATACACGGTCACTATGGGTCAGAACCAAATTGATGGCACCTAACTACAACAACAACATACATCCTGGAAGGAGTTCTGATAGCATAGAAGGGGTTATAAGTCTGGCTGCTAACCTCAAGGTCAGCAGTTTGAAACTACCAGCTGTTCCTCAAGAGAAAGATGAGGCTTTCTGTTCCTGTAAAGACTTACAATCTCAGAAACCCTATTCAGGGTTCAGGGGCATTGTGAGTCAAACCGACTACACAGCACACCACCACCAGCACCATACACTGTGGTGCAAAATGAGAAAGGAACCAGAATTCCCAGGATCCACAGGGTCCTTGGGTGGCTCAAATGTTTCAACTCAATTGTTAACTAATAGGTTGGCAATTTGAAGCCATCCAGTGGCTTCCACGAAGATTACAGAAAAACAAAATAAAGCTCTAAGGAGCTAATTCTATTCTGTAACAATTGAAGCCATCATGAATGAGAATTGAGTCTATGGCAAGTGGTTTGGTTTTTGCTTTTTTTTCAGGTGAACTTGAGAAGTGTAGTGAGGAACAGGGCTGCAGCTTGGTCAAGGAGAATTCAGAGCACAAGGAACTTTAGATCCTTGAGAGGGGAGGGGCTCCACCAGGAACTTTAACTGTATATGCCTGGGAAACAATTGTGCCTTTAGATATGACCTTGAACAGATTGAATATTTTTCACTAAGAGACTGCTGTAAACCAGTAGAGGCTGGTGATGAAATATGTTTTTGAGAGCAAGATAAATTCCAAAACATAAACTAAGTGTTACATTTTTGTACAATTCATAAACTGAGATCCTTCTGATCATGCTACTTGGACATATAAATTATTTTACCCACAATACCAAGAAACATGGAAAAGGGAGAAAAATCCAATGTGTTGTTAGATGCTGTGGATTTCCAACTTATAGCAACCCTGTTTAGTGTTTCTTCTGGGGATCAGAAAGCCTCATCTTTCTCCTGTGGAGTAGCAGATGGATTCTAACTACTGACCTATGGTTAGCAACTCAACACAAAACCCACTGTACTTCCAGGGCTCCTTTGTGGTTAGCAGTCCAGTGATTATCCTACAGTGCCACTAGTGCTGCGATGTTTTGTTATCTGCCATTGAGTCCGTTCCAACTCATAGCGACTATAGAGTTTCTGATGCTGTAAATCTTTCCAGAAGCCAAAAGCCTCATTTTTCTTTCACAATGTTATTACTTTCTAAACATATGTTACTTTGGGGAACAAATTGTGTAAATTTATACTTGCAATCTTTGCTTTTTTGATGTCTCTTAGTTACCTAAAATCAGACTCCTGGTGTGAAGCTGTAGGATCAGCACTGGACTGCAAACCATGAGGTTGGCAGTTCAAACTCACTGGTGCTCCTTGGAAACCCTATATAGACTCACTAAGAGTCAGAACCGGCTGATGGCACTTAACAACAACAACAATAAACTCCCTAAAATCTACTGAACTATTTGGGTTGTCAGTGTTCACACACTAGGAAGAGTTGTTCTAGGGAATACTTGATGCATGAGGATGGTTTCATGATCACCTACTGATTCTTATTATGTTAATTCTTTTCCAGTCCCCCCGCCCCACCATTGTACCAATACCTGATCCACTTGCTTTAGTGGAGTCACTGATAACATACTGATACTAAATCAAAAATAAAACTGCCATTTCACCATTATACAAATGTCTTACTGGTTCCCTAGTTCACTGCTAAGACTTCATATTCAGCCAAGCCAAGTTCCCATCATAACTCTCAGCTGAAGCTGGAAATAACTCCCTGCATGTGTGAAGGCACTGCCTGTGCTTAATGCTGTAAGGCAATAGGTTCACAGGATGCTTAGTGGAGACCCAGAAGCCGAAATCCCTATGACTGTGATGTTACTTGGCACAGGACACAATTTCTATATTATGGGAAATGCCACACTTCCTCCAATAGCAAGAAGTTATCTTCCCCCAGTTGTTGTTGTTGTTGTCAGGTGCCAGTGAGTCAGAACCAACTCATAGCTACCCCATGCACAGCAGAACGAAACAATGTCCAATCCTGGGCCAACCTCACT